>NC_137745.1:6051883-6651883 GCF_963264785.1 Psittacula echo
AAGAAAACCTTCACCAGGGTCACAGACACTTACTCCCCACTATATAATCCACACAAGTGAAGTGGCCTTATGCTGAAGGTAAGGGTGCAAGCCTGAAACAGCATTAGGACATCAAATTTTAAGATAGTGAACAAGAATCTGGAAATGTCACACCAAAGCAAGCTAATCATAGAATCCCAGACTGGTTTGGGTTGGGACAGATATCGAAGCTCATTCAGTTCCAGCCCTCTGCCACTGGCAGGGACACCTTCCACTAGAGCAGGGTGTTCTAAGCCCCTGTGTCCAACCTGGCCTTGAACACTGCCAGGGATGGGGCAGCCACAGCTTCTCTGGGCACCCTGCGCCAGGCACCTCAGCACCCTCACAGAGAAGAACTTCCTCCTAATGTCTCATCAAAATCTACCCTGCACTAATGCACTTGTCCATTTAACTGGATTTAAGGCATCATTTTGCACAATCCACATTTATCAGCATCCGCGGGAACAATGTTTACAACACTGTAAGCTGAACAAGGAGGCTCTGGGATGCCACATTCCACACAACAGCTTCACACGTGCAACCGCAGCATCATGCTGAGCTGACAAACAAGCCATTCCTCAGTCTGCTCCACTGCATTTATGGCATTACTGCTATTCTGAGCTTCCTCAAGACACAACACCTGAACCTTCTTTCCCGCTGTGGTCTGGGAGATATCAAGTTTGCAGATACCTACATGCTTCCTCTCATTTTAAGGCACTCACACTTCTTGGCTCTTTCCCTCCTTGCTAGGACACAAAGTCTTGGCTCAGGAGGCGACACTGTAATTCCATTTCAGATAATTGAAAGTTTCTCAAGCCTACCACTTAGCACAAAGGTTTCTAAAATAAACTTCAACCTTCAAACGCTGACAGCAATTGTACGGATCTGGTTCAACTTTTCCAGACACACTGAAATTAAACAAAACCAAGCCATTAGTGACACAGCCGCTTGCTTTAGTTCCTGCGAGGAAATAACCTGAAATTTAACTTGTTTGCCTGCCTTAATATGAAAACTCTGAAGAACAGCCAGCTTAAAAGGCTGCAGCCTTTGTTGGTGGCACAGCTGGAATCAGAGGACCAGAGGGAGCAGACACAGTAACAACGAGCTTCCTCACCCTTGCAGCTTTAGATGTAGCAGCTTCGCAAACACATACACGGTGCAAACTCATCCCTAACCATTCTATGATTCTATGAATTCTATGTGCCTTAATGTGGGAATCCAGAAATTTGTGTGTGGCTATTATACGATTCTGACACCACAGAGAAATGCTGAACAGAGAAACTGCCCATCATTTCACTGCAGGGCCACAGCTAGAAGCACACCTAGCAGCAATGAAAGCACCAAGGCATACAAAACAGGAGGAGAGAGGAGATTGCACCCACTGCTTGGCGGCCTACAGAGCAGAGTGCTTGAAGGAGGCATTTCCCAGAGCAGCCGCATGGATCTATGGTCAGATCCTTAACCCAATGTTGAGAATTGGACATTTTTTACTACAGATATTCTGGGCTCCTGCAGTTAAATGCTTACAGAGTGCTTCTGCTGGAAAAAGCCACCAGAGCCCTGCTTCACAGTGCATCTTTTACACAGCATCATCAGTCACACACGCAGCCTGGCTTACAGCTCCAGGATTTCACCTTTCCTATAAATAAATAAGCATTAATTGGGTTGGGGTTATCTTTCATTATGAATGACAAGCTAACAGGCAAATATTAAACAAGTGGCAAGAAGAGGTTAAATTGTAAGCTACCTTTTCCTCAATAATTTTCCTAGCTTTCCTGTTGCCAATCAGATCATAACTTCATGGTCAGTTTTAAGTGTCAAATGACCAAAAGCTATTCACTTCTTTTTGGAAGGAAGAAATAATTCCCAGTTAGTACTTTATAGCCTTGCTCTTTATAAATCACACACCCATTCAGAGACACTGGAGTAGAAAGATGTTTGCAGCAGGAAGCTACATTAAAGTAAATATCCTATCCACAAATCAAGTTTCTGCTAATCTAACACACCTATATTCTCTGCTTCTCCCTGCTCGTCATAGGCAGGGAGAACAAACACCTCCGTTTAATACAAAATTTATCTCTTCATTAAGTTCCTTAGCACAGAACAACCGCAAAGAATGGAATTAGTAAGTTAATGTGTTAACAAAATGAAAAGGAAAGCTTACAAATTAAATTTCTGGAATGGCACCCAAATTAACAGCAGGAACATGTTCTGTTAGTCATCCCCAAGCATCATTTCCTCTGGGTTGTAACACATGGGTTCTGACTAAGAAAGTTATACAAGCAAGAGACTGGCTTTCACCTGCGTCTTTAGAAGATTTCTAAAGATTAACAAAGCAGATTAAGAACTGAGGTCAAGTTTCTTGACTACTTACTTGTGAGGGGTAACAGATTTGGGAATAAACTACACGCTCACCCCATTAGGAAATGGGATCAAATGAAAGAAAGAAAAGTCAGACCACACAGAACTTTTTTTTTCTCTTTGTTGGTTTTCTGTTTGTTTTTTTTTACATAGCAATGCCTGTATAACCATGCGAGAGCAGGGTCTGAAGCACAACTGCTACCAGAGCAGGAAGCCAGAGTTCTCCTGTTTCACCCTGACAAGACCCTTCTCTGTTTTTGAGATCCCTGTGCCTCACACGACAAAGCCATCATTTTGGAACAGATTAAGGTCTGGAGAAGCAAGTAGGAGCAGTAGGTCAGCAAATGAGGGAAGGGCTCACCCCTGTCACACAGAAGATGCAACATCTCTTAAACATGTAAGTAATGAAGAAAAGGAAACTAAAGAGGCATTTGTGACACAGGAACAGAAATCAAGCATCTAAATCAGCAGAATGAATATCTGTTCACATCATTGCATTTTCACACCTGCATGTCACGTCTTCACATTTGCTCACGTACCACAACTACTCTGCTAATCAGAGATCGCCTTGAGGTATGAGATCAGCAGTGGAAACCATTGGCAACTCTCTCCTATGTAGTTCTCTATTAGCTTATTGTGGATTTATGACCAGAATTACAGTTCTGGTCTGCCCTACCCTCACCAGTTTGATAGTGAGATACGCAGCCTGGTGGGAACAGGCAGCAGCCTTCCCAGACATCCTGCAGGATAAGCCCAGAACTTGCTTTGTTGTGCCAGTGAGCTTAGGACGTGTTAGCTTGTACCTGCCTATGCCTGTTAATTCATTATATTCTGTACTGCCAGTACTGTCTCTTCAGGGAAACGTCCCAGTTTTGTGAAAGCTTTCAATAAAAAAATAAATCAAAGGCCTTTGGAAATAAAGATGAACAATAGCACATTTTAGAGGAAAAAAATAAAACCCAATTATTGATTTAAAATGAACACTTTACTCATTTAGTGCAATCACTTTTTGCATTTCACATTAAGACTTGTTTAATCCGCTATCAGAGGAATCTAGGATTTCTCCCAAAGACATAACTGGGAGCAAAAGCAGGCTCAGACACGCAGAAGTTGTGACTGTGAAAAGCTCAAGGTAGCACTGAAGTAGCTGCTCTCACATACCAGCTCCATGCCTTTATTATTATTATGCCTATATTATAAATTTTTAAAAGCATTCAGGACCCTTAATTCCCACACCTTGTATATTCAATTACAAGCACATATCATTTAAAGCAATCCCCTTTCTGTGAACACACAGCAGATGCCATTGGACAACTTGCAAATCAGGAAGACAAATTTTATAGCTTCATTACATATCAGCATTCAGCCAACATTCTTCTTCACTAAGTCACCCTCAGCAAAGTTACAGCCTGGTATTTGTTAGCTGTATTAGCATAGCACTGGTAACCCATTTTCCAAATGCTTAAAAAGCAGCCCTTGCACCCAAGGATGCTCACAACTCACAACCAACAGGAGCTACAGACCCAGCTGAGAGGAATACTCATTTGCCTGAGTCATTGCTAGAAAACTAAGGAAAAGAAGGAGCTCAATTCAGATCTTTATGGCTAAATCTGGAACTGTAGAGAAGGCTGAGCTTGCTTTTTTTTTTGCTGGGCACAAGTACAGCTTGCTACTTTTAAACTGCTCAAGGGACATGTCAAAGTCTTATGACAGAGGAACGATGAGATTCACATCTACTGAACGTCAGAACTTAAAAAACTCGTCCTGCAAGGTGTAGGAGGAAGAGGAGTTAACATTTCCAATTGCAAATCTTAACAGCATGGGCCATGAAAACACCTAAGAAACCAAACACCATGGGCAGAGACCGTGCTTTACAGATTAAAGCCTCCCAACACAACTGCACGACAATAACCTATGGTTAAACACAAAAGTTCTTGTCACAAGCAATTGAATTACTTGCAGGTAGCACCCCATTAACTCTCTTAATTACCAGTGCTTCACAGGTTCCACATAAGCTTGTAATTTTAGATGAAATACCAGAAACAGTTCAGGCTTGTCCCACAAAATGACTTTTTCAAAGGAAACTGTGGAATCAACACGTGAAAAAAGCTGGACAAACCCTATGACCAGATCACCTCTGCTCACACAGAAACAAAGGGAAAATCCCAAACCACCAAAAAACTTGTTTCCACATGCCATGAAAATTTGGTATTTTCTGGATTTCACTTCTGAACCTTGTGTTCATTAAAGTTTCTGCAACTGTTTGTGCTATTTTTTTAAGAGCATTTTGCTTCACCTACTTCATATAATTCATAAACAGTACTTGGTCATGCAAAACGTCTAAACCTAGGAGACAGACACACAACATCTCACATAAATGAAGAAAAATGTCAATGTGCGTGTGATTGTGGTCCCATATCCCACATCCCACCTGCAGTGGGCTCCATCTTCTGTCTCCATTCCTAAAGGGTTTGGAAAAACACCAGTTGCAGGCTGGAAGACTCAGAAAATGCAAATATCCAAGTACAACTAAATCATAGAATCATATTGGGGCTGGAAGGGACCTTAAAAGCTCATTCAGTTCCAACCTCCTGTCATGGACAGGGACACATTCCACTAAAGCAGGTTGCTCCAAGCCCCGTCCAACCTGGCTGAAGCCTTTGCCATTTTAATTACTGTAGTTATGAACTACCCTTGTTTCCATGCTGGACTCCACATCACAGAGCCAGACTGAGGAAGTGGCTCCAGCCATCCCTTGAAGGCTCAGTCCTTCTGGCCTGGGCCACAGCAGGAGTGGAAAGAGACACATCAGTGCTGATGCCTAAAAACAAACTTCAAAAAGCTGAATACATGCGGATGGAAGAGAGGAGATACTGCTGCCTGCAGAGGGCTGGTGTTTCCCAGTATAACATGGTATAACACAACAGGTAGAACCTCTCACCAGACCCATACAGCAGCAGGGTGCTTAGAAGCAGAGAGAAACCCTCAGACTTTTTTCTTCTTTCTGCTTCTCTCCTTATTCCAAGGCATTGCACATGAAGTCCAAAAAAGGCAAGTGCAAGGTCCTGCATGTGGCTCAGGAGCAATCCCAAGCGCAAACACAGAGCCCGGCAGAGATCGGCCTGAGAGCAGCTCTGAGAAGGACTTGAGGGTGTTGGTCAATGAGAAGCTCCCCATGACCCGGCTTCAGCGTGCGCTTGAGCCCAGAACCCCTCCGTGTGCTGGGCTGCACCCCCAGAGCCTGAGCAGCAGCTCAGGGAGGGGATCCTGCCCCTCTGCTGTGCTCTGGGGAGACCCCCCCTGCAGCCCTGATCCAGCTCTGGGGCAGCAGCACAAGAGGGACGTGGAGCTGTTGGAGGGAGTGCAGAGGAGGCCATGGAGATGCTGCGAGGGCTGGAGCAGCTCTGTTCTGGAGGCAGGCTGAGAGAGCTGGGCTGGGGCAGCCTGGAGAAGAGAAGGCTCCTGAAGGGGAGACCTTAGAGCAGCTCCAGTGCCTAAAGGGGCTACAAGAAACCTGGAGAGGGGCTTTGGACAAGGGCCTGTAGGGACAGGCCAAGGGGAATGGCTTTAACCTGCCAGAGGGGAGACTGAGATGAGCTCTTAGGCAGAAGTTCTTCCCTGTGAGGGTGCTGAGGCGCTGGCACAGGGTGCCCAGAGAAGCTGTGGCTGCCCCATCCCTGGCAGTGTTCAAGACCAGGTTGGACACAGGGGCTTGGAACAAGGAGCAAGCTGCTCTAGTGGAAGGTGTCCCTGCCTGTGGCATGGGGTTGGAACTGGATGAGCTTTGAGGGCCCTTCCAACACAAACCATTCTCTGAATATGCAAGTCAATTGATTTTATGGGTAGTTTCTCTCTGCTGTGTACTTGCTAAGCAGAAATGTTGTCTTTCAGAAAAAACAGGGGGTCCCACTCCATACCTGCTAGGGAGACTCAGCCAAAGGAACTCTACTGCCTTCCTCAGAATTCCAAGGCAAACTGAAAACATTGCTTTTTACCCCACATTACCACTCAGGATATAAATGTTAAAGGTCACATGGCCAATAAGTTTTGCCAGCCAAAATTAACCCAGCATGAAGAATTACAAGAACAAGGCAAGTTTTATTTAGCTTTGCCCTGACAAATTTAATGTCTCTTGTGTAGAACTCAATCTTGCCTTTTTAACAGGCATATTTCATTTCAATCCCATTATTGTTACCATTTCCCATCCTGCTATAACCTAGCAATTCCATACTTCAGTTTGCAAAACAGACAAAGTGATATTTTCTTACCAGTGAATTAATTATAATCCACCAGCAATCCTAGGTAAAGAAGGGGATGTCCAGTTACAGTCACATTTTCACAAGTAACGAACAGTATAAGCTGGTTGCAGCCAGGTCCAGCACTGTACGTACTTGAACCTATATTGAACCTATTAAACTGGTGGATCTGCTAAGACCCAACAGAAATGCTTGTGTGGCATTACAACTGCACTAAAATACTTTGTAAATAAGTAAAATTTTCTTCACAGCAGTATCAAAGCTGAGCACTAAACCAGATCAATTCCTGTGTGCTGCCACCTTATAGATGGAAGAACATCAATGTGATATTTATAGAATGATTACTAAATGTGTTCATTTCATATTAGTTTTTATCATTCGTGAAATACAGTCATTTAGAAAAGTCACTTAAAAACAAACCATTCCCTTTGGAACTTTTATTTGAACTTTTATTTATGCAGTAACAGGAAATACATTATCACATTTGCAGTGGAGATCATTCAAGTCAGAATACGTATTTTCTGCCTCTAAAATTAAGCCCTTGAACCATGCTGGACTGGCTAGTCAGGCAGCCTTGCCAGACCTAGAAGATACGCACTGAACAGGTCTTCAGACTCAGTCTCTAATTACACACTAAGTGCATTTATTTGAGCAAATAACCTCAAAAATCTTCGAATTAGACTCCTGTAGCAGGCTAGAGTTCTTCAAATCACAGCTCTTAACACAGCAATAAATACACCTTCCATTCAATCACTCTCCCAACAGAAACCACCTTGTGTCACATAAAGGCAGAGTTAAAAGCCATTTCTCACTTGTTCCTGTCCCCCTCCAGTGCAGCATAACATTTGAAGCCCTTAAAACACATCAGCGAGGCAGACCTGAACTCCTGAGAGCATAGAGAATATCAGGAGGTCCCCATGGCTGAGCTGCCTTGAGCTGCTTTTGCAGCAGAACAACTTGCACCTTCTGTCGCCTTTATCACCCCAGTGACTGCAGCCTTCATTTAGCTGGACATGATTTATTCTCTTTCTGGAGAAGAGCTGTCTTGGTGCACAAGCCAGGTAAGCAAGGAAAACCTGCCCACACTGCCTGCCATGGAAGTTCAGCAACTCATAACTTCTCACATCTTTGTTTTCACAGAACAAGTAGGACTGAACAAGTCCATGTGTGTCTATGTACATACATGACAACTTAATTATATTCCTTTCTCTCAATATAAAACAGCCAGACAACAGAAAAAGATGGGTCTTTGCAAAGAACTTAAAATCTCATAGTGGTTTAATGGGTCCTGAAGAGAAACTCTTTCAGTTCTTCCCACACATTGTGGCCTGCTGAGCCACCCGTACCTAGTCAGGTAATTCTGTGCCTACATTTCACATCTCTAGGGCATAAAAACTAATAAGAAGTTCCTTGGTACACCCTGGAGATCTATGGATAAGCAGCACCATAACCAACAGTATGATGAACTCCCCCCTCTCACTTCTGGTTTTTGGTAGGGACCTTTTGGAGGAGTTCATCAGACAGGAACACAGGAAAACAGTCCTTTAACATGACTTGCTCTGTTTTGAGAAAAGAACCCTTGCAGAGGGCCATATTATTGCAAATAGACAACTTAAACACTTGCACGTGGTAAGTAAAGAGCCTCAGAGGCCTTGGAGCTTCTCCAGCAACACAGCTCATTCCAGCCCTGATCCACATCATGCAGCACCCAACAGAAGACCCAACTGCTTGCTGCTGCTGGAAACAAGATGCAAAACAACAGATACGTGGGAAGGATATTAGTGCAAAGACAGAGAAAAGCCAAGGGGCCATCTTGTCTGCTGTAACAACTTGGACACTGGAAACAAGCATTCCATGCAGCATCTTGAACAGCAGGAGCTTTTACCACCACAAAAGATACTTTAGAGAATGCGGTATCCCAGCTCCTGAAGATTCACACAGTAATTTATCTGGAGTTTGGAAACATTTTTAAATGCTGAGAAGTGCTGTCACTTTTCCTGCATTCCTGACACCACTCAACCTGTGAGACAAAACTCCAAGGCAAACGCTGCACTGCTGGCCAGGCTACATTAACAAGTCTTCCACAACAGTTGAGAATTCAGCTGAATTCTTCACATTTGTAACAAAATATTTCTTTTTTCTTTTCTTTCTTTGCCCTCCTGCAAAGCTTGACACTATATAGCCCTGCCCAAAAGAATAATACTAGCTTGTCAGCTAAAACACACTAGCAGCTAGGAATTCAACTTCTCATCCCTTGAACAGCAACCCATGAGAGGCTAACATCAACATGGATTTATAAGAAACAGATCTGGGCCACTTTCCAATGAGATTACATGTTTGGGTTGATAAAGATAAGCATTGACATAATAAACTCAGATTTCTGCAACGCATTTGCTTCACATTAAGAAAGAGTAAGAATGAAATAGAAAATATCTCTTTACATAAATGGATTAAAATTTGGGTAAGCGATCAGTCACAAAACATAAGCTACACACATAAAAATACATATCCTTGATGATTTTCAAGAGGCTCTGCAGGGCATAGGGTTTGTTCTAACAAAGTGATTTGTATTTTCATAAAGAACCATGAAAAAAGCCCATCATTGCCAACACATTTTACACTTGGAAAAGAATTAGGAGAGTGTTGAAGCATAAAGACAACAGGTCACAAACAGAGACTGAGATGCTTGTGTAAGCTGGGTGCAGGCAGTCTGACAACGCGTGGCTGGCAGGAGGTTGTGTAACCGGGGCAGAGAGACAGAGGAGAGACCAGGGACTCCAGCCTTGGGGAGCAGTGATCTTAAACCAGACCCAGCAACTCCAACATCCCTAAGCACAGCCCGCCGGGCTGCAGTAACAGACTGGAGCAGAAACATGAAGCAAGAGCCTGCTGTACTCTCCTGCTGCAAAAAGCATCTCCCGGTGCAGAGCATAGCTTTCAACATGTCCCTTAGCACAGACCAAGTTTTAAGGATGGGTCGTGAGAATCACTGAAGAATTGGGCCATGACTAAAGAGTTCTGCAAAATTTATTTGAGAAAGAGTAAGGTATTATCAGAGATTAATCCAAGAAACTCGAATGAATCAAGGTATATAGGAGATTTGATCAGATGATCACAATGCTACTGTCTGACTCCAAGTCTGTGACATAGTTATGTTACAGTCATACTTACGTTAGCAGACACATTCCCTTGGCTAAGGTCCTGGAATACTAGTTATGAAATGCAAACAATAGTTTGAATCTTCATCAGCAAATCTAAACAGATTTGAGTGATGCTTAGTGACAGGAGCTCCTGCAGGCCATCATGACCTGAGTTTGAAACAGATTCCCAAATAGTGGGCATAGGTACAGTTCTTCTGAGTCACTATCTTCCGATCCCTTGGTCACAGCTGTTTAATAAGCTCAATCTCTAGCCTACAGAATTATAGATTTTATAGTGTAATGCAAGGAGTGCTCCATACACTGTATTTAACAAACAGCATCAGGCATTTAGAGACTCTATAGAAAGCAATATAAATCAGAAAAATATGATGACAAAACACTATGCATATTTCATGAAAGATTTCAAGAACAGAACCATAGAATGGTTTGAGTTGGAAGGGACCTTAAAGCTCATCCAGTTCCAACCCCTGCCACGGGCAGGGACACCTTCCACTAGAGCAGCTTGCTCCAAGCCCCTGTGTCCAACCTGGCCTTGAACACTGCCAGGGATGGGGCAGCCACAGCTTCTCTGGGCACCCTGTGCCAGCGCCTCAGCACCCTCACAGGGAAGAGCTTCTGCCTAAGAGCTCATCTCAGTCTCCCCTCTGGCAGGTTAAAGCCATTCCCCTTGGCCTGTCCCTACAGGCCCTTGTCCAAAGCCCCTCTCCAGGTTTCCTGTAGCCCCTTTAGGCACTGGAGCTGCTCTAAGGTCTCCCCTTAAGGAGCCTTCTCTTCTCCAGGCTGCCCCAGGCCAGCTCTCTCAGCCTGGCTCCAGAGCAGAGCTGCTCCAGCCCTCGCAGCATCTCCCCTCTGGCCTCGCTCCACCCTCAGATTTCCCTGAGCAGCACAAGGAGAAGATACTGTTGACAGAGACATCATTAGCAAAAAACAAAACAAATATATATATATAAAAAAAAGGCTTGTTGTATATTTAATCCCATTATTTCCTATATTCGTAAAACCCAACACCAGCTAGAAAAGCTACAGAAACCTTCCCCTGTTCTCTCTCCCTCCACCAATACACTCTGCAAACAGGGAAAAAATGCAAAAGCAGCTTTACTGTATAAAAGCCCTCAAGAAGAGGGTATGTAAAGATGATGCAGTTCTTGGCTGTCTCACTCTGTAATGATGCGTACCTACGCAAAGCAAATAAAAACTCTTTTCAATCAGCCTAGTATTTGACTTTAAGGGCACTAAAAGGGTACTACAGAACTGAAGAACCCACCCACTGGGAAGTACCCAACAGAACTGTTCTCTATTAATTTCAGCAAATAAAGAGATTAAAACATCTTCCAATGGAACAACAGAAGACCAATAGTGCATACAAATAGTATTAATTTGAATGACACCACCTGGTTTGATTGGGTTTTTTAAAGACCAATTGCACTGCCAGCAAAACTTAGGATTGAAGATCCATTTGGTTCAATGCACATTAAACAAGATGGCTCTGTATTCAACAGATAAATAATATTACTGCTTAGCACTTTCATTAAGAAGTTATAAAGAAGTTTTTTCCTCCAAAGATGGATCTCAGTGAAAATTAACCACCTATAAACCCCCCAATACAGCACTGAAATACTGAAAAACTTAACCAGAAGTTAGGAAAAATGACCTGAGAACTCTGCCTACTTTTTATATGATTTAAATGCTTCCTAATTTTTCTTTAAACTTTCCAAAATTCATGTATTTGATCTCACCTTAGAGATTTTCCTATTAATAAAGGGTAATCAATATGCCCTTTTAAGACTGTAAATGCTGGTCTCTCTGAAGTCCCCGTGGGTTGCATAGCATGAAAGCTTTTTCCTAGTATGAAACAACAGCTTCATTACTAGCAAAGGAGAATCAGCAATATGAATAAGACATTTTTAATCACCAGCTGTAATGGACTCTCACTAGAAAGAATGCAAATACCAGAACCTCATTTCCTACAGTCCCTAGGATAAGTGACAGGTGAGTACACACAAGGGCTTCATTGGTCAACAAGTTACTGTTCAGTATGGGGAAAATGGTACTTGTACAGAAAGATGAAAGCACAGATGTCTGCAGAGCAGACTAGGAAAACACAAATAATACAGTATTTAACCAAGTATCACAGGACACTGACTAGTAATTGCCCTATCCTGGGACAAAGAAATGTTGTAGGATATATCCTTGCAGGAAAGCTAAAAGCAAACCAGATACCCACAAGTGATTCTGTTTACCTCTTCCTCAATAAAATCATTGTCTCTCTATAGTGACATTTCTCTAACACTCAGCTTTGCCTTCCCCAGTGCTCAGCTCAGGCTGGCTGGCCCCAGGCAGCCTCATCCCTACTAACACAGCATCAAACCTCAGCATTTCAGCCAATGGGGAGACTATGTTCATGTGCAGGAGATCCTGAATGGTTACAGATACAACAAAATGAGGCTTCGCCTGAGGATGGCAAATTGTCACCAGGAACAAGTTTAAAAGCTTCCTGGGGAAATCAGAGAACAGGGTGAAGCATGCGTTTGGCACAGAATGCTTTTGCTCAGAATTTCTGAAGGGGTACAGCACTAAGAAGAGATTTCAGAGTCTGTGCACATGCATTCGTGGGTCTAAATTTTAGTATTTACCTCTTTTTAAATGAAGTCTTAAAAATCCCACTTTACGTTTGAATTTTTTATAGTTATTTCTTTACACATTTGCTATAGAGCAAAACCTTGATTAATGCAAGGCACAGCAGACAGAGGATGAGTGAATTCAAGTCTATGAGTCTTATTCAAGTCATCAATAGAGTGAATTAAAATAATTTGTCACCAGTTCTTGGCCAGTAACTTGCCCAATTCCTCCCAAACCCTCCTGAAGTATCCTTTCTGTATAACTGCATGGTAAATTCAGATAAGATTCCATGAGAAATAGCATAAATAAGGCCTGAAAATACATTTAAAACTCACTGAAGAGGGCAGGGCTTTCGAAAAATTCTTCAGCACCTTAAAAATCAAAGACCACACGCTCATTCACAGTTGGCTGTACACAAGCTCAAAGCACATGCCACAGTTTCAGTTCAGTTAGGAACAGCAGTTTGCACTTTTATGTGTATGCTAGAGAAAAAAGTACAAAGAGTTCAAAAACGTGGCGGAGAAGGAGCGGGAGGGAAAGTACTGTGTAACTTGGCATCTGCTTACCCCAGTGTGCACGCACAGCTCAATACTAATAGTGGTTCTCTCTCCTGAAAGCTGTGAGGGATTGCTGAGCCTTCACAAGACTCTCCAAATTAAAGCTTTATTATAAATATTGTGCAGTGAATTAGAATTCATTTCTCAGCCATGCCAGGACCACAACGGTTTTTTCAGATGCTAATTTTGCCAGGCTACAATTTTCCAGGATGAGACAGATGCAGGGAGAAATCACAGCCCATCTGAACTCATTTGGGCTGTCCTTTTCTGCAAGATTCCCACGGAAGACTATCCATATACCTATGGTGCAGCTGCAAGGCAGCCACCCTGCAAGCCCAGGCACCCAGAACACGTAGGATTTATGGTGCATGTACAGCCTGACGAACACCTATCTGAGAACCAGCCAGAACAGAAACTTGCGCACACTCAGCTGCTATACTCCTGTCTCAGGAAATCATACAGGAGCTCTGTTTCCATCCTTCTGGTGGTAACCATACCTCCAAGCTCTTCATCCTATAAATCATTACCCTGTTACTATGCCAGGCAGCACCAGATTGGGCATATGACGCTTATCTGATTTGTCTAACACCATCTGCCTTCGTGCGCAAAAGAACGGTTCAAGGCACATAGACGTTGCATCACTCTCCAGAAGAGCACTAGTGGAAGTGATTCATGCCATTATTACTATTCATGTTCTGTTAACAGAAGCACAAGGACCCATTTTTGGTTAAGAAAACACTGTCAAGGACCATTGGTTTAATTCTATCCTGAAACAGGAGCATATGGAAAACCATCCCATAGGGATCGGTGGTATTCTCCTAAACAGATGTTCTTGCCATAGGAAGCATTTAGAAGGCAAGCAGGTGTGATTGATGTCATGGCTCACAAACATAAACCTTTGCCATAATAGGAACACCATTTCCATTCAATTCTTGCACCAGATCAAGGCTTTAGAAGCAGGAAAAGCAATCACATAACTTTGAGAGAAAGACAGGAAGGGAGAAGGACAAATGCACTTATTTGTGTCCTTACAGAAACAGTACTTTGTGTTAAAATAATGCCTAGTAAAACAAGCAATTATCCTTCCAATAAAGTGTTATTATTTCACAAAAAAAACCCTTCAACATAAAGACACTACAGTAACCAAGTTATAGCTAGATTTACCACTATAACAAATCAAATTATTTTCTCTTTTATTACTACTGTTTCTCTTAACCAACCTTAAGTTAATAACCAGTGATTTCTTCTAGTCTTATTTACCTGGATGCTTCACTAAATATGCACCCAGCCAGTAACAGGAGACCTACTCTCAAGAGATGAGGCTTTATGGAAAACCAAGCACTAGCCCCAGTGTTTTAGCCTCAGCCAAAAAATTACACATTAATGCTTCATTGCTGATGAGATTTAAGGGTTGTATTTTTCCTCTACCACAACCCAAATCCACTTTGTATGTTCTGACAATATAGACACCAGATCTAGATTCTCTAATCTAGATTTAGATTAGACTGAGCAGAATCTAACAAGACACTTGATACACCTGAGAAAGACAGTGTCCTTAAAACAGCAGCTTTGGCAAATGCTCATAAATGCAGCAGTTCTAGAAAGCATCAAGAAAAGCCTCCTCCATCCTGCAGGCTCACTCTATGATGTGCAGTTCCCCTTCAAATCAAGTTGTAGAAACAGTGACTGAAAACCTTTTTCTGACTTGGTCGAGGGGGAACATCAACACAAGTAGGCTACTTAAAAGAAAACCAGAAAGACAGCAGGAAACTTCAGCATCTACAGGGAACACTCTACCACCACTTCCATATCCATAACATAAAGCTCAAGAAAGTAAGGCTGACAAAATCAGTGTCAAAATCAATGACAAAATCAATGACCTCATCATTTCAGCTGGGAGATGAGCCCCAGGACAGTGGTGAGACAGGAAGAGCCATGGCCACGCAGCGATGCTTCCCGCTCCCCTTGCTCCTCCTCTGCTCTGAGGCTTCAGTGGCCCAGCTGCTGAAGCACAGTGACCATCTCTGCATGCTGAGGGCGTTGGACAGTTTACTTGCACAGAACATTTTGCTTAAGAACTGTTTATACTGTTCTGTACTAGATATGCAACCAGCAGGTTACAGCAGTTTATCTGCTCTCAAATTCAAGGCTTTGCTGGCATCAGACACTTGGGTTTCTGTCTCTGAGCCTTCAGCCACTGCCAGTAACTCCAACAAAAACCAAGTCTATAAACCAAAGTGTAAATGCATAACCTGAGAGGCACCATCGCTCATGAACAGAAGGAGAGCCTTTCTTCCTTTTTGTTTTTTAAATAGCAAGCACACTCCAGAAAACACAAAGCTTTATTTCTACAGGTATGTTTAAAACTCAGTTTGTGCAGCTGCAAACCTGACCTGACTTCAGGATACAGCAGACCACTAAAACTTAAAACCAAACAGCAATTCACAAGCAGTAGGAGCACTTAGGAAACAGAGATTTCCAAATTGCAGCGTTTTTGGGGTTCGGGTTTTTTAATATTTCTCTCTCTGAAGTTTCTACTTGGCACATTGCAGGTGTTGGATCAAACCTGAACAGTTTCACAATAAGGCTCCTGACTTTTGGGGAATAGCTCAAGCTCTTAGCAGGAAATGTTCCTTCTCGTGGAAGCCTCTGACATAAGAACTTGGGAGGCCAACTGCAGGATATGCCAGGTAATCTGGCTCACGAATTCAACACCCTTCATCTTAGAACAATCCAAATTCTTGTCATGCCATTCAAAGCAAAGCTGTCCCAAAACCTTATGCCTCTTTGCTTAGGTTACTCAAGACCAGTTGACAAACACTGTTTCCTAAGCCAACTTCAGCCTTAAGGCTCTCTCCCTTCTAGTGAGTTTTCCCTCACTTTGCATTTCTACAGAGCTAGCCCCTCTTGGTTCGCCAGACTAACTGAGCTAAAGTCTAGTCTTACTTTATAAGCAAGGTTCTTCATTCACTTAATCACTCTTGTGGCCCTAACATGACATATCCTTCCTTCCTGAAGACAGTGCCCACAACTGTTAAGGGTAGTTTCTGCACCCAGACAAGTTGCTGCTTCTCTTAGGTGCTTGATTCCTCTATACACAAAATGAGGACATTTTTTGTGGGCTATTATTTGAAGCTGCACCATACACTTACGCTATTTGAAACCAGTTCAATGCACTCTTAACAAAATAAATGCAAATATAACTTTGCCAACAGCCCAATTTAAAAATGACTTATGACTGTTCAGTTTAGGTTGGCTCCTGACCCAACTAAACCACATTTGCATAAATGATGCACTGACTGAAATAACAGGGCTCACAGGACTCACCAGATCAATATAAATGCAAACCTCTTAGCCCTGCATGTGACCAATGCCAAAGCACAGAAAAAGACAATTGTAGCAATTGAGTCTCGAAATCACTGGGAAATGCCACTAGTCTACACCCTGGCTGCAAGACAGGAGCAACGATTTCTAAATTACTCCTGACAGACCTGCCCACCAGCACCAGTGAGCCTCCATACAGAGTATCTGTCAATGCTTAACGGCTCTTAGTTGGAAAGTTTTCCCTTTTGTCCAACCTACATCTCCCTGGACTAAACACAGTTTCATTTTCCATCAATTCTTTGCCTGAACATAGTGGACACGAAGAATCATTTATTCAGCTCTTCTTTTAAGTAAGTTTTAGGGGTATTCTTCAAATACCTTTATCTTAAACATCTTCACCTCAGCCACCTCCTCCCCAGACTGGACAAACCACATCTCACTACCAGCCATGCACTCAAGATCTCTGCTTGCTTTTATAGCCACATGCTGGATTCTGACCAACTAGTCCACATCTTCCTTGAAGTGAGATGAGGTGGTTCACACCGGATAGCATGCTGTTAGTTATCCAAGGGAAATGTCCAACATTTTGTACATTAAGATCAGGAGATTGGGAAGCATCAGTTGAAGGCAGAGTTCATGGCATGCAACCCCAACCCTCACCTGCCAATACATATCCCAGCTTTTTGAAACAGCAGAGATTCAGTAGGTGCTTCACAGATTGTTGGTTATTATTAAGTCTGAAAACTAGACAGCATTTCCATGGTCAGCATCCAGTTGAGGTTAATATGACTGTTCAGACTGTGAGCTATTTAGTTTACCTGTGAGATCTGGAACACAATACTGCCCTAATCTATTTTCAGGAAAACCTTGTGGGTATCCTGGTGCGCTCACTCTGCCTTAGAGCCATGAGACAAGACACCCCATTTAGACGGAAAAGAATCCATACAAGTCTATAGGCACTGCAATACTCGGGATATTAATCTTTAAATAGAAGCAGTGCTCCGAAAGGTTTGAAGAGGCTCATACATCTCAATTAGATGCCCTACTAAACCAGTGCCTCTGAGGGGATTGTGCTGCTCATTCTCACCAGCACCTTCTCCTTTCCCAGGGACTGAGTTCACAACCTCACCCTCTGGGCAGGCTCACCCACAGCACCAGCACCACAGCTGCTCTGTGCACAAGATGCCTGCTCTCATTTCCTACCATGCAAAGCAGACAGGAAAGGTCCTGCTCAGCAAAACAGCTGAAGAGCAGCACAGACCCTGTGTCACACCAGAAAGGCAGAGAAGACTTGGAGCTTTTCCATGGCTCACTGCATATGTAACATACAAGAGAAAGAACAATCTGGGCAAAATATTACCCAGAAGGAAGAAGTCCTCCAAATCCCATCTCACGTTAAAGAATCAGGTTAGCTTCAGCTCAGGTGGAGGAGCAAGGGAAGGATGGTTTAGGCAATCCCAGGAGAGAGGAGATGCAAAGGCATACCGCACCCTGACTGCACATTGCCCACAGTTCCCAGCCTCTGGACTTCCCCTTCTCCACAACCACCCATCTCCATTTACCTCACCCCTTCATTCCTCTCCTCCCTCCATGCCATGCCCCTTGCAATCATCCATTCATACAGTTTATCTTCCCTTGGAAAACACTTGAAGTGCCTTCACTATTTTTCGCTGCACTGACATGACTTTATTCCCTCCTTACCTCCCAGAAAAAAAGACAAATCCAAAAACCAGACCAGTGTAATGTGATTTCCATCAGTGGCCAAATTCAGGCTGACACAAGCTGGGTGCATATCAGGTTCCAGGCTACTGCACAGCCCATCGGGGCAGAAAGCCCTCAGTGTGCCTGACACAGAGACAATGCCATTTGCATGACTTACTCATCCAAAGACCTTAATTAACTCTTTCCTGAAATGCATTTTCCTTCTGCTGTGCCTGAAGAGTGGTGAATATCATACAAACATTTGGGGATCAAACATACAAGGTCTGGAATAATCCCACTCTCTTTGTGTGCTGGTGTTTAATGCTCAGCCTGCTTTCCTAAGCAGTCACATTTTAGTTGTCCTACAATTTGCTAGCAGATGACAGTACTTGTTGTCCTTTATATCCACATTATATAACTGTGCCTCTGCATGTGGACGAAGCTCTCCAATATCAGCTTTAACCACATTTTCCCTTGTACATTCACAGCAACTTTGAGACGAAGGAACATTAGGAAGTCAGTCTCATGAATCATCATCTTGCCGTAATACCACACAGGACCATGCTTTCAAAGTCTGCCCACCAAGAGGCACAGCCTCTGCAGAAACACATGCAGGGGGAGAAAAAGCACTAACAGTGGTCTAATCTGAAGCTGAATTTTCAGAGCTCCTTTAGACTTCCCCCTTTCCAAACAACTTTAATTATTCACCTGTCTGCCCATGCCAGCAGAACAGCTAAAGGAGAGCAGCACCTGCAGGGCTTACCAGGAGCCTCATGGCTACAACCACCAAGCACCCAACCACCCCCCACTGATCCCGTTGCAGCTTGTTTCCCATCCCCGAAGCACCTACACAGGCATTGCTGAGCCAGCAGATTTCACAGCAAATAACCCAAGTAATTTTTGCTTTCTTGCACTGCTCCACGCTTTGCCAGACTCCCTCTTGCCAGGCTCGCTGCCCCATGGGTAGAGGTTGGTCCAGCACTCCCTGAGCATCCCGTCCCACACTGTGTGGAGAGGAGATACAGAGGCCATTTGGGGAGACAAACCCTCAGCCTCTGCTGTCAAAGCTCCATTTCTTATGATTAAGAAACGCACTGAAATTCCTCCAAAGCCAATCTCTCTCCAGCTCTGCAACAGCTCAGAAATATTGTTCTTTCATCACAGACGAATCTGTGATTTTTTTTTCATATTTTTAACTTCATACAGAAGATGTTCGTTAACTGAATGAAGTGCATCATCCAGCACAGCCTGGTATGATGTGCCTTGCTTTCTTTTATTATAAAAGTTGGATTTGAGACATAATAGTTCATTTAAATTATTATGCAAAGTGAGGAAAGAATTTCTTCACCCAATTAAAGTTGAAGGCTCTTGAGAAAGAAAAAGATGTGCACTTAAATCCAGAACAAAAGACATCCCTTAACTGGAGTAACACAACAGAGCTCACCCAGCCTGAAACAGGACTTGGAAGGAACTATAGAAATAGGTCGCTTCAGAATTCAGACAATATATTTAAACCACAACAGATCCCTTACAATAGCATCAGCAAGAATAACTACCTGGATGAAGCACAGCAAGTTTTGGTTGGTAAACCAGGACACGCCTCAGTGTTTGCCAGAAACTTACACAGAAAATACAAACAACAAGCAAATACAAACACCACAAACCAGAAACCAAACTGACACACTTAAAGGAAGCCACCACAGGCCTGTGTGTATGGGTTTGGAGGACCTGCAGTGAGACTGAGAAAAGGATGTAAGTAATACTTTTCTTATTATGGCTGTTATATGTTGGCTGCTGTTCCAAGGAAAGACTGATTAAATACCACATCTGTTTGGTCGGACTTCAAATTAAAAGCTCTGTGATGACCTTTCCTTCCCAGCAGGGTGTTTTAGTTGGTTTGGTTGGCTTTTTTAAAAGTCTATTAACTACATTAGGTCTTCCAGAACATTACCCTGAAGAAAAATGGTTTCAAATGTAGGAGACAAAAATAGGATTGGAAAGAAATACATCAGCAGAGGTTTGGCCTACAAATCCAATCCACAAACTCCCAGATTCCCACCCTACAGATGACCAAGGGGAGCCCATGGTCCTGCTGTGATGTACCCAACGCCCTGCTCTGGTGCAGAGCTGGTGGGCACACTCTGGCACAACCATCGCTGCTGCCAGCAGCTTTCAACAGGTAAGATAATTAAGTTGCCAAGAAGAACCAAACACAAAGTCCACACACCATAACATCAAGACATTTCACATGGAGATAAGATTTTGCAACTTATTAAACACACACAAGCAAACTTTTCCAAAAACCTGGCAGGCTCAGACTTTAATAGGTTTTAATATTTCCAACTTCCAACTAATGAGGTTGCCATGGGAAAAGATGAGCCCTAATCTGCAGTTCTGAGAGGAACCAGGAAATACAGGTGTAGGAAATAAAACATCCTGGTCTATTGAACTTTAAAAGGATAAAAAATAAGCCTGGGAGAGTTTCTTAATTGCATTTAAATTTCCATAGCCTTTTATAGAGCTGGAGAAATGCAAGTAGAAGATTCTGGGAGTTTTCTCCCTGACAACCAGCACAAGGCTGGCTGAAGAAGTTTCTCTTATCACAGCCCTTTCTCTCAAGACATTTCCATGGGAAAAATAAACTTAATTCCCACTTTAATAATACATACATGAAAAGTACATTATTAGAGGTGCATTTCAGGTGCCTGCTCCCAGCACAAACATCCTGTAGCTGCCAGCCACAGAGACACAACATGCATTTCTCACCCAGGAAGGAAGCACATCCCAGCATGTGCCAGATCAGCCCTTCCCACTCTTTCCCCCCATCTATGACATTAAATCCAGAAAGTTTCTCCTAACCCCTTTCCACTCTTTCAGTTAACCTGATCTGAGAAATAATCTCTGGTATTTCCCTGCTGCAGTGCAAAGAAAGAGTGGTGGGCAGCCTCCCTGGGAATGCATTACTATCAGCACACTATACTGAGCCTTTTATTTTGGCAAAAGCTTGGTTTTCATCCAGCTCTAGATGAGAAAGTTTTCAAAGAACACTCAACTTATATCAGCACTTTTAAAACCTGCAGTCCTGATCCAGCTCTGGGGCAGCAGCACAAGAGGGACGTGGAGCTGTTGCAGTGAGTCCAGAGGAGGCCATGGAGATGCTGTGAGGGCTGGAGCAGCTCTGCTCTGGAGCCAGGCTGAGAGAGCTGGGCTGGGGCAGCCTGGAGAAGAGAAGGCTCCTGAAGGGGAGACCTTAGAGCAGCTCCAGTGCCTAAAGGGGCTGCAGGAAACCTGGAGAGGGGCTTTGGACAAGGGCCTGTAGGAACAGGACAAGGGAAATGGCTTTAACCTGCCAGAGGAGAGACTGAGATGAGCTCTTAGGCAGAAGCTCTTCCCTGTGAGGGTGCTGAGGCGCTGGCACAGGGTGCCCAGAGAAGCTGTGGCTGCCCCATCCCTGGCAGTGTTCAAGGCCAGGTTGGACACAGGGGCTTGGAGCAACCTGCTCTAGTGGAAGGTGTCCCTGCCCATGGCAGGGGTTGGAACTGGGTGAGCTTTAAGGTCCCTTCCAACACAAACCAGTCTGTGGTTTTGTGAAAGAATGTAATTTGATTTACTGCAAATATAATTCCTTTTCTAAAAGTTTTTGTTTTAGTCCACAAGACTACATATGTACAGGTTGGAGCTTCAAGAGGTTCCAAGTAGTTGTAGTTAAATTCTAGGTATCCCAGAAAAGGGTGCTCAAAGTATTTGGCAAAGGACTCTTGTAGGAGGAGCCTGGACTGGTCTTGCCAATGGATTCAGCCAATTTCCAAAGTACTGAATGGTTTGAATATCATCAATAAAAGTAATAATAATAAAACATTAAAATCTAAATATGGATTATCATCTCATACAAGGACACCAGAGCGTGTTTAAGATTGATGAAAAACTTACAAGTCACAAAGTGATCTACTTAAAGTATCTTATCTTCAAGCTTTGTTTTCATAAGTTTTCAAATTTAGAAATGCTAAGAGCAACTTCTTGAGTGCAATAAGATAAAAGTTCTAGCACAGCCTTCCTTGAGGCTGCAACTTCATTTTAATGATCAAATTTCTCAATTTGCTAGCATCTTACAAGCATGCTAGCACATGGTCAGCACCATCTTGCACACAGGATTCAAGAGAAAGCCAATATATCAGCTGCAGTGTAAAGAAACAGTTAAAATATTTGTAAAAGCAGGCTTTGATAGAACTCTATCCAACAAGTTCACAATCTACCTAATCCCAATCCTGGTACCTTTTAAAGAAAGCACTTGAGAATCCACAAACAAAGAAGATTTTAGTCTGGTTTTGTTTGGGTTTTAACCATACAGGAGACATGGTTTGCGTACCAGAAGCGCACAATGTATTCTGCACCACTACAATTAAGAGTGCCATATACTGCAGTTATTTAAAAACCCACATACTTTAAAGGGTCCTTGAACAAAGAATAATGCTCATTGCAATTATCTTATTCAATACTCACTAAATTCAGGAGGACATTGACAATTTCAGATTCTTGTATTTCTCTCACCTGCACAAACATTTTATCGATACTGATTACGATTGCACATTATTGGGGGTTATTTTTAAAGTAACTCTCACATACATCTCCTAGATATGCAGTAAGTAAAGACGAAGGAAACCAAGTAAACCCTTTCCATAAATATGAAAGCAAACAGCAACCCAGCAGGTGACACCAAAGTAATCTAAATCAAATCACAACACAGCCATTACTTAATGAATTCCCCACTCCACTCTCAGCACTGTTACCAGCGATATCACTTCAGCTATTTAATAAGGCTTAACACTACAAAATGAACCCAGATAGCAGCTATAATGTTCCTTAAAATGTTTTTTTAAAGAAAGGTAGAATTACTGGGTTTTCTTTGAAAAGCAGAGGAAGCTTTTAAGCACATATTTTCGCCTCCACGTTTGGGGTTAAGGAGAAGTCTATCAACTGAACTGCTGACTCTCTCGCTATGTTATAAATGTATATATATGCATTTGCAAATATGCTGATTTTGCATTGTGTCTTCCTTTGTGGAGATTACAGCTCAGTACAAGCCTTCTTACTGCCACTGCTGTATACTGTATATAGTTATAGAATTGCTTTTGTCATCTCTCTTTAATCATTCACATTCACATTAAGCTTGCAAGGCAACATTCAAGACCTGCTATCATCACACCACAATCAATGCAAGGAATTGTTTTGAAACCAGGTAAATCTGCACGGTAGCTTTGGGCAGACTCATGATAAAAAGCTGCTGCTCTGGGAATGTCATTACACTTCAAAACACATAGCATGCTTAAAGCACAGGCTGAATATAATGCTTATTGAAACACATGTATAAACTCTGGCCCAGGGATTCTAAAACTTTGATACATGAGCACCTTAGAAATACTTTGTTTTAAACTGAGCTCATTAAAACAGGTAAACAGGCTTTCATGACCAATTACTCATCTGTCTTAAATCTCTAAGAGTAATTAACATTTCAGCATGTTAAGAACTTCCAGCTAAACCAGTCCTTCCATTTTAACATCGATGCAATTAAACATTGCTTTGTCACAGATTCTAGCTCTTTGACCCTTAAATAGGTATCCTCTCAGAAAAACAGATGCAGAACTGTACTAAGTTGATGGAAAAACTGAAAAACATTGCTCAGATTTGATGTAATGATGATAAACAAAGAGTGGTTTTTACTTAATTCATCTAGTCTGGGAAATGACTTTAAAACAGGCTTGAAACACTCTACTGTGTCCTCTGTATAGACTGCAGAGTCACCCTCCACTGTTACACAAGTGTGTTCTTTGAGGCACTGTATAAGCACTACAAATAGCACAGGCTCTGCCAGGCTGTCAGTGGGGCATGGAAGAGCTCTGCCCCAGGAGCAGTAGGACCCAGGGTCTCCCCAACAACCCCTAGTCTTGCTGCCACCCTCCATCCCCACCGGACCACTCTGGAGCAGCAGAGCAGCATCTCTGCAGGACACATGCCACCAGCACACACTGCAGCTCTCCTTACAGTGCTCGTCCCCACTTCCTGGGAGTTTGGCGTCTTTCCACAGACTTTAACTCAGGAAGAGCAAGCCAAGGCCAAGAAAACTCCTCCCTTCCAGTTACTTCTAGTGGTTGTCAGAAAGAAAAAAAAAGTAAACCCAAAGTTTGGTTTTCAGCATTTGTTTCTTCAGGAAATAAGACTACACTGATGCTGTGTACCTACTGTTACTCACAATACACAGTAAACCAGGGTAGTGGATCACAGAAACAAAGCACCTCGTAATGAGGTAATCTGATATTAAAGGGAAAGAAAATTCTCTAGTTGCTCCCACTGAAGGAAAAACAGCAGAAAAAGCACAACCTTAGCGTCTGTAAAATCTATAGATAAGCACATTCGGAAATAACCAAACTGGGAGAAGCAGTTTCACAGGAGTTCGCATCTTCCTAGGTACCAAGGGCTCCAACTACAAGATGGTTTCATCAGTTTCCCTGTGACAGAAATCCATTTTGAAATATACACTATATATCTTTCAAGATACAAAGATTCGTAAGAAATTACAGAGCTCTCCCTGCACACAAAACTCAGCTTAGTAAAAATGTTTTAATGGCTTCTTTCCTTTCTTTAACAGAATTCATTAATTACAATTTCATCTGATGGGATGCAACAAAAGCATGCATAAAATACACAATATATTAATTTTATCAAAGCTTTTTTAAGAAGGAAAAACCATTAAACCATTTAAAAAAAAAAGAAAAAGAAAAAAAAAAGCATTTACAGCATGTGTACTGTTAAAACATGAATTGCAGCATCAGAATTGGGGGACCTAAGCATCAACAAGGCAGTTGGATTACCTGTATCAATCATTGCTAAAGACCAATTATTGCTCAAGAGGTTATAAAATGCCTTTATCATATCATCTCATTTGATGCCAATTCATTTTCCTTTATTTCTGTGCAAATTCCAACTTCCATCCCAGGTTCATCAGGATTTTCAGAAAGATTAGGAAATACTACAGCTGTCCCTGTCAGCCCCACTGCTGCACAGAGCAGCTGCCCAAGAAAACAGCATGCACAATGGGCAGACTGGGAAGTGAAACAGTGTTTTATGGGATTAAGCAAAGATGATAGTTTCATGCAACTGTGAAGATGATCCTCTAAGAAAAAAGGGGCATGAAAAAGGAACAAGCATATTTATATATACCAGAAGGTGTTAAAGAGCAGGGCTCTGTCCTTGTAACTTTGGGGTGGTGGTAAAGAACATGGAAGAAATAAGAAGGAAAAACCATTAAACTGGTTTTAAAAAGCCTGCTGGAAAGTTTTTATGAAGTAGCACCTATTTGTGATAAAGCCTCCCTAGAAAAATGCAAAGGAATGCAGGAATGCGATAATGAAACACTCTGTAATCCTTTTCCTAATCTGTAACAAAACCAGATCAGCATCAGTCACCCCACACACACTGAGAACATGGGGTTCAGCAGCAATGATCTCATGGTTGGGTCCTAGGTTAGCAAGCTGTGTACTTCCTGTTCAGCCCTGTTCAGGCAGAGCTAACCCACCCCCTCATAGCAGACCCTCCAGTTTCAGTCATTCTCTATCACCATCTTCACGCTACGAGATTCTCTCCCAACATAGACCACACTCTGACACTTTCTAGAAATTGAGCTGTTCAGCAACATCACAAAGAAAAACATGGATAGTTATTAGTGTCACAAAAGTCAATAACCACCCACAGCCCCATTTATGTGCAAGTTACTTCTGAATACACCAACTCCATCATTTCAAGTCTCTCATTTCACACAGAAGAGCCCCAAACCAAAGTTATTTAGAGAAGTTTTCTTTGAAGCCCATGCGTGAATGGGCACTAGCCTGTTCTCCCCCTCCTTCAAGCCACCTAAGAGATAACTCTGAAAAAGTATACACACACTTCAGTAAATGAAGCTTTGTGTTTAATGCTTTGATGCAAAGGCACAAGAAAAACAATGAGGTGGTTGGTGACAGCCAACATGGCTTCACAAATGGCAAATCCTGCCTGATCAATTGAGTGGCCTTCTATGATGGCGCTACAGAATGGATGGATAAGGGCAGAGCAGCTGACATCATCTACCTGGACTTCTGCAAAGCATTTGACACTGTCCCACATGACATCCTTGTATCTAAACTGGACAAGACATCAATTCGATGGATGGGCCACTCGGTGGGTAAAGAATTGGCTGGATGGCCACATGCAAAGGATCTTAAAGCTCATACAGTTCCAACCCCTTGCCACAGGCAAGGACATCTTCCACTAGACCAGGTTGCTCCAAGCCCCATCCAACTCAGCCTTGAACATTGCCAGGGATGGAGCCTAACAACATCTTAGAGGTTGCCCTGTCTGCCTTTATAAGAAGCAGCCCCAGAGGCCGAGTTCACCACCCACTGCCTGGTATAGGTCTGAGACCAGCCTAAACAGAGAGTCCTTAAGGTCTGAAATGGAGACTCCAAAGTGAATTTTCTATTTAAAGACCAAATGAGCACTGCTACTTGACACCAATGGGGCTCAACAGCTCTCAGTAGCCTCGAACAACTTACAGGTCAAACTTCCTTTAGATTAACTCCAGTCCAGTTCAAGAGTCTGCCACATATTCGAAGACCAGCAGATTATCAGCAGGAGCTTTCCTCTCACTTTTTTTAGAAGGAAGTCACAGAAAAGTACCTCTATTTGTTCCCTGAAACAGTGCTGAGAGCACTTCAAATTAATTATTATTAGCAATTAACAAGGACCTCACAAATAAGTCCCAAATATCACATTCTCTCTCCCTGCTTTGCTCCCATCTGCCTTTGCTGGAAGTTCATCACAGGCTTCAGTTAGGCATTGTGGCAGCTCAGCCTTTTTGAATTCATTAAGGTCAATGAAAGATGTTACACAAGTTATTACAGCTTGTGCAAGAATAAAAAGAAAATCAGAAGCCTGGAGTGCAGTGGGGCCTGATGCTGCATCCCCAGGAACAAGTGCAAAACACACCACACAAGGGAGCACATAACCTGGAAAGACTTACAGATGGGCTATAAGCAACCATTCCAGGCCATTCTTACTGATTTGTTTTACCCTATATCCTGTGGCTTAATACAAGTGGTTGTGTATCTTTTCCTCTACTTCTCCTATTAATTTTATATATGCACAAACGTTAAGTACATAAATAACCACCCCCATTGGTTATGTTTGTGCTGTTTGCTAAAGGACAAGATAGTCTCATCCTCTATTAATACACAAAGGCAATACAGATCTTACTGTAACTGAGAGACAAGCAAGTCCATTTATTAGTGCAACACTTGCTTTATTATCTATAACCATTCTCCAAACACAGATAGGAAAGAGAAACAAAACAAGCCGAAATACACATAAACCATGGCAATTTTCCTTAATTCATCAATGAAGCCTAGAACAAAATAAGCCTATCTGGAACTGGTTTTACAAAGTCTAGATCTCACCAGAAGTTTCAGCAGGGCTCTGTACAGGCCTGGAGCAATGAGATACATGCACTGGAAATTGTGATTTCCCCCCCACCCTCCTACAGTGTCCTATTTTCACAGGCAGGATTGATTCTGCTCAGCCAACCACCACAGCTGTATTTGCTCTAGCAAGTACAATGGGTCACCCAAATGTTGCTCTGATTGATAAAACCCAGACAGCATCAGGAAAAGCAATGTTGAAACACTGCTTCCTGTTCAAAAATGTGGAATAAACACCATAACTTCACTCCTTCAAGCACACACCAGCAAGAGAAAGCATCACCCATTGCAGAAGCAGACACAGGCAATGCCTGCCTTACCATGCCTTTGTAAAATCCTCTGTTCTCAGGAGGAGGTGACCAACTGTCTTTTACATTTTTTAATGAAAGCTGATTTTATAGAATACCAATAAGGTTTGATTATTTAGGTAAAGAACCTTCCTCCAGCTCTTCAGGCTTACTGGGATATAGGCAGTTTTAAGAACTTGAATCCCTGACAATGGTGTTTAGACAAGCACAGGAATACACAAAACAACATCCCTGTGCTTGGTACAGAACTACAGTTTATTAAGGCCAGTAGCTGACTAAAAAGTTAACGGAAACGGTAAGATAGTTCCCCTAAAAGCATAAACATACACAGGAAAAAAAGAAATCAGCATTCATCTATGCAGACTTACATTCAAATCCTCTGAGTTAGGTCAAAATAATTTTAAATAGTTTTCAGAACTGGACTACAGTAGGATTATCAGAAAGAGAGGCAAACTGGGAGTTTAGTAACCAAATGCAGTACAGCTTTCCCCAAAAAGCATTGCAGAAAAGGACTAGCACCACGGAAACATGCCCACTTCCTCTCAAGTTTTCATTTTCTTAGGAAAAAATCCAAACACTAGGAATCAAAGCCATGATTTTAAGCTTAACGTAATCAAAAATTACATTAATTCAAATTAACTTGGGTAAAGTGCTGCTGAGATTCATGATAGGATGAAATACTACTTAAAACGTGTTTCATTTTCCCTTAAGTCGGCAATGAAGATCAGATTAAATTCGGAGAGAAATGGCCAAATAAAAAGCCCCACACATGTTATTTGAGCCTGCTTTCTCCGGTTTCCCTCCAAGTTTATGAATAAGTGTTTTGTATCCCTCTGTAGCAAACAACTGAAGAACAGATGGTATTAGATCTTAAGTTACTCTTTCCTTGATATTTTAAATGAGATGTATATTCCCATAATATGGCATCTCATTTTACCCATTACTCCCACTGCATATTTAACTACCACATTACACAGCCATTATACCGTATTAACACAATAAAGCAAAATTATTTTCCAGTAAATCACTTACTAAAATCTAATTGTGTATACTATGATACCTGATGAGAATTAAAAAGCATGTGGAGCTATATGGAAGATTCTTGAGGAGAGAAGAAATCCCCTCCACTCCAGAAATCCACTTATTTGGAGTAATGCCGTAGCCACAGTGGGGTCAGACAGGATATGGCATGTTTACTAATGCATTTTTAGTAACAATTTTTCCTTAGAAAGCATTGTTGGGATGAGGGTGAACTGAAAACCCAGGTACTTAAGATCACTCAAGCCTGCGAAGGAACATCTGCCAAAAGTAATATTCAAGATGACTCCAATTATTTGAGTTCACTTATTTTTCTTTCAGGGATTGAGTAGAAGTGATACTACCACACCCCACTAACTGGATAGATCGGGAGTGAGCCAAGGCACTGCTGACAACAAGTCACTCTAGAAAGTTCTTGGTATATATTTTTGTCAACTGACTTAGAACTGTAAGTTCATCAATCCTTACATGCAACCAGCTGTCAACTAAGATGCTTCCTAAGGCTCAAAGCTGTTCAGTGACATGACACCCTGTGTCCACAACACAGGTGATTGCAGGAGACACATGAGAACAAGAAGGACTTGCAATCTTCTTGCATCAATTTCTCAGTGTCTTATCTTTTACATAGACATCATCACCTGCAAGAAGAAAATCAGAACAGCCCAGAAGCTATGCCACACTCTGGAATTCAGAACAGACAATTCAGAATGGACAAAATTCCCGACAAGCAAGCTGTTCTGGATAAACATCATGAGAGAACAAAGACTTGATTCAGGGATATGGGAAGCTGCTTATGAAGATTAGTCCATTCCAGAGCAATGGATCAATCTAACCCATGAAACAGGCTCTACTTTATGGCTTATGTGGAAATCAGATTTAGGGAGATCTACAAGTACTTTTAGGGAAGAGAAGAGAGGTACGGACAATGAGGGTGCACACCTTCCTTCTTAGAACATACTGAACAGCTCATGCTCTTTCACCAATTGATCAAAGCCTTTTTATTTGTCCTGCTGAAGTGAGATAGAGACAAAGAGGAGGCAAGACTCTTCTCTCTAAACATCACACCAGATCCAGCAGAGATTTGAAAGTATCATTCATCTTGCAGTTAACAACTGGTCCACACTCCACTGCAGGAGAGGCTGCAGCTATTCACTGAAGCAGAGAATATAACTGCAATACTTGCTCCTGGCAGAAAAGGAGCCTTCTCATTTCAGAGCAGGCAGAAGGGCAGGAAGAAAGGACGAGTTGGTTCCTCCATTTCAGAGCTACACAGGAATAGCAAGAAGCTAGATGAAGGTTGTTTCTAGCTGACTTCTCAACTCCACAAAAAAAGGCCAAATTTCCCCTTCTTTGCCAAGCTAATTTTCAGGCACACCAAAATCAGCATTGGGATAGCACCCATGTTCTCTAAAAGGCCAATATCACTTCAGGGAAATAATGCATTTCCAGATGTAACTTCAATTTTAGATGTACAAACTTAAGACAAAAGAAAAGAGTTCTGACTCTTTCAGATATTCATAGAATCCCAACATGGTTTGTGTTGGAAGGGACCTTAAAGCCCATCCAGTTCCAACCCACTGCCATGGGCAGGGACACCTTCCACTAGAGCAGCTTGCTCCAAGCCCCCTCCAGCCTGGCCTTGAACACTTCTCCAAACACTACTTGCATAAACCCCTCTTATTTCAGAGCAACAAAGATATCTCTTCCAACAGGAATTCCAAGAATCATACATCTCACATAACACGCCTTTGTTCGCCCTTTTCTTATAGGTACAGGCTGTCAAGGTATCATGCACCAGCACTTAACTTTTATTTAAGTTTAGTTTGTATTTATCACCAGAACTACCCCAGAACCTACTGAACACACACATGGAAGTATCCTGCTGCCAGTAATCCACAGCTATATCATGGCAAGTCTAAACACCAGACTTCCCCTGATCAAACAGTTGTAGCAAGCTCTTTCTAGCACTCAAACCCAAACCTACTATTCCCATGGGGTTCCTAGAGCACAAGAGATTTATCACTACCTCCCTCCTCAACAATCTCTTCATACCTAATCCTTACAGGGATGGGTAGATAGAGCAGGAAGGCCCCAAAGAATCACTGTTCCCAAACTCTGCAGCATCTCTGATCTCTCAAAGCATGCAAACACACTAACTCTAGGAACCAGCAGCTAAATTGCTATTGCCACCCTTTTAGCACAGTACGAGTGCCATTGAACTTCCTTCAGACCTCTGTTGCACCCTTATCACCAGACAAGATCATAAATGTAAGCACATTAGAGACACAAGTCAGACTGCACATCAAGCAGAAACATTACTAAGACAACAGGTTGCAACATCAACTTCCTCCCTCCCCCCATCAGCTGCGTGCAAGAGATGGCCAAAGGGACCAGAAATACCCTTTACACCAAGTTCACATGTTACTTTATTCCCTCTTAACGGCAACTGGACCCACACATGTAGCAGGAAGAGTTTAACCACGATTCAAGAGCACACAACCAATCTTCAGGCAAAATGTACTCAAAAGCGAAAGAAAGGAGCCTTGTTTGATTCAAAAGCAGAATCTAAGTTTGACCCAGCTCTATTTACTGAATTTGAGAAGCAGTCTATTAATAGTTCACTACCATATCCTTATCCTGCTTCTGTGTCAGGGCAACAGCAATATTAACAAACACCAGTGATACAGGCAAATGTTTTCATATTGACACTGTAAAGCAGAGATAAACCAATTGTTTAGATTTAAATAGAAGTCACTATCTCATGAATTAACTCCAAACAGACAAAATTAGTCTCAGAGTTAGTTTAATATGAGCACACAGCAGTATCAGATTCAAGCTTTGAAACAGTCTCCCTCCTTTCTTCTCCCAAACAGATTTTCTAAATCATTCTGTTCATTTACACTACAAAGTTTACCCAGTCAATAAATTAATAGCATCAAGAATAACCAGCTACTGTTGCAGCATCAGATGAATGCTGCCAGCCAACAAGGACACTACAAAAGCACAGCAGTGAAAAACCTGAACAAACCAACAATAAACCCTGGATTCTTGATACAGGGGCATAGGACATCCTCCTTCCACATCAAGCCACAAGTGACTTGCCAGCTAAAGCAAAGTGAACTTGCTTTAACACTGTCTACTTTACAGGTTCCCACTTTCAACCGACAGCATGTGAGCCATGAACCTTGGCTATCACTTTAAGCAACTACCACAGATCTTCAAGTGGACATAAGATGGAAAATACCACTTTAAAACTTAAAATCAATAGTTACAGGCATCATAGCCTTCTCTCATACGTAAGGTAACACACTTAGCAATAAGCTGCATGCTTCTCCTCCCTTCCTCCACTTCAACCAAGCATTTCATTTCAAGGAAAGATCATCAGCCTTAGAAACAAAAAATAGCAAGTTCACATAGGTCTAGCATTAATGATTTTAACTGCCCTTTTTATTCACCTTACATAAAACAAAGCCTAATTTCACTTCATGTCTAGAATATTCATGCCATATTAAAAATTAGTCAGTTATCTGCCAATCTAGATGAGCTTCTTGTTTAAGGAATAAAAATTAAGATACAGAAAATAAATTATCTGTTCCCATATTAATCCTGCATATGTATCAAATGAAAGAAGGGTTCAGAGATGCATCCACATTTACAACTGGACTTCCAGTAAAGATCCATGTCCTCCAAAAATGTGAAACTGCTGAACATCGCAGTGATTTGAGCCATACAATGTACTTTTATTTGTTTGGGCTGTTTGAAAAACCTGGCAATGACAAAGTGCCAGAAAACAGTGAAATCAAACACTCCTTAGGGCAGAATGTCTATCTGTGGTTGTTTCAGCATTACAGACCCCTTGGTGTGGTGGCCATTTGGAAAATGCTCTCAGAGCTATTCTAATACTCCTGATTTCTAATTTCAGCTATATGGGCAGGGAAGGAAAATTGACCTCTGCCTACCCTTCACCCTCACATACCTCTTTAAATACCTCTAACATCCAATACCTGAACTGACCTCTGTCCCAGGAAGCATCAAGGACTTCCATGCATTCTCACATGGAGTACCTGGAGGCCAAGTGTCTCGAATAAACCAGCACCCATCTAAGCACCACTAGGTAGAGTGAAGAACAAGCCTTAAGCAAAAAATGGAAAAGCCTGGCTTCTCCGCAGTGCTCACCAACAGGCATTTCTGACCTTCCCACCACAGGTACAGACACAGCAGGATAAATCCTAGAGTGGTTTGGGTTGGAAGGTCCTTAAAGCTCATCCAGTCCCAACCCTCTGACACAGGCAGGGACACCTTCCACTAGAGCAGACTGCTCCAAGTGGAAGATGAGACAGTCCACCCTTTCCACATTTTCAAAGACAACTAAAAATTAAATACAATCAAACAAGTTAAACATTCATAGTCCAAGCAAAACCATTAAAGTACAATGAGGTTTTTGCATTTGAGATAGGTTCTAAATAGAGTACCAGGTTCTCTATATGTTTCCAAAGGGAAATAGAATACGGATTTTTAAACCATTCATCTAAAAAGATTATTTGGCTTGGCAGCAGTAGATTGTCAGACCCCTATCTTCTAACATTTTATTTCAGAGTGCAACTCCACACAGCAATTGTATGCCACCAATTAAAATTAATTATAACTGTTGGAAACTTTAGAATGCAAACCCTTCCAAATCGCAAGGGCACACTAATTCTGCTCCAATACTTCACTTTCAGGAAGGAACAATAAACCTATTTTCTAGCTAGAATCTGACTATAGCTTTTCATGTCTTCAGGCAGGTCTAAACCCCAGACCTAGTTTGGTTGGCATTTGGAGCCTACCCTAATCCAAGCTATGATTTTGGTTCTGAACCCTAAGCCATCTTTTCAATGAAATAAACCCGCTGAACAAAAACAGCTCACAAGGTCTTTGTACACACAGACAGGAAAAAAAGAAAAAGACATAGGCAACAGTACAACTGGGCTGAAAAAATGCTGAGCCAGGACAGAGGATTAATGCCTGCATGCAACCTCAGTGCTGCTTGTTTTTAACTCTCCAGCTCTAAAAGTAACAAGCACAAGCGCATCTCCACAAGGAAGACAGTACAATTTACTGCTGGTTTTCCACAGACAGGCTCTGGGATGAGGGTTGATGGTATGAGGTTGCAGAGGAAGTCATTTTGTCTTCAACAACATGGTGGTGGCGGCTTCCAGCCTTCTGCTATCTATGTCTGAACTTAACATTTCTACAAAGAAAGAGACAAACGAGGGCATATCTAACTGGCACAGCTTACCCAAAGACTTTCAAAAGTGCCATGAATAAAGTGACCACTTGATAGCAGCCTCTGAATGTTTTCCCAATAAAACTCCATAGCTGAATTGAGAGTACTCTACAAGTCAAAAAGCCCTAGACAACACACAGCTATTCACACCTTCCCCTAATTGCTTCCTTCATGCAAATTCAATCTAGAAACACAGGCTTTAATCCCCATGGTGATTAAAGTCTTTTGTCATTCAGTTGGGCCTTCTCAATCCAGCCTCAAGTACTGGCTTTCAAAATTCTCACTCCATCTCAGGGCACTTGGCCTTTGGCATCACCTCCAAACCTGCAGGCAGACAGACTCTGCGTTCAAGGAGAACCAGCAGCCCTCACCTGCCTCTAGAGATTCACACCATTTTCTCTAAATCAGTCAAGTAATGAGTTTTCTTTCCATAAATTCTGTATTAAAGTGAAAATATCTAGTAGTAAGATCAGATTAAGACAAAGCACATATAATGGAAACCAGTAAGAATGACGCAGTTACTACAAATTATTCCTTTACATGCAGTCGGCTGACAAATACCCAAACAACTAACTAGGAATGCGATGACCAGGCAAGCTTCATACTGCAATTTTTCCCTCCCAATCTTTTAGGTGTAAATGACCCAATGCCCTGTGTTCTCCCACACATCTGGCAGTCTTTGGGAGTTAAAGCTATTCTGTTAGAGAAAGAACATTGAAAATCCACCCATTTCAGTTCCTCTACTAGAGCACACTGAGAATGTGGCACCAAGATGAATTCCTGATCCACGCAATGGCTATGCAGTGACAGGGCTGGCTTGTGCTGGTCAGACTCACATACGACCAACATCAGCCCCTTCCTGTGGGAAAACTTTCCCTCTGATAGCATCCCAGTTATTATCCACAATGAATTCAGGCTGCCAAGAAGGATACAGTTCCAAGCAGAAGCCAAAGCCCAGGCCTGCCCACAACACTCTCCCAGCCGTGCCCACCTCAAAACCCCTTTATATCCCCTTGGCAATCCCACAGCCTTTCCCATTTCCCTACAAGTCCTGCAGAACCCTTCTGGGCTAGGGGGAGAAAGGAGTTAAACCCCTCACCACCACTCCACCATGTCCTCAGAGCCATACTTTGCCCATGTTCTGCATCTATGTCTAATAAAAGCCAAGGGAACATGATTATGAAGACTGAGAAGTGCTCCCCATACTTCTTAAGGAAGTGGTGCTGTGAGGAGTTGTGATTATGTCGTGTAATGACATCATTAGGCAATAAAGATGTGCTGTACATCCATCCTCAGCTCTGCTAGTGATTTACACACAGACTGGGTCAGCATTAAAAATAAACAATCAGGAGCTCCAGCTTATTATACCACATTATTGACATGCTATTCTCAAATACTTTCATAGGCCATGAAGCTCAGTCAACCAGTAGAAGTTTAAGGACCTCAAGCTATAAGTAAGAGTTAAATCTTCTAGTTCCCACCAAAAATCACATATTAACTCAGACTAGAGTAATAGCTCATGGAAATAAAAATGGTCTTCGGTTCTCTTAGATAGTGCCCATTTGAATGGGCCATAACAGAAAAAGTAGGAAAGAGACAAAATCTTCACCAAAAATATAAGCATATACTACCATAATTTTTGCAGAAGTGAGAATATAAAAGCCAGAGAAAAGAGTAACCCTTATGTCCCAAACCAGCAAAAGGCAGTTATCTAAACCTTCACTGTCTGCAGGTATTACTGGATACTTCACTCTAAACAACTAGACCTTAAATCAGATATTTTATTTAAAATCTTCCTCTTAAAAGATATTTGGCTAGGCAGGTCTTTGATCTAACTGAAGGTACTTTTGGAGGTTTGATTCACAAGATCTGGCAACAATCACCATTTCAGAGCAGGGGAAAGGGCAAGGGGCAGCAGATCTTCAGTCTCTACAACAGCATAATTCATCGATGTTTGAAGCAAAAGGAAAGTTCATTCCTGCAAATGCACCCTAAGTTCATTTATGTTTGGTGTTCTTTTTAATGCACACCTGCTTCTCCACTGCTGCTCAACCAAGCTGCTGCTTTCTGAGGGGCCAGCCTGAAGCACAGGTTAGGGGTAGGGAGGAAGACTAGCACAGTTTAGCTCTTTCTGGCATACTTTGGGCATTCGAAGAGTGACTCACAACCTCTCTGCGATATGACAGGTCTTGTGCTCATGTCCTTCGTGTCAGCAGGCAGACCCCAGGGCCGAGAGGGTTAAGCCTGGGAGGAGTGTACATAAGGTGGTAGATTCAGAGCCAATGAGATTATTGCGCTATAGTTAGACACTGGATACTAAGCAATGGTGACTATAAAGGCTGCTCAAAGCTGAGCTCTGTAGATGACAGTGGCATGTTGCCCTTAGCTTCTAGGCTTACAAAGCAGAAAAAGCACAGGAGGATGAGCTCAGCTTACCTGAAGTTCACACCACGCGACTTCCACCCACGTCTCCGTGTCCAGACCCTTATAGACCGTTTTGAAGGATCCCCTCCCGAGTTCAATATCAAACTTTAGGAACCTGCCATCCAGCGAGGTGGCAACCGCTTTCATATCAGCCTCCTCCTCCTCGGGCTCGTCTTTCTTAGCCTTGCTCTGATCTCTGGAAGCATCCGCCGCCTCTTTCCTCTCCACATCCCTGCCAGGTTCCTTCTGCTCCTCGGCGCTCGCGGCGCTGCCCGGGCCCGGCGCTGGTCTCGGCCCAGCGGCAGGCTCAGACCCCGGGCAGCCCGGCTCCGGGGGCCCGTGTCCTGCCTTCGCCCTCTCCGCAATTATCCTCCGGGTTTTGGGGAGCAGGATGATTTTTCTCTGATGCTCCGACTCGGGAAGGTCGAACGCGGGCTCCTCCTGGTCCGAGTCCACCACGCTCCTCCGCAGGAAACGCTGATGGACCATTTTGGGGTCCCTGGAGCTAGGGGCGCGGGGCGGCGGGGCCGGTCCCCCCGGCATTGCAGCAGCGTCCGCGGCCGCCCTGCTCCTCCTGCCACCGCCGGGGCCATCAATATTCATGCTCGTCTCCGCAGCCGGGGGAGCGCCGGGCTCGGCAGTTGCTGGAACCCCGCCACGGCCGCCGCCTCCTCTTCTGCCTCCCCGCCGAGGTGCCGATCTGGCATCGCCCCCAGTTTCCATGAGGTCTGAGGTTTCAGCTCCCGCCGCCGCCCCCGGGCTCGGGCGGTCACCGTGGTCCATGCCCGCTCCGGGCCGCCCCACCGCCACCTGCGAGGGGCAAGGCACAGCACAGCAGCGCCCTGACGCACCGGCCACTGCTCCCCGGCCCGCGGGCACCCCGGCCCCGGGGCTTCCAAACGGGAGGGCGGCGGCGAGCCGGGCCCCCGGGCTGGGCCGAGCCGCAGCCGCCGCGCTGCCCGCCCGCCCCCCCTCCCCGCCCGGCAGCGCGGCGGCTGCGGGTCCGGGCAGCCGCGGGGGTGCCGCGGGCTCAGGTGCGTGCCGGAGCCGCCTCACCTGCGGCGGGAGCTGGCAGGGCCGCGCACAAAGGAGCGTGCGGAGCCGCTTACTTACGTGCGGAGCGGGGGGCTACCGCCCTCAGCGCCATGGACGGGGATGAGAAGGGCGGCGGAGAGAAGGGGCGGGTACCACCGCCTGTGCGCCTGTCTGGGTGTGCGCGCCGCGGAGCGGGTGCCGGGGGAGCCGGCTGCCGGGGCTCCGCGGCCCGCCCCTGCGCGCTGCAGCACGGCCCTGCCCGCAGCGCCGGCCTCACGCTCCGCTCCCCACAGCTCCGGGCCCGCGGAGCGCCCCTACCCGCCGCGAGCCCTGCGGCAGCCCCCGCCGCGCCCCCAAGGGCGGCCCCAGCCCAGCCCCTCACCCGCCCCGCAGCCGCGCTTTTGTCAATGAGAAGCGCTCCCCAGCGAGCGCCCATTTAAAGCACCGGCGCTCGGCGGCCACCAATGAGGCTGCGGAGGGCGGCCCCCGGCCCCCCCCGGCCCGCCCCCCCGCAGCCTCCGCCGGAGACAATGGGAGGGTCCCGGGCCCCGGGCCTCGCCCCGCGGCGCGGGCAGTGGAGCGGCGGGAGAGGTGCCGCGGGGAGCGCCAGTCCCACCGCAGGTGCCGCCGCCCGGACCCGTCCGTCCCTGCGGAAACACCGGCACCGGCGGGTCTGGGGATCCGCGGGGCGAGGAGATGACTGCGGATTACTGAGGTTACTAAGGAGGACCCAGATGCGCCTGCCCGCCGTTGTCCAGAGTCCTTCACACGTGAAAAGGGGAACCGGGAACTGCTCACGCACAGTGCCTGGTAATGCGGCGTTAGCACCCGTGGCTGCGGGTCTGAGCGCTGCCCGCCACATGATCTGCACACCTAACTGCAAATGGATCTGCACATGCATTCCTTTGTTCGGGGGTTTTTCACTCCCAGCAGTTCCTGACTCATTCGGATCGAGTGCATCTTCAGCAAGTCTGTTGATGACACCAAGCTGTGTGGTGCAGTCGACACCTTGGAGGGAAGGGATGGGATCCAGAGGGATATGGACAGGCTGGAGAGGTGGCAACATGTGAACATCATGGAGTTCAACAAGGCCAAGTGCAGGATCCTGCCCTTGGGTATGACCCATGGGGGTCCTTGTGCAATCCCAAGCACAAACACAGGCTGGGGGAGACTGGGCTGAGAACAGAGCTGAGGAGAAGGACTTGGGGTACCTGATTGACAAGAAGCTCCCCATGACCCAGCTTCAGTGTGAGCTTGAGCCCAGAACCCCCCTGGTTCAGCCTGGAGAAGAGAAGGCTCCTGAAGGGGAGACCTTAGAGCAGCTCCAGTGCCTAAAGGGGCTACAGGAAACCTGGAGAGGGGCTTGGGACAAGGGCCTGTAGGGACAGGACAAGGGGGATGGCTTTAACCTGCCAGAGGAGAGACTGAGATGAGCTCTTAGGCAGAAGCTCTTCCCTGTGAGGGTGCTGAGGCGCTGGCACAGGGTGCCCAGAGAAGCTGTGGCTGCCCCATCCCTGGCAGTGTTCAAGGCCAGGTTGAACACAGGGGCTTGGAGCAACCTGCTCTGGTGGAAGGTGTCCCTGCCTGTGGTAGGGGTTGGAACTGGGTGAGCTTTAAGGTCCCTTCCTGCCCAAATCGCTCTGTGATTCTATGAATATTGACCTCCTGGTTCACTATGACTGGCACTGGCATTAGCCGGGACTGAAGGAAAACTGGAGCTGAGGACAAAGCTGTGCTCCTTCTTGGTTAGTCTGGAGACCCAGGGAGCTTGCTTTACTATGCCCATCGACAGTAGGGACATTTCTGCTCTGTAAATTCATGAAAGGACCCCTGTCTCCACTACTGCCACACTTGTTTTCTTAAGTATTAGCTTTATACAAAGATACCATATGTTATAGTAATTAAAATTTAACTAAATGAAAAAATGAAATTTTTACCAAATAATCATTCCCCATGATTTCTGAAGGAGAGTGCTGACTGCCAAGCAACCATAATGAGTTCTTTTAATTAATTAACTTTTAGTTACGGATGATTAAAAAGCCCTTTTAAAATAAGAGAACAGGTGGTTCTTTTAAACAGAATCTCTGGTGTTTCCAGTTAAAACCCGTGGCTGGTGACTAACAATCCAGCGGGGTGGACACATCTGATCTCTCAGTGGTTTCTTTTTCAAACTGTTCAAATACGCACGACATTTCTACAACATTGCAGTTGTGGCATAAATCACAGATTGGTGATGCAGAGGAACACAGCATCCCTGCCGTTAGTTCTGTGTGCCGGGCTGCTCTTACTCCACAGACAGGTTTCATAAACAGAAAGCGGGAAGAATTTAGCAAGAGAAAAGCAGGGAAGATTGAGAGCATTTCTCTCAGACTTCTTCCAGCTACTACATAAACTTGACCTAGAGCTCTTCCCACCTAGAGAAATTCTCACCCCCATGTAGAAAAAGGACGATACCCAGGGTAATGAGACAATTGGAAGTACTGCACAGCATTGCACTCAGTCGGTGGACAAAAGAAAATGGGGAATATTCTAGAACCAACCAGCATTCTCAGATGAGGGCAGCATCACAAACCGGCCTTGGAAGGACACAGGGCACTGCTTTGTGGCTCCAGGGACTCCTGACTGGTCCTCAGGGCTGGGCAAGCAGAGGAAGACCCATCCTCACAATAGTTTCCTCATGGCTGAGTTTCCTGTGGTATTTGTTATGCTGCCCTATGTCCAGATGGTGCCAAGTGCTCTTCCCATATCCATTTGGCTACCGAAATATTAATATAATTTGTATGTAACAAACTTAATCGTGGTCCTATGAGGGTGCTGAGACACTGGCAGAGGGTGCCCAGAGAAGCTGTGGCTGCCCCATCCCTGGCAGTGTTCAAGGCCAGGTTGGACACAGGGGCTTGGAGCAACCTGCTCTAGTGGAAGGTATAAAAGCCCCTCTCCAGGTTTCCTGTAGCCCCTTTAGGCACTGGAGCTGCTCTAAGGTCTCCCCTTCAGGAGCCTTCTCTTCTCCAGGCTGCTCCAGCCCAGCTCTCTCAGCCTGGCTCCAGAGCAGAGCTGCTCCAGCCCTCGCAGCATCTCCATGGCCTCCTCTGGACTCCAACAGCTCCACGTCCCTCTTGTGCTGGGGGTCCCAGAAATTACAACACCTAGAAACACAGAATAGTTAGGGTTGGGAGGGACCATAAGATCATCCAGTTCGAAACCACCTGCCATGGGCAGAAACACCTCCCACTAAACCATGTTACCCAAGGCTCTGTCCAACCTGGCCTTGAACACCACCAGGGATGGAGCATTCACAGCTTCCCTGGGCAACCCATTCCAGTGCCTCACCCCCCTTACAGTAAAGAATTTCTTCCTTAGATCCAATCTAAACTTCCCCTGTTTAAGTTTGGACCCGTTACCCCTTGTCCTGTCACTACAGTCCCTGATGAAGAGTCCCTACCCAGCATCATTATAGGCCCCCTTCGGATACTGGAAGGCTGCTATGAGGTCTGCATTCCAACAAAAAGGCAGTGAAGGTGCCACCTCAGACATGGAGATTTCATCAAGCTTTTGACTTGGAGAAACCATCTTTTCATGTATTAGAGCCAAGCTGCTCATCTGCTGGATGAAATTCTGTCTCCAGACAAGAAGCTGAATGAGCCACACATCGCCCCCGGAGCACAGATGGGTATTCCCACTTGACAAGCAGATTAACACTGATCTGTCTGTGACTCCCCTCACCGCTCCACTAACTGATGCTGGGAACAGCCAGCCACTACCCAACACAGAGCAGGACAGCTTGTCCAAGTTACTGGCTAGTGTTATTTTCAAAAGGGAGAAAAATAACTATTTTCTCCAAAGAACAGCCATTGTTTTCTCTCTATATTTGTTAGTTTTGAGTGAGGAAGTCACAGCCAGCTCAAGTTAACAGCCTGATTTTCAGGTTCTCAGATACTGAGAAATTTTCTATTTGTTTAAAGGTAAAGGTTTTTGGGGGACTGCTGAAACATTTATATTGGCCACCAGTTTTCTATTAACTTGGCTTTTATATAATTCACAACTTCATTAAAAACAGGTCAAACCCCTGTTTGAGAGCTACTTCCAGTTGCACCCAAGGTGTGCCCTTACCCCTTGCTGCATATGTGCTACTGGCCCTAATGTAGTGTTCTATTATAAATGTGTTTTCTTTTGAAGAACAGTAACAATGATTTAAACCCACAGTTTCATAATATATCCTCAGTTAGGTCACCTGTCTTCTGCTCTATTTGTTTATAGATACAATCGTTCAAGTCATTCAGTTAATACAAACTTGTGCAAACCCATAAAAAACCATCCTAGTGTGTTGAGATGACAGCAGCTGTGGGCAAGCCCAGGCAGCAAGAGTGGCGAGGATGCGCATTGCCCAACCCAGGAGGGGACAAGCTCCAGTTCTTTTTGCTTGCACGCAAGTGTGACACTGGTACCATACATCATTCTAACACATGTGACAACCTCAGACTGAGATAATCATTATCACACCATAGTATGTGTTGGAAGAGTCATTAAAGCTCATCCAGCTCCAACTCCTGCCAACTCCAGCACATTCCACTGGAGCAGGTTGCTCCAAGCCCCTGTGTCCAACCTGGCCTTGAACACTGCCAGGGATGGGGCAGCCACAGCTTCTTTGGGCACCCTGTGCCAGCGCCTCAGCACCCTCACAGGGAAGAGCTTCTGCCTAAGAGCTCATCTCAGTCTCTCCTCTGGCAGGTTAATGCCATTCCTCTTGTTCTGTCCCTACAGGCCCTTGTCCAAAGCCCCTCTCCAGGTTTCCTGTAGCCCCTTTAGGCACTGGAGCTGCTCTAAGGTCTCCCCTTCAGGAGCCTTCTCTTCTCCAGGCTGAACCAGGGGGGTTCTGGGCTCAAGCTCACACTGAAGCTGGGTCATGGGGAGCTTCTTGTCAATCAGGTACCCCAAGTCCTTCTCCTCAGCTCTGTTCTCAGCCCAGTCTCCCCCAGCCTGTGTTTGTGCTTGGGATTGCACAAGGACCCCCATGGGTCATACCCAAGGGCAGGATCCTGCGCTTGGCCTTGTTGAACTCCATGATGTTCACATGTTGCCACCTCTCCAGCCTGTCCATATCCCTCTGGATCCCATCCCTTCCCTCCAAGGTGTCGACTGCACCACACAGCTTGGTGTCATCAGCAAACCTGCTGAGGGTGCTCGATGCCACTGGCCATGTCACCGACAAGGACGTTGAACAGTGCCTGTCCCAACACTGACCCCTGAGGAACACCACTCCCCACTGGTCTCCACTTGGAAACATTCTGTGATTGGCATTCCTACAGATTTTACTAGGTTCTTTATACATCCCATGAAAATACGCCATAATATTACCTCTCAGGTTCCCTAAAATAACCAAACTTAATGGTGCTGCGAAGAAGTTAATGGGCAGTATCTTCATTGCTGCATGTATTGAGGTGTGCTCCCTGCTCCCATGCCCAGGAAGCAGCGGTGCCCAGGAAGCTCTCTACAGCCCTCCTGAAGGGCTGCTGAATCAGCAAAGCGACAGCGCACAGTTATTGACTGTTATTTTCCCATTCTATACAAGTCACATGAAGCATCCTCTCGCCAAGCCAATTCACACAGGTGAGGTTTGGTTTCAGACAGGCAGGGTACCACCTTCCCAGCCCAAATCTGACCCGTGATTAATAGTTGTTTTAGAATTACTGCGTAGTTCAACAGTTCGTATTTAATTATTTATCTGGTTTTATTTGCCAGAAAATGATGGCTTTGAGCCTGCAATGAACTCAAATGAACTACCCAGTTAATTTTCCAATGGTTCTGTGTGGCCACCAGGGTTACAAGAGTTCAAACAGCACATTGGTGTTTTTTAACACCAAATGGCTTCTTGTGCCATTTTCTGCTGTGATCCCTGCAGCACCTTTATAATGAATCTAAAATAGATAGATGGATAGATAGACAGAATCTAAAATGGATAGAGCAATGTAACGGTTAGAGCAAAATAAGGAACAGAGAAAAGTAGATCAAACCTGTGAGTTAAGTGTGGCACTCCATAGCACAGTTAGAACTTCCCAAAATGCTCATGTTTATGCTGAACAAGTGAATAGCCTTTATTTTTTTTTTTTTTTTTTAGCATGAAGCTATATTTTATCAAAAAGCCCATCTACCACATTGTGTGGCAGATTTAAGGCAGATTTAACACACAATGGCAATACCATTATTTCTCCTAACATAAAAGATGGGGCATTAGTTCTTGTAAGCTTGATAAGACTCTCTATGCATTGCTGCTTGTGGTACTTGGCTCTTTGATCCTGTTTGTTTTCTTACAAATCGGAGAAGTGATGAGAGCATATAACCTTAGCACAAAACCCTCCCTTCCTGCAATGAGCATTCAAGTGACCAGGTTCATTTTACAAACGAGTAAAGCACTGAGATATGAGGATTGCATCCATTTGTCTGACTGGTTGCAGTGACTGAGTGCAGCACTATGATCAACACTCAGAAGTGAAGAGGTACATCTATTGTGGCATTAACTTGAACTAAAACCAATATTTGCAAAGGTAAACTGCCTAAGTGTCACATGCAGATGAAAACAAACCCCTGAAGAGTGAACGCCTGGGCTCTAAACAGCCTTCATCCTCAAACCTCTTCAGAAGTCTCCTACTTAGCACACTGGCACTCCACTTTTAAGTACTTTTAAGTAAGTAGCATATACCATTGACTCCCTGAGAAGTGTCACTGTGGACACATAGAGCTCCATTTAAGCCCATTTAAGGAGTCACAAAGACAAGGAGCTTTCCACATTGGCAAGGTCACTGAGATACATCATGTCTGGCCTTTCAGTCCTGACTGATCGGCTGGAATGCCAGGGGACCATTAGAAAAATTGCAATATGATCTGGATAAGAGGCTCATCAATGGAAACAATGCATGGACAAGGAGTGTGGATTATAGGAGCGAGGTGGCCATGTGCACAATGAGTGTTGTCACATGCAGTCATGTGAAGTTGCTTAGTATAATCTTGCTCTTGTTTCTGCTAGCTCCCCTGTATACACCTGAAAAAGTCAGTTTAAGATGCATTGTCCTTCTGGGCAGAATTACTTGCACTGGTCTTTTGTTGTAATAAGTTCTACTGGATACCAGCCACTGGAAAGCAATCCAGAGCAGCTAAGAGAACAGGACATGAGAATTACTCGCTTCCCGTGTAAAATGCCACAGCAGAAGAATGCTGATATACTACCAGATTTCTGTATTTGATAAATATGTATGGTACATTGTTATGCCAAAAATTTCCTTCTCATCTGTCAGTCCAACACAACAGAAAAGAAGTTACCTGGAGCACTGTGTACAGTTCTGGTGTCCTCAGCATAAGGACATGGAGCTGTTGGAGCAAACCCAGAGGAGGCCACAAGGATGATCAGGGGCTGGAGCACCTCTCATGTGAAGACAGACTGAGAACATTGGCTCTGTTCAGCCTGGAGAAGAGAAGCTGTGTGGAGACCTCAGAGCAGCTTCCAGTGTCTGAAGGGGGCTAAAAGGATGCTGGAGAGGGACTCTTCAGCAGGGACTGTAGCGATAGGACAAGAGTGATGGGTTCAGACTTAAATAGGGGAAGATCAGGTTAGATATAAGGAAGAAGTTCTTTACTGTGAGGGTGGTGAGGCACTGGCACAGGTTGCTCAAAGAAGTGGTAAATGCTTCATCCCTGGCTGTGTTCAAGGCCAGGTTGGACAAAGCCTGTAGAGTGACATGGTCTAGTGGAAGATGCTGCTGCCCATGGCAGGGGGTTGGAATGCTTAAGGTCCTTCCCAACCCAAACCAGTCTGTGATTCTATGCTTCAATGATTCTATAATTTGGGCAATACCATGGTGAAAAGGAGCAGCAGTTACTGCCTGCAGTTCCTAAGAGAAAGCCAGAAAAGCTATTGACACTCCCAAGCTGCCCACACAAGAAGTCACTTAAGATCACAGACAACATGTTTCAGGACTGAGTCCTCAGTTCTTTCTGCTTCTCTTCCCTGATCACAGCAAGGAGACTGTGTATGAAACCTTTATTTCTCATGACTCTGCTTAGGCAGTAGGCATATTGCATTGGAAAGGATTTAGGAAGAATCATTGAGACCTATTAGCTACCACATACCTACAAAAAACAAAAGTGACAGCTCTCACCTTGGGTACCAAATTCCAGGGTTGGAAGCTCAGATTCAGTAGCCACAAAACACCTGAAAGCATTCATCTGGCAATATTATTTGCTTGAAAATTTAAAACAAAGAAAGTGTTGGGTAAACATTCAGGGTTAGGATTCAATAAGATTTGTAGAGTGACTGGTTTCTATTTAGTACCAGATAGCTTAGATGATACCAGAGTTGAACTATAACATCCTGAATTTCCAGGTAGGCTCTGAGCACAGGTGTTGTGGCAGAGCACATAACTAGCCAAGGTCCCAATTCTGGTTTTATTGACCTGGCCAGCTATTGATCTAAATGAAGGTAGGACCAGTGTTTGATATAATCATTTCTCTACTTAACTGTGGATCTGCTCACTGTTCACATGCTTGAGGAAAGGCCTACACTCAAATGTGAGGTCTTTCACCCAGATACATCTACACATTCCCAAAATTCCGAGAGGGAAATACTATTTTTTATTTTAAATATGAAAAATAAACCAAACATGACACAATTCTGTCCACCTCTCATCCTGTATAACATAATTACCAAGATCCTAAGGCCAGATTTTAACTTTTTCTTTAAAAATCTAAAACACCGTACATTTCATTGCTTTCAAGAGGAGAAGGGATGATTATCAAATTCGTTAGCAGCTAGGAATCAGCATCTTGTTGGTGAGAACTTAGAGTACACTTTTGGTTTTACTTCCTTAGTAGAGATTTTTTATATCTGTTATAGTTATCTTGATACCTGTTTTCAAGATATACTAACAACTGAGTGTGTAATCGAATAAGTTTGCAAAATGATGTATGCGATAGCCAAAATCACTAAGCTCCACCAAGTGGCATAAGATAGACGGTGTTACCATAATGTCTGTGCATTGGAATGGTTTCAAGGGTGATTATGATCTCCCTTCAGCCTGCCATAATTAAGTGTGCAGCTACTTTTGTTCTCGTACATGGAAGATAAGTAGGGCGTTGGGGGAAAGATGCCCTGTAATGTCATTATTATTCACGCAACGTTCAGCTTGTAATCCTGCAGTTTATTCATCCATCCCACTGGTTATGAGGTTAATTGTGCAAGTATCACGCTCCTGTGTTTCTATCTTCAGAATCAGTGCCTCTATGAACGTACACATCTGGGGCGCAAACATCTGGTGTTACTCATTTCTATCCTGGCAGTGTATCAGGCAAGACATGCATGGTAAACAGATATAGCTCCTGCCCTGAAAGGTTTCCAGCCATTAAACTGACCCATATTGTTTTAGGAAAGCACTAGGAAAAGTAGACTTTGTGCAAAAGAAGCTAACAAAGACAATGATGTGATGCAAGTGTTATCTGGCAGTGTCAATCCTCAAGGGAGGAACAGCTTCAGAAGCCTTACTCCATCCCACAGGCCCAGATTGCCTTTTCCACTCCGGTTTTACTAGACAGGTCTTAAGTTATGATTAAGTTGAGTCCAAAAGCTTGTCTGCTTTTTCCAGCTTTATCAGCTGATGTGATAAAGGCTATCATCTCCCCCTAGGAAAAAAACCCCACCACCTTCGTTGCACAGAACTCCAAAGATGTTACTTTTAGGTTCATTTAACAACACGTTTAGTATGAACCCTAACAGTGTTTTCCCCTCCCAGTGACTTGTTCAGAATTGCAGCGCTTCCCCAGCACAGAATTTCCTCTCTTCTGGAGGTGTCAGACAGAAGGGCAGACCTCTCTGTTCTCATTGCTACACGTGACTAGATTGAGGCTGAATGTACCACGAGCAAGCTCCTGATACCCTGGAATATGCCACATAGTGATATTAATCAGAAAAGACTGTTAAAACTACTCATAATACTTTTATCAGTAGTGCTTGGGGGGACGATGACTTTTTAATTTTTTTGAGGGGACCATTCCATGTTCTGTAACATGCTTCACATTCTGAATTTGGCATGGCAAATATGTCAGGTAGACCATCAATGTGCCCTGGGAGAACGAAAGCCGTAACTCCGGTTTAGGGTGCAGTTCCCCAAGTGATTAGATCAGTGTGATGGAGAGCGTGGTAGCAGTAAGAGGGAGGTGCTGAGCTGCCACTGTAGCCATCAGGCACCTCAGGATGCTGGTTTATAATTGCATCAGTCAGGGACTGTTGGGATTGCGAATCCCACAGAAAGCCCCATTCTTTTCTGAAGATTTCTCCGTGCAGGAAGAAGGTCTTTAACATCAAGAAATATATTAGAAACCAGTTTCAAAAGCTTTGATGCTTGGGGATTTTTAAAGTAGTTTATATGAGTTATTGAAGCTTGTATAGAGGATGAGAAAACTGAAAGCCAGAAAGCCTGTGGATGACAATGGGATAGCCTGAAGGAATGTCGTTAATTGTCCCCACCCCTGGATGGCATTCCATTGAATCTTATCATAAACCGAAGTTATCTGCTGGGTTAGGCTAGCTAAACCTTTTCCCAGACATATTTCAGTTCTCATGCCATATAACTTCTTTTCAAACAAAAAATGGTCATCTCTGTTTAGCAGTCTCATATTAGACCAGAACAACTGAAGCTCGGTTAAACTCTAATGTAGAGTTTAAACCATCTAAACACAGTGTAGATTTTAATACTTGCCTAAGACAATTCAAGATATTTTTTCCTGTCACTTTTTACTTGTTTAAGTAGTGTCAGAACTGACATTAAAAGAACTTCCTGTGCACAGAGGAAAAGCTATTACTATGTTCCCAAGGTTTAAAGATGAATGCCTTTTAATATAAAAGTTTCCTAGCAACATGTTTTCTTAGCCTGGAAAGTATTCCAAAACTGGTGATGCTTTCAGTACTGTGTCTATCCCTCTGTTTGAACTAATTGCTATACTCTGTTGTCATCCTTGCCTTCACAATCCATAGTATCACAGAACAGTAATGTTCTTTCCCTAGGTTCAGCTTCTCACCGTCTCCCACTTTGGTTTTACACATGAAAATATCTACCCACCCTTGTTGAGTAATGTGTATTTTCTGCCTTTCTCCATCATTCTGTGGAAGCATCTCATTTTTTCTCACTAAATATCAGTCTCCTGAATATTTCTGGATCTCACATTACTTAGACTATACACTCTCCAAACTCAGGAGCTATTTTATCTGTGTTTGCACAGTTGTGGACAGCCTAAGGATGCTTCTGGGCCACCATCACTCATCCACCTGCAGCACCATACTTTCCGATGTTGTTTGTGACCATAGAGCAAGAGCATAGAGCAAAAGCACCTTCCATAACAGAAGCTACGTCCCCCACAGAGAGAAGTAAACACAGAAAAAATAATATCGAACCAGATTTTCAATATGCTTGGGAAAGCAGAAAAGGAGACGGGGATGAGACCAACAGAATTTCCTAGGATGCAGATTCCTTATAGCCATGACATGGCAGAGAAATTGGTCATGGCCAAAGTCGAGCCAAAAAGAAAAAAGGTAGTGGCTACACATTTGTTTTTCACTCTTTAGCCACCCTGTGCCAGAGCAAACGTATGTAAGAGCATCTTGTGTTGTTGTGTGACACCATGTCCCCATACATTATCTGGTAGCTCCTTTGAAAGGGAATCATGAAGGAAAGGGTTGTGCCAGGTCACTGAGTCTTGAGGAGCGTCTCCTGGTGCATGGGTATGGATACTCAGAGCTGTGACAAACGGCTCTTCTCCTTCCTGGGTGCAGCCCCTGCCCAGGCTACCACACTCTCCATTCCAAGCCATGCCCTGTTGTGAGTAGAGGGCTTTCTAAATGCTGAGAGAAACAACAGGGGAAGGCACAGTGAGGGAGATGTGATTCTGGGGAGTCGGTTAAGGTGGAGAAGAGAAAAAATACCACCCCTGACCGTTTCTGGGAGGAATCAGGCCCAGGTGCTGGGATTGTGAAATGCAGACAGACAACTGTCTCCCTGGCAACCTGGAAAAAAATGGAGAGAAACACAGTGCGCACCGATGCTGCACCGCAACGGGGGGATGCAGCCCCGAGAGATGCTCAGTGACCACATGGTGAAATTACACAGCCTGAGAAAGAGGGGACTGTGCCTCACACATGTAGATGCAGCTGGTCCTAAGCAGCTGAAGGGTGGATGTGTGGATGGAAGTCCAGGCTTCATTGGCTTCCACAGCTCCCAGGAACACTTGAGGAGGTGGGGCATTAAGAACTGTACAATGTGCAAAGGCCAAATAATCCAGATCCCAGAGGGAAATTAACTTGCTCTAAGCACTTGCTTGGGCTCAGAGGAATACAGCACTGGGTTTTGCCAAGCCAGTCTTTTCCAGCAGTTGCTTATATGGGGAGAAATATCAGAAAACTTTGCAATTTGCTCTTTGCTTGGGTTTAATCCCATTTAATAGCTGTGAAAAACCTCTAACTAGGAGGTGAAACCAGGAGGCAGGCTGCTGGCAAGCACTCTGCAGAGCAGCATACAGGATGATATCTGAGCTCTTTTAGTATCCCTTTCTCACTTATTTACTGTGAAAACATACTAGTGCAGTGAAAACATAAAGTTTCACAAAAGCAGCTGAGATGGTGCACTGTCAGTGGTTTTGTAATACAGTATTTGCTTTAATATATCTCTCTTGAGAAGGCCACAAGACTGAGTTATAGATGCTCTAGAGAACATTACTCTCAATTTACTCAGCTATTTCTGTAGTTGAGAAATTAATTTGTAATGTCACAGAGGCACAGACTGGTTTGTGTTGGAAGGGACCTTAAAGCTCATCCAGTTCCAACCCCTGCCACGGGCAGGGACACCTTCCACTAGAGCAGCTTGCTCCAAGCCCCTGTGTCCAACCTGGCCTTGAACACTGCCAGGGATGGGGCAGCCACAGCTTCTCTGGGCACCCTGTGCCAGCGCCTCAGCACCCTCACAGGGAAGAATATGCCACAGAGTATGTCTCGTTCCTTAATTTCAACAGAAGAACTGCAGTAGGCTATTCCATTAAATGGAGGTTAACTGTACTCTGGAGCCTGCTGCATGCTGCAGGGAACACCAGGCTGCAAGTTCATCATTTGGCACACATAGCCCCCGCCAGAGGCTGAACAGGCTTTGAAGCTGCCTTCAGACAGGTAAGAAACTGTCCAATGCTATAGGAGCTATAAACCAGATGGAATGTACTCTACACATTCAGCTGCTTTCATTAGCAACCCCTGCGATCATCCTCATCCGTGTATTTATGGTACCTCATTGCGGAGGAGTCAGAATTGCCTAGAAAAGTTCCAACACACAAACTGTGAGAAGATACATGAATCCACTCCAACTGTTGGGAGAATTCATGCGCCTACATGAGAAAGGGGATTTCTTCCATTGGCTAATAAGGATTCAAGTGCTTTTTCTGTAAGATAAATGTGAAGCACAAGTAACACTAGAGGAAGGGTCCTCCTGGTGCACTTGTGGCTAGCGGAGGAAAGAAAGGCGGTTTATTTCCCTTTGACCCCTGAAATCAACCCACAGCCACCAGGATTTGTGAGCCAGTGGCTTTCTGAACACAAATTCCTTGATGTTGAATGTTACCAACCCAGCAGCATTCTCACAAGAGACAGATTTGGACTTGGCAAAGAGGAGGCATAACTAGGATTCCTCTGCTGAATGTCAGGGGTGTCTCACCCTCTCCATTTCTTTCCCAGGGGACTGGGCTGCAAAAGTACTCCTGGAGATTCTATATTTTTCTTGACTCTGTTAATTCTGGGATAAACCGGATATTTTTGGTTCTTAGTATGGGAGGAAAATACTCAGATAACTTTTACAGTGATAATTGCAGTACACACAGCCAAAGCTTAAGCCATATGTTTTCATTTGGCTTACAGAGCACAAATTTCACATTCTCCTCTCTCTTTATCAGCTTCTACATCTTTATTTATAGATACTTTCCTTTCCTCATAGAGTAACTTTAGCCCTAACCAGGCTTCTGCACTGCTACCTTTCACTTATTGACCATATAATCACTCTTCTCTTTCCAGTGATCCTCAGAGACAACCCCAAAATGACTGCTACTAAATGCATTTATTTATGCCTTGAAACAAAAGACTAACCAGAGAGGTATGCAGACTAAACATTGTGCTTGGGGCAATGTTCTACTTCAGCTGTGCAATTTAGGGGTCTCAATTACTTTTCTCATTGTTCGGAATACTCTGAGTCATATGGTCAAATAACTTGGGTAAAGCAAATCTAAAAGCCATTATTTCTAAATTTAAATTATCTGCAACAAGGTTTTTTAGTTTGGTGCAGATTTTTAAGCAGCTTTTCCAGAAAGCCAAGAGATGTGGCAGAAATGACTGGAACCAGTTATTGCCAACTGTTTCCATAAACTCAAGACAAATACACTGGAGAACAGTGTTTGCAGGTATTTTATGCCTTTCAGTTATGAGATGAAGATAGTAAGAAATGGCTATTAAACATATATTGGTGAGACACTGAATTTGTCATGGTTAATTTAGTTATACCTCTCCAGGGCCATGGTTTTGAAACCTAATTGACTCTGACTTTCTGCAGTCAAATGATTTGGGACATTTTGAATCATGTTGTTCTCAGAATCCCACAGAAGGAAAAGTCTATTTTTCCAAAATAAAACCCTGCCATTTTCACCCTGGACTCAAGTGCTTTGATATTAAGATGACAGGCATCTTCTCTAGATTCTATTTCCACATGCAATTTTCACCCAGCAAGAAGCCTTCAGGCTTTAGATTAGATCACACAACAATATGATTAGAAATACAGAAGGATATAAACCATGTCATTTCTGATTACACATTTCCCAATACAAGCTTAGAGACACTCTTTCAGCACTACTTCCCGTACTCCTTACATATGATACCACAGAATCAATCAAAAGCATGTGTATCACTAAATCAATCAAGAGCATGTGCCTCTCCTCTTTCATCTTCATGCTGTGTGACACCCAGTAGTAATTTGCTTCATGACAGACAACACATCAAAAGAATTAAGCATTGTGAGACCATACCTTTAATCCCAACCTGCGATTTTACACGGTTGGTCCTGTGGGTACCACAGTATCTTTGCCAATATATGATGCCTGCAGCTGAGCAAAACAAACCTTCTACACCTGACAAGGCACAGTCTACAAGCACCTGTGTGGGAAAATTAGAGGCTAATATGGTGTAGATAGCTCATGGTACAAGGTCATTTTCTCCATTTGATTGAAGTACACATTTTCTCCACTATTTGGTTACTTTGCATGTGTTCCGCAAAAGTTAACTGTGAGTGTTAACAGTTTCTGTCCTGTGCCACATACAAAACAAGCACATGGAAAGTACCTTGCAGTCCAGGAGTGCTGCTCTGCTCATCTCATCAAAGTCATTGTAATGCAACAGCTAGAATAAAATGGATCCTATTATACTCTAAGCTCACATTCCTTTTCTGCTTCCTTAAGTGTGTGAGTACCTGTGCTATTTCATTCAGACAGGTGTAAAATAATTCCTTCATAAGCTTTAACTTCATAAGTATGTAATTGCCTGTTATCATACATGCTGTTAGTTCTCTGCTCTAAATCCACCAGTGGATTTCACCTGTGCACACAGCACTACCAATAACGTACCTCCAAAAGTCTGCTAGCACCTGGCTCTTCTCCAGTGAACCACAGAGTGACCTCAGAGCCAGAGCTCCAAGATCCCCAAGCCAGCCCCCAGCTGCAAAGTGAGGTGGTTCCAGGCACTTTGCAGTCTCTCCCTGGCACAGAGTCCTTGTAACTGTTCAGATTGGTTTTTCCCAGGGGCAGAAACCATCCGCAGCAGCCTCCAGGCTGCTTCAGCTCTAGATGCTTACAGTCATCTTCATGCTACCAGGCACTGAGGGTGAGAGACAGAAAGATCTCTGCCAATTTTCCTTCCTATTTGATACTGCTCACATAATGGAAAAGCTGTGCTGAAAGTCCAAAGTGTATCTTCCTGATCACAATTTCACGCTCAGGCACAGAAACTGCATCTGAACTTCCCGATCCTGATTTTCTTTTCTTTTTTTTTTTTTTTTTGGTAGAGATTCTTGTTCCTTCTTAGGTTCACATCTTAAGACTCCATTTCTTATTACTTGTACTCTGTGGTGCTCTATAGAACACCCGTGGCGAACTGGAGGAGGAAAAGCCCAGGAACGCCTATATTCATAATTTCTCATTTTCTTCATAATTTTACATGATGTCATTCAAAACTGTGTTGGAACAGCTCTTCAGTGCTGTTTCTGCTCTCTGCAAATTAATGAATCAATGGCAAAACACTCAGAAGCTTCAGTAGGAATAGAGCTGAGGGCTGCCATCGCAACAAGCCTGCTCCAATTCCTAAGCTTCTTGCTGTAGCAGTATGAGAAACCATTTTGCCCATTTCAGCAGTCTTCATTTTCATTAATAGCGTTATTTTTCTTTCCCCCTGGAGCTGTAGACTATAAACAGCAAAAAAGAACAAGAATAGGCAGTCAGTCAAATGACAGAATATTAAAAAGGTCATAAGTAGTACACAACACCAAAATAATTGAATGGCTGTATTAGAGAGTGGAATTTCAATAACAGTCTCCCAACTCCAAGATAATATCGTAATGAAAAACTAGCACAGAATGTTTAATTCAAGTAACAGTGACACTGAAAATTAGATTGCTTTTCCGATGTCAGCTAAATTATATGAGCATTATCATCCTTTCACTGGAGGTCTTAACGGTTTTCTTTACATGAGAATGAAGTAGAATTAAGGAAAGCCTCAGTTTCTCACTTTGACCTTCCACATCCATTTCACATGAAACATACTTCTCTTCAAAGGCTGCCATCCAGCCTCTGTGAAGCTCAGTAGATTATGTCCATCCCCCCCAAGTATGAAGATTCATCTCGACATTGGTACAGAGTCAAGGCACACTAAGCATGGGTGCAACCCCAGGGGAAGGGTGCAAGAGGGAGACATATGGGACAATAGAACAACGGCTTGTGAGCCCATCATCCTGGAAGATGCAAACCAAGCTGCTGAGTCACATTTCAAAGGATGTGCACAGTATTTTCTGTCCCTGAACACCGGAATGGTTCAGGCATTTAAGACAAACTCATTGATTTTTAGCATTCTCCTCTTGAAAAGGCTGCCAGCTCTGCAAAAGCATCAAAATCTGTGCTCTTTCCAAAACCATGAGAACTGGTTTACTTCTAGGATTTTCATATAAAAATTATATATAACCTTTCAGGGCTTCTGTTAGAACACTGTGGATAGGGAGAAATCTGTGTTGCTACTGGAGACCAAAGTGAGAAAGGAAAAACGTTTTTTGACAACACGCTGTAAACACAGCCCTCAGCTATAACAATGTCATTGCCTGAAAATCACCTTTTTAACTGGGCAAAGCATATTTGTATTAGGCAGAGAAATTTGAATTAGACAGGGAAAAGAAGTGCTGTGTGGCTCTCACAATTCAGTGCCCAAGCAGCAGGTTTTCAAAGTTCAGGAAATTATGAGCACATCACTGGAAATTAATGAGGGGCTGGTGTAGCTCTGCGCATACTGAAAAGGTTAATCTGCAATTTTCATTTTCATTTTGATACGTAATAAAGTGTAAACAGGGTGATAATTTCTAGAGGGTGAATGTGCTGCCCTGTGACAGACTGAAGCTAAAGGTGGCTCAGCACTTCACCCAGGCAGTCACCCAAGTCTAGCTTCCTTCAGGCTGATCCTACTCTTTGCTACCGAGGAAGACCCTTCTCTGCCAGCCACTTAAACCACTTCACATCTAGTGAAGTTTAGAATATACAGCCTAAACTGGCACAAGTGCTAATTTCTAAAGGAGATAAAAGTTAGATCCTGGCATCTCAACATAAAATACTGTGGGAAACACTAATGTATTTGAATGAGGATGCCTAGTTTCCATCTGTTCTTTAACTTCTGCTTTAGGAGGCTTTATAGCTTCACATATATAATAAGCAGAATAACTAATAATAATAATACTATAAATAATAACAAATAATAAAAAATAAATAATAATAATAACTTCTGCCATTCCTATTTATGAATGGTTTTTCAGTAACTTATTCACACTTTATAAAGGTTAGCCTTCATTTTCAGGTAGGGTTATTTAGTATTATCATTGCTTCTTAGATACTGCTGTAAACAAGAGTATAGTGCAAAAACCCCAAAGATGATCTTACAAGTAGTTAGAAAAAAAAAAGGAGTTAAAATATGGGGCTTTCAGGTCATGCACCAGACAGGCACTGTAATGACTTTTGGACAGCTTTTGACAACAAGGAACAGAGCATTCTTTACTGAATTCCATTACAAATTTGAACCACCTTGAAGAATGAAATACTTTTTACAAATTTGCGGTTTTACAGATGGACTTACAAAGGTTTGGGGTTTGGGGTTTTTTTCCTTTTCCCCAAAGTTTGCAGAAAATATTTGCTAAAAATTAAATGAAAACAGTTATAAAATATTCTTTTATTTTTAACTTTAAAGCAAAATCTTCAGTTCTCCCCTTTGCCTAATACCCAGTTACAGTTGGATCTTTCACTATTTCCCTTTGTGAGGCAGAGTTGCTCTATATCAGGCAGTAAAATAATAGCTCAGCAGGGAATTTTTCAAGCTCTTTCTTTTAAGCATTTATATATTCTAAAATGCTGTTCTAGTTTTACCAATAGACTCCAACTTCAATAAGTAATTGAAACTGTATTGTAGTACAATTGAAACTGTTCAGTAGATTGGGCATCCCTGGTCTGAACCACAGGGGAATAAAAATATACCTTTATCCTCTGCACTGAAACCCTAATGGCTGAAGTCAGCACTTCCTGTTGATTTTGCAGGTTTTTACAGCAGGATTAACTATTCGGTGCCAAATTCTGCTATTGGGTACAGGTCCATTTGGTTTGATTGCTAAACTATAGAAGCATCGGAAAAATGAATGATCATTTTCCACTGTGACCTTTTGAAATGTATCCGGTTGTCCTTAAGATTATTTATATCAATGATATAAAGGAATTAATGGAGTAGACAACATCAAGGACTATATTGCAGCAAGGAAATCACTTCTGCTTGAAAATGTGTTTTCCCAGCATGCCAAATCTACTATCTTTCCTAGAAGACAGTGAAAACAACTGAGCACTCTTCCTTCCTCGCCGCAGCTCTCTCCTATGAGGATCAGTAGCTTGAAGTAAAAGGGCTGAGCCAAGCTCAGCTGGGCTGAGCTTGCCAAGCTGTTGTGCCCATCACTGTGCAGCCTGGGGCGGTACAGGGCTGTACACCACCGTACAGAGTGACCCCCTTCCCAGCCTCCTCTTTGAAACCTGCTGCTGGGAAAAAGGCAGCAAAGCCAATCTGGAAGTATCCCTGGAAGTTTTCTTTCCTACAAGGAGCACTCAGCAGAGCTGGATTTGCTGGGCTGGGGAGCGAGTATGAGCTTTTCAGAGGAACATCATGAGCAAACAACTGATGGTTTAGTGTGAGGTGTCCCTGCCCATGGCAGGGGGGTTGGAACTGGATGATCTTAAGGTCCTTTCCAACCCTAACTATTTCTATGATTCAATGATGCTTTACAGGACTTCTACTGTTATCATAAAACAGAAGTGCCATCAGGTCCTGTCCTGCTAAGAGGGATACAAACGGTTAAAGCACATAAACCACCTCCTTCCCAAACACTGCAACACTCAACTGTAGGGACTCCTAGAACTGGAAAAGCAACACAGGTGCTGAGGAACTGCAGTGCTGGGAATGACATGGAGGAGGACGGTGCCAGTACCAGCAAAGCAATAACACAGCGCCTCTCTAACGTGGGGTAGCAGAAGATCAGAGGCAGCAAACCTCTAGTGTAACACAGATGCCCTAAAGGCACTCAATCTGCTTTTCCCAACATCCTCTGAAGGCTCTGCCAGCATTTTTGGGGGTGGTTGTGCAATAACAGCCTTTGTTTTATCAAGGAACAATGCACAGATACCTGCTCAGGGGGAGACTGGGCTGCAGATGCTGCTCCCACCACACAGGACATGAGACAGCAGCAAAGGCAGTGATCTTTTGCAAGCATATGGTTGTATTTAATGCCTCTTGCAACAAGTTAAAATAGCTCTATTTGCTTTTGTCATAACTGTTTCTTCACACTCGAGATGGAGCAGAACAGTATTTTCTCACTTGATTAATGCCCCTCTAGCAAATGACTTATAAATAGACATAAAGCAAGTGTTGCTGAAGTGTAGAGGGCTTGAGCCTGTCTACCACATTTGGTTTCATAATCATGAACATACTGCTTTCCAAGATTTAGCCCTCCTCTTTTCCATTCTTTTGACGCAAAAATAAGCCCATGTTAGATTCTTTCATAACCACCATATGGTGCCTGGAAAACCTTTCATACATTTGCAGTTCCCCAGGGCCTGCTCTAGATTTAAGAAATAGTCTTCTAAGGATGACATTAGTTTATGCCAGCTCAAACACTTTTTAGAGGTGGTGATTTTTACCTCTTTTCTAGTGCTCAGTGTATTTGTCCAGAAAACAGAGCATCTCAAGACAAGTGAAACTGTCTATTGCCATTTTGATACATTGGATTTTATGCCTTTTGATTTAAAATGCTTGCTTTTGCAGTAAAAGTACATGGAAGTGCAAGACTTCTCTGTAGTTCTCTAAGCACATTCATTACATCCCCTTGGCCCATAGTCTGCCTGCCTACCATTTGTCTGGCTTATCTCTTACCTACTTTTCTCAGTAGCTTTTATTTCAAAAATCCTTTTGCAAACAGAATCAAAGCTTCAGGTGAGGCTGCAACGTGGATGGCAAATATCACACAATTACATTTGCAGTAGCATTTCTCTAGATTGTTATCCATCTTCTCACATTTTATGAGACGGCCACTGCCACATTCTGATCAGCTTCCTTTAATTTCATCCTGGCAAGGTTTATAGGTGCTTCAAGTTTCTTTTCCATTGTGTTTCATCAACCCTGAATTATGCCTACATTGTGGTGAGGCTAGCTCAGTTTATCAGAAATCTTTAGGTTTTATCTTTTAAACTAAATTTCTTCTTCAAAACTGTGCTGAGACATCCTTGTCCTCTTTGTTTTAGTGGCTTCTATAATTTCTTCTTTTCCAGAGATGAGGATAATTAGGAACCAACCTGAAAAGACTTTTCAGTTTGGGAGCATACCACTGTTGCTAGAATGAATATTCTTCTTCTTCTGGAGTCATTTTAAGACAGCTGGAGAATTGATCTAAAAATTGATGTAAAAAAGCCCAGTAACAACTAAACTTCTGTTTGGAAAGACCAAAGGTGCAATCTGAAGTTCAAGAAGTTCATTCGTTCCTTCCCATTCTTTCTGAAAGCTCCTTGTTCTGACTGGTTTTGCGTCCACAAATGGAAGCAGAAATCCTTCACAGTAATCACACAGGTCACAGTATCACAGTATGTTAGAGATTGGAAGGGGCCTCAAAAGATCATCTAGTCCAATCCCCCTACCAGAGCAGGAACACCTAAATAAGGTTACATAGGAATGTGTCCAGGCGGGTTTTGAATGTCTCCAGAGAAGGAGACTCCACAACCTCCCTGGGCAGCCTGTTCCAGTGTTCTGTCACCCTCACTGAGAAGAAGTTTCTTCTCAAGTTTAAGTGGAACCTCTTGTGTTCCAGTTTGTACCCATTACCCCTTGTCCTATCATTGTTTGCCACTGAGAAGAGCCTGGCTCCATCCTCGTGACACTCCCTCTTTATATATTTATATACACTAATAAGGTCACCCCTCAGTCTCCTCTTCTCCAAACTATAGAGACCCAGCTCCCTCAGTCTTTCCTCGTAAGGGAGATGCTCCACTCCCTTAATCATCTTAGTTGCCCTGCGAAGGTCGTCCTCTTCAAACCACTGACTTGTCAAGGACAAGCTCCACATTGTGCAGGAAGTTTGTTTTGCGGAGACTTCTGCCCAACTTATCACCCTCAGCATTCAATCGGAGTTTTTGCAAGTATCTAATATGTAGCTGTCATTAATTACAACATAAACAACAATAAATGAGCTGGCAGTTTCATTACAAATATTGGTTAGAACAAATACAGCAGCCTAAAATTAATCTACGGTGGCTGTAATACAACCCCCAAAGCCAGCAGAGTGCTGGGATAAAAATTAATTGAGCACTCTAAAAAACACAGACTTACTGGAAATAAGTAATTGGAAGTAGACGCATCTTTAGTAACACATTAGACTTTGGAAGTCTTATTACGCACATTTCAGATGTAAGCTATTAGGAAGGTTTAGCAGATCATCTCTAGCTTGGTTAATTATGGTGACTTTCAAGCACATAGTTTAAGACGCAGGGTTTGACCAATTCCTGCATAATGCAGCCATCTGGCAAAGTAACACAGAAACAGGCTTGTGTTTGTAGAATCTCCTACAACCAGGTTTGCTGTAAAGATTTCCACAATGTGAATGACCCTCATGAATTCATCTGGTGCAAGAGACATCATCCCTCCAGGTACCGCACAGACGCGGCTGCTCCACAGGGATTGCTCTCTCTGACAGTGGGATAGGCAGACATCACCTTGCCCTTGCCCTGAGACAAACCTTCCCCAGTGGGCATGGGATTCCCTTCTGCCCAGGTCCTACCACCCAGGCTACCAGCAGAAACTCTGCAAAGGTGCCTTCTCATTTTGTTAGGGGTTTTTTCCTTGTATTTTCTACTAGGGTGGTGCAAGCATCTTTTCTGGTGGAAACATATTGCACAGAGTGAGCCTGCAAGCAGAATAGCAGAGGCATTTTCCTTATAAAGAGCATCATATTTCAAGACACCAAAGACCTTAGCAGCTATGATAAAAATGAGCATGATACCAAACACCATCATATCTGTGCACCTGTGAAATAATCTGCAAAATTCTTTACCATAAAGCAACAGAAAGAAAATGTTATACAGATTTCTGGGTATATTCTTCACTGACCTAGACTTACTACACCAGTGCCCAGGCATTGGCCTGTTTAAAGCATGCACCGACCGTGGATCACTAACTGGTCAGCTGTTTCTCAATATCATGGAAAATTACCGTGAACCAGCAGCTATAAGAAAATGCAGCAGGGTCTTGCAACCTTGCTGCTAAGTATTGTCATTTTATAGGAAAATGTGGGATGATTCCAGCTGCTCATTCTCGAGGTGAAGTTAATGAACATAACAGCAGGAAAGAACAGCTTCAGATACAGAAAAATAAGGAAAGCCAGTAGGGAAATGCTCATGTGCAGCAAGAAACCCTTTGGTCAAGGTTTTTACCAGGGCATTATTGCTGCTGTCAGAAAGTACATACCTTACCAAAGAGAGAGTGTGTGAATGCGACCACAGAGAACTGTTGTTTTCTGCTAGAGCTGTATAAGGATTCACACCATCCAAAACCACTTTATGATGCCAATAACATTAGGAAAGTACATAGTGCACTACTTTCAACACCCTTCTGCTTTCAGCAGTTCTCTGGTTTGTTGTATATTTTCATGACGGCTTATATTGGTGTACAGCTCTATTCATAACTCAGATTCACTTTCTTCACGCCTTCTTCCTGCAATAAAAAAGAGGTTCTTCCTTCCTTACACATGGCAAGAGTTTACAGACCAGTTTATCAGAGCAATCTCTATCATATACCACAGCTCAGCTGCAAGGCAAGTCTTGTCTGAGGAAATTTCCATTAGCTGTGCTTCCTCTGCCTTCATACTCCCTTCAACATTTTGTGAATGCAAGTTATAACATAACTGGATAGCATATGTGCAAATTAGATGAGGTTGCTCTATGTGTGAAATGGCATCAGTGGTTAATCTGGTCCATTGCCTTTTCTGGGACCTGCACTGCTTACATTCTGGGACCTGCACTGCTTACATGGAATCTGAGACAGACGTGAAAAACCTTATTTAAAAAAAACATAATAGAAAAAGAATATGGAAACACAAACATGTAAAAATCAAAGTGTGATGGCAGTGACTGATCAGGTCTGTTACTCATGGGCTGAAAACCGGAAGATGTCTTTTGCCATAGCCATAACCAATAATGTCAAGCCAAGTATTATGGCACTAACCAGTTAACTGCTGATACAGTTAATGTTAAGAATTTTCTCTTCTTTATTATTAAAAGAAGCCTGTATCAGTATGCAGGAGAGGCTGCAGCAAAGCTGTCTTTTTTAAAAACTAAGCAAGGATTTTTTTTATATACACATTTGGACTAGATAAAGAGAGAGAGTTTCTGCCTATTTCCATGATGTTATTTTACATATACTGAGTATGTTTTTATCAACAATGGGATACCCCATTAAGGATATGAAGAGCTGTCAGCAGTTTTTGCTGAGTGCTGTGACATCTCCAGAGCACTCCAAATGGTTCAAATAAGCAAAGAATGTAATAACTTCTGGACAAAACCCCTGTTGTATAGTTGCTAACTGAAAACTGTTGAAGAGAAAAGTCTTTTGGGGGGTTAAATTGCCTGAGAAGGGAAGAAGAGAGCAGTGATTTTGCTACATTCTCATCCTGACCAGCCAAGGACTGGACTGATCAGTCTGCTTGGAAAGACCTGACCCAGCTAGGCAGAGCAGCAAGGGACCATCCATTCTGTCTGTCCTCAGGTGCATCACAGAGAGAGGCTTTGCACTACAAGATAAGAAGAAACAGATAAGCCATATTAAGTATCTCTAAATCACTGCACCATGAACCTGGCAATGCCTGATTTTGCTCTAGATGCTAGCTACGCTTGTTTGGACTAATGAACAGAGCAAAAAAAGGAAAGAAAAACCTTTTTTATTATCCTGATGCATCCTAACTTAATAGGGTTTGTTCAAGTGAGTCAGAATGTCTTTAAACAAGCTGCTGCAGTAACAACACCACGTCAGCCACTTCAGATGTTGCACTTCCCAAGCAAGGTAAGTACCCATCCTCCTTCAGCTGGAGATGCCATTGTAAAAATCAAAAAAGGCCTTAAACTGAATTACAGAAAATTCTAATGCGTATTTCTCCCAGTTTTTTCTTTTATTTTTAGCCAAATTCATTCCATCTTTAGTGCAAACTCAAGAGATTACAAAGGCATGTGGCAGATTTGAAGAGTTGCACCAGGTTTTCCTTAAAGTCTGAATTCAGATTAATTTTCCTGATCTGGATAAACTCTTTCAAATTTTTTAAATGACAGATTCAAAAGAAATTTAGAAGGATTTTGGAGCATCCTCCTGGAACCTAGCTAGATCCCTTTGTCTTTTTGTATTCAGCATGCTACAGCCTCTTGACTGACCTGCTCAACTAGTGTCCAAGCCGAAGCTTTGAACCTGGGTTTGGGAGCCTTAAGAGTGTGGTTTCATGAGAACAGCACACGCTCTTTTCCCCTCCATACTCCCGTAGGAGATGTACATTCCTCACTGGTTTTGCAGCTTTCCCTGGGGTCTGAACCAGCCTCCAGATCTGTATTTTCTCAAAGACAAAAATGGAAAAAAAGTGACTTTTGGGGGCAAAACTTCAGCTCTAGTTGGAGACGTTGCTTAGCTACACACAGGCATTTACATTTGCATTGCCTGTCAAGCAAGGAAAAAAGACATCTATATCAGAGTAGTGTGGATAAAAAAGCACTTTAAGAGAGGTCATCTAGTCCAACCTGATGCTCTGAGTCAGGCTTCTCAAAGCATATAATACTCCTGCCAAGTTACATGTTGTTCCAGTCTGTTCTTATAAGACCTCCAGTGGTTGATAATCCATGTTTCACAATGCAGGCCAATGGCCAGGGCCCTAGAGAAGGATCCTTCCCTCACACCAACAATGGTCCTTTCTGTTATGTTTTGGCAAACACAGAAAGGAATTTCTTCTCTCATCTCGTAGATCGGACTAATTCCTTGCTTGGTTAGTTTCTGTCAGCTGAGCTTTGAAGATACCCAGTAATTTCAGTCCTGAGAGAGCATTATGAGCTATACTCTGATGAGCACATCATCAAGGACAGCACTGTAATGGGCTTTTAAATTGTTTCCCTTAGTCATAGGCTTAAAATAAAAATTAAAAAGAGGTGTAAGAAATAGTACAAGCGTTAGACAAATGTAATAGGAATGCTTAGACACTGTAAAAACCAAGGGAGAACATAATTACAGACCATGTTTCACTGAAAGTGTGAGTCAGTAGAAAAGACCAAAAAAACCACTTTAAACATATATATTCATCTGTTCAGTTGATAATAATGTCTTTTTAAGAAGGAACCCCAAACACTTCAGAGCTCCTCTCCTCGGATACCTCTGATTCCTAAATCCAGCAATGCAAACAGAAGACCACATCCTCAGAAAGCGTACCAGAGTATGCTGAGTTACCCCAGCTGCCAACCTGCTGTTACAGCTGCAGAGCATCCAGGCTTCAGACAAAACATACCTGCAAACCCAAGGGATGGGGAGCAAGACTAAAAGGTTAGACATATGGCATATATTTAAGTAGTGCATGAAATCCATCAAGCTGGGCCGCCTGTGAACAGCCTCGTATCCCAGCAACGCTGGGTGTGATGTTAATCTTAGGCAGCAGTCAGTGGAGGTGCTCTCAATAAAAGCAGTTGAAAAGGCCATTTTTAACCACAGTACACTTGTCTTCACCTATACGGGATCATCGTAAGCTCAGCCTGTCACAGCATGTCATATGTTCAACTCTAGAAGTGATTTTAGCCTGAGATATCAGCTTTGCATTGCAAAAATGACAAGGAGCAGTGTTATTTCAGACATGAAAGTGTACAACAGCAGTACAGTTTAGATGGGGTTTTTTTGCCTAACAATGGGAAAGAAGAGCAAAAAATGACATTACATGTTGGGAAGGCGAAGTCAAGGTCAGAAGCCTTGTGCCTGCAGTAAACAGATGTCTGCAAACTCTGCCTGGACCAACACTTCTGCACAACTAATTTACATCCTCTCAACTACTGAGTGAAACCCTGATGCTGCTGCACTCCTGCCTCATGTAGTGTCACTGCATCACAGCTCATAGAGCCACAGGCAGCAGAAAACACTGCGAGCCTGACAACTCATCATGCAACAAGGAGCAAGAAGTTGTTTTTGTGAAAGACACTGCTCATAGAAAACAGTACAGCATCTATTGGTGCAGCAGGGACTTTGGATAGTGTGCTTAAAGCTTCAGGGTGCTAACCCCAGTGCATTCAGGTTTTACACAGTGTTAGTCCCCTAGAAGGCAATACCACTAACATTGCGTTGGAAAACAGAAACTGATCTTTCTTCCTTTGCTCTTGCTTCTCTGGAAACTTTGGCCAAAATTTTTTCTCTCCCTTTCCTTACAAGTTGCAGAGGGGATGAAAAGATATTATATTCTGTGTATTATTCTAGCCCTCAAGGCTGGCCTACCTCACACATTCACTTCATGTCAGCTGCTGCCAGATTGCTTGGATCTCTTCCGGTGGTTTCTGCTGGAGAATATTTTGGTATGTAATGTTGTCTGATGAAATATGTTGTAAACTTACATCATGGCCTGAGAGTTACCCTACAAGCTGTGCAGTGAGCATCCATCGTACCAGAGAAGTTTCTTGGGATTACATCTTTTTCATATCAGCTATTCTGCAAATTTACTTTTTCAGGAGTATCACATACCTGCTTAAAAAAAGGAATGCTGTAATACTGAAATACCAAATTAGGACACTTATATACTTCCATATTGCAGGAACAGAAGGGGAAGTCACATAGTGTGTTGTAGTTTCATTGGCTGCCGTGGAAACCTGAAAGTCTTCTCCAGCAGAGAACTTGCTGCTCTGTAGAACCAGAGACTCCTGTGGGCTGAAATGCACATCAGGAGATCTCTAGTCCAACATTCTGCTCAAAGTGAGGTCAACACTGAGTTCAAATGAGGTTGCTCTGGGCATTCCCAGACATCTCCAAGGACAGAGATTATACAGCCCCACTGGGTCCTTGTTCCAGTGTTCATTTTCCTCATAATGAAAAATATTTTTCTCACATGTAATTAGATCTCCCCTTTATGACCATGCCCTCTTATTTACCCATCATGCCCCTAAAGGAAGTTGTTCCTGGTAACCACATCATAGGAAAGACTTCTGTTCCCTTCTCTACTCCAGGTTGAATAAACACAGTTCCCTCAGCCTGTCTTCATGGTTCATGTGATACAGCCTCTTGTACATCTTAGGGGCCCTAAGTCATTCAAGTTTATGAGCACCAGAGGGGACCAAAACTGGATGCAAAATTCCATATGTGGTCTAATGAGTGCAAGTTTGTCAGAACAGCCAGTTCTTTTTCAGCAGGCTGCTACCCAGCTAGTCAGTCACCCCCTACCCTGCACTGTCACAGAGGCTAATCCCAGAGGCAAATACTTTGTCTTTGCTGGATTCATGAAGTTCCTGCTGGCCCTTTCTTCTGGCCTGCCTAGGTCTCTCTGAAGGAAGCCCTGCCCTTAAGCACATTGACTGCTCTGCTTAGTTTGGTGTCATCTGCAAACAAGATGAAGGTGCATAACACCTAGTCCTCCAAGTCATCGATAGAGGCACTATCCCAGCACAAACCTCTAAGGAACTCCATTTGTAACCTCTCCAGGTTGAGCATGAGTTGTTCTTTGAGCCCAGTGATGTAGTCAGTCTTTCACTTATTAATCTAGCATGTTACTAGGTAATAACTAGACTAACACACACCCAGACCTCTTGGATACAAGGATGCTGTTAGAGGCTGTGTGAAAAGATTTGCCAGAATCAAGATAGATCATAGAATCCCAGGCTGCTTTGTGTTGGAAGGGACCTTGAAGCTCACCCAGTTCCAAACCCCTGCCACAGGCAGGGACACCTTCCACTAGAGCAGCTTGCTCCAAGCCCCTGTGTCCAACCTGGCCTTGAACATTGCCAGGGATGGGGCAGCCACAGCTTCTCTGGGCACCCTGTGCCAGCGCCTCAGCACCCTCACAGGGAAGAGCTTCTGCCTAAGAGCTCATCTCAGTCTCCCCTCTGTCAGGTTAAAGCCATTCCCGCTTGTCCTGTCCCTGCAGACTCTTGTTCAGAACCCCTCTCCAGATACCTGTCCAACAGATACTGGAGTGGTTAAAGTCCTCCTTGAGGACCAGGGCTTATGAATGCAAAGCCACACCTATCTGTCTATATCCACTTGGTCTTCCTGGTCAAGCGTCCTGTAGCAGATCCCCACTGTAATGTCCCCTGTCCTTGCCCTCCCTTTAATCCTGACCCATAAGCTCTCAATTGGCTCCTCATCCACTCCCAGGTGGAGCTCCATGCACTCTAGCTTGTCATCTACCTAGTCTATCCTTCCTGAAGAACCTGTATCCTTCCATTGCAACACTCCAGTCACAGGAGCCATCCCACCATGTCTCTCTGATGCCAATAAGACATAGCCCTGCAGGCATAAGCAGACCTGTGACTCCTCTTGTTTATCCCCCATGCTACGTGTGTCTGCATAGAGGCATTTCAGTTGGGCCCATGTTGAAGCTGAATTACTGGCTGAAGTGGCAGGAATAGATGATACCTACTGTTTCCCCATCATCCACAGATCTAGTTGTTTAATTGCAGAAGGCAATCAAGTTGGTCAAGCATGAGTTACCTTAGTAAACAGGTTACTCCTTCTCCTTCACATGTCCAAACATAGCTTCCAAGAAAATTTACCCTGTGACTTTTCCAGGCAGAAGTGAGGCTGAGTAGCCTGTAGTTCCCTGGATTGTCCTTCTTGCCCTTTTTAAGGATATGTACGACATCTGAATTTCTCCAGCTGTCAGATCATCCCACAACCTGCACAGATGCTGTGTCCTTGCAATGGCTTTTCTGAAAGAGCTGTAGAATAAATAAATCTTTCACTTTTAGAACAGTTATTTCATTAGGAGATGGTAAATTGTTTCCTGCATTTCCACATGTAAAGACCTTAGGGTGTTCCTTCATTTGTTAATGCCACTATTTTTTATCATAACTTTAGGAGTCCAAGACCACATTTTCCATCTTGCCTTTGTCTATTTGAATAGAATAATTGTTTGAAACTCCACCTCAGAAGCCAATCACACAGCAGTATGGAACAGCTACACTTCCTTAGCACCATCTTTCACGAGCCAGAGCTGCTTGATGCAGCAGATTGCTGTTTCTATCCTGACAAGCTCATTTATCAGCAAAAATACAAAGGTGCCAAACAAACACATCACATAAATATAACTCCATGAAACAGCAAATGTTTCCTTCCAAATGTTTGGTAGTTCAAAACTTTTGCAAGAGTAAGGAGACACAAACCCCCCCTTTTTTCAAGTTAAACAGCTGTGGACAACAGTTGTATAAATACACTAAAGGTAAGAGAGCACATATGTGTGTTTGCATAGAAATACACACACACGGAGCAGCCTTAGCAGTTAACGGAGGTGGTTACCAAGGTCCCTCATTGTGAAGAGGCCCAACCTTCCCCATGTAAGGGGCAGCCCAGCTGCTTTGCCCTGCCTAAGCATAGAATCATAGACTCATAGAATGGTTTGTTTAGGAAAGGACCTTAAAGCTCACCCAGTTCCAATCCCCTGCCATGGGCAGGGACACCTTCCACTAGAGCAGGTTGCTCCAAGCCCCATCCAACCTGGTCTTGAACAGGCTTTAGCACCTCTCAGGGAAGGCTTGTAATGCAGGAAAAAGAAGCAGCAACCCCAGCACACCTAACCGAAAACTGCCTGCAAGGCACGGACTCACTCCTAAGTCTTTTTGTCATAAGCTTCCCTGTGGCCCTGTTGCGCCTAGCAGCTGAGATCAGTTTTGAGCCATACAAACACAGATGACTAATTTTTTGCAAATCAGCAATTACATTAACATTACTCCAAATAAGTTCAGTTTGTTGCAGAATAATCTCTTCCCTCCTTAACTGCATGCCAGAACTGGCTGAGGTATCATATATACTATAAATGTTGAAGCCATCTTTATAGAATTGCCTAGAGACATCTGAATTCATTTGACTCATACTATTATGTGCAGGTGATTTTGTCTTCAATTACTTCATTTTGTTACTTAAAGAACCTTGTACATTGATTCCATAATTATTGCTATTAATTTTTCTACTTAAATGAAGTTTCTTTCTGCCCATTCACAGTAGTTATCAAGGTGTACTACAGCAAGCGACCTGATGTTATCAAGGAAATAAGACACTACTTGGTGTCTGTAGAACACTCAGCATGTGCCAGCACATCATCTACATTTCAGATCTCCTATAAAGGGGACAAAATATTGCCACAAAGGGTACAAAAGTTTTACCTTCTTCTTACTACCTTGTTGAGATAGGATGGACTTGGAACACACACACATACACAAACCCCTCAAAATATTAAATACATATTCTCCTCTTTAAACTTCAGGTGTTTGGATACATTTTGTATCTCCCTTGGCCTGAGAGTTAAAATCCCTGCTTTGAAATCCAAGCTCCAGCAAGCTACCAGGGAAGGCCAGCTTTAGTGTTTCACCATGTCTCTCCTTTGCTGACAAAAGTAAAAGAAAAAAGCCATTGTTATCCAATCACTTAAAAGATCTGTATTTCAGTTGGATTTACATGGGCACCCACATATACATAATGCTGTCTGTATATACATGTCAACCCAGGGTACATACATACTCATGTGTACTGATTAACTTTCCCAACAGCTAAAATCTTCCAGCTCTTAACAACAACTCTGAAAAGGTAGCCACACTGCTTAAATTAAGTCACTACAGTTTAAGCAAGAGCTACTTTTCTTGACCTTTTATTACTATTATTATGCCTTAACTTTTAAAAGCATTGCAGAAGTCTCATGACATGCCAAGGAAGACTTTATCATGCTGGTAAAATAACCTGAAGATGCTTTTGTGAAATCCTGTACTTCCCTGCATCCCTCAAGTACTATTATTCCATGAAGATAATGTTTTCATAATGTAATTGCAACTCTATCATGTTACTGTTATTGCATTTTAATAACACATGTTTAACTGTGTAAGTCAATGAACAAATGCACTGTGAACAGCCATGGTACAGTAATCGTATTCGAGGCAATTTTCTCCATCAAATTTGAAAGAAAACCCTGGAAACCTGATTTTACAGAAGTTAATTGCAGTGGGAAAAGAATATAATGGGAGGCATTAGAATAGTGCCACAGTTAAAACACAGCAGTCAGCAGGGCAAATCATAGACTTCTTTCAAAATTAATACCAAACACCAGCTCTACAAACTAAATATGTAAATGTCTCTACTGAAATATGCTGCTTTCTTAAAATCAAATCTACAGACTCCTCTTTAGAACATTATTGCACACTCTTTTTTGCTTTTGCCTAGCAACAAGCCTTCTGGTGCTGGATGCTCTCAGGAGTGTCTCTTATTACCAAGACATCGCATTTCTTTACATCTCCTGTTGTTCCTTAGGGGAGGGAGGCAGTCCTGTGTCAGGTATCCTTCACACTAGTTCTGTCTGAAATGAGACAGTAAGGCAGGTAGGCTATGAGCTCTGTGCAGCTGATGTTAGAAGAAAGGTGGTGAGATGTGTTCTTATCTTGGGGTATAACACTGTGACTGCATTGGGATGCAATATTCGAGGAGACCATGATCCTGAGCAGGGCATGTTGGCTCTGCTGGATCTCGTAGTTCAAGCTTGAGAAGCCCCTATGTTACTAACGTCATCTGTAATTTATGATATCTTTGGGAAAGGTAAATTGTACGTGGATCAAGAGGTGGAACAAACTTAAACAGGGGAGATTGAGATGAGATCTTAGGAAGAAGTCCTTTGTGAGGGTGGTGAGCTGCTGGCACAGGTTGGAACTGGATGAGCTTTAAGGTCCTTTCTAACCCAAACCATTATGTGATCTATGAACATTGATCCTGCCTGAGACAGTTGCATTTTGAGGAGCTGGTGATCCACAGGTCATCCAGGCCGAGCAGGCACACACCCAGCATGGCTCCCAGCCTGCGCTGCACTCCACAGATCCCACAAATCCTGAGGCTGGAGGATGAACCCAGCCTGCTCAGTGTGATGGAGAAGCCTGCAGGCAGCTCCCACTTAGCACCAGGATTATGCCCAGAAAGAAGTTCTCATGAGAACACTCTTTAGGAACACTTTTTTTTTTTCTTGTAGGTAAATTCTATCTTATCACAGATGACCACAAGGGAGGGCTTCTCCCCACACACAGCATCTGCTCTGCCTTGTGCAGCATAGCAGGGGAAAACCAATCCAGGCTCGCTCTGATGCTGTATGGATGTGGATTACTAGCATCTTAAGGGACATACAATTTACTTGCTATCTATGCTCCTCTTATTATTCAATCTTATTAAAGAAGTTATCTTCTTAAGCCAGTTGTTGTCATGCCTTTCTTACAGAGATCCCAAAAGAACCCAGTGCTGGCTCTCCCCCCTTGCCATCACACCACACCCCCGCCCCCACAGAACAATAACCAGTATGGTAAATAATCAGCTACTTCCAGTTATGTTTGACCATCTTGCTTGTGTTTATACTCACTATACATATTTACCATATCAAACTGGCAATAGAAGCCAGGTTTTAATTTTCTGTCATTGTACAGTTGTACTCATGACTCCGCAGCCTGATACACAATGTGATTGTCCTTGCTGGCAAAAGCTGTCTCTCAAATGATGAACAATGCACCTGATGAATGGCTTTAATCTATTTATAAGACTGAACAAATGCTTTAGACCCAGCCTTTGCTCTCATATTGCCAAAGGCTATCATTAAATTTTAATTGACAACCTGAATCTTCCCCAAGAATGTTTCGTCACCTCTTCTAAGGACTTGCAGGGTGTTGTTCCCTGGACCTAGCCTGCAGTCACCCAGAGCTGAGAAGTGCTCACATGAGCATTAGGTTTCCTGCCAAGCTCAATTCAAGCCACAGTTATAAAGTGATGAGTAACACACCTAACCTTTGTCTGAATCAAAGGGCTTTCATTTTTACAAGGTGGATTAGAATTCCTGAGGAATATGGCAGTCATTCCCTATGGGGAAGGCTCCCAGCAATCCACTGTACATCTGTACTAACACCTCCTGCAGCTCCAGTCTGAACAGAGAAAACCCTTGACTAGCTCCCTCTGACATTGTCCTTCAATGGTGAGGTTTTGAAAAGCTCTGCAAGGAGAACAGCTTTACTCTTCCAGCCTATGTCTCAGCAGAAGAAGACCTGATGGAATCAGCTGTTACCCCTGCAGCTGGGATTAGAACCTGTGGAGTTTCCCCTGTCAAAGAGAAAAGAAAAGAACTGGCAGAGGACAGCACACACTGAGGGATCTGGCCATGTAGGTGTTCAGTGTTCACTTAACTGCATTTACATTTACACAGATGCCACCTCTTCCTGAGTTGCCCATGTCACTCAGGACTGCACATTCCCATGTTGAAGCACTGTCTCCATGAATCATCCTAACCCCATTCAGACAAAAAGCTGAGTCAACAGAGTTACCATTATCGTCTTATAATGTATTCTGGTGACTCTTCAAGAGGGGGGCTGTAACTGTCTCAATACAGAGCCAGCCATAGACTACAATCATTGTTTCAGAATCAAAGATAGGAGCATTCATTTGTCACCCACCACCCACAGTATCTCTGCCTTCCATTGTGCATTCCTATTTCAGGCTATACATGAATAAATCATACAACACTCATCATACAATTGTTTGGGTTGGAAGGGACCTTAGGACCATCTAGGATTCTATGAGACACTTACACAGAGCCTACATAAAGGAACTGTTCATTCTGCACACATGAAAATATTGTAGAATATGCTCCTGAGGATTAAGGAGAAATTAAAACACTAGGACAGAGAAGACGTCATGGGAAGATGCAGCAGGCAAAATACTGAGCGGCAAGGAAGGAGAAAGAGAAAACAAGATGGATACTGTACCGAAGTACCATCACCTTAAAAATATAACAAAAATCCCAATAACCAACCAGCCAAACTAACCAAAGAAAGAACAAAAACCAAATGCAGCAATAAAGACTTTAAATACCTTTATTCCCAATCAGGATGTGAAGGTAAATGGGATGTTCAATACAGGCAATATATTTTTATTCTGGATCTCCTTCCTGCAAGTGTATTTTACTCCTACAAAAGACTACCAGAAAAGAAGATAAACACACAGTTATAGACTCTATATAAACTAAAACACTAAGGCCTAGAAAAGCTGAATTAGGCAAGGTAATTAAGCACTAAGGTAAAGGAGATAAAATGTGCAAACTACACAGCATGTATCAAATGTCTTTTTTGTTTATTTATTTAAGAGAAACATTTGAATTTTATATCTTTTACTGCAGTCTTGGTTCATGGTCCAGGCACTCAGCAAAAGCTCACAGCAGGATTGTCTTCAATTGCAGCAAGATTTGGATCAGCTCATGAAAACACAGGTTCTCTTCCCATTATCATAACAGATGCACAGTACACAGGGAATAAGCAAGATGCTCACCCATACCTCCACTACTTGGAAATGATGTTGGTAGCAGCTTCCTCCTCCTGACTTGTTTCCCTTTAAAAATCAAAAGTCTCTTTAAAGATACATCAGGATGATTGCTCTGCTTCAGTGGGATTGCATTAGCAGATCCAGGAATATTGTCCAGCAGCCAGAATATATAGCTATTTTCTGTGTGATGGTATAATCTAGCTAGGATAAAAATACTGGGTGAGGGAGACAGTTTATGTCTCTCTCCTTGGTGTATCTCAGTATATCTATTAGTGGGATAATGCACAGTTGTGTGCCTGGCTGCTTCTCAAATCACTGGCACCATGGAACATTAGCAAAGTGAGATATTGTTGTCAAATACATCTGTACTCACCCAGAACCTTTTCCTGAGCCCAGAGGTTGGTCCTTCCAGCAAAGTGTAGCTGCTTTTCACAGCAAATTTATACTGAGTTGTGTTTGAAGAGAATGGTCTAGACACACCTGAAGCTTCTAAAGCTAAGAAAGCTTCAGCTGTAAACCTGAACAGATACATAGAGAGATAGGATAATTTTTTAATCTTACTCTCTGCTTTTCAATTAAATTTCTGGTTCTACAGTTGCAGGAAAACCCCTGCCCAAAAGCCTACAATTGTGTGCTGGAATCATACTCTGAGAGACTAAGACAAAGAAGCCTCAAATAGCCCATCTGTAGGTCTGGTTTACCTTTATTAAGAAGCCTTTTGTATCCTTGGAGCAATTTCTGAAGGCAGGTTTCACCACACTCTTGATTTTTGGCTTCTAATTTATACTGAAAACACTGAAAGCAGCTTTCTTGTTTCAGTGCAGACCCAGACTTGCTGGCAGTGGCAGTAATACCAAGGTATCTGATGGCCTCTGCATACAAGCAGCTTATTGTACTTGCTACCCACAGCCCCTCTGCAATGGTGGCACAGAGGGCTCTGTGGTAGGAAAGCCTTGTGTTCTGAATTATACTCACAATTAATTTCCCAAAAGGACAGTAATGCTGTCTGCAGTGAGGTGCACCACTTAGAAACAAAGCAACTTCTTTCTTGAGATCATTACTACAACATGGTATAAAAAGCACGTATTTTATATCCTTAACAGCATCAGGACAAACTTACTCAGACTCACTGACCCCCTTCCTTCCTGCTTATGACAGATTTATTAAAAATAATAATAATAAAAAAAGGTAAAAAAGCAGAAAATATTTGGTGGGGTAGATAGTCAGATAAACCAACAGACAAGCTTTGTATATACTTACTGGATTAAATTTCCTTTAATAAAATAGAGCTGTTTCAATAACAATAATAAAATCCTAGAAGCTGGTTTCAAATAATTCATCACATATAATAGTGGCAATATCTACTCTGCATTGTTTTCTTTATGACTTGGATAAACACCATCTGGCAACAGGGTGTTGGAAGGATTAAAATTGTGAACTCATCTGCAGACTTTGCCCTAAGGTTACCAAAGAATGATCAGTTCCTGGAAAGCAGCTTTGAGGGCACATTGGTCCCACCTCTGTCAATGAAAAAACACATAAATATCTCATTTAGTTTCCTAATGACCTTAGTCTGGAAGAACAGAAGAAGATGGATCTCTTCACATGCTAGCTCATACACATACCTCTTGTATTTTATCCTATTATAGAGCCACTTTCAAGCCTCCATCAAAATTAAAAAATATACTTGCATATGTCTAGTCTGAAAAACAGTTAAGAACGCTTAAAAATTTAGTGCTTTTTTGAACTAGGATGTTAAAATCCATCTTGGTGTCTCGACTCGCATGGGCTTTGATACTGCAAATGGACCTGAAGATTTCTGGAGTCTGAATTCTGGCCTTTTTTTTGTTCAGTAAGGCAAGAATTATTTGGAACATACATATCACCAGGACTTGGCATTCCTCAGTGGCGACAAACTTGAATCCTTAGTTTTCTTACAATATTGATTCTAGTCAACTGGCTTGAAAACAGCACCAGTTTTAAGCGCTTGCTTTTCATCCTCATGTGAGGGTTGCTATGTTTTGGACTGATGCATTTTTAGGTAGGTAAGTGACAGACCAGTAGCAATTAAGTCAATCAGAGCATTTTTATTTCTCATATTTTGTATTTCTCCTGACAGCAGTTGTTTAGAAAAGTGTATGTTCAGAGTCATAAATAATGTTTAACTTCCCATATAGCCAACGCCAGTGCAGATGCATTCGCCAAGTAAAATTGAAATGGTACTTACCAAGAAAGTGATTAACTATAATTGCTGACAATAATGTAAATATTTACACCATACTATAAACTAGGGCTTTAGACTAGTGCATAGTGCAGCCAGACTAAGGAGCTCCTTCTCATCCTCCTGATTCATATTTATAGGCCACAGACCTGAAGAAAATGCGGCACTTTGATGCTAGTGTTTTTCCTAACTGTGAAAGTGGTTATTTCTGTCTTCAGCCAGAAACCCCGACTTAGTCAAACTTCTCTTTTTTAATCATTTAATTCCTGTTCTGTACTTTGAGTCTCACATAGCAACACCTTTATAAAGGTTCTGAGATTGCCCACTGTGGTGGGATAAGCATCAATTATTCTTAAACACTACCATTAGTTTCTCGTGTTAAATAAAAAACAAGTGCCTAGGAATGCAGCATTCAACAATACCCAAACCACAGCTGCCCTGGCCCCAGTATTAGAATGTTTCATGTCTCTCAGTCATTGATTGCCTCTTGTTTGTATATCAATCCTGCAGAAAAGCAATGCCAGACAGAAAGGTAAGTTCGTATCCCACCCCTTCTGCCTACTTAGGAAGTCAGAAAAATGGTTTGGTGGTGCTCAAGAAGGAAATCCTCCAAAGTCCAAAGACTAATGACTTCCCCTTTTATTGTAACCCTTCTACAATCCATCACACTGACTGGTAGATTTAGGGCTTCACAGTGAGACCTTCAGGCAACCAGCTGCACTGCGGAAGGGATTCACATATATAGTCCTACAATGGAGACCGTTCTAGCCCAAAAGATTAAATTCAGCCTGCATCCATGCCTTAAAAACAGCTTTCCCTGGAACACAGCTGCTGGCAGTGAGTAAGAGCACAAGCCTGCAGATGAGGACACCTGGATCCTGCTCCAAGCACAGATGTAGCCTGTGTTTGGCCATCTGAAGGTCCCTTAGGAACCAGATCAAGTACAGAACTGACATTCAGCAACACTTCATCCTGAAGCATCTGATCCCAAAGCAAATCTGGGGATTCTGTGTTTGGTACCTATCAAAAAGAGATTCAAAGCAGCCAGCATGCTAGATTTCCTTTGGACCCCCCCCTTCCATTAGCAGCTTTTCCTCCTATCCACAGGCAGTGTAAGAAATCACTGAGGTTTAATTTAAGATCTATAGCCTAGACACCTGAATGTCTTTCCCCCCCACATCACAGAGATGGGTGAAATTCTTTATTCTAGTAGTAGTGTAGTTGTTAGAGTACTTAGCTATGTTCAATTCCTTTCCAAATATGAGAGGTTCAAACCTGTGCCTCAAACACTGTAACAATGGCTAGTTGGTGTGCTCAGCACCTCTCACACTGAAGTCACGCCACTACTCCTGGAAAAATTTGAGGACTAAGGCAAATGTGATTTTGGATTGGCTTTCCCTCCACTCCCCAGAGCACCAACTGAGCAGCTCCATGCTGGGCTGAGACCATGGACCTCTTCTGAGCATAACTCCAAAGTTTTATCAGGAACTACCAACTTGCCTCCTCTAAGTACCATGTTTTAAAGTAAAGTAGCATCTTAGCCCTGCACCTTAGAGAGATCCCAGTCTTCTCAATAGAAACTGCTCGTGCCCTGGGCTAAATGGGGAGCATTGTCCCATCCTCAGAGGCTGCAGGGAGATGAATTAACCAGATTTCAGTCTGGCTTCAGCATTAAGATACCTAGTGCCAGCAGTTCTTGACCTCAGGTAGAAGTAAAACTATTGATGTTAATCTCCAACTAGACAGAGATTTTAAAAATCACATTTTTGATCTAAACCCCATCTATCTATGCCAAATTTAGAACATGATTTATTAGTTCTGGTTCATTTCTTCCTTACCTCAATACTTCAGTTCGTAACACTGGACTGATGCTCCACTTCTAAACAGTAGTAACGAGCAATAAACAGAGATATTTGCAGCATAGCTCAGCAGATGGCAGAAACTGACACAGCAGACAAAGATTAAAAAGTAAAATACGCATTTCAACAGGACCATTGCCCTAAACTCAAGTTCCATGTAAGCGCTTCACAAAGCTTACAACAAAAGCAGATACAAATTAATTACAATACCCTGCAAAGCCAAAGATGATTTTATATCCATGGTTTATGTAACTTACATTATGATATTCCTGATAGCTTTTTTCTTTATTTTTTGACCTGTTAATGACTTAAGAGTTGGATTCCCCGATAGTTATATTCTAAGACAGTGAAGATTACTCACAACTAGTGCGTCAACATTCAATAAAACCCAAAAGGCACTCAGCATACCACAGAATCCCAGACTGGTTTGAGTTGGAAGGGACCTTAAAGCTCATCCATTTCCAACCCCTGCCACAGGCAGGGACACCTTCCACTAGAGCAGGTTGCTCCAAGCCCCTGTGTCCAACCTGGCCTTGAACACTGCCAGGGATGGGGCAGCCACAGCTTCTCTGGGCACCCTGTGCCAGCGCCTCAGCACCCTCACAGGGAAGAGCTTCTGCCTAAGAGCTCATCTACTAAATATACTGTAGTTTTTGTCTTACTAAGTTTATGGGTATACATGATATATGCTTTCTAATGTCTGACTGCAGCTGTCATTCAGTCCACTACAAAGATAAAGGTCAGTGGAAAATACTCAGTTTTGAACATAGAATCATGGAGTGGTTTGGGAAGACAAACCAACAACAGGACATAATTGCAAGCCTAAATACCTAAGGAAGTGAAAACATGGCAACTTAGTGCTAGTAAACTGGCTATAGTGGAATTTATTTTAATATACTACACCGAAGTATATTCCTACTGTATATATTGAGCTGATAGAAGAAATAAAAAGCCAGATGGCGCTGCTTTCTCTAGGCAACAGAGCTTTACAGAAAAGTCACTTGCATATATATGTGCTCCTGAAGAGAGAAACCAAAAGAAAAACACATTTGCAATGTATTTCCGATAGTCTGCCAGTAAAACACCAACATACATCTGTGTTTCTACAGACAGCCACTGACATTCAGCAGAACTGCAGAGAGGAATGATCACAAGTGGAATGAAGGCATCTACAAGTTCTGCTGAAGGCACTCAGTGCTTTCAGGTTTCCTTATGTATCATATCTAATGGTTTCAGTGCAGTCTAGTCCATATGCTGGTTGTTTACCACATCCCAAAGCTGTCAAGTGCTTCAATATCAGTTTCAAAAGCAATGCCAAGGACTTAAGCCCAGATTTTTTGGAAATACATGTTCTGGTTCAGCTGCAAGGTACTGGGCAAACTGTAAGTGATGCTGAGTGAAATTCAAGCAAAATGATCACGATAGTGATTTCAGGCCTTGAAATACACATTTGAGATGGAATTTCCTCTTACTACTCTAAACCAAGTTTCATTACTGAATAGCAACCAAATTGCGTAGATCCCATTTTAAATGATACAGACCTAAAGATTTCATGTGAATTCCTCAAACAAACAAGCAAACAAAAAATTATACTGTTAAATTCCTGACTTTCCAAAAAACTTCTGCCTATGAACCTGCAAAAAAACGTGAAAGGGATGTAAATTTACATTCATAAATTTATGTATTGGCACATTATCACAGAATCCCTGCCCATGGCAGGGGGGTTGGAACTGGATGATCTTAAGGTCCTTTACAACCCTAACTCTTCTATGATTTTATGATTCTAATCCCAGATTGGTTTGGGCTGGAAGGAGCCTTAAAGCTCATCCAGTTCCAATCCCCTACCACAGGCAGGGACACTTTCCACTAGAGCAGGCTGCTCCAAGCCCCATCCAACCTGGCCTGGAACACTGCCAGGGATGGGGCAGCCACAGCTTCTGACATGACAAAGAAACTTTCATCATGATAAAGAAACTACAAAAAAACCCTCCTAAAGGCTGATGAGCATGAGCCAGCAGTGTGCTGGGGCAACATCTTGGGCTGTGTTAACAGCAACATAGAATCATAGAATCATAGAATCATAGAATCATAGAATCATAGAATAGTTAGGGTTGGAAAGGACCTTGAGATCATCCAGTTCCAACACCCCTGCCACGGGCAGGGACACCTCACACTAAACCATGTCACCCAAGGCCTCATCCAACCTGGCCTTGAACACCGCCAAGGATGGAGCATTCACAACCTCCCTGGGCAACCCATTCCAGTGCCTCACCACCCTCTCAGTAAAGAATTTCTTCCTTAGATCCAATCTAAACTTCCCCTGTTTAAGTTTGAACCCGTTACCCCTTGTCCTGTCACTACAGTCCCTGATGAAGAGTCCCTCCCCAGCATCCTTGTAGGCCCCCTTCAGATACTGGAAGGCTGCTCTGAGGTCTCCACGCAGCCTTCTCTTCTCCAGGCTGAACAGCACCAACTTTCTCAGCCTGTCTTCATACGAGAGGTGCTCCAGTCCCCTGATCATCCTCGTGGCCTCCTCTGGACTTGTTCCAACAGTTCCATGTTCTTTTTATGTTGAGGATACCAGAACTGCACACAATGCTCCAAGTGAGGTCTCACAAGAGCAGAGTAGAGGGGCAGGATCACCTCCTTCAACCTGCTGGTCACGCTCCTTTTGATGCAGCCCAGGATACGGTTGCTTTCTGGGCTGCGAGCGCACACTGAAGCCGGCTCATGTTCATTTTCCCATCGACCAACACCCCCAAGTCCTTCTCTGCAGGGCTGCTCTGAATCTCTTCTCTGCCCAACCTGTAGCTGTGCCTGGGATTGCTCCGACCCAGGTGTAGGACCTTGCACTTGGCATGGTTAAACTTCATAAGGTTGGCATCAGCCCACCTCACAAGCGTGTCAAGGTCCCTCTGGATGGCATCCCTTCCCTCTGGCGTATCAACCGAACCACACAGCTTGGTGTCATTGGCAAACTTGCTGAGGGTGCACTCAATCCCACTGTCCATGTCACTGACAAAGATGTTGAACAAGACCGGTCCCAACACCAATCCCTGAGGGACACCACTCGTTACCGGTCTCCAGCCAGACATCGAGCCATTGACCACAACTCTTTGTGTGTGGCCATCCAGCCAGTTCTTTATCCACTGAGTGGTCCACCCATCAAATTGATGTCTCTCCAATTTAGAGACAAGGATGTCGTGTGGGACAGTGTCAAAGGCTTTGCACAAGTCCAGGTAGATGACATCAACTGCTCTGCCCCGTCCATCAGTTTCATAGCCCCATCATAGAAGGCCACCAAATTGGTCAGGCAGGATTTCCCCTTCGTGAAGCCATGCTGGCTGTCACCAAGCACTTCCTTGTTTTTCATGTGCCTTAGCATGCCTTCCAGGAGAATCTGCTCCAAGATTTTGCCAGGCACAGAGGTGAGGCTGACTGGTCTGTAATTCCCTGGGTCATCCATTTTGCCCTTCTTGAAAATGGGGGTTCTATTTCCCTTCTTCCAGTCGTCGGGAACTTCACCTGACTGCCAAGATTTTTCAAATATGATGGCCAGTGGCTTAGCAACTTCATCTGCCAGCTCCTTCAGGACCCGCGGATGGATGTCGCCAGGTCCCATGGACTTGTGTACGTTTAGGTTTTTAAGATGGTCTCTAACCAGATCCTCTCCTACAGTGGGCCTAGGGTCCTCATTCTCACAGTCCCTGCGTTCGCCTTCCAAGACTTGGGTGGTGCGGTCAGAGACTTTGCCAGTGAAGACTGAGGCAAAGAAGTCATTAAGAACCTCAGCCTTCTCCAAATCCTGGGTAGCCAGTTCTCCCGATATCTTCCGAAGGGGCCTGCGTTGTCTCTAGTCTGTCTTTTACTCGCTACGTACCTATAGAATCCCTTCATATTATCCTTCACATCCCTAGCCAAGTTTAATTCTAACTGGGCCTTAGCCTTCCTCACCTGGTCCCTGGCTTCCCGGACAGCATCCCTGTATTCTTCCCAGGCTGCCTGTCCCTGCTTCCACCTTCTATAAGCCTCTTTTTTCCTTTGAATTTTCCTGAGCAGCTCCTTATCCATCCAAGGAGGTCTCCTGGCCCTCCTGCTGCACTTCCTTCTAGTTGGGATGCAACACTCCTGAGCTTGGAGCAGGTGATCCTTGAATAACAACCAAGAGTCTTGGGCCCCCCTGCCCTCTAGGGCTGTGCCCATGGAACCTTACTAAGCAGGCTCCTGAAGAGGCCAAAGTCTGCTCTCTTGAAGTCCAGGGCAGTGAGCTTGCTGCACGCTCTTCTCACTGTCCCAAGGATCTCGAATTCGACCATCTCATGGTCACTGCAACCAAGGCTGCCCTGGAGCATCACATTTCCAACCAGCCCTTCCCTGTTGGTGAGCACGAGGTCAAGCATGGCACCTCTCCTTGTCGGCTCCTCTATTACTTGCAGAAGGAAGTTGTCTTCCACACAATAAAGGAACCTCCTGGATTGCTTGTGCCGGGCCGTACCTTCACTCCAACAGATGTCAGGGTGGTTGAAGTCTCCCATGAGAACAAGGGCCTGTGAGCGTGAGGCTGTTCCTATCTGCCTATAGAGCACTTCATCCACAGATTCCTCTTGATCAGGCCGTCTGTAACAGATCCCCACAGTAATGTCCCCCATCGCTGCTCTCCCTTTAACCTTGACCCACAAACTCTCTGTCGACTGCTCACCCGTCCCCAGAGTTCCATACTCTCCAGCCTATCCCTAACATAAATAGCAACTCCCCCTCCCCACCTGCCAGGCCTGTCTTTTCTATAGAGCCTGTAACCTTCTATTCCAACACTCCAGTCGTAGGAGCCATCCCACCACGTTTCTGTGATGCCTACTATATCATACTCCCATAGTCGTGCACACATCTCTAATTCCTCGTTTGTTTCCCATGCTACGGGCATTTGTATAGAGGCATCTGAGCCGAGCTCCAAATGAAGCCGGCTCATTGGCTGGAGCAGCTGGAATATCTCTGCATCCCTCCGAGCATTTATTGTAGGTGCTGGCAACTGACTGAGTGTGTTGGGATGGAACGACACCCCCCTCCCCCAACACATCTAGTTTAAAGAAACCTTGACCAGCCTGGCAAGCCTCCTACCAAAACCACTCTTCCTCTTCTTTGTCAGATCAGCTCTACCAGCCCCCAGTAGACCTGGCCTACTAACTTGGGTCCCGTATTCAAAACACCCAAACCCCTGACTATGGCACCACCCTTTTAACCATTTATTAACCTGGCCAATCCTCCTAGCTTTCTTAAGGTCTCCCCCGTATCCTGGAGAATTGATGAAAAGACAATCTGAGCTCCAGAGCCCCTAACCACCTCTCCCAGGGCTCTGTAGTCCTTCTTTATGTTCTCCAGGCTACTGCTATCAACATCACTAGCACTCACATGGATCACCAGAAGTGGGTAATAGTCCGTGGGTCTCACTAGAGCAGGCAGCCTCTCTGCAACATCCCTGATCCTTGCCCCAGGTAGGCAACACACCTCCCTCGAGACTGGGTCAGGCCGACAGATGGGTGCCTCTGTCCGTTTCAAAGTTGAGTCCCCTACCACTATGACCCATCTCTTTTTCCTGGCAGCACCAGTAGTGATCCTCTTTACCGGCGCACCAGTCGGTTGTTTCTGATGCAAGTGCCCTTCCTTCTTAGCCCCCTGCAGGACAGCAAAGCGGTTCTGGGTGGGGACAACAGCTTTAGGAGGAAGCCCCTTGTTTTTAATTGTCCTCTTCCTCTTTTTTTTTGTTGTTTTTTGTTGTTACTATTTCCCAGCTTCCTGGGTTGACAGCCTCCTCCTCTCCTCCATGAGCTTCAGGGGACGCCTGAGGCCCCTGCACAGTTTGGGCCTGGAGGAGGCAGTCCTGCTTCCTCTCAGCTTCCCTGACATCTTGCAGCCTATTAACAGCATCCCGCAGCTCAGCCACCTGCTGCAGGAGGACCTCCACCAGGGAGAACCAAGTGCAGCCCTGCCCATTTGGCACCGTTCCCTCAGGAGACCAGTGCAGGCACTCTCTACACTCCGAGCTCTGCACCGCAGCCTCCCCTCTCATCGGCTCTGTCTGGGTGCCTACGCTGGCTACTGCGGGGGCAGCCAGAGCAGAGCCCCCAGACCGGGCCCCAGTCATACGGCGAGTGCTCACCACCCCACGCGAACGGCCTCGCCGCGCTCCCGGTCGCTTGCGCTCCCAGGAGCAGGTTTTTAACCAATCAGGGCTGGTGCCGCTCCTCCTGGCTCCGCCCCCTGTGAGTCCCTGCACGCCTCAGCTGAGCTGCCGGCTCCTGGGCAAGTCCTGCCGAGGACCTGAGGCTCCCTCGGTGGCTCTGGCCGCTCTGAGTAGAGGTTCCTGGACGCTGATCTCCTCCCTGCTCCGGTGTTGAAGGCGTCCTCTCTCGAGCTACTCACCTCAGCAATTGACCGACATAGCCAGTAGACCACGGGAGGTGATAATCTGAATGCAGTTTTCTACACGTGGTCTCATGAGTGCTGTGTAGGACAGCATATAGTTTTGTGTTGCCGACACAAACCAGACATCAGCAACCTGGAGTGAGCTCAGCACAGTGCCACCGTGATGGTCAATGGACTGGATCACTTGCCCTGTGATGGAGAGTCTGAGGGTTCTGGACTTGTTCAACACGCAGATTTGAGAAGACCTCATAGCAGCCTTCCAGTAACTAGAGACCACCAAGGAGACAGAGCCAGGCCTCATGGCAGGATGAGTGATAATACTGGCTGAAACAAGAAAGATTCACACTAGACAGTAGAAGTAACTTTTTCTCCATGAGGACAAGCAATGGAAAGGGTTGTCCAGAGAGTTTCCAGCTTTGGAGGATTTCAAAACCAGTCTCAGGTGAAGCCCTAAGGCACCTGTTCCAACCGCACTACTTTGAGCAAAAGGTTAGACTAGCTGACTTTTTGGTGTCTCTTTCAACCTGAATCATCCTAAGAATCTAGGAACATAGAACTTCCATAAATCAGGCAAAAAAAATCGTAAGTAGGCACTCACTGCTTGCACACTCAAGATCTTTGATGCATACATTAGTCACACTAATAAGCTGCTTTTGCAGTATTTAAGTGTACATGTAAAGCACATAAACTTAGTCCATTGTGCCTAGTGAAACTTAAACTCAGTCTTGGGAGAGTACAAGCAAAACCAGGCAGGTTCAGAACCTGCAGCCAGTGCAGCCCTGAATACAGCCACAGTCCTTTTGCAACACAATAGCTCCAAAGGTTTTGAGGGACTGCTGCAAGACTGCAGGATGTGGCAATTTTTGCAAAAGACAGTGAAATTAATAAAATACAGAACAGGTGAGAATGGGCTGGACCTTGGCAATGGACTCGGCTTTCCTGCTCTTCACTTCTTCCCTGTGGCATGGTGGGTGCTTCAGGACCTTGGGAGCCTCACTACTGCTGTAGCACCTGTGGAGGTGCTGCTCTACTTTGTAGGAAAATGTTCTTTTCTCCTTCCTTCCTTACTTCTTTCCTTCCTCCTCTCCCCATACATCTTGTGAGCTGGGAATTACTCCCAAAGCATGAGACTATGCTACAAAAAAAATTTGAACGGATGATTTTTTTCTATTTTTCTTTGACTATGTTACAATAGCATGCATTGTTCTGTGAATTATGTTTTGGAGTAATTTCATACACAGAGACCTTTTTGGTTAATTGGATTATTCCTTTCACTGAAACAGTTTGCCAGTGGTAGCTCTAGGCCCTGATTCTTCTCTTATTTACCCCCACTGTTGACAAGATATGTATGTAAGGCTAAGAGGGCTGGGCTGGTTCAGCCCGGAGAAGAGAAGGCTCTTTAAGGGGAGACCTTAGAGCAGCTCCAGTGCCTAAAGAGGCTACAGGAAACCTGGAGAGGGGCTTTGGACAAGGGCCTGTAGGGACAGGACAAGGGGAATGGCTTTAACCTGACAGAGGGGAGACTGAGATGAGCTCTTAGGCAGAAGCTCTTCCCTGTGAGGGTGCTGAGGCGCTGGCACAGGGTGCCCAGAGAAGCTGTGGCTGCCCCATCCCTGGCAGTGTTCAAGGCCAGGTTGGACACAGGGGCTTGGAGCAAGCTGCTCTAGTGGAAGGTGTCCCTGCCCGTGGCAGGGGTTGGAACTGGGTGAGCTTTGAGGTCCCTTCCAATCCACTCTGTGATTCAGATTCTTATCTGTACAAAGAGCTCAACAGATGCATTCTTTACTCTTCTTAACAGAGAATATCCTCCTACTCTCTCTTCCAGAGCACTGTACCACCTCTGCTGACAACATCTGGAAAATACATTAGTCTTGCTTTTTCTTTAAACTCTCTGTGCTGGGATGTATTACTGATATTGTGCCATCTCTGAAATATCACTGAGCATAAAAGTTAAAAATTAGAAAAGTTAAAATTAACCTTTGAAAAATAAACATTGTTTCACAGAGTTTGGATGTAGAAGGTTTTAAATCATTCTCCAATCTTTTTATGTAATAAAATCTATTAAAAGAATTTAATGATAATAAGAAGATTCCATTGGCTGGAATATAACAATAACATAGCCTAGAAATTCAGATGCAACTGATTCTTGATCTCACATTCATTACCTAGATGTAGATTCAGCACCTCTAAAGTCAATTACCAGCATATCCACTAAAAACACCAGACCACCTCTTAAACCTGTGTGTTATCTGTATACTTTGCAGCATGCAGCTAAACTACACAGCTTCAGATGCATGCAAATGTTCTTTCCTTAGCTAGGTACTTTACCAGTGACAATAAATGACGAAGGCACATCACAGGACACTTCATTAACAGTTTTAATAAAGCTGTTGCTCAAGCTCACCAGAATTTTCAGACCAGCTTCACAATGCCAAATTTGCAACTCTATATCCCATCTCCTTTTGGCTATACAATTCTTCACAACTTTCCATAAAAATCATGTGTTCTCTAATTGTAGAAGTGTGTAAATACACACACATATACATACATATTGATGCTGTGGTTAAAAAAAAGTGCAGTGATTTTACTGGGGCTTTAGAAAGTGAGAAATCAGTATATAAAAATAGACTAAGCTAAGCTACTTCATTCTGAAAATGTAAAAGTTATGAAGACTGAGAATAAAAATAGGAGCTTTATTTCCTCCTATGAGTCCCTTCTATCCATACTTCTGACATTCATTTCCTATTTGAAGTAAAAGGATGAAACAAGTTTCTCAGGTAGCACTGTGTAGCAACACTTCTTGAAGAGTGAATACTGTCCCCTGGCAGACGCAGCAGTGTGAGCACACACTGAAGCAGCTGTTCCAGGATGGAGTTAACAGAAAGCTTAAGCCAACAGTGCCAGATCTCCTCAGGAAGTGTGCTCTGGAATTAGAGAACAGTAGAACCACCTGACAACCTGGCTGGCTGTCATCATCTAGCAAAACCGAAAATGGATCAACAGACTCTCCAGGGAGGAATGCCAATAATCTTTACAAAGCACACTTTTTTTCTCCATGGACCAGGCTAGGGGACTACCCAGTTAACTCTGCACACATGATCTGTAATGAGCCAGCATGCTGACGCGTGATGTCAGCCCTATGTGTGTTCTTCTGGTTTCCAGATGATGTGTGGCTGTGCTGCTGCTTTAGACATGCAGATGGGACACAGCCACTTGTGGAGACTTCATTAGCGCAGCACCCCAGCCACATCCCTTCCATGGGGGCTGAGACCACCAGGGCCCTCTTCTCTCTAAAGCCAATGCTGCCAGTTCCAGGCAAGCTAACATCTGTACAACAGTCACACTAGGCGCTTAAATAAACAACACAAAGCATTTTATATTACGTGAGCATCTGTTTGCACAATGCAGAATAAAGCAGTTAAGAGGGTTATTTGAGCATACAGCTACTTTGATGTGTACTGTGAATACAATGGACTGTACAATGCATGTATTAGTGCACGAAGGACAGCAAGCCCAGGGGAAGTAAGCACTACAGTATGGAAAAGTCATTTACATAATGGGTGGTACTTGCTCTTCACTGAGAAAATTAACTGCCTTACACTTCCAAATGCATCAGAAAATAATCCAAGAGAGTATTGTTAAACTGGATATGCTGGGTCAGATCATTTTCACAAGCTCCAGACATTCCTATTTTAATGCTAAACAACTTGTGTATCTGTTTCTGCGTATTTCTAGGTAAGAGCTTACTCATTTTCTTCTGGCATTAGTTCAATGCTGCTTGAAACCTTCTCTTTCTCAATAAATCTGTTTCCAGTATGCATGTGCCAAGCAAACCAGCACATCTTAAATGGAAGAAAATTTTTAATCTGGTTTCACAGATTTTAAATCCAAAATGGACAATTCTGATTGCTGAATCTGATTTTCTGAATAACAGAGGCCAGAGATTTCCCTGTGTGCTTCATGCATTAAGCCCACAATCAGTTCCATGTGAATAAGCAAAATTTCTTTCCAGAGCGTACCATCACCTACCTCAGTCATTGGCTTCTCATGAAAGCTCATAGGAAATCAAAGTACTCAGGTCTCTTTCAGAACTTTGACACTGGCATAATCATCCATGTATCTTGATGCCTAGGGGCTGCCAGGCAGACCTACAATTTAAGTTATTCTGGAGAGATTCCAGGCATTTGCAACGCAAGCATGTTATTACACAGTGGATTCAATAAACCTCCTTACCCTTGTGTTATGTAATAGTAATGGTCCACAAAATGGTTTCTGAAGTAGCAGAGAATAAGTTTTCTGCCTACAGCACAGAAAGCTGCTCAGCCATACTGGTATCACGCACCCACAAATGCAAACCCAGACACTTGCCCAGACACTCATTACAGCCCCTAAAAATTTTCTAATGGCCTGCTTCGCTGATTGTGTGGCCATAGCAGATGTACCACTACAACTGATTCTCAAATTAAAATTTTCTTTGACAAGTTTCAGCTTATCTAAGTATGTTTCCATGAGCATGCCCAGCCAACTCCTCCAGCTGCAACTGTCTCTATTAGAAATGGCTGTAGACATAACCCAAAACAGTTTTGAGTCTGTTCCTTCCTCTTTCTCTCCAACATGTAGCCTTGTCCAGATAGTTGCTTTAAACTTTTCTGTGTTATGTATGTGCTTGATAGTCACGATCACACTAGACCTTCCAGCCTTACCTGCCCTATAGTGCTCCAGACTGAGTCACGTTTTGTGGGAAGTCAGTAATTTTGTAACATAAATATTGTGAAATACCTTATGGCTCTATGGAATTAAATATAGATCTACTAAAGAGTCAGGGTATGCAACAGGTCAGATCTGAATTATGTATCATGACCTCTGGACACAAAACAAACCTCAGGAGATTAGCTTGCAGTGTCAGTTACCTCACTGGATATGTCCCACTGCAGAGAAGTAATTCCATACTGGCACCATTCATAATAGAAAAATAAGCACCATTTTCATGCGCATTATGGAGTTACGTTAAACAGATGGCCTTGCTGGGAAGTAGCAGAGAGAAGCACATGAAGCAGACTGATTTTAGAGAGATGAATGGAAGACGCAGGGAATTCTGAAGTTGTACTGCTAGGCTAGATGCTTGTTAGCCCCTTCAAAATTCCTTTGCTTTTTCTCCAAATTAATACTTTGGGGTTTTTACCCATCCAATTTTTCTTTGAAAAGAGAAAGTGGGACAGGTCTCTTGCCTAGGTGGAGAATGTCTCTCTACTGTAGCACACCTTGTCATTCATAGAGACCATCATGGAAACTCCTTTTTGTCTATTATCTTCTCCCAACCCCCAAGCAGTTCACATAAAGAAAAAAAGCAAGCATCAGGCAGGAAATTATTACAAGAGACCACAATAAAACAACTAAATGCATAATTCAGGTGAAAATATAAAGGAAAAAAAGGTCAGTTTCATTCCTACAGTTCAAACTTACCAGGATTTATGAATTAAGAATATATCAGATATCAACATCTAGCTGTTTTTCAAATGTTATTTTCATTAAAATCAACCAGGAATTTGGAGCAAGAACTGCCTAAATTAAGTATTTACCTCTACAATTATTTCCAAACCACCATGATTTTCTGCAGAATATAGGGCAAGGATTATGGGAATAACAGGAAACCAAAAAAGGAAGAAACAGCAGAAACGTGTTTTAACTCCAAGTAGTTTCAATGACACGACACATGTTCACCTCTTCCCCAATCAAGCTACACATATCTTACAATAGATAGAAAGATTCTTCTTTTATTCTACATTTTTGAATGAGTGATCTGTTTTTCCAAAGAGAGATTATGCCAACTGCCATTTTATTTACTTAACCTTGTGCTCTAGTTCGCAAGTACCAGTTTGCATAATGACTTGTTTTTATAGTGACCACAAATGCCAGGTAGTACCATGTACCTTTTAATCTGGGCTTCTTCAGATGGTCTCTTTGGCCACATGAACAGTACTCACTCAGAGAAAATGAATCCCTAGATTTAAAAAGAAAGGAAAAGAAAATAGAAAAATCCCTCTCCAAACCCAAACGAGACTGCAAATTCATCTCATGGCTAGAATGCAAAGATGCCGTGCATTGGGTCTTTTTTGTCGTATTTCCACTCAGGTTTCAGTGGTTGTTCCGACAGTGGTCCCAAGGACCCTCTCTGCACTCTCCAATATCTGCTCTGCATAACACTAACCACAAATCCTGACTCAGACTCATGTGATACCGCTTGCAGAGTTCTCATTTTATAATGACTATGCTCAAATTCACACACAAACAAGCATGACCTACCACATAGTATTGTCTTGCTGCTTCATTATATGGCTGCAGACTGATCACATCACCAATCTATTATCTCTCTTACCACTAGCTTGAGATTGCAACTATTTTCCTACATGGAGTGCAGGGTCCTTTTCATAAGCACAAAATATACTTTCTTTTTTTTTCCCAGATTCAACCAGCAGAACTCAAAGGCTAGATAACAGGAAAATTTATTGTTAATGGCCATTGGCCATTTCACAAGCTCAGACTAAGTTCTTCCTCAGTTCCACTGAAATTACACACATTTCCCACAAGACTAATAACACATCCTATTCCCACAGACCTCTTTGGCATGTGACTGTGCAGTACAAATGTGACTTAGCAGAGCGAAGGAATAACTCAGCACTATCACTCTTAAGTGTCACCTACAGAAAGCAGATCTTCCATAATTTTTAGGGTTAAGGGCATAAAATTTTCACTAGAGCAAATCAAACCTTTACAACTGCCAAACAAGTTTACCAAAATGCATTTGCAAAGAGCTACAGCATGAAAAAAGGGCAATTAAAACTATAGCAGTATCTCTGGGAATGCCACTGGACACTTGCAGCCAGAGAGGATTTTGACCAGCTTTGCCTGGGGTCCAAACACTGTGGCAACTACAGCCCGTGTTATTTAATGCCTGTTAAATTAATTAATTTTCTGATAAAGGCTACCCTAGTTGTGTGCATAACTGAAGGTCAGCTACTACAAACCCAAAAGCTAAGGAAATTATTGTGCTTTTTCAAGCCTTGGACTTGTTAAGAGCTGACAACATAGTGTGGTTTATAGCTTTGCTTCGAAGTGTCACCTCACTGTGCTTACCCCTGGACAAAAAAATTGTCCTCCCACAGCAAGCCATAGCATTATCTGAGCAATTCATATGATCTTCCCATCAATTGGAAACACCGCAGGTAAAGGTTCAGCATAGCACCGCTTCAGAATAATGCAACAGATCTTCTTTTAGCCTACATCCACTCTTCTTATTGTATACACTCATCAGCATAAGAATAAAAGATACAAATATATTTTTAATGTATCTCATAATCCATTGTTTCTTCCCTTTTCTGTGGACTATAACAACAAAACTTTACATCTCTCTCTAAATAAGCTCTGTAGCCCACTGTACTGAAGAGAGGCAGAGAAAGCCACTAGGACTCAATTCAGATGAGTATTTTCTAGAAAGTCTAATTAAATAAATGCTTCCTGTGCAGTTTGTGAAGACAGTAACCTGTGTCAAGGAGGTTTTATGAGACAAAAGTTAACGAGTTCAACACACTCCTGAGTGAAATGTGACCTTTAGCATAAAAAATGGAAGCCTAACGTGTAATTTGTGCTTAGCAACATCTGATTGTTTTTTGACTGTTCTCTAAAAATGGATTCAGTCACCAATTCAGTCTGATTTAGTACAAAAATCATTATGAACTGAAACCCAAAAGTCAGCTATGAGAAGCCAGTGCAGTTTAATGGTGAGGTAAATATGAATTTCCACTAAATCCTACTGGAGAAACTCCAAACGACTAATCAGTCACAGAGGCTCACACAGTTTTAAGGTGGTCACCACAATTCTACACTCATATCTGCTCTGTGGTTATTGTATGTTGGAGAGCTGTGCTCATCTGCTGCATAGAAAAAGCTGCAGTGACCTTGTACACAGTAAGAGATTATTATTTGATGTGTCACGGTCCTTAATCCTGAGTCTGCATTTTTGGGCACAACAACTTGGTAGCGTACACTGCAGTTCAAGACCTCATGTGTAACCTTCTCACTCTTCCAGATGCAGGACCTGTTGAAGGGAACTGCAGATCCCTCCCTGAAGACAAGGCATGCTCTAGGTGTGCGTCTGTGAGATGGACTAACATCCTAACATCCAATTCCCAAGCACAATGGCTATAAAGTGAGGACAGCCAAGTGCTGACCACTTTTCAGCAGCAGAGGCCTGTTAGTGACTGTAGGTCCAACAGCTCATGTTGTTGCGCTGAGCAACACATCTGGGGCTTCCCTGCACATGTAAAAATCCTGATCGGTGTTAAAGGAATCAGCAGCAACGCTTCTACATCAAAAGGCCTTCACACCTCTTGTAAAAAAATCAATTTATATTTATCACAGAATCATAGAATCCCAGACTGATTTGGATTGGAAGGGACCTTAAAATTCATCCAGTTCCAACCCCCTGCCACGGGCAGGGACACCTTCCACTAGAGCAGCTTGCTCCAAGCCCCTGTGTCCAACCTGGCCTTGAACACTGCCAGGGATGGGGCAGCCACAGCTTCTCTGGGCACCCTGTGCCAGCGCCTCAGCACCCTCACAGGGAAGAGCTTCTGCCTAAGAGCTCATCTCAGTCTCCCTTCTGTCAGGTTAAAGCCATTCCCCTTGTCCTGTCCCTACAGGCCCTTGTCCCAAGCCCCTCTCCAGGTTTCTTGTCGCCCTCTCAGTACAGCTCCTGGCCAGCACTGGAAATTCCCGGCTCTGACCATCCGCTGACCGTGCGAGCTCCCGCCCCGGTGCTCAGCTCCCGCCCAGCCCCAGGCCCCGCCGGCGCTGAAGAAGCCTTCGCCAATCCTAAGGCCGGCGGGTTGGGGTTGCATCGCAGGGCGGGTTCTGGGTTTGGTTCGCCGCGGGCCGGGTCTCGGTCCCTCACGGAAACCTCCTCCACAGGGTACAGCGTTCCAGGGATACAGCGTGCTGCGTCCGCCGGCCTGACCTCCCGGGGAGAGCTGGGCAGGCGGGCCCCGAGGCGGCGTGTTTGAGCAGGGCCGGAGCCGCCCCGCTGGAAACTTTCTCCTCAGCGGCCGCTCTCGCTCCGTGCCGCTGAGCTGGGCCTGGCTGGGACGTGAGCGCTTCCCGCGGGCAGCCGGGGCTGGGGCCGCACCGGCCTCCTCTGCGGCGCGATGGACTCCGGCAGTGAGACCCACGAGCTTAACGGGCTGGCGGAGGGCGCGGAACCGGCGGTCGGCGAGCGGGTAGGGCTGGAGGCGCTTTCAGCCGGCTGTGGGGAGAAAGAGGGCGGGAGCGGGCTCGGCTGCCGCGGCGCCCGGGCACGGCGGGCGGGAGCGGGGCGAGAGGAGGCGGTGTGTGGGGCACCGGCGGGACAGGCGTGAGGGGCCCGGGGCGGCCCCAGCCCACCTCCGATCCAGCCGACTACGGGAGGCGGCGGGAGCCGTCGGGGAGCTGTGGCAGAAACAAACGCCGGAAAGGGGCCGGTGTGGTGACTGCGGCCCCGCCAAGTCTGGTAATGGGTACTCATAGAATCATGGAATGGGTTGAGTTGGAAGGGCCCTCAAAGCTCATCCAGTTCCAACCCCTGCCACGGGCAGGGACACCTTCCACTAGAGCAGCTTGCTCCAAGCCCCTGTGTCCAACCTGGCCTTGAACACTGCCAGGGATGGGGCAGCCACAGCTTCTCTGGGCACCCTGTGCCAGCGCCTCAGCACCCTCACAGGGAAGAGCTTCTGCCTAAGAGCTCATCTCAGTCTCTCCTCTGGCAGGTTAATGCCATTCCTCTTGTCCTGTCCCTACAGGCCCTTGTCCAAAGCCCCTCTCCAGGTTTCTTGTAGCCCCTTTAGGCACTGGAGCTGCTCTAAGGTCTCCCCTTCAGGAGCCTTCTCTTCTCCAGGCTGCCCCAGCCCAGCTCTCTCAGCCTGGCTCCAGAACAGAGCTGCTCCAGCCCTCGCAGCATCTCCATGGCCTCCTCTGCAGTCGCTCCAACAGCTCCACGTCCCTCTTGTGCTGCTGCCCCAGAGCTGGATCAGGGCTGCAGGGGGGGTCTCCCCAGAGCACAGCAGAGGGGCAGGATCCCCTCCCTGAGCTGCTGCTCAGGCTCTGGGGGTGCAACCCAGCACACGAGGGGGTTCTTGGCACAAGCACACACTGAAGCCGGGTCATGGGGAGCTTCTCATGCACCAGTATCCCCAAGTCCTTCTCCTCAGGGCTGTTCTCAATCCAGTCTCTACCCACCCTATGCTTCTCAGTTTAACTTTCTTTTCTAACCTGTCTTCCATTAATTCAGCACTTTTTTGTGTGTGCATGCTGCTGCAGGCAACCCACTTTATCTCATTTCAAAGATAGGCACGTGCCAGTGGAGGACTGAAAAGATCCTTTTTCGTCCTTGGCACAATGACCCTTTAATTCCTACACATGTCAGTTGAAAGGTCATCAGATGTCCTCCCCACCCAGAAATCTCTGCTTGGAGCACATTGACATCTATCTGAACCTGGGAGGGTGTTTCTAACCAGCTTAATTGGGAGAGGATGGAAAAGTTGCTCAGGAATATGTACACAGGAGAGAAGAGAACACAAAAGTAGGAGGAATTATTTAAAAGGTTGGGCCTGTATGAGTTGGGGTTTTTCCATACATCAATCCAAGTAAAAACGATAAATACCCAACTTTTACTATTCCGTGTAGTCAAAACATGATCAAAGATCTTCATTGCAGAGCATTTCATCCCATACTCTGTTTATGCATAAAGGATGTTTTCCAAGCATGCCAGTTATCTGAAAAGCCAGACTGGTTTAAAAGAGCATAGAAGATCATCTTTTATGTTGGTTTGGAGAGGAGTAAACTCTAAAAAGCAGCTTTTATTCCAACCTAAGACTGCCACATAGCACCAGTTGTACTAAACCACATACGTCACTGGTAAAACTTTCTGGCTACAGACAGACTGGACTGTTTGTGTAGCAGATCTGTCCTTCCTCCCTCCCTTCCTGACAAACCCTTGTAGCCATGAATATCATACCAAGAAATAAAACAAGCTGGCTTTAATAAACCCTGGAAAGTACATAAGCTGGGGTGTGCAGGTCAGGCTGGTGGCCTGGAGGGGTTTCCTGTAAACCACCGACTTCTTGCTCATTTTCCTTTTTTATTAACATAGAGCTGTGATTGCATCACGACTACTAGATATAGAGATTTTTTTTAACTCGATGTGTTCTGAGAATTTTTCTGCAACTTTCCCATTTTACTTCATCTTCAGCTGCAAGGAATAATGATTTTGTTACATCTTCCCCATAGAAACTCCAAGTTCTGCGTGCCATATAAAGAATAAGCAGCAAACTGCACTATTATACTGTATTGTACATATACAGTAGCACTTCAGAGAACCTTACAGACACTTTTTTTCCGTTTTCTAACACACACAAAGAAGTTTATGTGAGGTGAAACAGATGGAGACAGGTTTCTTAAAAAACCAGTCTGTGAATAGAAGATACCTTAAAAAGTCTGACCGAGTTCACAATGACACAAATAAAAGAATACCCCAACTCAGGAGCCAGCTAAACCTGGGGAGACCACAAATCTCCATGTGCCTAAATCTTCAGTGTTGGAGTCAGAAGCACCCAAGTGTCTGCACAGGCATTGCAACCTGAACCACCTGGGATGGCTTACTGCCATCCTAATGTCTGCTCTTCTCAGAACAGATTCTCTTGCACATCTTCAGCAGCAGACTGCTGCCTTCTCTTACAGAAGAGCTGACATGAAACACAGATAAGAGTTGTCCAGCCTTCAAAGCATTCGAAGCACATGAATTAAAAAAAGACAGTTAAGCCCACTGTAATTTTGAATGAGTGGTCACACAGTGGGTTGATGTGGTTTATTTTGACTTCATTATTAATTTGGGTATATTTTTTTTAGCAACTGTCAAGCTTTTAGAAGTAAAAAATTCCCTGCTTCTAATGCCGGGTTAGCCTGGTACGCCTCATTGACTCAAGTGAGGAATTACACTTGGCAGAAGTTTCTGGCTGCTTCTTCAAAAGTATCTGTTCATACAAATACAGATAGTAACTGGTTTTGCATCTTCATCTCCTTGCTTTCCTTGTTCATGGTCCATATTCATACAGTCCTGTCACCCTGTTGTAAAATGTAGTTTAGTGTTTCCAAACTAATAGGAAATCCTAGTTGAAAGAGTTAAAGAACTATGACAAAGGTGAATAAGAATTGGATGGTAGAAAAGAACAACAGCAACAAAAAAATAAAGCTCTGCAATAGTTGACTTCAAGATTGTATATTAATTCATGAGTAGTTTGGGGACATGGCAGTTCCTTGGCATCATGCTGCAAGTAACAAACTTCACATCTGTAGGAACTTGAAATTATATCACTGCATATAGAATGAAATGGAAAGTTCTAAAGCATTCAAATTGAATTTGAAATATTTTATATACTCCGAATGTTGAAACTGCTGATGATAAGGTTGTGTTTGCTTGGTTTTTTAAGTAGCTAGAATAAACAAACAGTGCTTTAACCACACAAAATAGGCAGCCCGCAGACCAGTTATGAGAAGTAGTAATAGAATACATGAATGAGCAGTAGTAATGAGAGACAGAAAATGGTACAGGAGAAAGCTTCTGTCTAAATAGGTGTACAAACAAGTTTAAGTTTTTACTTCATTTCACAAGGCTAGTCATAAGGTGTGCTGATCATTTTTAAGTCATTTAATGAGTAAAAATATTCCAGCTTGATCCTGGAACCTGCCCTGACTTAACATGACTGTGCTTTTCGCTTTTTCTCATACTGTTTAGCTCTCAGGAATCTGCACAGTTACCACTTCTTTTTTTCTTAATGTAGTCGTACTTGCATTTTCTGACTGTATAGAAGGTGGCCCTTCTTAAGTATAGGCTTTTAAAGGTACTAGAAAATTGATGCTGTCTGTGAAATGTGAACACAGGCTGAGTGTGTTCCCCCTGCTTTTTTAATTGATTGCAACCATATGGTCTCAACATGTGACTGCAGAAGTCTCACAAGCTAGTTAATGTGATGCTGGGTTGGTACTTGAATGAACAGATTCCCCTACCCTCAAATGAAATTCCTACATGAAGTGTAATTGATGAGTCAGTCCAGAGGCAGGTTTTTTCTCTCTTGAGTCAATGCTAAGCTGAACAAGTGATCTAATGTTTTACCGGGGAAAAGAAATAGTATCTTCTGAGGAGGTGTACAAAGGAGCTAATTGTCCATTACATAACTGATACAGCTTAAAATCATAGACTCATAGAACAGTTAAGATTGGAAAGGACCTTAAGATCATGTAGTTACAACCCCCTACCATATACAGGGACTCCTCACGCTAGACCATATCACCCAAGGCTCTATCCAGCCTGGCCTTGAACATCACCAGAGATGGAACATTTGCCATTTCTTTGGGAGACCTGTTCCAGTGCCTCACCACCCTCACAGGGAAGAACTTCTTCCTTATATCTAACCTGATATATTTGTTGGAAGAATATTTCTTGTCTTTGTAGAATATTTTCCCTACTTTTTTAGACCAGCAAGACCTCTGAGGCAGAGGGGAAGTCTGATTTCAGAGTGGCCATGTATGGCCCATTGCATCTTCAGTACGTAAGTGATGGAGATATGGACAGAAATTCCACATCTGTGAGGGTTATTAAATAATTATGTGAAGCCACTAGTTCAATTGTGTAACTGTAGGGTTGATCTTAGGAAAAACATACAAGTACAGTTCTGAAATTGTCTTCTGTTTTATTCCTGTACTATTTCTTAATGTCTGATCCTTCTCTTTTTTGATATAACTGAAATTTGCCATGAACATGAAATTGCCACTAAAAGATCTGGAAACATTTGCTGTGCAGTATTTTCCTTAATGGTCAATATTTCAAAACTTAGGGAATTACTTTTTAAACAAAAGAGCTCTCTAGCATCTTTTTAACAGTCTTGGTTAGAAAGATTGTTGCAAAACACAGTAGAGAACAGCCCACTGTAAGGTCAGTATGACTCGCCTCTGTTTACACAGCCTTATTATTATGTAGCAAGTTTCCATCATTTTGAAATTAGGAGTGTCACTAAACACAAGAATTTAAGGAAGCTCCATATAATGCAAACAATAAAAACCCAGAGGTCATATTGGTCAACAAGTTTGCTGATCTCATTTTGAATCAAGGCTGTTTGGCTATTAAAAGTGACTAAAAGCTGCCAGAAAATTGCAATAATCATTAACCTAAAAGAGAAAGGACACTGTATGCAGAGTTAGAGCAAGCCAAAGACTGTGGGGATTGTATTTCTGAGTAAATATAACTGAAGGCAAAGAACCTTCTGATAGCTTAAAGAAGGTGGTATCAATCAAAGCATGGTTCTTGGAATCCGTGTTTGGAATATAGAAATGATAATCACCATTATCTTCCCAATTTCAAAACTGTGGGTCTCCTGTATTTAATAAAGACATTCTACTGCTTAATGATTAGAATAGTTAGAATGCTTAATGGTTAGAATACCGTGAAATTATTTAGTGCTAGTACTGTACCAATACTAAAATAAGTATTTGTGTGTTTTCAGAACCCAGATATGAGACTCTGGGCCTGTCATGCAAAGCATGTTGAGCTCTGGGACAAATTGCAAATCAAAATTGAAGAGACCCAGGCTGTACGTCTGGCTTATACTTTGCAGTTTCTCTTTCAAAGTATTCATCTGGGAAATTGGAAGTTCACCTTGCTAACTGCAAAATACTGGTTTTCTTGTGGCATTTAAGAAGAAAACAGTAAACAGTCTTGTTATCTGTTAACTTCATTACAAGAACAGTAAATTCAGTGTTCATAATGGATTTGACTCAACTTGGAAATTTCAAGATCCTGTTGCTTCAGGCAGTTTACCTTTTGTGGGGCTTTTGTTTTGACCTTTTTTTTTTTTTTTTTAAGATTTTCCTAAAACAATCTGTACATGAGAATATACGTGGTGCAAGACATTTAAGAAGCTGAGTTGAGTACCTGCGAATGTACAAAAAGAGAAGAAATGAAGCCTAACATTGTGCTGTCAGAATCCGAACTCTTTCTTCCTGTATAGTGACAGAAACAACCATAACTAAGTTGTAAATACAAATGCAAAGCAGGCATCATTTTCACTAGTAGTTTGAGGGGTTTTCTCTCAGTAATTACAGGTGATTGGCATGTCAGAGACCCCTCCTGTCTTCTCTGCACAGACTCACTAATACAATTTGGGAAACTCGGATCAAGTTGGACAAGAAAATAAACAACTTTTGGGCTTCCCATTTTTTTGTTCAGACTTCCAGCACATTGATTTGACTGCTTCAGCAGTGACTAGTATTCGATAAATACTCTGCTGAACAAACAGCCACATAAATGTTGTCACAAGTGGTGATTTCATGCTGTAATAGAAGCAGAAATCCTCACTATAACTAGTTACTGTATTTGGCAAAGATACTTTATTATTTGTTTTCAGATGTTTCCATTTTCAGTGCTGTTTCCTTCCTGTTGAATCACCAGGTGGGTCTTAGATGTGATTCATGAAACTTGGCATCCAAGGACATTTGTCTCAGTGCCACTTTTATTTATTTTTTAATAAATGTAATGAATAAATTCTGTCTGTATTTCAAAGGGACTTGGTTCTTCTGGGTCTACTGTTGAAATGACAAGTGAAGCAAAGCAACAGCAAAGTCCCATGACAACACAGTGAGATTGTGTGTCCAATACCATTCAATCCTGGTGGGAAGGATTGGTCTTACAGAAGAAAAAAAGTGCCAGCTTCTGATGCAGCATCTTAGCTTTATCCTTGCAAACTGCTCTGTTCTGGGCAAGCAAAGAGACCCTGCTGCTGTGTGAGGCCCAGGGTGGTATTATTGTCCATGGGGACAACATCATTTGACTGTGAAAATCAGCAGTTCCACAAGAGATTGTTCCAGTTGCAGACAGAGCAAGAGGTTTTTCAACCCTCTACTTTTCATAATTGTGCTGCAGGCTGTTCTGCTCAGGGTTGGTGCTTTGCTGGCAATTGAGACCTGAGGGCAGGCTCTTACTGACAGGGAAAGGAAGATACAGCAGTTCCACCTACACCTGGCTGTTGTGCACACACATGTGAAAACACATACTGTTTTTCCTCAGACTCATTCGGTGATGCCAGCTGAAGGGATCACCTTGTTTGTACTAGGTAATTTGAATATTGAAAGTGTGTAATGAGGCGTTTTGATTACATTGAGGCTAGGGCAGGTTGCGTGGAGTACATTTCTCTTGCCAAGTGACACCTGCAGGAAAAGCTTTACTTTACATACATCCTAGAAAGTCTTCAGAAGCTGAACTTTCCCTCTGCAGGTGATAACAGCATGGGAAGTGTCATTGAATGCTGTGGGCTGCATGTGTTTGCTACATGCTTGGAATCTCCCTTAAAAAAAAACCATGAAGCCGCATAACATAGTTCCCATATAATTTCTGTTGTACATGACTGTAATTATCCTGAGGTTAAGGCAACAGCTGTTCTTCCTTTCCCTGTCTGTATATTGTTGTATAACACATAGTCGGATCTTAAAAATTGCTGCCATAGGACTGACTGCATTTGTTCCAGTGCTTTTGGCAGTTGTCTTCAACTTGCTTCCAGAAAGCATTTGTATTTGTTTGATGGTTTTCCAACATGAGTGAGGAGGTACCAGTTCTGAAGCAGGAGATGGGGAATGATTGTTTCTGGGATTTCTATGATTACAGTTCTTTTTTCCTGGCAGAAGGCAAGACCACAGGCTGCTTACAGTAGAACCAACATTTCACTTCTCCATATGCCTAGTTCTGATTCTGAGCTGGTCTGCTTTCAGGACTGGTAGCGGAAAGTCTCTTAACAGAGCAAAATATCAGTTTTTAGAATCTAAACGTAGTAAATTGCTGAGTTGTCATGCCAGGAATAAGAAGTTTTGCCTTAGTTTGCTTCAGCAGCACCCTACTTTGAAAAGTCTTCTCAATTTATTGGAGTTCAGAAGCGACTCAAACCCCTTTGCTTTCACCACAATTCAAATGCTATATCCTCCTATTTCCACACGCAACCTGACCATACAGAAAATCAGCAAACAGCAAGGTCCTAAAAGTACAGCAGTACATTTCCCCAGGAGAAAGAAAAGATCATATTCTGTTTTTTATGTAGAAACTGTCTTACATCCTGTAGTCACAGAGGTAACTGAAAGGAAGATGCAGCCAGACTATTCTTTTGTGAAGTTAAAATAACCCAGCATACCACCATGTCAAACATCATCACATTCCCACATCAATGAAAACAAAGAAACTAGTTGTCCTGTTTTCACTGCAGTCCCCTTCCATCAAGATTAAGAACTGAGTCACAGCTACCCATGTAGTTTTTGATGGTGTTGCATGCTGCAGCTTTGTAGCCCCAACAGGTATTTCTACATCAGTATTTTCGGCAGGAAGGAGTTAATCAGCTAGTCAATGTAGGGAAGTGTTTCCTTTATTAAGAACTCGTGATAAAATATTACTTCTATAGTCTAGTAAGAAGAATTTCTTTTAAATTCATGCCTAGAATTTGCATTCTGCTGTTACACACGAAGCTCCCCATCCCGCTGTACACTGACAGCATTACATAGCCAAGAGCTAAGTGTGTGCATTTGGCTTTTTACTGTACACTAAACAGTGAAAAATGTTAGTCTGGATCTTTCTAGAGTACTGCCAGAATATATTCCATGCTGCTTTCCATAAGGAAATGAACATCCACACCTGGTTTAGTGCTTCCGGTGGATGGTATGCTAGAATTACAGTATTTTTTCAAAGCATCCAAACGCTACAGTGGTTTAATGGGGCAGGGAGGTGGGACGAGGAGGCTCTCCTTGGGGAGAGAAAAAGTGGCAAATGTAGGACAGATTCCCCAGCCAAATTGCATTTTTAGGTGGTGGGATATAAACAAAACCAAATGAGTATTGAGATCTCCCTGACTGAAGTCAGCATTCATTTCAAAGCCAGTTTATTCAGCAGCTTGGTCTCAATAAAGAAGCCATCTGCGTGAAGCTATGTTTACATGGCTTCCTTCTCTTTGTAGGAAGAAAGTCTGCTACTGTCCCATGCCGTTTTTCACTGAGTAAAATATTTAGGCTGTGGTTGATTACAACATGTCTGGTGAAAATGGGTAAAGTTTGGTATTTGAGTGCCCTGGAAAAACTGGCAGTGTGTTTGCTATGCATTAATATCTGTCCTATTTAAGAGGACACTTTTAGGGCTGTACAGTGGCAAACTTGGCTTTGGAGTTGGAGATTTGATAGTTCTCAGTGCTGCTGGAGAGAGTAATTAGGGGGCAGTTTTCTGCATTTGAACTAACCTTCAAAGTGAGACTTTCCTCACAGTATTTTCTGGCAAGCAGGAACATATTTGTGCAATGAAAAAGTTCTGTAAGAAGCAGGTTTAGAGAAGTCAGCAGGTTTAGAGAAGTCAGCTAGCATAAGTTTACTTCCAGTATATTTGTGTATTACTTTGGAAAAAATTCTAGAAGGAAGAGCAGAAATAAGTAAATTCCTAACCTGTTCAGAGACTGCAGAAATGAGGGTTACCTACTCTCCTCATCACAGAGTTAGACATCTAAGTCTAACCTAGTTACACTAAGCTGCATCTAATCCATAGAGAAATAGGCAGCTCTGGGAGATGAGCTGTCAAATGGCATGTGAATCGTTGTTAGGAGATTTTGTTCATTCTGCCAGGTTAACAAACTCTGGTTTTGCCCTGCAGTTGGGTTTTATTTTCCTGTTTGTTTGTAGGACAATTTAAAAAAATGAAAACCTGTTGATGTGAAAAATGGAAAAAAAGTTGCCCTTGTGCTTGGGTAGTGCTTGGCACCCACAGATCATAAGCTATTAAAGTGGAAAAACAGTTCACTGTGTATGGGTGGGACTGGACAGGGACATGGCAGAGTAAGCAGCAGGGAAAGAAGTTAAGCAAAGCTCATACAGTGGCCAATTTCCACATAAATTCTCCAGGTAAGATTCATGAGTAATTAAGGAACTATGTGATAACAGAGGATGAACTTAATAAATATTTGTGGTTTTAAGTATGCCTTAGTTACAACAATTTATTGTTTGCTTGATTGCTTTGCAGCAACTTTTCGCAGTGCAAGCCTTTCAGCTTTTTCAATCTTTCCGTTTCCCAGCATAGAAACATCCTGACTCTTCAGACTGATCCTACAAGCTGGAAAAAGTGTATCTGCCAAAGTGCAGTACACGCACTATTCACTGCTCTCTTGTCAGATGGAGGGCTGTAGTAGCAGTGAAAAAGATGCACTGAAAGTCTCAGTACCACTATTGCTCTTATCAGTCTGAATATAGAAATTAGTTGATGTGCCAAGTGATCTCTCACTTACTACGCCAATTAAGAGAGATGTAAATAATCTTTTTCCTTTCTCCCAATTCTAGCACAGAACATCACAATGGTTTCAAAGAAATGGACCTATGAATATCAACCACTACGCAAACAAGAAAAGTGCTGCAGAAAGCATGTTGGACATTGCCCTGCTGATGGCCAATGCATCCCAGCTGAAAGCCGTGATAGAGCAAGGACCTTCTTTTTCCTTCTACATCCCACTTATTATTCTTATCAGCCTGTCACTCACACTCCAAGTTATGGTGGGAGTACTCCTGATATTCCTTGGTATGTAGCAACAACAAAACCATTGACATGTATTTTTCTTATAGGATGCAACCTATAAGATGGTATATAAAATGGTATATAGACTCCCTAATTATTCTTAAAGAGGTGTTATATTTGAAAGGCTTTATCTCATAATTGATTGAGGTCTTTTCTTAAGACCTTAGAAATATTGCATCCAAAGGAGGAAGGGCAGCTTTATGTGGAATCTTCAGTTTTGATCAACTTCCTCATCTGCCCAGTTTATGAATATTTTTCTTTTCAAAAGGCCTGAGGAGGAAGGAAAATGATGAAATACTGTAAAAGAAACATTAATAGGCCAGACAGAATCATGCAGCCTTCCCAGTTTCATAATACTGTTTCTGGCAAGACCTGTTACTTAATCCTGTTAATTATTATAAAGTAATATTTTAAGAATATTTTGTGAACATGAGTAGCAATCTGGAACTAAAACCAGATTGTCTTGAATTCTGCTTATCACTAGGGAAACCTTTTCTACTTTCTACCAAAGAAATATGATGCATTACCTTTAACATATGCTTGAAATCATTTCAAGAGAATGAGTTCAAACAGGAGTTGTGTTAGTGTGTGCTCTGGGCACACTTAATGAGACAGGTGTAGAATTAGTTCCCTGCTCCCTGCCTTCCCCATTCTCTACTTTCAGACTTATTTGGTGAATGATAAACATTCACATTCAATGTTCAATGCAACATCTTTGCTGTTCTCAAAAATAGACGTTCCATTAGTCAGTATTAATAGGTACAATGCCATAAGGCACTAGAACCAGTACTTATCACTAAAAATAAGGTATTTTAAATCAATATTCTAGTGGGAGGTATCCCTGCCCGTGGCAGGGGGTTGGAACTGGATGAGCTTTAAGGTCCCTTCCAACCCAAACCATTCTGTGATTCTACGATTAGTAGCACACATATGTCCTGCACCCTCTGCCTTATTCTGTAAGGCAGAATATTGATCTAAGTAGCTATAGAACCAGGCTTATTTCCAAAATAATGTCATCACTATGTGAGTATGAATTATCCAAACTCTTCTGGAAATCTGAGATTTCTGTTTTGACCTTAAACAAGTCTTCAGTGGTTTTCTTTGCTATCTTATCCTACTGTGATGTTTTCGCCCATGCTTTTGCAAGGCAAAATGCAAAAAGAACCCAGTAGCATTTTGCAAAGTTACTGAAAACCTGCGGTGTTCATTGGCAGCACCCAAACCTTAGACCATAACTTTGGAGAGTTGATCAAAGACCTGTGGAATCGGAGGAAATGTTTAGGTTTCAGTGTCAGTTGAACACCTAAATGACACCTTCACTAGCAGGAAACAGCTATGTGTCACTTCTTTTGCTAGTAATATATGATCACTTACTCTCATAACTTTTTTTAAATCTTTCCCATTAAATCAGTGGGTACTGGATGGCAGATCTTAAGTCTACCATAACTGAAAAGCCTTGAAGATGGCAGCCAGAATTCACACAACATTTACTAAGTTATAGGTGCCACCTTTGGCATCTCTGCTGGTCTTTCAGCATGCTGTTTTTCAGCACAACTGAAAAAACAACTTGGTGTTCAAGGAGGAAGTTCCTAGGAAACCAGGATACATAAGGCTTATAATATTGATATGCAGCTGATGTAGCTTTTTTCTTTGTTACAAAAGAGACAGAATACAGCTGTCCCTGCATTGGTAGGGTCAGTACAAGAGCAACATCCAGACTCAGAGGAGATTACAGAAAGGGACTGGGAAAGGCAACATGATGATACTAGGGATGTGTCATGGAGAGTTATGGAGAAATCAGCAATACACAAAAATCAGTAGACCTCATCCCTGGCAGTGTTCAAGGCTAGGTTGGACGGGACTTAGAGCAAGCTGCTCTAGTGGAAGGTGTCCCTGCCTGTGGCAGGGGGTTGGAGCTGGATGAGCTTTAAGGTCCCTTCCAACCCAACCATCCCATGATTTTGTGATTCTATGTTTCTAGGTTGAAAGCATCTCCAACCTTAGTGATTGTTTCAGTTGAGCAGGCTTTGAGACTCTAAACAAGTTTCCTGCTTTTTGTTAGGCAATAATTTCTCAGTATATACTGAGACGTGGCTTTTTAATGCTCGCTTCTGCCAGACATTGCCAAAATGGCTTCTATTCCTGTCATTTTTATCTTTGTCACACTGAGAACAAAGGGCATACCCAGCAGCCTCTACTCCGAAGCTGGGCTGAGGTAGAGATCACAGACCACTTAGCAAACATTGAGATGCATCTGGAGTTCAGCCTGTGATCTGCAGTCAGCAGCAGCTGGAGGTTCAGTGTACCAAGTACATTGCTGGAGCAATGCTGCCATGCGAAGGTCAGTAGTACTGAAGATAGGAAACAGGATATGAAGGTACAAAGATATAGGCATCATAGCAAGAATTTGCTTTTCACAGTGTGTATTTGGTAGTTTTGGCCTGCAGGAACAGTTTGCCTTTCTGTCCAGCCACAAAATTCTGCCACTTGCAAGCTGTCACAAGTACAAACAAAAGCCTGTGCAACCATCCAGTTTCTTTCCTTGAGACAGAGTTTTATCCCAGGAGTTACCAGTTCTTACTGCTCTCTGTGAGTGCTTAAGAGCTTTTCCCCTTTCAAAAGAGCCTTTCACAAAAACAATTTGAAAAATGTTCAGCAAACTTGTCCTTGAAAGTGATTTGGTAATACTAACTTTTGGGGAAAAAAGCAAAGAATGTCTTGAAATAGTTTAAGTGGCATGAAATCATAGTAATCTAATCCCACTATAATAAAATACTTAAAGAATAACTGTTCTTAAGAACATTTTCACAAACACCCTCATCTTAAGCACTATAATCATAACATAGGATGACTGCAATTCTACTTCAAAATTTAGAGCACTGCCTAAACTGACCAGCAATATTGTCTTCTCTGACCCTTACTTGGACAAAGGGATGGCTCTGAAATTGTCAGTTCTCCTTTGAGCATGATTTCTTCTAACTCACAAAATACGTTAGGCCATTATTACCGTTTCATTTTTAAACCAACTCTCTGAAATGCTTTTTTCCTATACTTTAGGAGTAATGATTCAATATTCATTTATTCTACACATGACAGTCCAGGAGTCTTTCTATGTATTGTTGAGATACAAACATCCACATAGCTCCAGATACTTTACAGACATACATAAACTCATTTTCAGGGTTAAATACTGCTGAGCTTAAATTATTTCATGCCTACAAAGGTAGTTCTCCCACATGGCCTGTGATGTTTGACTGTAGAGGTTTAGCAAACAGGACCTGAACAGGTGCCTGGAATTCCTTGAAACCAAAACAGCATTAGTCTTCCTAATTAGGGAGCAAGTAAACCTCGCTTTTAATACTTCAACATCATGAGTTTGTTTGTCACTACTTCTATATAACTGCTTCAGCAAACAAGCAAGTCATGGTTCTGTGGTTAAGTTCTGCAGCGTTGAGAGGCTCATTGTGTCAAAAACCCAATAACAAAGTTGATCCCTTGCAGTAGGGTCTTAAGCTACACATCTGTGTATGTGCCTGTCAGAAAGAGCTCAAAGGTTTATGTTGCCATAAAAACTTGTTATGTATAAACTTTCTCTCACGTGTCCTGTACATGCAGACTCCAGGAAGAACTAGGAGTTTTAATAGGCAAAAACTATTCTCAAAACAAGCTCCAGAATTCATTGGCACTGATTCCACCAGCATCAAATTTAGCAGAAGGTCTGAGCTGCAGAGCCCTTAATGCAGGAAAGCAGAAACAGAGGAAAATCTTGTGTTTCTGCACGATGCCAGGCAAGCACCCCAGACTGTCTTACACAGACACATGCTTTACTCTATCATCAAGTCTATTATCAGTCCAGTGTAACTCATTTATATGTTTTCACAAGGCCTGGAATCAAAGCTTAAACTAAATTAATACTATCTCCCTTGTGTGTTCCTCCCTCACTGCCATTAGCAGTTCAACTGCAAGAAACAGAAGAAAATGTTTACACAGCTGATGCTTTCCATAAAAAGGACTGCAGCTACACTGCTCTGTTTAGCAGATATAATGCCCTTGCTTTCTAAAAACAGAATCAATGCAAAAGCAGGGAGTACAGCTGGGGAAGGGCACCAGCACCAAAAAAAAAAAAAATAATTACAGCACTGTTAGAGAGATTGGGCTTTCTGTGAAGAACCTGCAGGAAATTTAACTTCATTCTATCCGGTCAGGACTTCAAGCTTCGTGTATTCAAGACTGAAAGAATTTTTAAGTGCTTAAGGTCTGCAACAAAACTAGATTTCAGAAGATCAAGAACTCAGAACATTTCTAGTGACGTTTGTGTATCTGTTACTTCCCATGTGCGTCCACAGAGATTATATGTTAATTACTGGAAGCTAATAGGCTCCTTGTGGTTAAAGATCTTCTGCTTAGCACTTTTACTGACACTGCAGAATTTTACTTCCCTTTTAAGTATGACTGGTGCAAATAGTGTAAGAGAAATTCTTGAACTGCATGAGTAGTGAAGACTTTTATTCTGTATTTTGAAATACATATAATTAAACATATAATACATATAACTAAAGCTTTTTTTTCCCTTTATCTTTGAAGTAAAATATGACCTTAACAACCCTGCAAAACATGGAAAGCTGAATTTCCTCAACAACCTTGCAACTGGACTAGTATTCATTATAGTAGTTGTGAATATTTTTATCACTGCCTTTGGAGTGCAGAAGCCAGCTGCTGAGTCAGCATCAAGACAGTAAGTAAAAGGTGAGTATGGTCTCTCTGCACCCTCAGGTAGTAGGGCATAGCATACAAGAATGCTTTGCATGCTAGAGCATAGCTTTAAAAATAGCCACCAACTTATCTATACAGTTCTAGCCTTCACAGATAAAGGAGTTTACTTCTGACTGCTGCAAAAGCAGAAGCTGTTAGGGACTGCTATGTAATTAGAGTGTTTTTGTAAATGTAGAGTTCAGAAGTTGATGGCACCATCTTATTTTGTCAGGGTTGCATGTGTCGTGCATAGGAAGTGTAAAAGTTGTCCTCATTTAGCCACTCCTTTTCCTCATTGCTGACTAAGCTGAGAAGGCAAATAATACTGTTTTGCTTCCTCCAAATGCCTGTTCTTCTTTTATGAAAGTTTTGCCGTATACTTCATTCAGCCTGTTAGACTGAAGATTTAATCTTTATCCAAGTAATTAGGGCTATTAAGTCCAACATATAATACACATCACTGAAGCCCTTCAGTTCCTATGCAGATAGTGTGGCTTTTCGATCTCCCAAGCTGCAGGGCTTTTGCCCTGTGGGAAATTCAGCCCAAAGTGATATGCACTATTGCTTTACTTGATACATGTGGTCATTTAGAACAATACTGTTTGCTCTACCTGCATTTTAAAGTTTGGCATTTACTTATGCAGAAGAATAAATGTATGAATTATGGGAATCAAAATGGGTATCTTCCTAGCATCATACCTGTGATGAACAGTTTGGAGGAGATAAACCTAAATTGTAGGCTTGTAGCCCAAGAAGTGCTATAGTTCAACATCTGCCTTTAAAATAGCACTGCTAAGTCTGTGTGTGCCAACATTGCCCTGGCTCTTTATCTTCCAAATATCCAATATTTCAGAAGACCTGCTGAAGAAGGGATTACTTGACTTCCTTAGCATGCCACGGTACACTGGCTACTAGGCTGACAGCCCATACGTGTAACATTATTAGTTTGAGTTAACTTCTAAATGAAAGCCTTTCTCCATGAAAATGAAGGTACAAGGCCTTTAAACATGGCCCTAATCTGAAGATGAATGGTGAAACAGAAATCTGTGCAAGAATTGAAACCAGGTTAAAATTTATCATGACTCTGAACAGTATGTGGGCAAATCAGTGCAAAAAATTACTAGAAAGATGAAGAATGAAATTCATTTATTCTGGGGTGAAGGTGGAATTGCCTGCTTTAACCAAAATCTGTGAAATTCTGGCATTGAAACAAGATTGCTTTATTGTATTTTCTGGCCATAGTCTCTACAAATAAACTTATAAATATTTAATTTTAGTAGCAAAGAGCACACAGATTTATCTCAGATATGTTCACAATTATATCTGGAACATCCATCTCAATAGTACACATTAAAACAATACTGAAACACTAACCTCAAAATTGCACTGGCAAAGCCAAGAGAACTGAATGAAGGATTATTGGAATTATAGCTGTCTTCACAGGAAAAACATGCACAATAGCCAGGAACAGAGGCAGAGACAAGAATCTGAAATAGGCGTTGAGAAATTCAAATTGTGGACAAGGTGAAATACCAGAATCCCAGCATACCTCTTTTTGATACAGTGAAAGAAAAACTTACGAGGGAAAAGAGGAGAAGCAGATTTTGCTTATCATACTGGTATATGCTGGGTGGAGAGGAACACGAGTTGACAGTCCAACCCAGAGTCAGTTAGTGCCTTAATATAATGGTATACTTAGAAGTCAGCCAAAATGCAGGAGGTAGGTGTGACACACCTTGCCTTACCAAGATACTGGATGCATGAGCTCACCCACAGTTATCTGCTGTTTCTCTACTAGTACTGCATTCTCTAGTGAGGTGCCTTACTGATTCTCCCCAGTACCAGTGCCAGCTCTGCTCCCTTTTTGATCTCTTGCTGTATTTATGTAAAGCACACCTCAATACCAAAGTGTTTTGAAGAGCCCTGCAGCTGTAACTGAGGTTTAAGCATGAGAAGTGTATCCCCCTGCAAATTTCTCCCACTCATCGATGGACTTTGTATACTTTCCCCTAACTTCACATACATATGTGGCTAAGTCTTATGGAAACATCAGTGGTTTTATGCTATGTCTTACTGCTTACCTGGCACCATCTGGCAAGAAGAGGCTCTTCACAGTATTTGTGTTGGCATTTCTCCTCTACTGTTCCTTCTGTTTTCCATAAACTGTCAACTCCAAGGGGTTTGTGGTTTAATTATAACTAGGATTGTGGAATCCTTAGTTAGAAAGCTAGGTCTTACATGAGAAACCAGTTCACATGTAACTGAGATCATCACCACAGTATGAAATGCCGTTCTGCCTAGAAGATGGTAATAGCTCGTACAGCTCTTTATCATATATTACATACAGCTGTGCACAGCTAGGGTATTTGTTCACACACATGAATGTGATTGGTATCTACTGCTGAAATTGGTTTAATAAACTTGCAGTGCCTCAGTAAAGGAGAACCGGTAGCTGTAACCTCAGGTAGAGACAAGACCAAAGGATGTTCAAAACAAGTTTACATCTGTACAAAACCAGCAGCTGTGTGATCCTGCCTTCATGCTTCTCACACAGGCAGCTTCCTAATAAAATGGCCAAATGTGGTGTCTGGGACCTTGTCTTTTTGCTCCATATTTGTTAAATGTGGTAGTTCTTTATTGCTTTGGAACATTACATCTGTTGTTCGCTTATTTGTAGTTACTGCTCTTGCTAAAAACACCTGGTCACCTTAATGCAACTTGAAAAATAAGTCTTTTTTCTGTCCACAATCTCCTCAAAGCCCTGAGAGAAATGTGGCCAGCATTTTCTGGCTTTACCTTTACTATTATGCATACTTCAAAAAAACCTCACCTTCATTTCCCCCTTTAAGGCAAATTTATCATCTACTATAATTCCTGTATCACTAACATCTCAATATCTTTGTTTTATGTTTCAGAGACCTGAAGCATTCATTCTAGATGCCATTTGCACTTGAGCCAGTTACACTTGGACACAATGAAGCGGGGGGGAATACTCTGAAGAAGCTGGACACACCAAGCAGCTTTCTCTAGTCTCCAACAAGCAGCATATTTGTGTACCTGGAATTTTCCCATGTGTTAATATTTAAACTCTTCAGCATCTAAGGTTGATTTTAACTCAAGGGTATTGGTTTTCTGGAATACTGGCATTTCCACTTCTGCAGAAACTGATTTTCAGAGGGCTCATCGAAGAAGGTATTATCAATTGGTGGCACTTCACAGGACTTCCCAGTCTCCATGCCTTTTATTTTTGTGGCAAGTTACCACTTCCTTGTGGTATGAAACATCAGGCCTTCCGTTCTGGTGTGGTCACATTGTCCTTTATTTCACTTGCTTGGCACCAAACCAATGTACTCCACAGCACAACAGTGGTCTTCCTTTGCAGTGTGCAGAGATAGCTGTGCCTTGTTTTCTTTTTTCTCCTCTCTAGCTAAAGCAAAGGTGAGACAAACAGAAGCTGTAGACTATCTTTTGTCTAGCTTTGGTCACAGGCACTCATTTGTCCTGCTTCTTCATTTCTGGACCTCACTTAAAATTTCCTCCCATTTGTGCACAGACACAAATAACTGCTAATAGTTTCTTACTGTTTACTGCTGTACTCTGTATTCTGTGTATTATATATGTTTCTGGAAACCCTGTTCAAGCACTGCCTTTTCTAGGCCCAGCTGGAAAACCATTTGGAAGACCAGGGGACACAGGGTGAACTTTACCTGCCAAACTGGTAGCGAGCGCCTTTCAGCAATTCAAGTAGCGAACTGAGAGAAGTTTATCCCTCTGTAACTTACTTTTCCCTCTTCTCTTCCCAGGATTGATTAGTTGCTCTTATGTGTTTATGGCTAAAAGCTTAACTAATGTCTTAATTTTTATTTTTAAATATATTTAGAGAGATATAAATATCTTTTAGGTTCTTACCTGCTGGCTCAGGGACTGGCACTTTTTCTAAACACACTATTGTTATAATGGTGTAAGTTACAGAGATTTCTATAACAAAAAGCATTTCAGTTGTTTTATTTCTGAAGTATCACAATCTGCAATCACAAAAATCCTAGTTTTCTAGATTGTGCTAACTTGTACATGCAGACTTGTACTAATACTTTTCCTTACTGTTAATTTTTAAATGCTCCCTTGCACATAGTAAGAGAAGCTTGATCTCCATGTGTCTCATCTCATTTACAATTTTTACTGATGACATTTTTCTTTTGTTAAATCTTGAGGCCTGTTGGTGCACCGGATCTGCATTTACACCTCCTGTAAAAATTACTAACCGAAAACAAATCTCAGAAACTTGTGTGATTAATAATGGAACAGAAATTCTTTTTTATTTTTTAATTTGTCTTTTGATGCTTCATTTCCAACTTGACTTGTATCTAACCAGTATCTAGTAAGCAGCAGTTTTAATGGTGTATGTTGGACTAAGTTAAACGCAGCCCAGAACAAGTTCTTAAGGAGGTACTGGGGACAATTTTCCATATTTATTTTTTACAAACCAGCAAACTTCTGAAGGAGTATGTATGAACTTATACACACCTGTGCTATCGCACTTCTGGTGCTGTAGTGTAGTGAATCAGACTGCCAAGTAGCCTTAGAAAGCTTGCTTTTGGAGAACAGAGGTGATGTAGGCAGAGCCCTTCCAAGCATGGAATTATTTTGTCTGTGCCTTGCCACTGGCAGTAATTGCAATAAGATTATTGACTGTACCGGCTTTGTTACCTTGCATTGGAATATTTGCCCATCAGTACATCTGATTCAGTCTAGAGAGGCTCTCTGGAGGCAGCTTCCTCTCTTCTCTACAGGAAGCGTTCTACCTAAGCTAGAAGGTCTGAAGTAGTTGCTTTGTGTTTTCCCAAATACATAATCTGTCCAAAGGATAGTTACTTTTAACTTAGATATGAATATTAGATATTTTTCATTGCCAGATTTGCACCTTTCTGTTTTTTTAAGCAAGACATAAAAATAGGAAGAACTGTGATTGTGGCTAATCCTCTCACTTTTTTGACTTGTCCTTACTACCCTAAAGGCAGATGCAAACAGATGCCCCGGCTCTATTGATGTTTACTGTCTTTATACTTGGTGATTTGGCTGAATTTTGAATGTAGCTTTCACATTTGTCTTGCACTGAAACACGTGAAAGCAGTCAGAGGAGGGTGGAGGACAGACATACCAGGTCGTTTCACATTTTACTTCCCTCTATTGAACCATAATTTTTCAGGTCAGTCAAGTGAACAAGCTGTTAAAGTAGATTTCTCCTGGAAAATAAGCTGTTCTTATAGCATCTTTGCTGCTAAACTGTTGTCCAACAAAAACTACTAAGGCTTGTATGTCCCATCTCCCAGTGGCTTGTGGAACTAACTGGATACAGAGCAGTAGGGTAGGGAACAAGCACCAGGAGATGATTTGTACTCCAGCGGACTTTTCAAGACAATCTAATCTCCTTCCTCCTGAAGAAAAATTACTTCAAACTTGGACACAGTCTGGGAGGCAAAAGCTGGATGTGGAGGTCTGCATTAAGGGGGTAGGTGTCTGTTCACTTGAAGTCTACCAGAGCCAGGCTCAGAACAGCAACAAAAAACCTGCTGTGAATCCTTCTGCCTCCTGAGCTGTGTGACTAAAGCATCACAACAGAGATACTTGCCGCTTCGAAGAGCCTGGTCTCTTTGCTTCTAAACACAAGAAAACCGGATTTGCACCTGACTACAAGGCTCTACTGGGCGACAGCAGTATTCAACTTGGAACTGGATGTCTTTTTAAATAAAACTGATGCTGGTTTATTACCATCTCTTTTATTGTGATTAAGATTTGCAAAACATCTTCAGACATGCAATCTGTACTTTCAGTCTCTGAAGCCCTCAGAGATCATATATTTTTTAGCAGATGAAAGCATCTGCAAGTTGGTTTCAAGTATAAATAATTTAATCGCATGATTATTATTCTTTTAAGGCAGGTGCTTGTTTAAAATCCTAGTGAGTATCTCCTAGGAGTGGCAAACAGCTGCATCAGTTTAACTAGTTCTTTGGTTTGCTGTGCTGCTGCAGAGTTCTTAGTTGTAGGCAGCCATTTCACTTACAAAGAGGTCATCAGTAATGAAGCGAGATGAGCTTTTACAGGCTGTCTCAGGAAACAGTTCATGCCAGGTCACCTGTTTACTCCTGTTTCATAAGCTGCTAAGCAGAGTAAGCATTACACAGACTGCTCTGGTTGTTCTCATTAGTCCCTTCAGCATCTAGGACTGACTGGGTTGGAATTCTCCGTGTAGCTGTACTTACTGAAGCAGGTGACAACAACTATATTTACTGGAACTGACTTCTAAGTGTTTGTCTTCTAAACCAGGTCACTGCTGAAGCTTATTCTGCAGCTGAGCATTACATGAAATGGGCTTAACTAGAAAGCATAATCATGGAATCACACAATGGTTTGGTTTGGAAGGGACCTTAAAGCTCATCACATTGTATCCTTGCTCATTCAAATATTTACAAAAGAGCTATCAGAAACAAGTGACAGAATCCAAATGCTAAGTTCTGCTTATTTCCTAGCTTACCAAAACTGTTGCCATTATAAGCTGTCTCTGATTCAGGAAATGCTAGACATGGTACCAATTTATGCACCATTTTACAGTTTGTTTTCAAACCCCAAGCCAGGCAAAAGCTGATCTTTGTTCTACTATATAATTTTGTCAAACCACAGGCTCTACTGAAAGTGCATTTATTGACTGTTGGATAGTGAGAACCAGGGCAACTTAGAAGATGATATATTTTCATACATGTAACATATCTTTGATAACCTGCATGCTTAAACACACGACTCCTTGAAAATAAATGATCAAATCTCCATAAGGTTAGAGGCAGCATATGGCATATAGAAGCACTGAGACTGAAAAGAAACAGGCTCTCCTCCTTAGTTGTTTGCACACAAGAAAAAGCCACATTGCTTCTCAATGACAGTAGTTTGCTTTGAAAGAAATTGTTTGCATGTTATATACATAACAAGAATATCCAAATGTGAGGGCTGGAGCCTCCCACCTTTGCATTGCCCACCCCCAAACCCTACACTGCCATTAAGAAACTAAAATCTAAACCAAGAACTTCTGAATACCCCCAGCAGTTCTGCCAGGCTGCCTGGAGGGAAGTGATAGGGCAGAGCAGCAGGAGTCCTCTTTAGTTCTTAGAACAACCCATTTGGTATTACCACTGTTCAACCAAGAGCCAGGAAATGATGCTGCAAAAGAGTAGCTTAAGCACCACATTTCCCTTAGATAAGTCCGGAAACAAGTGGTGCCCCAGATAGCACCAGATGGTAGCTCCTTGTAAATTACTATCTAGTAGAAAGGAACATGGCTAACATCACTTAAATACACACAGATCTGAAGATCTTAAAATGAAGTTCACACATTGTAAAGGCTACACCTTTGATATGTTCAGATTCAGGTTTTGCCCCAAGGAATTACCAGAGGACAGTAAGTGTCTTGGACAAAACCTCCCACAGTGAAATGAGATTATGTTCTGCTTTGTGAAATAACGTTTCAGCACTTCATTTTGATTTTAGAAGCTTTCACATACAACAGCACAAGGCACCACGGTCCGAAGTCTTGAGTAGGCACACTCCATCTCATGGCTACTACTCAGCTCAAGCTAACTACCCATTTGGAAGCATGCTAGAAGAGAAGAATGTTTGCTGTGTCCCAAATTCCCACTGCCTTTATCTCGGAAAGCTGCACATCTGAGAAGCAGGCTGTCCTTCTCCCTTGGGGAAAGGAGAGGTCCCTGCTTTACAGCTGGAATGGATAAGGAGCAGGAGAGGAGCCAAGCTCAACTCCTTGATGGGAGGACCCCATTCACCCTAGTGTCATGTAGGGGTTTTGCTGCAACTCTTTAATGTTTGCAGGTGATCAGCAGTGCTGGAACAGAGTCAAAAGCTAAGACAAGCCATTAGGAAGCAGGAAATAGAATAAATGACAGAAAACATCTGAGGATGACATAGTCAACTGCACAGACAGCAGGCTCCTAGAGCTGAGTTTTCATCAGAGGCTATGTTCAGTCCAAGATGCTGCAGGGCGATGTGTCAGCTGTACCCAGCATTTTACCCTTATCCCCAACATCATTTATTCACATCCTGACATGTGAACACATCCAACAGCCATGCAAGGGCAGAGAGGGCAGGAGCATGGGCAGAGGGCTCTTGGCTGCGCCAGGGAGCGCACACTGGCCATGATAACAAAAGACTGACATGAAAAACACACATGGTAACAAAGGCAAAAAGACTGACATGAAAAAATGTGTTTAAAGGCTTCTGCAAGGAGAAATTTCACATTTTCATACTGATTGAATTCTTTACTCTGTATTAAACGCACACACTCATAGAACTATAGGATCCCAGACTGGTTTGAGTTGGAAGGGCCCTTAAAGCTCATCCAGTCCTAACCCCCTGCCACGGGCAGGGACACCTTCCCCTAAAGCAGGTTGCTCCAAGCCCCTGTGTCCAACCTGGCCTTGAACACTGCCAGGGATGGGGCAGCCACAGCTTCTCTGGGCACCCTGTGCCAATGAACAGGTCGTCCTCAGCCCCACCATTCTAACAGCCCTTGGCTGTGCCCAAGGGAGCCTTGCCTACACGTCACTGCAGGATACTTTGTGTTAAATAGTGGAAGACACACAATACAATCTTTTCAGGAGTAACATCTAACTAATTATTTGCCAGCCTCCTAATGGGGTGGTGACAAAAAATTACCTTCCGTGCTATTGGAGGCAATGGATGATTTTGAACGCACTTCCCTCCTCCTGTTTATTGATGTGAAAGTCTGGTTTTCCCCCCTTGGATTATTTCATAACAACAGCTGTTTAATAACCTAGCTGCCTTCCCAAGGAGAACACCACAGCTGGGAACAGAGCCTTTCCAATGCCATCCACCAAGCTGGGCTTTGTCAGAAACAGAGACAGCAGAAGCTCTGGTTCTCTCTGCTTCCAGCCTCCTTCACAATGCTCTCTGCTCCTTCATTTTCCAACCTTCCAGCTCAGAAGCAGCCCCAACCCTCTTTTTATGTACAGTTTTTAATGTGTTGGGAGGTGAGTGTCAAACCTGGCACCATGGTAGTGGTGCCACACCAGTACTCCTGAAACATCGCCAGCCATTCTCACTGTGCCAAAAATAGTTGAGGATAAATTGGTTTTGTCACCACCCAACATTCCCCCAGTTTTCTGGCACTAAGGATGAAAACAATTCAAACCATTGGACCTGAAATAGGATTTATTTTCATCTATGTCAGAACACGCGATTCATCAGGCACATCAGGAAGAACGCTGCTCAGGGAAGAAATGACTGCATTTCCTGTGCTCTTCCCATCCCTCTCCTCTGCTCAGGGGGATTCAAATTCTGGGAATGTGACTTCTTAACAAATCAAACTGTATGAAGGGCATGAAAAGGGGCAGCGCAAGAGCAAGCCAGGACAGGCCTGTGTGGATCAGGGTTCTCCTTCACACTCTGTAAAAGCTCTTTTTAACCCACGCTGATAAATAAACAGGTTTGAAAGCTCCACATCCCACAGTCATACTGCTTGGTCTCATCACAAGAGTTTGAAAGGACCACAGTTCCCAAATAGAGATGCCAGCATCTTTAAACCTGATGTCACTTAGTATTTTGTTTAATGTGTGAGTTCCCTTTACTTGCGGAGACAGGGTGTGATCAAAGAATGAGCGGTCTTGTTCACGTTTCCAGAGGCAGGACCAGCCTAAACTCATCCAGGGCTGAATTTCAACCAGCTCTGAATGAGGAGTTTCCTTCCTACTTGTTTTCTCCATGACTCAGTGCTAGTCCAGACAAGTTTCAGCTGTGCTCCACAGTGCTCCCTGCCTGGGAATACCCTGAAAGAAGATGCCTTTACAACTTTTCCATAGCAAACTGCTATCTAAATTATTACTACTACTATTATTATTATTATCATCATCACCATCATCATATCATCATCATCATCACTATCATTATCATTATTATTAATAATTTTCTGCTTTTAATTGGTTCTTACCTGCTGTAAACTTTCTTCACAGCTCCTTGCAGGATGAATTTCTTCCAGAGCCATGAAAAGCAACAGTGATGAATCAGGGTGATTCTGAGCCAGCTCCAAGATGTGGGACCTCAGCATGAAGGATGAGCCTCTACTCACCTCCAGAGGCTCTAACTGCACCTTGCTGCTTAACCATAAACCACACAAAACTAAAGCAAAGCAGTACGATGGTGTGTCAATTTAAGGGTGGGAGAAAAAGCTCCTGTACTTAGAAACCTCCCAGGTGACAGAGTCAGGAGCAGGTCCAGCCCCATGCTCGCAGCAATGATAAAAAGCAGGGCCCTCAATCCACCAGGACACAGCTGGCTTCTATAAGGTGTGAGGCAGGGAGCCAAAGCTACCACCAGCACGTGACAGTGCCCATGGGGGTCTGTACCAAATCGAGAGGCATCCAGCACAGCCTCTTGACTGGTCAGTGCTCATCTGTGCACAACGGGTCCAGTTTTCCATTTGAAAGCAGTGATGTAATCTGGGTTTCCCTCTCCTGGTGCGCATGAAGCAGCATGAGTGGAGCTGTTGCAGCAAGGCAGCCTATTTGCCTTGTGCCCCCTGTGCAGCACCCCATGCAGCAGCCCTCTGTGCCCTCCTGCCAGCCTGGCTGGGTGCAGAAAGGGGCAGGAAGCACCAGCTCTGCTCGGGAACAGCCCTTCGGTTCTGACACCTGTGAGCTTCAAGAACGCACTGTCTTTCCAAGCTGGAATTAGTAGGATGGAGACAGCAGCTTTATTGCCTGTTCTCCTTCCCCTGAGCACCTGGAATCCACTTTGTGCTTGGGATCCTTCCAGCAAATCTTTGTTAACAGTGAAACACCCAGACAAGGGGAGAGGTCACCCCAGGACACAGGAAGGACAGGAGAGGGGCCCCCTCTCCCTGGGCAGCCGCGGGAGCAGGTAGCACCCCTCTTCCCAGGATTTCAGCGTGCTTCCCGGCCCCAGCCGGATCTGCAAACCCAGTCTCGGTGGGCGTTTTCTTTCCCTCCGCAGACGAGAAGCCCAGCGCAGCTGCGCACGGATGCTGTGGGTCAGGGCTGGCTCGGGGGCGCGGGCGTTTGGGTTCAGCCTCAGCTGAGAACTGGAAGTGAATTTGCTCAGAGCAGGCAGAAAAAAACCGCTCCTGGATCTCTCCCTCTCTGCTGACGGGAGCTGGGGGAGCAGGCGCAGGGACCAGCAGCGCTGGAGGCCGGGGCCGAGGCCGCAGCCGCTGTGGGACAGCAGCTGGATGGCACCGAGCATCCTGCAGACAGGGGCTGCAGGGCCGGGCGCTGTGAAACCCCCAGGGCAGCTCCAAACAGGGTGGGAAGAGAAGTTAAAAACCCCCACCCGAGTGACCAGCTGAAGGAGGTGATTCTGCCCCTCTGCTCGTGAGACCCCACTTGCAGCACTGTGTGCAGGTCTGGTGTCCCCAGCACAAGAGGGACCTGGAGCTGTTGGAGTGAGTGCAGAGGAGGCCATGGAGATGCTGTGAGGGCTGGAGCAGCTCTGCTCTGGAGCCAGGCTGAGAGAGCTGGGCTGGGGCAGCCTGGAGAAGAGAAGGCTCCTGAAGGGGAGACCTTAGAGCAGCTCCAGTGCCTAAAGGGGCTACAGGAAACCTGGAGAGGGGCTTTGGACAAGGGCCTGTAGGGACAGGACAAGGGGAATGGCTTTAACCTGCCAGAGGGGAGATTGAGATGAGCTCTTAGGCAGAAGCTCTTCCCTGTGAGGGTGCTGAGGCGCTGGCACAGGGTGCCCAGAGAAGCTGTGGCTGCCCCATCCCTGGCAGTGTTCAAGGCCAGGTTGGACAGAGCCTTGGGTGCCATGGTTTAGTGTGAGGTGTCCTTGCCCATGGCAGGGGGGTTGGAACTGGATGATCTTAAGGTCCTTTCCAACCCTAACTATTCTATTGAGTCTATGATTGTATCCTGATGAGAACTCTGAAACTGCTGTATGTTGGAAATGGATGTGTTTGTTTCTGTATTTAGACACCGTAGATATAAGCAATCACTCAAATACCTGTATTTATAATTTTACCAAAATTATGGGATGCCACTTCAACTACTCAGCTCCTGTCACAACTCACCAATTTCTCCAGCCGAACTGCACATGGTATCAAGATTTACTGTCCACTCCCACCGGACTGAACCTCACACTGGTGAGAATACTGCTGCAACACGATGACCTGAATCAATTGCTAAAACAAAGCTGGATTAGGGGCAAAGGAGTCCAATTATCATCCATCATGACATAGAAAAGATACACCATGTCCTAGAAAGGGGGATGGAAAACATGGGAGGGCAAGCAACACACTGAGGGGTGCTTCTGGAAGGAAATGCAAAGCATTAACTATGCGAGAAAAACAGCAGTCTTGTTTTATCAGTACAGATTTTATTTCAGTTTAATTGCCAGCTTCACCCTATAAAAAACCCCTTTGATTAATTTGTATAGAATTCAAGAAGACCTGCAGGGGTCCTTCACAGGGCCCTGAAGTACAGCAAGCTTTTACAGCAAGGCTGATTACACAGCTAAGGCAGGCATCTCTCTCAAGTAACATTTGTGCATAGAGGACAGCAGTGAAAAGCATTCACAACTGCAAATTTTGACCATATGTTTTCAATTTACTACAGTACGAGGAAAAAGAAAAACCGCAAGTCAAAGAGAAAAGAAAAGATGAGTAGCTTGGCCTTGAAATCTCCAGCCGGCAGCTGTAAAGTAGCCCAGTGTGTCCCAGAGTGAATCATCACTTCATTGCAGCTCGCAGGCACATCACCCTTCACTGAAGTACTTTAAATAGCAGCCTGTCTTTAAATGGAATTGTGCAAATTCATTGTATGATCTGTCACTGTGCTTCCCAGCTCCCTCTGCACGCAGATGAGCCCCTCACACTGCCTGAACTATTGCCATGGCTCGGGCCAGCTGCCCGCACACTCTGCTTGGGGGTTATCACAGCCATCAGCTCCTGCCCTTGGATCTGGCCAGCCCTGACGCTGCCCCCAGGCGCTGGGAGGCAGCTCAGCTTCACCCTACATCAAAAAGCCCGCTGGCAATTTAAAACCCCAGCACCAGGGAAGTGGATGCTCAGTGTTAGGAGCTCATCCTCTCCTTCCCCTGAGACTCCTGCACAGGCTGCACAGCAGAGCAGGACAGTCCCTGGTGGGGGCTGCAGCAAGTCCTTGTTCAAGGCACCTCTGTGGAGCACGGCTGAGGCTGGCAAAGGAGCCAACTGCTTGATAACCCGCACACTCCTAGAGAGCTCAGCTCCCCCCTGCTCAGCCCCCTGCTGAGAGCCACATCCAGCCCTCCAGGAGCATCGCTGGCACAGCAGCCACTTGGCTCCTTTGCCCATAATGCATCTAAAGGCACAATGCTGCAGGGAAAAACAAGACGTTCTACTTCTTCAGCCAGTGCTGCACAAGGTGAGGAGATACGCTGAAAGCACGGCTGCTTTCTATTAGCTCCTGTACATCTACAGTCTGCAGCATGAGAACCATGGCATCCACATGGACGGCCTCTAACATCTGCACACGTAACCACCTACTGAATTTTACATAGCCAGGGCAACTTCCACGCACATGAAGTAAAGCACTTACCTAAACACCAGTACACTTTCAGCAGCAAATGCCAAGCTATCCTTGACTTGACAGGGAATCTGGAATTCTGCAGCTGGACAGGCTCATCCAAGACCCTACTTGATTTCTTTCCAAGTAAGTAACATTGCTTGCCTCGGAAGACCCAACTCCCAGGTGGGTACACACAGGCTTCTGCAGGAACTGAAGATGGAATTAAAACTTCATGTGCTGCCTGCGTGCGCTGCACAGATGTGTTTGTGGAGAGCTGCATTAAAGCTTGGCATTTGCTTCTGAAAGAAACACCTTCCAAGAAAAAGAACATGTTCCAGCCTATGCACTTGCCAATTGTATGACTAACCTGACTTTTACTTTTTAAATTAACAACTAGCACTAGTAAAGGAACAGACTATTTTCTACTCTTTGCTATCAGGTCCTTTGACTGACTAGACTTATTCTCCCCCTCTCCTCCCAGCCCTAACCCTGCGTTAACCCTGAATAGCTCATCCTGATCATTTGTTTTTTCCCTGAGAGGCATCCTTATCTTGAGCAATCTCAGAAAGCGAAAAAACAGCCATAACCTTTAATAAACAATCCTACTCCATATGGTCTTCAAGGCTCAAAAAAGCCACTTGGTAAAGGAACTGGGAGGACCATGCACAGCCAGGGTGCTCCTGAGGCAGGTTCCTCAGCCCAAAGGGGCACCCCTGGACGAGTCAGTACAGCAGATTCTCACCTTCAGATTAAATAAGGCACTGGTAACTTCTGTAGGTTTCAGTACCAGCCCACAACAATTTGCAACCTGGTATTCAAAGGGTAGCATGGTGGATAATCTAAACAATATGCTCAGCAGCAGTAAGGCCTCTTTCTGCTTCAGGATGAGATGTGACTGGTGTGATTACTCTGAACACTTATGTTTTTTTGTATAAAACGGAATACCATTCCTCTAATGAGGTTTCAAAGTTGGCTTTAAGGCAAAGATTTAAAACCCCATTTAGATTTCAGATGTATTTTTTTTTCCTAGTCCCTTAAAAAGGAGCTGCTATAGGAGGGAAGCAGCAGCGGGGAAAGGAACATTTCGTTTGAAATGTTATAAATTAGAGCTGCTTTGCTGGAGAAAAACAACAACCTGTTGTCAACTTAAACACAAGGCAAGGCAGGGAATAAACAACAGAATGTAATTAAAGCCCTCCCCAAGATGAAGGCAGCACAACAGCAGCTCGCTGTGTAAGCAGGGCAGCCAAGCCTCACTGTTAGCCAATGCTATGGGAAATGCACTCGGCCCAATCACGGTTTTCTCCCTACCAAGAATCCCTGTGGAGATCAGATCGAACAGACACAAGAGCTGGTGGGGAAGGAGCAATGGAAAAGAAATCTAAATCAGCTGCTCTGCTGGTTGCTATTGTGTTTACATGGCATTTGTCTCACTGCTCTACACTGCAGCAATCAGGCTATTAAGTGTTTATAATATCTCTGGCCTGGTGCTGATCTTGGGGCACATCTGCAGGTCTGCACAGAAAACTCTCTTGGGGAGCGGCTGTAGTTGTGTCAGTAACAGGCAGACCAGCTTTAATGTGGCTGGTAGAGGCACCATTCGCAGTGTAAACCCAGCAACTGGATCAACATCTGACCAGCTGGGTCAGAATAAACACAAACCAAAGAGCTCGCGCTGACCTGCAGCATGGCTGCAGTGTTATCCCTGTAGCCTGTCTGATTTCACTGGGGTGTTTCAAGATGAGCTGCACTCACACCGGCGACAGCCATGAAGACGTCTGTTCCTGAGATGAGACCTAACATACTCTGGCTGCCTCCACGTGGGGTTGGCTCATGTCCCAACCACACCCCAGTGCCACAGGTAAAAATGTTTTATCAGAAGAGTAAAATCAGGGTCCTCTGAGCCCTTTTTCATTTCTCAAGACATTTCCCACAAATACTCTTTGAGTCTTTTATTTGAAAATTTGGCTGTGTACCCAGCTCTTCCCATGCACTAAATGCTCCTTACTACATCAGGCAAGTGTTGTCCTGGCAGGAAATACACTTATTACAAGATGACCTGCTCTGGAGAAGATCATAGAGTAGTTTGGGTTGGAAGGGACCTTCACAGGCCATCTAGTCCAACCCCCCTGCAGTAAGAAAGGACATCTTCAATAGATCAGGTTGCCCAGAGCCACATCCAACCCCACCTTGAATGATGGTATTTTCATAGCATGAAGGAAGTTCAAAGCTGGAAGACAATTTTCAGTCTGACCATTTGGAGAAAACCATTCCAAATGACTGAAAGTTTCACCTGCAATCCTCCAACGCATAATAACTTGTGATGGACCTGCAAACTCTACTGAGTTGACATCTGATCTGATCTGGAAATCAATTTGTTCAGTCAGTGAATGAAGAGCCACAAAGCATCTTTCTCACCAAGTACAGGATCATGGTTTCCCCAAGCTCCTTATGCTCTTGAGGTGGTAACTGAAGAACTATCCACTGAAAAGGTGATTTCTCACAGCCAGTTCAGAACTACTGCACCTCCCAGCTAGAAGACGAAGGCCATTTGTACTGAGGTAGGCAACAGCAAGCTCAGAAATTCCAAGCTTCTTCACTTGCAGCCCTGCTCCCTGCATCCCCCTTAAGAATTTCAGACTTAACAATGGCTTCTGCAAATTCTTCAGGTTTCAACTCACAGAATTAAAACACAACATCATCAAATGACACTGTGAACAACCTCAGGCTCTTCAAGCAGACGTATTTCTGGCCACAAAACAGCCCCGTGTCATGGCACTGAAGTTCCTGCACAGTATCTTGGATCATTGCAGTTTCTTCAATACACAGACTGCAAAACACTTCACTGGAAAAGCTAAATACATCTGAAAGATCTTCTTGGTAGTGCTTCAGATCAGACATTCCAGCCCCTGGGACCCTCTGCGGGCTGGGCACTAGGTCTGCACCAGCTCCAGCACATTCTAACCACAGCCAGCAGGTGAGTGCAAACATGAACAGTGCAGGCTGGGGTGAGGCAAGACAAGGAGAATTAAAAGACACAAGTATAAGGCATACACAGAGGTAACTGGCACTGATACACTTCATAGGTGCTAGTGCCTGATTGAGCTCAGGCAGTGCATCTACACAAAACAGACAATCCTGAGATGGAAATCCATTTCTTAGTAAGGCTTTGAGTGCATTTGTTTCTTTTTAAGTGCTTTTTTTAAGTTACTTATCACAAAAGACAGGCTAGCATTCTTTAAACAGTTGTGATCCTTCATTCCAGTATAAAACACATAAGCAAACATGGCTTAAGACCCATGATCACTTAGGATGTAATTTTAAAGTCTGTATTAAAAATATTTTTTTTATCCCAATGATAAATATTTTAAAATAAGCATTTACAAAAATAAATAGTCCATTCCCATAAGGAAGGACATATATAGCTGAAATTCTGAATACATCTTGAGGCAACACAATTACTGATGAAGCTAGTTAATAAAATCTTTGGTATGAGAGCATAGTACATTAATATTCATGCACCGTTGTCTTCCCTTGGCAGGCATACTGTACAGTCAAGTGAAGAGGCAGCTCTTCCTTAATTTCTTGATCTGTCTTCCAGATACAACATACAAATATTTCTAACGTGTCTTCCTATGATAATAGGAGAAAAGCCCAAGATTCTCCTGGCTCTCGCTACGACTTTCGTATCTAAAACAGAATGGAGAGGGGAGGAAAAAGAGACAGTGAGCACACATGAGTTTCATTCCAGCTCATCAGCAGCATCTACAGGAAATAAAAATCAATTTAAAAAAGCACTCTAGAGGAAAGCCCACTTCCTTCAATACTGTACACATCAACTGCCAAGACAGGGTAACGATGAACCTGTTTGGATGCATCACTGCAAGGTCAGACACATGAAAAGGAGATTGCTGAGCTGGGGAAGGGGCAGCTTTACACTGACCATGGCACCAGATGGTGCAAGCCTGGAGCACCACATACAGGTCTGGAGGCCCTGTTACACATGGGGCTTTGAGATACTGCAAAGATACGGGAAAGAGCCTCAAAAACTGGAAAAAAAAAAAAAGCCTTGGCATAAAACACTTGGACAGACTGGTCAGTGATTTTAGCTAAAATAAAGAGTGAGCTGGCCTGAGGCACAAGGACCTCCACGGGAAGGAAATATGAAACGTCAGCTACGAACAAGTGGGTAAGGGGCTCTGCAGCCTGGCAGGGAAAGTCCTAACAAAAGTGGTAGGCTGGAGCTGAAACCAGTTCAGCCTGAGAAAAGACACCCACTTCTGACACTACGGACAACTAACTGGGATCAAGGGAAGTGTTCAAAAACCATGTAGATGAGGCCCACAGTGATACGGTTTAGTGGTGGTCTTGGCAATGCTGGGGTAAAGGTTGAGCTTGATGGTCTTTTCCAAGCTAGCTGATTCTATGAAGTGATGGTTTCTCATTTTTTGTGGGTTTTTTTTTTTTTTTTGTACGAGTCCCTGAATGGAGAATGCTCCTATTAAATGCTGGTGACTGAACCTGATGAAGGGAAGTGATGGCAGCTAAGGAAACACACCGGTTAGCCTCAAAGGTCTAATGGTTCCATTTCAGCCTTAAACCCTGACTCCATGAACAGTTCAGCTGAGGGACTCTAATCTGTGGATGAAGGCTAACACAGTCCAGTCTCTCACATCACCTGAAGCTCCAACCAGCTCCCAGGGGATGTGGAAGCCAGAAGGCTTGGGTCTGTCTCATAGGATCACAGAATCATAGAATGGTTTGGGTTTGAAAGAACCTGAACTGGTGCTACTGCAGCATACAGCTCTGAGAGAAAAACCGTAAAGAACAATGTCCAACTGTAACTGTTGTACCTGGGTATGAGGAGCAGAAGGCACCAAACCAAAATGGAGTTTGGATTCTGGTCCCCACCTACTGTGTGGAGACTGGCACTTCTCCCAGCACCATGCAAAGGTTCTAGAGAAGTGACACCTCTAGAATCAGCTACCCTCTTCCCCTGCATCTCTCCCACTAGCCTTGACCCACTGCTTTGCTGAAAGTGATCCATGTGGATGCATCAACGCACTTTCTGCTACGAGCCACCACTCTCACAGCAATGCTGGGTGAGAAGGTAGGACTGTGAGGAGGAGCCCGGCTGCTGTGAGGAAGCAGGTGACTTTCAGCTGACAGGGAGAGCTAACGCCCCAAGCCAGACACTGAGGCAATGGCTGTAGCTGCTCCAGCTCAGCAAACTGAGCCAGCGTCCTCCAGCCCTGTGAGTGGGTCATGCTGCAACCAGCTCCCAGGAGATGTGGAAGCCAGAAGGCTTGGGTCTGTCTCATAGAATCACAGAATCATAGAATGGTTTGGGTTTGAAAGAACCTTAAGATCACTCAGTTTCCACCTCCTGCCATGGGCAGGGACATCTCACACTAGACCGTGTCACCCAGCCTGGCCTTGAACACTGCCAGGGATGGAGCATTTACCTCTTCTTTGGGCAACCCGTTCCAGTGCCTCACCACCCTCACAGTAACGAACTTCTTTCTTATATCTAACCTGAACTTCCCCTGTTTCAGTTTTAAACCGTTACCCCTTGTCCTATCACTGCAGTCCCTGATGAAGAGTCCCTCCCCAGCATCCTTATAACCCCCTTCAGATACTGGAAGGCTGCTATGAGGTCTCCATGCAGCTTCTCTTCTCCAGGCTGAAGAGCCCCAATGTTCTCAGCCTGTCTTCATACTGGAAGTGCTCCAGCTCCCTGGTCATTTTTGTGGCCTCCTCTGGACTTGCTCCAACAGCTCCATGTATGCTCATGACAGCTGGGAATCATGACCCATTGCTATAGCAACAGGAGTTCACGTGACTACTGTCTTTAAAAAGAGCCCCTATTCATGGCATCCTCTGTAGGGAAACTATTCATTATTTATATCTCAGCATGCCTGAAGCGCAATTTGTATCCCAACCTCATTAATGAATGATGACGCTGACTCACTCTAAGCCACGTTAGACCAAGAGGCATCCTGCTCTCCTGGCCCACACTGGAGTAAGGCAACCACAACAAAAACCACTGGAGCAGATTACCTGAGTTACAGCAATACCAGAACAACGCAAATCCCGCAGCAACGCTAAAGCAAGCGAGGAAAAATACCGGACCTAAAGGAAACGAAAAAGGAAACACACTGAGACACAAGAGAGCACTGGAAGTTTAGCTCAGTTCCTAAATCATCAATGCCTATTAATATACACAATTAAGTCTATTCAGATGAAGCTAACACATCCATCATTATGTATGTTCTGTAGCTAGTGTAGTATGAAGCACATTTACTACACTGTAATCAATTTTACTACCATTGCTTTGACACCAAACACTGTTTGCTCCAGTTCATCTAGCTATACGCTCTGAAATGTAAGTGAAAGCTTCCTTAGATGTTTTCTCACTCTAAAACTTTGTGCAAAAATCCCTTTAAACTCTACAACAAAATACTAACCATACAGCTGGGACCTCACCACACAGTGTAGTGATTTACTGTATGAATAGCCTCCCTGGGCCAATGCACTGCCTGTGGGCACGAGCACATCACAGGAGACTGCAGTCCCTCAGAAGCAGGTTCTTAGGGTCTTGGTTTTTTCCTACATATGTATTACAAATGCCACCTTCATGCCAAGAACTAGTATTCTTGTTCCTGCTTACAATTCTCTAGATGCTGAAATGCAGAGACACACACACCCCTAAGACAAATCTCCCATGTTTCCTTCATGTGCTTGCCTGGAATTACATGCAGTTTAACACTGATGTTCATTACTGATGCTCAATAAAACCTTTCTAATTCATAATTCTCCACAGAAAAAAAATCATAGACTTATAACTGCTTCTTTATTATTTACTATTCCGTTTGTATTTACTTCTTCACTATGAATATAGCTACAATTGAACTGAATCTGACACTTTAAGGATAAATGTGTGGAGCTGACCATATGGTCAAGGTCACGGAGGAAACAGCAAAGGAGCAAAGATGTGGCTGTTCCTTTGGATGTCATCTCTCAACGAGGGTGGCTACCAGCCAGATGACCGCCAGTCTGGGGACAGCTCTTTCACTGGCATGAGTAAAACCAGAAATGATCTCATTTTCTTATTCCCAACTACTTTCTCTGTTTCACCTGTAATGTTATGTTGCAGTCAGCAACAGCAATGTGAAAAATCTGAATAGCAGTTTGGTGCAATATTCAAAGCAACAACAACACAGGCAAAAATATACACTGAGTTACTGTTTTTCTGCCCCTCGTTTCAGTTTTATCTCGGGGAAAACAGAAAAAAAGTGCACAGAAGGTGCTTTTAGTCTCTCAAAATTGTATCCAAATTACTACATAAACACCAATTAAACTTCAACGACAAAATTGTTCACTATACATTTTGAAAATGTTCCCACTTTCAGAAGTTTAATTCCTTTTCAAAATATTTTTCAGTGAATAAAATATTTGCCTCTATAATCTGGGCACTGAACAGAGGAAGGGAAAAACTTAACATGTTTTCCTAAGGAAAATGTACTTAAGTTCACCCTTGCTCATCTTCCTTTCTATCTCTGGTTTCAAATTATCTGTACTTATATTGAAAACTTAAAAAAAATTAAGAATGTTTAAATTTACATTAAAAAATTATTGATGGCCTTATGCAAAATGTTAGCAGCAGCAGCTGAATAGACCTTGCTGTTCAAGTCCTGAACAAATCATAGAAAATTATGAGTTTAGCTATAACAGTAAATATTGATTAAGCTCTACAGTCTCTTGAATTTCCTGGCATTGGTTTCCACAACTGCAGTTCAGTGCATTTTCCTCCATTACTTCCACTTAACATATGACAGTAAAGGCATCATAAAACAAACAGTTACATGAAATGCAAATTACATGATAAAATAAATTGCATCATAATCTGAAAAGCCATTCCATCCGGCGACACTGTTTGCATTTATTTACCCCTGTCATTTAGCATATATTTCTCCTTGTCAGTGTCTATCTCTGTGGAATCTGTGGTTTCTAGAAATAAAAGCAACACATGAAAGGTTAGTATTTGGCTCAAGCAAACAAACATAATCAGTACATGCAAAACAGTGCAAAATGACACATTTCAGAAAAATACCCAATTTGGACATGACATATAAGCCCCTCCAATGGTAGATCATTGCTAAAGTTAAATCTGGATATGCGCTGATCAAAAGACACAGGCACACAGTCATTTGAATAGATAAAAAGCTGCAGCAACAACTCTGATCTGGTAAAGCACTAACCACATAAGTAACGTTACACTTGATCCCAAATGAGGAAAACAGAAGCCAATCCCTTCAGAGTGCCAGAAATTTTCATTGTAATAAATACTAATGATCTGTTAATATGTGCTAATCTGAAAACACTCCTGTAATTCAATGCATTGCCATTCTTTCTGTTCTTGAGTAAATCTCTGGGCATTGATGCACCTGCAGATAAAGCACTTGGAACAAAATGCTTGGTGCAGATTATTGATCTAAATTCTGGGTTTGGTTAAAGACACATTCAGCATCTATGAAAGTCTGCAGGCTCCAGGTGGAGATAATCCGGCGCAAATAATTTTTGCCTCTATCTCTGTGCAAATTCTAGTAGAAAAGGAGGTTGACCTTAAGAAAAAGCGCTCAGTAGTTCCCAGCAATTAAGGAGTTTCTGCTTTGGACAGAAAGACATGGAGCTCTTTTAGAGGTGCCTTTGCCATATAGATGTGGAAATAACTACCTGCAGAATGTATGCAGCACCGAAGAACACTGCTGTCACCATAAATAGTAGAGAAATGATCTTCCTTTAATGCATCATGACTCTGCACAACTTTTTGAGCCAAGCCTCTTTGTGGTCAATAGGGTTAAAAAAAAAAAGGTTAAGAAGTGAGAGCTGCAAATCTGGCAGTCAACAGGGCAGAATTTGAGACTGTTTGGCGTCAACTGATCTCCTTCTTTTACATGACAATCTGGAGCTAGGAAAGGTGCCTTGGAAAACCACCTTGGACACCAAGTCAGCACAGGGGACCTGCTGCCAGCCAGCACTGGTGGTGAACATCTACCTCCCATGCTAAATGCATCCCCTCAGGGGATGAGGCACATGGTGTTCAAGCAGAACAGAAACACCTGAAGCACTTTGCTGCAGAGGCTGAGACTCACTGAAGGGGAAAGAATTGATGCAAAGCCTCCGCGGCACAGCCGAGATCAATGGCAATCCTACACAGCCTACCCATTTTGAGGCATGGCCTCCCTATGTACTTCAGCTAAGAAATCTTCACACTTCACAGCACAGCCAAATCTCTGCACTTTTGTAAGGCTATCACTGCGGAGCTAATCTTTCTAGTCTATGTCAGCAATGAGAGAAATAAAAACACTTTCTGAGTCACTAGAATGATCCTGTTTGGCTCCAGCAGCCTGGAAGCTGCCCGTACCATGGGCCCTACCCACCCTCTAGTGGAATTCTGAGACATTACTCAACACTTCACTTGCACTATATTAAACTGGAGGCAAAGAAATTTTGTTCTAGCACAAATTTTAAAGTTGCTTTTAAAAAAAATAAAAATAAATCCAATGCCTAGAGGGTCTACAGGAAACCTGGAGAGGGGCTTTGGACAAGGGCCTGTAGGGACAGGACAAGGGGAATGGCTTGAACCTGCCAGAGGGGAGACTGAGATGAGCTCTTAGGCAGAAGCTCTTCCCTGTGAGGGTGCTGAGGCGCTGGCACAGGGTGCCCAGAGAAGCTGTGGCTGCCCCATCCCTGGCAGTGTTCAAGGCCAGGCTGGGCACATCCATGCTGCATTTGACTAATAACTACTCCTGTGAATAACATCAGAGTAACATAAAAATTGTACGTTAGCGGTCTGAGGACAATGCATTCAATAATCAAATTGTCCAAGTTCACTTAAATGAGAAATAGCACCTCATATTAAAATGAGAGCTTTTCCTGAAGAATAAAAGTGTTTGTAGTTTTAGCTTAAAATGCTGCACATTTACTGACCAACCCGGAATGCAGACATCTGTTTTAGTTACAAACATATTAACACAACTATTTCACTATTTCCCCCTCAGGTCAATATGAGGAAACTGCAGAATCTCAGCACGTAGTGGTATTTTCACTTGGTTATTTAAACAATTCTCACTGTTCTGAGGATGGTGACATAAGGGAGTGTAACAACATGCAGATCAACATGGTCACAGCTATGCTATTTCTAGCACCCAGCTGAATTCAAACCATCTATATGGGATGTAGTCAGGCTTTGGCTACTGCATACCAGTATGTTAATACACATTTTCAGAAATGGCTTGTAGAAGGTATTATTGAACATTTAACACGGCTTAAACTCTTACACCATCAACACACTCTTTAAGTTCCTTTCTTAGTGACTACACTAAGATTGTTAAGTTGTTTTCCATTAATAAAGGCTGTCTGCTGCCTTCTAGTCAGGCTGGCAGACAAACTTGTTGCTCTTGAGCTCTACCTGAGTAAAAGTAATAGATCCAAGACTATTTGATTTAAGAGCCTGCTCCCTCAAAGGGCATGACCTCTGCAAGGTGAGTATCAGATCAAAGGCACTATCTTAAAGCTGCTGCAAAGCTGAATCAACTGGGATTCATGTTCATCTGAGAGTCTGAGACAGGGATGGCCCCAACTTTCCCAGTTCAAGAAAGTTCACGTATGGATCTGGAGACCTGGGTAACTTTGCAGCCTCCCTGTATAGGCAGGACGATGGTGCAGTCTTCCACTGGTACATATCTGTGCTGAGTAGAAGCAAACCTCTTCCTTCAAAATGAAAGGCGAAACGAAGCTAGACAATGCGTATCTTCAAAGGTAATTACAATTTACATGTTATTCTCACTCCAGAAATAAAAGAGGTCTAACCTATGGACTTTTGGTGTAAAGGTTTGAATCTCAATGGAGTTTTTGACTCACGTGTCTAAAATAGCCCCTGGCACCTAACTGTGAAGTTTCTTACAACTAGAAATCAAGTGACTGGTGAAGTATTAGAGCTGTTAGATACTTTACAAGGATTTCTTAAACTGCAGTCCCTCTGCAGCTTCATTAACTGAAATGTGGGAGCTTTCCCTCAAGCTCCTTGAGTCACTTCAGTACACAAGATGCCTGAACGCATTTCCCATCCATTTGGAACGTTGTGTTTCTCCAGTTCATTAGGTTGGAGTGGCAGGAAACAAAACCAAACCAACTGCGAAACACCAACACATAGCAAGCATTATCCCTGGCAAGTCAGGCTTGATACTTTCCATTGAAGAAAGCAGCTCCTTTGCAGTACAGAATCAAATCTGTTTGAGTCTCAGTCCTCCTGAAGTAGATACATACATGGGGGGGGGGGGGGGGGGGGCAGTTTATGGACATCACTCAGATGTCAGCTGCACAAACCAAACCCTAAATGCCTAACATCACAGTTCATCATGACAAGGGCCCATGAATGTTTGTTCCACTTTAAACTAGATACAACTAGGAGATATATGGATGGAGGGAAAGTCAAGCTTCTGGGACACCAGAGTTTTGAGCTTAACAAATTTGAGCTTTGTAATGTTCTCATGTGCTACTAGTCAAAATAAACACATAGGAAATAAACAAGCCATTAAGAAGCAATGGTTATGAAAAGAGAAACTGTACTTCATAGGAGTTAAATTTCTGTCTTACGTGTTGCACTTAAACTCTTTTAAAGACATCTTTCATATTTCAAAACAATCAAAGCATTTGGATCTGCCCACACTAGTCAACAAATAAGAACTATGCAGTCAAATCCCCTTACAGCTTTTGGAAAATTCCAGTCAGAAGAAATTAAGGTATACCCCAAAAAATACATAAATAACCTAGACAGGTTATTTAAATAATCTAAACCTCATCTGAAATGAGGTTTTGTAGTACACCGATGAGGAAATCCACAACTCCAACAACTTATAAATCAACTTACTCAAGACTTTCCTGCTTGGCAGATCATCATACAGCTGTTCAGCATTGATCTGTAGAGCCCTGTAAAACTCTTGGCAGTGTCTCTCGCCTTTCTTTTGAAGGTGCTTTATGAGATCTGAAAGTCTGGTATGGAGTGATGCCTTTGGATTCCTGAACTGTAAGAGAAAAACACTTGTAAGAAGACAGATGACAACACATCATTTTACAGTACGCCAGGGAGTGAAGATACAGAGCTTATTTTATGTTTTGCTAAAAGAATGGGTCAAAAAGTGAGGGGAACCTAAAGAGGATATACGTGTATTGCACAGCAGTCTTCAGGACACTGAGCTACGTCTGGTTAGCACTGCCTGACAGAGAGCATACTGCCTCTGCCCTTCCTCATTCCTTTTTCTGTCCTGATAAAGTGAGTTACTCTCTGTTTGAATGTGTTTTCCCTGTGTTCAAACTTAACATGGTGCTCACTATTCTATAGTTTGATTCTGACAGCTGTTGATAGAAAACATTAACAGATCTCACAATCAAGTTTTCTGGTTTCAAATTTTCCTGTATTTGCCTAGTAATGATCACCCAGAAAGGTAGTTTTATACTGCTTACATTTGTCCTAATATGTGTTCATTATTCCAATATTGTACATTTCACTGCTTCCTGCACAATTAAATACTGCAACATGTACGAATTCTCAATACTCAGGCAACATGGCAAGCAGCTGCAGAAGAAAGTACCCTTTTAATATAGCCCAAAATGTGATAAATATTAGGAGACCTCACAATGAGAAAGTAAAAATTTACCCTACACATATCAAATCGATTTCAGTTTATCTGGAAAATGATCAAAGCCATTCTCAGCAAAGCACTGTATTTCAGACCAGTACAGTAGATAACCTTTGTTGTATACTTATGATCAACTCCTGCTCTACGGGGACAGAAATGCAAGATACCTTATATACAATACTCCTTATTCTGACAAAATTCCAAAAATTCCACAAGGTGTACTGGATACAGCTGAGATCGGAAGCTTCCTAAACACTTAACACAGCTGACAAAAACTTCCCTGGACCTCTGCGAAAGCAGTTCATTTCTGTCTGCTAAATGCAGAAGTCCCAAATTGCATTTCACAGATTTATGTGTTTATGCATTTTAAGCTCTTGAGGAAATGAGATCTCTCACTGTGCATGTCACATTGTTTATCATAACTGAGTGGCTAGACTGGCTCAGCTGACAATCTAGCACTGCTCTGCACCATCAGAACACTACTCATCCTCATGGAGTTTGATTATGACAAAGCTGAACCTATGTTTCCTAGAGTTACAATACTGCTATGCCAAAACCCCGAGTCTTGTGCAGACAGTGAAGGGAGAGCGGCCTTTCTCCATACATAGTGCCATCGCTGGAAGGTGCTACTAATTCCATTCATGTCCCACAACTCCCACACTTACAGATGGGACTAATGCCGCTTTTCTCTATCTCTACTCAGAGTTATTAATCACATTAATCAGTAACTAAAACTGATTAAGATAATACAGATGATTTTGTGGACACAGCTGGATACAGCACAGATCACCTGACAAGGCTCACACTGACTCATTTGAGAAGGCAGGCATGCAGGGCATTTGGTCACACGATGGGTGCAATCCTGCCACAGAGTGATTATAAGATAGCGTGCGTCTGCACACACAGTGTCAGTCATCATGGCTGGAACTGTGGCATTAAACTACTGATGAAGAGAGTGCCCTCTCTCACAGCACCTTGGCACAGGGAATATGCCAGCCCCATGACTTCTCTCATATGAGAGGCCAGATACAGCTGGTCAGCAAGTAAGAAGTGAGGCCAGGTTGGATGGAGTCTTGGGTGACATGGTTTAGTGTGACGTGCCTCTGCCCATGTCAGGGGGGTTGGAACTATGCAATCCTATGGTCCTTTCCAACCCTAACTATTCTATGATTCTGTAATTTGGTGAGGAAGATTGGCTGCATGTGGCACCAAGAGTCAAGTCAGAAAGAGGGCAGCTGAGCTACTGACCCTTAAAAACAATGCAACATTCAGAGATACAGTAAAATCCATCAATTTACCTTTTCTGCTTCTGCATTGGTAAGAATTTGGGGGTAGACTCTGTTAAGCTGCAGAATAATTTTGTCAACTACTTGCTCATTCAGTCGGCTATTGCTTGTAAGAAAGTACATGTCGTGCTGCAGCCGATGACAATACGATTGATCTGGAGATAAAATAATACAAAGAACAAACCACAGCAGTGAGTTAGCAAGCCATTTTTGAATTCTGCACATTTAATTTTCCTAACAGTGGTTAAATAGCTAAAATAAAATTACCACCATCACATAATTTTAGAAAGCTGAACTATCTGTTAGGGAACCAGAAGATAGCCACGTGCTTTCAAAAACCCATCCACTTAAAATGGCACAAATCTGAATTCCTGGCTGGTCACTTACGCTGCTTTCTCTGTCCAAAGAGAGAAGGTTCTGAACTACTTAGGTGTCAAGCACTGATGGGATATTTAATCAAATACAGCCCTAAAGTTGTTAAATCACTGAAGATGAACCTTCTATCATTTATGGAGTCAGATTATGGAGGTTTAAACTAATGTGTCTTATAAATTTTTTGATGTAAATATGAAATCAGACACTGAAACAGAACTGGAAGATCAGGAACAGCATCTCCGCCAAAGAGCCATCAAGCTTTTTAGGGAAGGACATCAGCCTTAACTTCTTACAGGAGTGGGGAGAAAAGGCAGTCCAAAAGCAGTAAATTTTTGCCACGGAAGTACATTCAAATAAACATACAGTTAAAACACATCTTTCTCTATTAACGCAAACCTCTGCAAATACAGAAATCCAGACCTGCTGTTGTTTCAGGCATCCTTTCCAATTCAATAGCAATGGATTTTGCAGCAGCATAGCATTCCCTATAGCTCCTTGTTTACAGTCCCTAGATTAAGACAGGGACAGACTGGTTCCACAGGTAACTGTGCCTGTATCAGATTTAGAAAGGGAGTGTCTATGACCCTGTCTGAAGTAAGTGCTAGAATGTCAGTACACCACTTTATAACCAAGCAGCATAGAAAACAAAACCAAACCACCCCCACTGCACCCCCAGCATATTCCCCAAGTAAAACAAATGCACAGGTTTATGGTATTTTGGCTACCAGAAAATACACAACCATAAGCCTTTTGTGCCCTGCAATTTAGAGAAGGAAGAATGAAGAAGAGTCAGGAAACTGCCATGATGCACTGCACCTGTGCACAGCCCTTGCCCTTTCTGTACCATGTCTGGGGGTTTTCTGTATTACACTGTCCTTTTTCTGTATCTCTGTAGCACTAACAGTATTTACAGGAAAGGGTTCAGGAAAACCTCTCACTATGACCACCATGCACTGTAACTTCTCCAGTGCCAGTGTCACCCCTATTCAAACAAGAACACACAGCTATTGAGACTCCAAGAGAGCTGTGATTCTACAGGCACAACAGCATTTCAGATAAATTCTTACTTTTTATACAAACCTCATATTATTTCCATGTGTTTCTAATGCCTCCTTTTCAACAGCCCACTATCAAGGCAGCTTTCTTCTGTACTGCCAGAAACATCCTGCCCTGACATACTTGCTGTGCAACCCCCTTTTTTTGCAAGAAGTTGTATGTTATCTGAGTCAAGGTTGAGATCAAACTTCTCCTCTTCAAATCAATACATTAGCATACACAAGAGGCTCTGTCAAGGACCAGGAAACTGTGAACTTTTGTCTGTTCATGTCCCTGCAACTTCTTCCTCCTTCTTTTCCATCTGCTCCATGACTTGTAGTGATTCTCAGTGTCACCAACAACACTGTACCTTCCGAAGACTTACAAAGAAAGTGCACTAAACCAGGGACTTACAGCTAGCAGAGCAATCAAACTTCAGATAATGAACCCCAGCAAGTGCTAAAAGCATGACAAAATTCTGGCAGAAGGAGTATACAAAATAAAATAAAAGCAGGCTCAAAGTGTTACCTCCTTCCCTGGTTCAGGCTTTGCTGCTGCCTTGTCATTACTGATCCCCACATAGGCAGTGTGCACAAGCATCAATTACACCAGTGAAGTTAACTGTGACAACTGAAGATTACAATTATCCAAGAACATCTTCTAAGCAGTGAGGAGTGCTCCATGTCCTCATGGCACTTTCATTTACACAAGCTCATTAAACCACTACCAGTCTTACCGAGGGCTTCGTGCTGTCATCTGAAACTTGGCTCCCAGTGCACGTCTAATGGGGCAGAAGCCTCTCTGGGATTTCAGGGCTGGCTGTGTTTTCTTCCCGTCTAAGCCAAAAGGCAGGAGAGGAGAATGAGATGATGCTTTTGGCCCCTCCGCCTACTGCTAAACTGAGCCTGCCATAGACAGGTCTTACGCCCGGCTCAGGCATTTGCAAGAAACTTCTCACATCCTAGGGGATGCTCCATTTTTAAGAAGCATGCTTCTTCCACATTCCCACAGTCACATTTTGCCTGCCTGCACTTTCACGTCCTCCAAATTACTTAAGTATTTAGGATGGGGTGCAAGGTTTAAAATTGCCTGAAGAGCAGTTCTCAAGCTCAACACTAGCTCAATAAAAGTAGAGCAGAAGTATCTCACCCTTCAAGTATCTCACTTCTCTCTTCTGAAATCTTTTGTCTCTCCTTTAACTCTGAGAAATCTCTGCTCAAACCACACAAGAGACTGCCTTCTGGCAGACCAGAGGAGTGAACCTTCCAATTGACACCAGTGCAGAATTGTGCCCCAGCTACTAAACTTAAAGAAAACAAACAAAAAAGCTCCACCAGTCCTGGTGGCTGGATCGTGGACCCTGCTCTGGAGTGATAAGCATATCTGGAAAGCACATGTGCACAATTCGAAGTCGCCACATGATGCTCCTAGGCCCAGCTTGCCCCAGGAACCCCAGCACCTTTCTTATGGCACAGACTTGCTTCAATGCACTGCCAGCCACTGCTTGGTTACAGGCGTACAAACATAACCATGCCATGAGGTTTTATAATCACGGCAGTTTTTCAGTATTGAACATGCTCATTATTTATGTTTTAAAGTAAGAGAAACCCCAAACAAGGCAACTTCACAACCGCAGCAAGGCTAGTTGATGTGCTGTCACAACTTAAGAATCAAGGGAGTGGTTGTTTAGGATGTTTTGTATATCGACCTTTTATCTCACTGCCTCATAGAGACAACAGTTATTGCAAGAAAAATGCGAAATCTTTATGTTAAGAAGAATCTGTTGCCAAGCACGAGTCACCCCAGCATTAAAAGGACAGTGGTGCTGTCAGCCAGTAGTTGCCTAGAAAGTTCAGAACAGCAGCACTGGAAGGCGAGGTCGATTAATCACAGCTTACAGTACAGGCATGACACTATCAGGCATTAGGGCATCAGAGATTACAAGGGCATGTAGTGCTAGGACAAGGGGAATGGCATTAATCTGCAAGACAGGAGGCTGAGATGAGCTCTGAGGCAGAAGTTCTTCCCTGTGAGGGTGCTGAAGTGCTGGCACAGGGTGCCCAGAGAAGCTGTGGCTGCCCCATCCCTGGCAGGTTTCAAGGCCAGGTTGGACACAGGGGCTTGGAGCAAGCTGCTCTAGTGGAAGGTGTTGGAAGTGGGTTGGAACTGGATGAGGTCCCTTCCAACCTAAACCAGTCTGTGGTTCTGTGATTCTATGATTATTTATACCCCCAGACTGCACATTGGTAGTATCTAACTCCAAATTCGTCATTTAATGTTACTGCAGTTGCACACTCGCCTCTGTCAGAACAACAATTTAACAGGGCTTAATCCTGTCCACATGTTTTGGATGCACCTTCAGGTCTTCTCAAATATGCAGCCGCAGTCGAGGAGTTGGAGGGTTGGGGTTGGACTGAGCTCAGTGAAGAGAAGCAGCAAATACAGCTGAGATTGGATACAATGCCACTTAAGCTTAAAAAAATGTATTTTCCTTACTACGAGAAACTGTAAACTTGTTAAAGAGACAGACAGGAAACTCAAACAGTCTTTGACAGCCACAAGGAAAACATGACTAATAATTCCATGTGTAACAGGCTTATAGCAGTTGTAAGGCAATAACATCATACACGACCACTTTTTTCTCTTACTCAAAGTACAGAAGGCCTCTGGCATACAGCACATGCACACCTCGCTGACATACACAGCCTGCACCTGACCACACATGGAAGGAAAGGAAGTACATGTATGATTAAGAGAGTTAGAGAAAAGCAAGTGATTACTGGTTATTTGTAGCCAGCTGCTCCTCAGACAGAATAAAATACATAAAATCAGGGATAAGGAAAGTGCAAGTAGCAAATGACAGTAACAAAGCAACACACATCATTTTTTACCTGCAGGCAAAAATCACCCTCCCTGCAACCCTTCAGAAAATGACACATCTCATTTGTTCTTTCCAAACAGGCAATTAGGTTTCTGGCAAGGGCTGCAGAATGACCCAGACTCTATACTAAGTGCTAGCATTTTAAGGCTGACAAAATATATTCTGCTCATGGAATTAAGGCTCCCTGTAAAAGCCTCCTTCGATTTACCAAGCAAACAGACAGGATCATCACAAGCTGATAAATTCAAATACAGGAGACACAAACCCCGACATATCTCTCTGGCATTCTCCATAACACCACACATAATTTCTAAACCTCCATTCCAGAAGCCTCAGTGGTATGTGCTGTGCAATGCAGACACAAGCTTTGGCTTCCTGTAAAGCTCCTGGATGATTTTCATTAACTTTATAAAGGTAAATTGACCTTGAAAGCACATGACCTGCCATTTGTATGTGTCCATGCAAACTCCTTGCTGAAGTCCCTCAGGTAAGAGCTTAAAAAAGTCTCTCTCAACAAAATGTTACCTTAACATAAATTTAACTTTTGACTTTTCCCTTTCAAGAGCCCAAGAAAGGGATTGCTGAGGATTCAAAAAGGAATCTGTCTGCAGAGAAAGGGTCTGAGATGACCAGATTGCACTGATTACCAAACGCATCCTAGATGAAGAGCAGCTGGTCTGCTCCTCTGGACTGGAGGCAGTGATACAGAGGTAAAAGACAATGTGTCCCCTCCCTGGCTGCACTCACCCACTGCCACATGCTAGTGCTACCAGCAAGTTAGGAACCAGAAGTCGAGTCTCTACACCACATCACAGAAATGTAGAATTGTTTAGATTGGAAAAGACCTTTAGGGTCATCCAGTCCAACAGTTAACCATCAACACAGCACTGCCAAGTCCACAACTAAACCATGTCTCAAGCACCACATCTACGTGGTTTCTGAACACTTCCAAGGATGGTGACTCAACCACTGCCCTGGGCAGCCTCTTCCAATGGCTGACAACTCTTTTGGGGAAGAAATTTTCCCTAATTTCCAGTCTAAACCTTCCCAGTGTAATTTAAAGCCATTTTCCCTCATCCTATCGCTTGTTACTTGGGAGAAGAGATGGACCACCACCTTGCTACAACTTCCTTTCAGGTAGTTGCAGAGTTCTGTAACTCATCTTTACCTAAAATACCTTCTCAAAATAGAAAAAATAACAAAACAGTGAGCAAAATATTAAAATGCTCTTGATACTAGAATGTGACATTTGCTTATAGGTATTCCCAGTCCTCTGAGCTTTGTAGAAAGGCAGCTCTGAGGAGAAAGACTTGGGGGTGTTGGGTGATGAGAAGCTCCCCATGATCCGGCTTCAGTGTGTGCTGGGCTGCACCCCCAGAGCCTGAGCAGCAGCTCAGGGAGGGGATCCTGCACCTCTGCTGTGCTTTGGGGAGACCCCCCCTGCAGTCCTGATCCAGCTCTGGGGCAGCAGCACAAGAGGGACCTGGAGCTGTTGGAGCAACTGCAGAGGAGGCCATGGAGATGCTGCGAGGGCTGGAGCAGCTCTGTTCTGGAGCCAGGCTGAGAGAGCTGGGCTGGGGCAGCCTGGAGAAGAGAAGGCTCCTGAAGGGGAGACCTTAGAGCAGCTCCAGTGCCTAAAGGGGCTCCAGGAAACCTGGAGAGGGGCTTTGGACAAGGGCCTGTAGGGACAGGACAAGGGGGAATGGCTTTAACCTGCCAGAGGGGAGACTGAGATGAGCTCTTAGGCAGAAGCTCTTCCCTGTGAGGGTGCTGAGGCGCTGGCACAGGATGCCCAGAGAAGCTGTGGCTGCCCCATCCCTGGCAGTGTTCAAGACCAGGCTGGACACAAGGGCTTGGAGCAAGCTGCTCTAGTGGAAGGTGTCCCTGCCTGTGGCAGGGGGTTGGAGCTGGATGAGCTTTGAGGGCCCTGCCAACACAAACCAGGCTGGGATTCTGTGATCTATTAACACAACACCTGCCCCGGTGGGTAACGCTCTCGCTCTGTTACACACACACACACTCAATCACGCTCGCTGGCCGCAGAACCCGGGGACCGGCTCCCGCTCGCTGCCGTGGCAATCACCCTCGTGCCGGGCGCCCGGTCGGGACGAGCGACTCCGCGGCGCTGCCCGGAACCGGCGACGAGGTCGGGGGCTGCAGGGCCAGGTTCCTCCGCGCTACCGCCCGCGTGGGGCCGCTCCCCAACCCAGGGGCCCGCGGGCAGGCCAGGACCACGCAGTTACAGACTCGCCTCGGAGCTGTCGCGCTGACGGACCGAGCACGGGGCGCTGGCGGCAGTAAAACACTCCCCCTGCGCACCGGCGCCTTCTGCTGCACCGCCTCGGCGACCGGTCCCCTCTCGCGGCGCTCTCCGCGGCGGAGCCCCCAGTCCCGCTACCGCCCCCGGCCCTCCCCACCCCACACTCACCAACCATGGCGACGCGGCCCGCCCGCGGGCTGCGGCCTTCCTGTGGGGATGGCTGCTGGGCCGGGGCGGGGCGAGGCGGGGCCCGGAGGAGGCGCCGCCGGAGGAACGGAGCGCCCGGAGTGACGCCTGGGGCTTCCAGGCCGCGTCGTGGCGGGTCAGGCATCACCTTGTCAGCCCCGAGGGGTAAACACGTTCGTTTGTAATCATGGAACCAGAGAACCACGGACTGGTTTGGGTGGAAGCGACCTTAAAGCTCATCCAGTTCCAGCTCCCTGCACCGAAAAGAAGGCCTGAGCTATCTGTGCAGTTTGGAAGTATAAATTTACACTCACACATCTGGGGGGTTTGAAACAATCCATAATTAGTGATGCAGCAATTTAATTTCCCACAAGTAATATAACTGTTCAAAATACCCTGTCTGCATTTTTGCAATATCCCTATGCAGCTTACAGTTTTATCCTGTGCTGCAGCCCTGTGCACTTCTTTACATGCATGATACGTAAGGTAAATTTGACTCATGTCCAAGGAGCAGGGACAACTTCTCTCAGTCAGAGGAAAGCTTGTGGCGAAGCATCTAATTAATATTATTACTATATTAACTTCACGAGGGAAGCAGTACAATGAGATCCGTGCGTTTTAAAACCTCCCATCTGCACAAAATCTCATCTGCATTTACTCGGTGAGGTACGGAAGATGAAACACCCTTCTGCTGCAGGGGAGCGAAGCTGAACCTTAGCTTTGCAAACTGTGATAAAGAGATACATTATTTATTACTGCAGATTTTTTACTGCAAAGACTAGTATTTTTATAATGCATTGGGAAAGGCAGATTTCTAGTATGGCAAAGACACAGGGTGATCTATAATCATGACTTGTCTTGAAGCTATGAAGAAAATGGTTGTGTTGAAGAGGAACAGAAATCTTCTGGAGTGATACAAGGAAAGCAAGTGCCTGGAAAACATAGGGTTAAGATACTTTTAACTGAACTTAGGTGTAACTGTGTTGTAAGTCTGTGGTGTGATAACAGAATTTAGCAGTCTTACTAAAAAGAGTGAATTATTTCTTTCCATGCTTCTAATAAGTGAATTATTTCTTACCATCCTTCTAATTATCAGTTAGTTTGGAGACAGTGACTCCCGAACACCTGCTAGCTTGGGATACCCCTTGTCTGCCCATCCTGTTCCGCTTGCAATAAATTTTGTACGAAGGTCACACTGTTCTGAATCTTTGCCAGCTATCAGAAACTTACAGATATGGCCGGTTTCAGCTAGTTTTGTGATTACTGGGGCACCCAACTGTGTCAAAGGGGAAAAGTGCACCGTGAGGAAGACTGCTTAGTTCATCTTGAAGACCCCTGCCCACGAGGGGTCTGCCATCAGAGGGCAGTGCGCAAGTGCCAGAAGGGAGGAGACTTATGATAATGACTACCTAAAGTAATTGTAAACCTCCTCCCCGCTCTCTGGGGAACCTAATGAATATGCATGTTTGTGTGTAATAAATATCTGCTTGCTTAACCCCTCGGTGTGCAAGTTAGGAGGAGCGAACCCCCTTGCACCCTGCGCTGTAATAAACATACCTGCTTTATAACTCTCTCTGAGTTGTAAAATCTGATTCCGTGCTTCAGGAGGTATTAAAATCACAATAGGCAAACTGGTAGCAGACTGGTACGCAAAAGGCTTCAATCTCTCCTCACGCAGGCATTTCTTATTAAACCAGTTTGCCTATCTTAGGCAGGAAGCCCCAAGCACCAAGGAAACTCAATCACTGCTTGGATGATCACTAGTCCACAAGATCCCGAAAGGTTTGCCCTGTTTTGCCTTCATACCAGCTCACACGCAGCATGCGGAAAAGCTGTACCAGTATCCTGGGACTGGTTAAACAGCGAAAACAAAATGTATGGCCCCTTGGAGTGATGCAATGTCTTGGGAACATGTAGCACTGAAGCTGGACTCAGCAGGTCCTGGCTGACAGGCTGGGACTTCTGAAGCCAGCAGGGAAGGCACCAGTTACCAAATGGAAGGTAAAAAAGGGTTTGGTGAGGGTGTGACTTTGCGCTTGGATACACACTGCACACTCTCATAGGAGAGACAGCTCCAGCGAGCCTGGGAGTTTAAAACAACGAAAACAAAGAATTTGCTGGCAGTTTGCGAGTGCTGCCACTTGGCGGTCTCACGGAGGGATTTCATATCCAGCACAACCTCAGGGATGGTGCTTGGGGCGTGCCAGGGTGCTTCTCGCACGTCCCGGGGCAGCATTTCACTAGCAGGGTTAACTATCAGGGTTAACTTCTCTGATAGCTCGCCTTTGTTGCCAGTGTCTGACCTTCCTTGCCAGGGTGAGGCTTCTATCCTGGCATACCTCTCCAAGGAGAGCTGCGTCCCACCCCAGTGCCATGTCACACACCACTGTGCTCTCTATGCAGGGCCTGAGGAGCTCATCATGGAGACCCTTCGGGTGAGCACAGCCAGCACTACAGTAACATACTAGGATATGCACCTACACTAAGTACTCACTGCATTTCCATTTCAGTACTTAAAAGGGGCCTGTAAGAAAGATGGGGAGAGACTTTTCAGCAGGGCCTGTTGCAACAGGACAAAAGGTGATGGTTTTAAACTAAAAGAGGGGACAGTCAGGCTAGACTTGAGTAAGAAATTGTTTACAATGAGGGTGGTAAAACACTGGCACAGGTTGCCCAGGGAGGTGGTGGATGCACCATCCCTGGAGACATTCAGTGCCAGGCTGGATGTGGTTCTGAGCAACCTGATCTAGTTGAAGATGTCCTTGCTCACTGCAGGGGGATTGGACTAGATGAGCTTTCAAGGTTCCTTCCAACCCAAGCTATTCTATGATTAACAAATGAGATACGTGCATCCTCACACTTCTTGAAAATGTTGGTTTGTATCTCCGTACTACAAATGAAAGCAGCTTTTTTATGTCTAGAAAAAGTGTAAGAAAATGGGTAAAAAAATGCATAACAATATTTTTAGTATTGTCAAATGCTGTGACATTAATGGTGTGTGTCCTTGGTAAGACGAATAAACATCCTGAGTTTATTCCTTTTACCCTCAGGAATCCAGATCTTCTGAACAGCATGAAAATAGATCTTTCAATTATTTTCATTGCACATGGAAACCTTGATCATGCCTGCATCAGTGTGATTTTTGGCAATGTACTGTAGAAACAGAAACAGGCACCTTGTGGAAAGGAAATTGCCATTTTATAACTCCTTTTATCATACATTTTTTAAGACTATTTCATATGTATATTAAAACAGTGCAGCAGAGGTGTTGCCTAGTACTGAGAAGCAGTATGGCATGCTGGGGATTTGTTTTCATGCCATTGTGAATTCACTGCAATTTGTGCTCCTCTGAAAAGTTCACTACCAGAATCTAAACCACAAAACTGAAAACCTGGTCATCTTAACGTGACACAGAAGGAAATCTCTAATACAAATCTTAACTGTTTTGTAGCAGATGGCGTTTCTGAGCACAGCAAGTGAAATGGGAGTGAAAATAAATCATCCTGGAGAGCTGCCGGTGTGCAGCACTGTGCACCACACTGCCTGGAGATATTTTTGTCCTATGGACTTAGATAACGACAAAAGTCAGGGGTTAAATATATCTCCTCGTGCCCATGGCACACAAGACTGTATTGCTGCCTGGTTTGCCTTGGAAAGAGAGATCTTAGGGAAGTCACACGGCCACTGCAGAGGCAGCAGGAGGAAAACCCATCTGCATACATGGGGCACGTCCCCAGGGAGGCACATACTTGGCTGGAGCTGGGCCACTGAATGCCTCCCATGGAATGATCCGTGACATTCAGTACGCACTGCTTGGTACTGGTAACAGCAATGAGTGTATACACACAGCACTCCAAAACCCTTACACGTTTTGAGCCGAATGGTGCTGAGTCTGAAACTGCTCACAGATCGAGCGGCACTGTGCGAAGCCCCCGCTTCCTGCTGATGGCAGGCAGAACTCCTTTCTGAACTTGGTGATTCAGTTCAGATTTCTCTCTCCTAATTTAGTGGCTGAGCGGAGGGTTCTGCCCATGGGTATTCTAAAGGCCAGCAGCTGTATTTCCTGGTTAGCTAAACCCCAAAGCCATTGCTGTTTCCTCCCTGCTGAACCAACCATTTGTTTACTTGAGTGAATGATTTGATTTACTAAATATTACCCTTCTACTGGCAGCACGGGCACATAGTGTTTTCTTGGTCTGTCTGTTAGTTGTTAAATCACAATATGGTTTCTTATTTTCCCACAGCTGAAGAGGACTGGATCTCTTTAGCAACAAATTAAATCCAGATCATGCAGTTCCTTTAACAAAGTCTTTCTTTGTGTCTAAGAAAATACAATGAAATAGTGCTTAAAAGCTCAGATTACACACTGAGCTCCCTTCAGCAAGCTTTAGCTAATCGCTTAGAAAAACTGACTCTTAGAAGGAAAAAACATAGGGAAGGCAGTGACTGGGTGGCCACTCCCGTCGGAGCCGCTGCCTCTCCTGCCTGCGCACTTCTGTTTCTGCAGATTCGGACTTTTCAGACCAGTTGTTTCTCCCAAGTTCCTCGTTACCAACACGCACTTACATGTCTTGTAGAGCATGGTCCATAGGTCTCACGGGTCCGCGGGTGCGCGGTGCCCGTGCAGCCGGAGCGCTGTCCGCCGCGCCCGCAGGAGCAGAAGTTACTGGTGCTGTGGAGAAGCGAAAGTCAGGGGGAAGCCGCGGCTCCGGCTGTGCGCAGGCGGCGGCGGCCTCCCGGCGCGTCCGGGTCAGCGCTGCTGCGTGGCGGCTCCTTGGGCAGCAGCAGTTTGCTGCGGTTTTTAAGGGACGTGTCATCCGCTCTGAAACCCAAGACGTTGGCTCAGTCAAAGTCATGGGATGGATTTGGGTTTTTCGTTTGGTTTTTGGTTTTGGTTGGTTGTTTCTTTGTGCTTGTTTGGTTTTGTTTTGTGAGGGTATTTTTGGGGTGTGTGTGTGCTAATAATCCTTAGGATTGCTTTGCATAGAGAATGGGCAATTTTCTAGTCTCCTTTATATAGTCATAGTATTACAGTTGGTATTCTAGGACAAGCGGAAAGGCTTTAACCTGCCAGAGAGACATTGAGATGAGCTCTTAGGCAGAAGTTCTTCCCTGTGAGGGTGCTGAGGCACTGGCACAGGGTGCCCAGAGAAGCCGTGGCTGCCCCATCCCTGACAATGTTCAAGGCCAGGCTGGACACAGGGGCTTGGAGCAACCTGCTCTAGTGGAAGGTGCGTCCCTGTTGGAACTAGACAAGCTTTAAGGTCCCTTCCAATCCAAACCAGTCTGAGATTCTGTAGTTCCATGACAATCACCTTTTATTTCTTTTTTAGTTAGAAAGAGAGGAAGAAAAACAATTCTCTGACTCCAAACACAAAGGCAGAAGCTGTGCCGCAAGTTCTCAGGTTTTTATTCCTGACCAGCTAAGCAAAACTATTAGATATGAATAGAACTGACTTGGGTGAAATCATAGCTTGGAGCATCCTCAGGTCTGGAAATCCCTTGTATTTGTTACATGACTGAATTACACACACCCTGATTCTGCTGTCTGTCACCCCATCCTTGGAAATTTTGGTAGCACTAGTAAAAAAAGACGGTGATGCAAATTATGGGAAAATTGAGTACCTCTTGTTCCTGGCACAATGGAAAAGTCAGCTTATAGAGTAAGCCCTTGTATACTGATCATAGATCATCTTGATAAATATTACAGAAGACACTGTGTTAAGATAATGAAAATCCAGCCTCACATACATGTTCAAAACCACACTGAGCTTAATATCTGATCCCTTGTGAAGTACAAATCAAATTATACACAAGAGAAAAAATACTGAACTAATTTTTTTCCCTAAAAAACTCCAAAACATTGAAATTCTTTGAAGGTAGGAAGCAAATAAAGCCATTTGAGCATCCTCCTGTTAAAACAGGTCTGTAAATAAACAGCTGCTAGATTTGACAAACTGACATTTCACAGAGCTCCAGGGAGAAAACAAAGCCACTTTGCCTACAGTGTCCTCACATGGAAGCCACCTCCCTGCCAGTTCAGTGCCTCACCTGACTACCATGGGCCAGGAAGGGCAGAAAGGATGGTGTGCAGCCAGCATACAATCCATGGGCTTCATGAATCCAAGGCCAGCATCTGAGCATGGATTAGAAGCCACTGTAGACTCATGGTCATAGATGCAACATGCCTCCTGTGCGAAACACTACTGTCACTATTCCCATTTAAGCTTGACCTTGAAAACAAGAGCAGCCTGAACACACACATACATAAGTATAGCATGAGGGATCTGGGGAACAAGCTGCTTCTGCTCTGCATTACACCAGATGAACTTTCAGTGCCTCACTGCTGTGCCAGAGGAGTTTCGTATTTCCATCACTGCATGAGCATTAGCTAGGAATGGAGAGTGACTTCTGAAACATCTTGATGTGCAGGGTGCTGGAGACTGTACAGTGTTCCCACCAGCTGATAGGTTCTGGGTGCAGTGACAATAGAAATGGCTATGGTTGTAGATTACATGAGTCTTTCAACACTGGCTCTGTCAATCGTCTCTTCATAATAGTTGTTAAAAAATAAGTACAAAGGATCCCCTGCTCATGTTACTGAAGGGAGAAACAAATGAGGTTCCTTGGATCACTTTTAGGGGAGCGGGACTTGACCAGATTTTACAGTCATGTATTATGAGGTGTAACTTTCAAAAATCTGAAAGGTACTGCTCCACCCCACAGCAAGAGTTTATTAACATGCCACAGAGGAACCTGGCTTGACTCCTGTTAGAGCTTGTTTCACAGCTCTTGCCTGTGGTCTGACTTGGTGAAAAAAGTCCCAAGGGTATTTGAAGCATGTATCAGTAGGTTTTTTGGACTTCTCATCTGTGAGTTAGCCTACCCTACTCCCAACCTCAGAAAAAGTTCTTAAACTTCTCAACAGTAACTGAATGTACTGAAGTCCTATAGACACAGTCAGTGAGTGTAAGCCACCCTTCTGAAGCAAGCCAGAGGAGCACGCAGGTCTCAGGCCTGTGTGGAGGTCCTCCCACTGCAAGGTGCTCATTGTGACTTTGATTTCTTCTTTTTCTTCAGGTGTCTTTTCTGAGCACAAAACCTACTGCACTATGGTAAATACAGTGTAAATTTTTCAGCCAAAAACTGTATTAGATGCTATCAGGTAGCATTTATGTAGCTCTTTCTGAAATTTCCACGGAACACTTAAGAAATCCCTCAACAAAATAAAATATGTATCACAGTTTAACAGCTTCTTGCTGAGCTATCGATGTTATGAATGGATGCAACTGTAAGTCATCCCAAAAGCTACCAGCTGGCATCTAACCAAGTTTTCTTCTTGGTCCTTCCAAGCAGAAAAATTAATTGCATCTGCCATTTAATTAAAGTTGTTAAAAAGTTGCGCTGCATGACATTGTTTAAAATAAATGAATAGTTGTAAAAGCCATTTACATCTGACAGTAAGTTATAGCAGATTCAGTGAGTTACTCCACTTCCAAGACATCACTAATGACTGAGATGTTTTGGAAGAAAAATTGTTGGAGATCTCTGCCTCTTCTCCATCCCAAACCATCAGTCATTTATATCCCATTCTTATAGCAAATGTCTGGAGTAATCAGAGGCTTCTGCCTTTCTGTGCCATGCCACCTCAGATGGTGTTGGCTATCTCCTGCAGGTTATCATGTTCCATCAGTGGCAGTCTAACCAGAACTTAGACTGACAGCAGCAGAACATGATGAGGAAAACATCTTCAGACTTTCAGGATAATACCCAAGGGGCAGGCGTCCAGGAGAAGGCTTGCATGGCTAAAAGTCCATGGGTAAGGCTTCATGAAAGCAATGTTAACTCTACGGCAGATACTCTGGTGTCCATCCCAAGCTTTATTGTTCCATCCAGATCAAAATGTAGTCTTTCCCTTTCTCTCAACCATAGAAGATGTGTCAAGATCATACAAACATTTCACAGCCTCAAGTATTGGTGAATCATGAGTCAGGCCTCCCCCAAACCATGTCGTAGAATCAACAGAATGGTTTGGGTTGGAAAGGACGTTAAGATCATCCAGTTCCAACCCCCTGCCATGGGCAGGGACACCTTCCACTAGACCAGGTCACCCAAGGCTCTGTCCAACCTGGCCTTGATGTCATTAACATCAAAGAAACTTAAGAAACTTGTGGGTTTCTTCTGTTGTTTGACATTTCAGGACTGAAACTTCTCCCTTCAAATGCAAGTGTGAGACAGTTTTAAATAGAAGCACCTATTCATCCAACTCCACCATTTGTGGCTTAAGAAAATAAGAAATGTCGTGAGACTTGTAACAAAACTCCCAGGATCTGGCAACATTATACTCTGTGATACCACACAGATACACCTAAGGGAAGGCAAAATAAGTAATGCCTTTGATAAACACTGTTGCCAGTTTTTAAACCTGTGAAGAATTATCCTGTTATACTGTCACATAATTGATTAAATTATAAGAATCTTTGCACGGAGGGGGCTGTCATGTGTTTGTTTGTGCAGTTTGTCGCGTTTTAACTTGTTCTTTAAGTGCAAGCCACCAGTTCCATAAAATACACAAGGAAATGCGAGTCCTCTGTAACAGAAATGGGAGCCTGAATCCATTTGAAACTACTGGCTGGCAAACATTTAAGGGTTAACTTAATAAATACAAGGTTTAAAATGTCTATTTTAGATTCTCAGCTGATTTTATCTCCTTCCTGCACAGTACTTATTTTCCTTCTGACAATAAGTACTGTTTACATGAACAGTAAAGCTAGCTTCAGGGGGTGCAGCTGTCATAAACTAAGCACAGACCTAGAGGGATCTGAGCCACAAATCTTATAAATACAGTATGGGTGTTGTTTCCTTAACTTGTAACTTTGCTGCCTCTTGTGTTAGACGCCTAAATAAATGATAGTAATCTGAGGCTCTGGCACAGAGACAGTAAATTTACCTGCCTTCTCTGTTGCTTTCCATGGCTATCAATGTGCTTCTCACCTCAAGGTTTTGCTTTCTCCCATCAGACATCACTCAGATTGGCCTCATCAGGGTAACTGGTCTCCCTTCTCACACAGTGTGCTGGCTCAGGCATCCCAACAAGTGAATTTCTTTCACTCAGTGACTTGCAATCGTATTATTCTATTTTAAAGTCACATACTAAAATCAAAATACCAGCAGCTAAATCATGAAATCTGATTAATGTAACTGCAGAGATGTGGAAGAGGAAGGAAATTCAAAAGAGCTCAGAGAGGCAGGACGAAGCATAACTGGGCCACCCTTCACACTCATCTGCTTTTAAAAAGTGAGGCATATTACTAGTAGAACAGAGTTGCTCCCTCCCATGCCTACAACTCTGTTTCATCCTATGTTGAGATGTGCTTTCTTTGCCAATCAATTGTTTAATCATTTGGCTTTCACTCTTTCTGGGTTTCAGAGAAGCACCTTCATTCTGGTACTTGAGGTTCTCTCCCTTTATTAAAATTAGATTTGCCCTTTCCCATCTTCTAAGACCTCCCTTGTCTCTTCAGTTTCCTGAAGCTGTATCGATGATGTTTCAAGTATTGCTTAGCCAATTCCTTTAGTGCTTTAGGATGAATTTCATCATGGAATAAAATTTATCTTAATATTTGTGGTGTTCTTGCTTTATTTGAGACTGCAATCCTAGCCCCAAGTTAAAATTCATTGCATTAACCAGTGAACTCAGTGATGCCTGATCCAAAATAGGCACTAAGTGGCAGTCATCTCTGAGTCCATTTTTGCTCTTCCCAAGAAATTCCTTACCTGTAGTTTCACTCTGTTTCTTCCACTGTATTTTTATCTTCTCTCATTTCCTTTGCTTGCTGTAACTGTCACTCTGACCTTTCTGAACAGCTCTACCCACCCCTTTGGTGCTGCTCCTCAATCATCTGCCATGTTTCCATTTTTTGAATTTTTCCACTCTTTCATGTTCTCAGCATTCTTAAGGCAGCTGTATCAGATCTTTGCTGTCGTCCGCATTGGGTCTTTCTGGCATTCCTTTAAATAGCCTCTGCTAGTGATGGCCAGCTCTCCTGCACACCATCTATCAGCTTGTTTCTGCGCAAGTCCTTGTTATTTTGGTATGTCAAATTTTGCCTTTTTGAAGTCCATTTTCCTTATTCTGCTGCTCTTCCCCCTTTTCTTAAAAATGTGATGTCACTTATTTTCACATTCACCGAATGCCATTTTTGATTTTAACAAGTTTTCCCCTGGTGTAGTCAGAAGCAACTGTGACCCCACTCCCCACCATGTTCAAAGCTAAAGCAGTCACCAAGACATATATTTGAACTCCTAATGATTGTACACTTTTCCAGCAGAGAATTAGACCAATAACATCACCTAGTATTAAAGGTGGCTCTGTTATTTCCCCAAGTAGACTTCTCCCAGCTCCTTCTCCTAACTGCAGGATCATTCAGCATCCCGTGCTCCATGCTTCTTTACCCTTCGTTCTCCAACCACAGACATCCATTAATGAGCATTTCACCTCATGCTGAACTTCAGAGTGCACAGACCTTTCTTCTCACATGTCCTACCTGGAACAAGTTATCCTTTACCATGCCAAGATACTAGTCCTATAATTTCTTCCACAAGCACTTAATAATTCTTGAGTTGTACCTTTCATTATGTGGAAAGTCTTTAACTCCTTTGCATTTAATTCTGATGTACCAGCCGTGTGTATAAGAGCAGCTCAGATGTTTGGCTGATTTTCCCAGCCTTTGTTCATCTCTATGCTCCTTTCACACATTTTATTATTATTTTCACTCACCTGCAAAGTTTCACCACTGCTGCTATTCAAGCCCTCCTCTCAAACATGACCGAGAGTGCTTTCCTGTGGAGCCCAGCCATTCCCAGACATTCCCAGCTGTTCTGCCAGAGAGCCTGACACCAGCAGTGACGAACAGCTGCCACTGTGCAGTCGGAGTGCATCGCTTTATGCAGACATTTCATATCCCTGCAGATGTGAGGAAGAAATTGTTTACAATGAGGGTGGTAGAATCCTGGCACAGGTTGCCCAGGGAAGTGGTGGATGCCCCGTCCCTGGAGACACTCAAGGCCAGGCTGGATGTGGTTCTGTACAACCTGATCTAGTTGAAGATGTCCCTGCTCACTGCAGGGGGATTGGACTGCATGAGCTTTGAAGGTCCCTTCCAACCCAACCAAACTGTGATTCTGTGATCTTCTCAAAAACATTCTGACCCCTCTGCATCCTCCCCAACATTGGCAGCAACCCTGAGTGTTGGGTGCCAGCAGCTGGGTACAGGCAGTGGAGCTGGTGCCAGCCCTGTGTAGGGAGAAGCAAATGCTGCACATGGGATGCAGGAACACATCTGGGTACAGAAGCTGGTTGGGTCTGGCAGGGTTCCGAAACACTGCAGGCAAATGGCTCACAGCACAAGTATCTCCTGGTAATCATTGGCTAGTATTGATTTAATGAATTGAGAACTTAACTGGAACAAGTGTTGAGAACTATCTCCATTCTCCTTTTCACAGCACATATTGAGAAGTGCATTGCAGGGGTACAACCTGTTGTATAGAAGAACTGAGCTTACAGGAACGAAAAAAACCCAAACCCTTCCTTTGCTGCAACTTCCACAGAGCTGATTTTCAACCATGTATTTTTGATCTCTGACAAGTGTGGCCAGGATGGAACAAGGCATTTTTAGGCCTGACAGCAAATTACAATAATTTGAATTTCAAAACTGAAACTTCAGAACTGAAGGTCTTAATAGGATGCCTGATTCACAACAAGCAGGATATACAATAAAACAGTTACTGGAGCTTGCTATAAGATTGTATTTCCATCATGACAGGTATGTGACAATACCCATTAGACAGATGATGACAGAATAAATAAGGCTTCAACTTGAACAAAAATAACAGTACACTATCTATAACATATGTGTGTGCATACAAACAGCAGAATCAGAGCCCTATCAGTTACTTAGCTATTCAAAATGGACAAAACAAGAAAAAAACCTACCTTGTTTCCTCACACAGCAAACAGATTAATAATTGGAAAAGAAAGCAGGTTTTCTGTTGTGGTTTAAGCCCAGGCCGTAAATTAGAACCATGCAGTCTACTTCTCCCCCCACCTTTTCTTCCCGCTGCTCCTGGAGGGACGGGGAGGAGAATCGAAAGAATGAAACTCCCATGGGTTGAGATAAGAACAGTCCAGTAACTAAGGTATAACACAAATCACTACTGCTGCCACCAATAATAATGATAAAGGAAATAACAAGGAAGAGAATACAACACCTCCCCATCCGCTGACCGATAACTCACCCCCACCCAGCAGTGCTCTAGCCCTTCCGGGTAGCTCCCAGTTACATCCCCCGGCATGACGTGCTATGGTATGGAATACCTCTTTGGCTGGTTTGGGTCAGGTGTCCTGTCCCTGCTTCCTCCCAGCTTCCCCTCCTCCCTGGCAGAGCATGAGACTCACAAAGTCCTTGGTCAGACCAAACATCGGTGTTATCAGCTCTGTTCCCAGGCCAAAAGTAAAAAACACAGTGCTGCAACAGCTACTAAGAAGGAGAAAAACTGACTGCTACTGCTGAACCCAGGACATTTTCCCAAAACTGGATCACCCTTCAGTGCTCTCACAGGGATGCTGCAGTGATGCCCTGGACCACCTTTCCACCTGCAGGCCTGCACCGGCCGTCAGTGCCCATGCCAGCACCTCCTCCGTCCCACAGGCTGGTGGATCCAGAGCTGGGCCTTGGCTGCACCCTGTCACGCATGGTCTTGAAATGCAGAGCACAAGGATCCAACAAAAAGGCCTTCCTGATACCAAACAATTGGGGCTTTTACTTAGAAACAGTTTTATTGTAGTTCTATTATACTACTGTGTAAAAATATGAGGGATTTTTCATTCTGAAATGCTTACAAAAACCACTGGTTAAAAGAAGGTTGCAATCTTACAGATGTGTAATTATTACCAATAACCTTGTATGAGGCAAATATACAAACTGGCTACCATTTCTCTCTGGATGTACGGAAGAGTTTGGTTTTGCCATGGGCACAAGACATAGCACACCATAGAGAATGGACTGTCAGCCTCAACATTCATTTTTTTCATTTGTATCATAACTTGAAGCATTTCTATTAAATAACCATCTTGGAATATAGAAAACTTTCAAATTCATATGAATAATTCACTCTCTATGTTGTCTTTAAGGCACATATTTCTATCCAAATTTCATTTGGGTGCAAAGGAGCAGTTGTGTTTCAGACAGCAGCAGGTATCTGGCAGCTCAGTTTGTTAAAACTGTCCTTATGTCCATGGACTTCAACGAGAAGTATTGAGTTCACTGTCTGTACTGCAGTGTTGTGTCCTGGTACAGCCTGTTTCATCAGTGTACTACTGCTCCTGGTCAACTTTGGCGGATGATTGTTGTCTTTGCAACACCCAGGAGCTATGATGTCCCCAGTCCACTCCTCCTGGAACCTGCAAGCATGAAGGAAAAGTTATTTCTGTTTCATTTGCTCTGGCGAGGATACAGAACTTCCTCATCCACTTCATTTGCACATCAGGCATTTTGCAAACCTTATGCTGTAACGTAAGGACTCACTTCTCCTAGCATTAAAACCAGTTGGCAGCAGTGGAGCAAATGACTGTGTTTCTGTAAAAGCTGATGCAGACCTTGAGAAGACTTGTGATGTTGATATTATTTGGGGTTGAGGCAGATGTTGTTTGCTTTCCATCAAATGAGTCCCCAGCTTCAATTTAATGCTATGCTATCTGCAGAATATTACAAACACTTGAATTCTGGGACTGGTGTAGAAGGAAAATCTATGCTTGGTTAGCAGAGCACTGCTGGGATCACAAGAGCCAGTTGTGCTCAGCAGGGTTTGAGGTGTTATTTGCAGAGCTGCCAGTGATGCTGATGCAGTGCAGTCACATCATGCCTCGTGCTAACCCTTGACTGCCCAGTCTGGCTACTGCCTGGCCCTCCCAGAAGGGACTGCAGGCTGAGACTCCGCATTTCCAGCAGCTCTGGTGGTCACTAATCCTTCCCACACCAGGAAAGGAGGTCTGCCAGCAGTGGGGAGACAGGCTGCAGCCCCAGGCAGCAAACCACCCAGCAGTGGATGGTGTGGGCAGAGCAGCGGCAGCCAGAGACAGCAGAATTCCTGAAAAGATGCTCAGTAAACTACACACAGGAAAACGGGATGTGGGATCAGCTTGTGCTTGCACACTGCTGCTGGAGGCATGCTAGATACAATGGGCTTTAAGCACATGGCTCTGTGGACCAGAAGCAGGTAAGACACAGCCCTTTGGGGTCTGTGCCAGATGACTCTGGTCTGAGTATGTGGGCTTTTGTAAAACAGCATTTACTCTAGAGCAGCTGCCTGCATGCAGGGCAGATGCTGAGATTGCCTGCCCCACGCTGACACCACTGAGCACAGCAGCCTGCACACTCTGCGCAGCCAGAACAGGGTGGTCTTATCCTTTTGTACGTGTAAAGCTGGTCAGGAAACAAGTTACATTCTGCAGTAAGCCAGCCAGCAGAAATGCTCATACACAAAAAGTGCACATATATAGAAACCACAGGGGAATAACAGAAGATAAAACCAAATAACCAAGGTCTTGCTGTTCTGGTACTGAGTGGAGATACATCTCCTGTAAAGGAGAATGAATCTTGCTCTTCACTGGAAAGCTGTATTACAAAACTATCTGGGGTGTAAGCTACAGTCAGATAGTGCAAAGGCATCTTAAAGCACCTCTGCATTTGATGCAAGAAGGCGCTGTCATCAGCATAGTCTCAATATACTTATCAAGGTGGTGCTCAGATGAACACAATTTACCCACCTGTAATTTGGACAACGACAAACTCATCTATTTCTTAAAAAAACCCCAGCCTGGTCACTTGGCACACTTTGTGTTGACCTGCACTGTTTTAACTGTCTTTTATTCTTGGTGCACCAAAGCCCTCAGGTATCTTTGTGCTGGACACTAGAACACCTATCTGAATACCCCTGTGCCTTGCCGTCAGGGAAAAGAAGCTACATGAGGGTACACTGCAGATCTCACTGCTGAAAGACCTTCTGAGATACTTGCTACTCCGCATTTCTTATTTTTTAATAGTACATTGGAGCTCAGTTCTGTCTTCCTGAAGTGGTATCAGTAGTTACAAAAAAAAATCAAATCAGAAGAGCTTGTACAGGGAGAAGAACTGGGATGAAGTTTAGCATGGGATAGCCCCAGCCTTTGCAACCAGCCCTGCCAGGATTATAGTTCAAATGTAGGTGTTCTGGTTATGGTGCAATAAATATACTTTACCTAAGCAAAATTCATCCTATTCTGACTCTTTCTCCTATAAAACTCTGTACTGTGAATCTCTGCAATTATCCACAATCCACCAGCAACTCAAAAACCCAGACTGGCTGAAACTGTGCCTGGAGGACAACTATACTCCTGCCTAAGAAACCTCTTCCTCCCATTTCGGGAACTATAAGTCTAGGATGAGGTGGCAGTAGGCACCCTTCATTCACTGCACTATGTTGAGCCCTGTTGATGTCAGAGGGACAGTGAAGTCAGCAGAGTCTCACCTAAGTGGAGGTTAAGAAATGCTATTAAGAGGGCTGAAGTGTCAACAGGGACAGATGAGCACACAGTGAGCTCTCCTCTGCCTACAAGGCTATCAGTCAGACCTGGCCTTCAGTCTGCACTTTCATCCTCAAGAGCTCTGTACTTTTTAATAAGAGCTTCAACTTTCTTGAACTCCAGTTTCCAGGAGTTTCCAGAGCTATCTCAAATGTCATGGTAAGAGGATTAGAAGACCTCCCTGTTCTCTTATCTGGAAATACAAACCCACCCAAGGGTGCTAGGTGAACAGTACATTTGACCAGGACAGACTTTATTTGACAGATAAAGTCGGAGCTCCCATCCAGGGAGAAGAACAGCCACCATACCATCTCCAAAGTCAATAGGCTTTGGAGGATTCACAAGAATATTGCTTGGTTACTTGAGAGCTGCTCCTAACTGGAGGGGAAAACACAGTTAATGGGACATCTGAGAAGCGTGAGAACTCACAGCACTGGGGCTACCACAACGCTGCTCCGTGCTGGTGCGGGGTCCTAGCACAGATTCTTACAGTGGAGGACGGGAGGGGATTTTTTTTGTTACTCTATGTCTGGTGACTTTGTACAGGACCCTGGGGGAATCATGGGGGAAGCATTATGAAAATAATAATAGAAGCTTTATGAAAAGCACATGTTGCTGTGCACACCCCCTCCGTGCGCACTGTGATGACAATTCAGATTAGAATTCAGGAATCAGTCTTATTTAGCAGTTTGCTCTTCCACCCATTGTGAGAGGGCCCCGAGATTAAACCGCAGCTCACTTCCCCTGCCTGACTTGTCCTTGAAACATGCATGTCAGAAGGTGCTGGAAGATTTTAGTCTCTGAAAGGTGGCGGTGGGGAACACAGAGCACAGTAATAACAAACTAGAGGAAGAAAATCCTCCATGAATAGAGAAGCTCAGGGTGGGACAACTCACAGGATGGGACGATCTACGTGAAAGCTTGAAAAGGAAAACTGCCCCTCTCCTGTCCCAGGTGCCACACAATCAACCACCACACGAGTGAGGAACTGTATTAATTAACTACAATTGTATCAAATGGGTCATTTGCTCTTTGCAGCCATTTCACTGGATGCTTTATATAGAGAAGTATTAAACACCACAGTGACAATGGGTCCCGCATCTCCTCCTGCAGCCCTGGGAGCAGATGCCGGTGGCTCTCTGCAATTGAAGCCCTGAAGCTGATCAGAGGTGGCCATATCCAACCTGCACAAACAGTCCCGCACATGCACCACAGCCTTGGGCACCAGGAGCCCATGGTGCTGAGCTCTGCACACCTGAGCTTCCAGACCAACAGAAGCAACTTCTGACAGGGAGGCCAATCATCAAAGCAAATGGGTGGATCTTCTGGAGGGAGAGAAGTGTCGAGTTCTCTGTGAGACCACTGGCCTTCAAAACCACCCAAAGTGGTTTCTCCAGGGCCTCTAACAGCCTTGCACTAAGTCACTGTTGTAGAAGATGTTTTGCCACCTTAATTCTCCCTCTGATGATATTCTAGGTGTCCTAGTGGGTTTTTTCTTGCTCTGTTTACATTTTCCATCAAGCTTTGCAGCAGCTTGTCTCTCAACAAAGGTATTTCTTCAAGTGTTGTCGACTTTCACCATGGTAAATCAAATCTACATAGAGCCATAGAATCACAGGCTGGTTTGGGTTGGAAGGGACCTTAAAGCTCATCCAGTTGCAATCCCCTGCCACGGGCAGGGACACCTTCCACTAGAGCAGGTTGCTCCAAGCCCCTGTGTCCAGCCTGGCCTTGAACACTGCCAGGGATGGGGCAGCCACAGCTTCTCTGGGCACCCTGTGCCAGTGCCTGAGCACCCTCACAGGGAAGAACTTCTGCCTTATGTCTAGGAAGGGCATCAGATCCTTCAGCTTTTAAATCTTTTCTACTTAGGTGTTCAGAGGAGAAAATCAGCTGAGAAAGTGGCCTCAAGGGGGCACAGGGCAAGGTAGGAATGCAGCCAAGTGTTCCATCCCATCTTACCCATACTGCTAGGCAGTCCTTGGGCTTACAGCCATGCTCCTTAGCAAGCCTGGACAGACATGAACATTTTTCAGAGCAACATGAGTTTCTGCCTTGCACCTTCCTTGCAACCTCTTACACAAGACAGTGGAAAATTGCAACCATTATAGCCACTAAATCAAAGAGAAAAGGAAAACACATTTCAGTTTACTGTGGAGGCCAAAGCTATGAGCTAATTTCACAAACCTTGCATATGGTTTCTTGGACTGACTGCAAATGCTGAGGTGCCTCTCCTAAGAGCATCCAGATTTGGAGTTTTTTTCCAAAACTCTTCCACATGAACATCTTTGTTGTTGGATTGTCCTTACTTGCTTTTTGCCAGGTACACTTGTAATGCATCTTGTAGTCAGAAAGGGCTCTGGTACAAACATTTCAGGTACTAAAAATATCTCTGTGGGAGAACACACTCTCCTGTTTCTCTTCAAGAGAGATTTTTTTCTTCTTGATAATATACTCCAGCTGAAAGCTGGACTTTAAACCTACCGAGACATGGGCTTTTCCATTGGGCTGACTCCTGCAGTCAGATCAGCTACATCATAGAGAATGTTTTATAACTTGGCCTAGAGCTGTGTAAAATAATTCACCTCAAAACAGTCCAAATTTTGAATGCACAACTTATTCCAAATGCTTCAACACCGGGGTGGGGGGGAGGAATTATCAAATTTCTGTGCTGCCTTCAGATGTATTTTCAAGCTGGACTACTTTCTTTCTGGTTGTCATCTTAGTTGACAGAGGATGAAAAGGAGTTAGTCCATGGCTAAACTCAGTTCTTCCTGTGGGTGGAAAATACTGGGCCATCAATTCTCCCTTGCAAAATAACAGCACTTCAGTGTGTCAAGGGAGTAACTACTTCAGGACAGGTTACAGGGATGTTATGCTGAAAAAGCTAAGAAAGTAGAGGCTTCCCGATGTGTGGCTATTTTTTTTTACTATAATGAGGAAGCTGATGCAAAGTGAAATGAGCTCTCAGCTTTATCTTATTACTAGTGATCTGGTTTCTCCTGGGACAGTTATCTTTCTGCACATGCTGCAGATGTATAAATATGCTATGGCTCAAACAGTGGAATGCCCAGTTCTTTCATGCCTTTGCATGCCAAAAAATGCTTTGCTGTTTGCCCTCACAATGTTTACACTAGATTGTGTGTATTTTCATGATTTCTCCTCGAGGCATGGCTAGGACTACTCAGTGGAAAAAAGTAGGCTGCTAATTCAGTCTGGGATTCAGGCAAGGCTTACTCCAGGCAGGGGGTTCAAACTTGCCTCAACCCACCTGCACCAACCATCTACCTGGGGAACAGCTACGGCTGATCCACAGGGTGATGTACCCCAATGCCTGCATTAAGGTCACCCCGCTTTTCTTTTCAACATCAGTTTCTTTAATGTCATCCCTCACTGTCATTCCCCTTCATCTCTCAGACATTTCCAGATTACTCAGACATTACTCAAACTGGCACAGAGGAAGGACAGCTGTCATTTACCTTCTCTTTATGGATATTTTGCCCTGTGCCTGTCACTGCCTGCTCAGGCACCTGACCAAGTCGAAGCTCTCCCCCATGGCTGAAGAAGAGGGCTGTTTGCCTTGGGTGGTGGTTGCCCAAGCAATTATTCCAGAGGCGGATTGCTGCAGGGCCAGGTAAGATTCTTCATCAGAAAATAACTGATCCAAAAATAACATATCCTGCTCAGGAACACGCCCATCTCTAAAAACCCTCTTAAACACAGCACAGCATTTCAAATGTCAGCTCCTGTGCCACACTGGGCATCCCTGGTGCCCATCTGACCCCAGGCAGGCTGGGGTCTGCTCTTCTGGTCTGGTGCGCTCTTCTCTCACTTTGGAAGAGGTCTCTCACTTTGGAAGAACGATGCCAATAGTCCTGGTTTTATTCCCATGCAGAACTGGGAAGTGGTTTAAATGTTAAACTGTTAAAGGGAGAAGAATACAATTTCCTGAGTTTAGGCTTTTCTCCTGACACATACTGCAGTCAGGCTGTGTGAGCTGTTCCTGATATATCCCCATGCTGACAAGCCCTGCCTCTGCCCAGCAATCCTCCCAGGGGCTGTTTTGGAGGTTCATGCACATTGTTTTTCTCTAACTCTGTGGCCCAGTGCTGCAGCTAATCTTCCTCCCACAGCTGGCAGACCCTTTTCTTCAGCTAATCTGTCTCAAACCTCTGCATCATACAGCAACCTGCTATCTCTGCTCTATGCTCTCAACTTCTGAGAAGCAACACTGGCAAAAACACATCCCTCCCAGCGGCCCCATGCCTTGTAACTTGTCTTTCCCTGCTCAACATCAGTTAGCTCTTCAAATATTCTAAAAGAGCAGATATGCTGTAAATGCCTGCAGCGCATGTAAGACTTTCTGCCAAAAATTGGTATTTTTATCCTCATTGTGATTCCTTACATCCAAATGAAAGAGCTGCCATGAACAGTGACTGCACTCTGTAGTTAACAATCCCAGGTATGTGTAGACATATTTCTCAGCATTTTTAAGCAATTTGTTCAAGCAGCCAAGAAGACAGAATGGGGCTCATTATAATTAGAGTAGCTGCCACTAAAATTCAACATTTCCCTGCAAAACTATATATTCATCACACTTGTTCCATGTTTCAAACATGAGGGGAAAAAGATCTTTTTGTGACAGACGGGTCCAGAGCTTCTTACTGTCCAACAGCTCGGCTTCTACATTATTTATAACTTGTATGCATCAGCATTCTGCATCCACGTTATGTCACCTTGTTTCAGCCACAATTATCTCATTGGCATACTAAGGCACTGCTTTAACAGATGACAGGTTTTTAATCCTAAACGACTCTGCAAACCATAACAAATATCTTACCTGTCTGAAAAAATTGGCTTTTCCCTTTATTTTCTATTGTCTTACGTGATCTTTGTATCTTTGATCCTTGAAGTGGTGAATCAAAATGTTAATCTCTAGTTAATCTCTAAATATATTCCTATTAAGTCTGAAAAGCAGCATGACCTACATCCTCTTCTAGTCAAAAACTGGCTAAGATATACTTAAAATGGTCTTCTTCAAGGGTGGAGGAATTCTAACTCTTCCAGGTACTTTATATGTTACATGAAGAAGTAGCAAAACAGTTTTCTTTAAGAAAAGGAAATACTATTGTAAAAACGACTGAAATTGCCAAGCTTCCACCCACTCCCTTCTCAGACAAAGGCACCACTCATCTCTCAGCCTTCCCTTCCTAAGTGGGTTGCACAGCCACTTCCCATGGCTCTATCACAGAGAACAACATATACTGCAGCCCTGACAAAGCAGGGAGAAAACAATCAGCTCCCATGCTTCTTAGGACAGTTCCTCATTAGAAAAACAAACTAGGCTTTCTGATTTGGTCAGAGGTCTAGCAATGCACTGCACAAAGTCCTCCAAATGTCTGAAACATTAATACAAGAACAGAACAGATCGGAACAGGATAGGGTAGGATAGATTTCAGCTGGAAGTGACCTACAACAATCATCTAGCCCAACTGCCTGACCAATTCAGGGATGCCCGAAAGTTACAGCATGTTATGAAGGGCATTGAGTCAATGACTTCACCACTGACAGGCTTGGGGCATCAACCAGCTCTCCAGAAAGCCTGTGCCAGTGTCTGAACACCTTCTCTGTAACAAAATGCTTCCTAATGTCAAGTCTGAACATTCCTTGAGGAGCCTTGGTTAAATTATCTGTTGGATTGTTTGTGACCATGGACACACACTTTGGCTCACATGCACACAGCGATATACAGAATCTTTCCTTTGGATTCCCTCAGGTTTGCTGCTTTTTTTCCAACCGCATCACATGCCTTTATTTCCTCGGACAATCAATACTATCACAGCTCCACCACTATAGCAACACTCCCACAGTTAGAGATTTCTCCCAAGTACAGGCTGCCAACACATCCACTTCACCTTAAACAGGGAAAGGCACCACAGAAGTAACCCAGCTGGTGGATGTACCTTTCCACACTCGTCTTCCCGGCATAAGCCAGGGATTTGCCTACACTGCCCTGTTGCTCCCAGTAACCTGGATGAGCACAGGATGAAGAGACTTAGCCTAATTTGCTACACACAAACAATAAGCCTTGCAAGTGAAACACAAAGCTGAGAGATCATTTGTTGCCTGCAAGAGTTAGCGTGAAATAGGTTAGCAGCATTCCCACATCATCCTGAGCATATATCCACTTAACAGAATTAAGCAGTAGAAATTCAACATCTTTTACTACCCTTGATTAAATAGATGATTATTTGAGTGAAGAAAAGGAAGAAGGTACAAACTGATGAAAGGTCACCCCCATTCCTAGAACAATTCCAAGGCAGTTATATTCAGTCTGCCACAGTTTTAGTGCCATTCCCACTTCTGATTAGAAGCAGCACTTGTTCTCCACGTGCGAAATGGCTCTGGGGTGCAGAGACTAATACACCTGCTCTCCCAGTGGAATTTTGCTCTGAGTAGTGATTAGCCAGGATCACATCCCCTCTGCACAGTGAAGATAAAGTAGACCTTGATTAATAGCAGCCCTCACCCATCAGGAGATGGGATGGGGCACCAGTATTTAACACATCAGGTGTATTGTTCCCCACTGAAGTTTATACATTCTAAAGAAATAATAAACTTGTTGATTTTGGGCCTGACTGAAGCTACTTATCCAGAGGAATTGCATATTCCCTGCTACTTGCAGGTAAGAAAAGGTGTACAGAAGTTTGTAAACATAACACAGTAGCCTTAGCTCCGTGGAGCGGTGCAGATAAGAACCACTTGGTCTGGTATCTTATTGCAGATCAGAGCTTGAGGCTCCAGCAGAGCACTAACCTCTGGTTATAGCCGTTTATAGCTCTTTTATCTATGTTGTTTTAAAAGCAGATTACACTTACACAAAACATTTTAACATTGTAGCAGATTGAAATTACCCTAAATTAAAAACTGCATCCTGAGTCTTCTAAAAGCTGTTTAGGTTATAAACTGTGTTTAATGAGCTGGACACATGTTTCTGCAATCACCCAAAGCTAGGAACTGATTCAGCAGCCATCAGACTTGTGTGCAAGTGCTCCATTAGAATATAATTTTCAGCTGCACTGTGACATGGAAGTAGGCTTAAAATCTGCATAAAATTGTTTTCTGCAGGCAACTGCTAGAAATCACAAATACTGATGTGTTTACATAAAAGCTGTATAAGTCAGCAGTGAATTAAAAGCACACAAGGATTGCAAACAAGGATATTGTCATACATGATGGCAAAGTAGAACCCAAGGTATATAAAAGACGCAGTGACTGTGTTTATAGGAATGGTGATAGCAAAACAGCAATTAGAATTTCACATTTATGCAGAGAAGGACTTAGGGGTGGTCAACGAGAAATTTAGCATGAGCCAGCTTCAGTGTGCGCTTAAGCCCAGAAACCACCCATGTCCTGGGCTGCATCAAAAGAAGCATGACCAGAAAGTTGAAGGAGGTGATCCTGCCCCTCTACTCTGCTCGCATGAGACCCCACTTTGGAGTATTGTGTGCAGTTCTGGTGTCCTCAACATAAAAAGGACATGGAACTGTTGGAGCAAGTCCAGAGAAGGCCACAAGGATGATCAGGGGCTGGAGCACCTCCCATAGGCTGAGAACATTGGGGCTGGAGAAGAGAAGCTGCATGGAGACCTCAGAGCAGCTTCCAGTGTCTGAAGGGGCCCTACAAGGATGCTGGGGAGGGACTCTTCATTAGGGACTGTAGTGATAGGACAAGAGGTAACAGGTTTAAACTTAAGCAGAGGGAGTTCAGTTAGATATAAGGAAGAAGTTCTTTCCTGTGAGGGTGGTGAGGCGCTGGCACAGTTTGCCCAAAAAAGAGGTAAATGCTCCATCCCTGGCAGTGTTCAAGGCCAGGTTGGACAGAGCCTTAGGCAACGTGGTCTAGGGTGAGGTATTCCTGCCCATGGCAGGCGGGTTGGAACTGGGTGATCTTAAGGTCTTTTCCAACCCAAACCATTCAATGATTTATAATTTTTCTTCAGTTTTTTGTTGGCAACAACACAGCCAGAATAACACATTGGGATACCTTGAGAGGTGATTTTGAACTGACCCTAGAATGCCTGCATCAGCCACCATCAACGCACACTTCATCTCAGCATGGACATTTCCCTGGAATCCTCCAGGGGCTGGACTGGTCTCTCTCACCGTGGGCACTCGTTCTGCCTCATGGGTGAGGATCCTGCTGTGCTTGCCCTGCACACCCTGGTAACAAAACGGGGTTGCTCAAAGGGAGCATTCCTGGTCAGTGAGGGATAAAGGGTAATACCCAGCGCTCACCTTGAGCTTAGCACAGCCCAAAGTGTCCCGGGCTGCCTCCTCCCTTAAGGCTCTTAGGAGAGCTGGCACTTTGATATCACTAACCCCCACAGAGTGGTGACTTTCCTGATGGAGTTTAGCATCAATTTAACAAAGCCAATTAAAAACCTGTCTCCATTTAATCTGGTACAACCTTCCCTGCAGAGCAGGCTTCACCAAGCACTACTGGGGATAGATGGAAGAAGCTTTAAGAAGGGAGGTCAGGCTCAGCTTCTCTGTTGTCTCTCCTTTCAGCAACATTAATGCCCCACAAGACAGGTAAGTTCAAGAACAAGACCTGACAATTCCCTGGCATCAGCTGCTCTCTCAGGGCATCCCTTTAAAGTACATTTTCAAGGTGTCTTTCTAAAATATGTTCAACAAACTAATTCAAACCCACTGTATTTTAATAGCCTTACCTGTAGAAGCCTTGGTTTTCATATGCCATGTTAGTCACATCATCGAATACGGATTTATTCCTGAGTTTCTTATTGTTGTTATTGTTTCTTCCCTTAAACCCAAAGTAAGCAGCTTGCATGTGCTCTAGTTCTTCGGCTCTGAGCTGGTACCACAGCTGCATATCTCTGTGAATAAAGCAAGGGATACAATACATTACTGTGATAAATGGCTGTATCTCTGAGCTTTTATCTGACCACAGCCCTGACTCCCTAGAGTTTACATCTACATCCATGTTTACTGAAGACTGCACTAAAACACAGCTGAACTTCAACTGCAAGGCAAACTTCCAGTGACTTACATAGCTGCTTAAATACCTTAAGGTGGTGGTGTGTTCTTAAATAGCATCAATTTTATTCTGTACAATAGTGGTATTTTAAGTATTATCAACCACTCCTCAAAAAAACCTCCGTGTAAATAAACCAAAAAAAGCACCTGTGGACAGTTCAAGGACAAAACCCCAATAACGATGTCAATTTGATTCAGTGGATTTTGAGACTACAGCTAATAGCGAAAGTCACCTGAGGTGTGATGTGTCAGTTTTCTCAGGGACCTTCATCGGCGACACATGTCAGGGCAGATCCTGTGTATGTGAAAAGACCTCAGCCCATCCCCATTTTATGGAAAAAATTATTCAGAATTAAAACCCAAAAAGTCTTTTCTGGGATGCTTTGCAGCTCTGCTGTTGCTGAGGTTCAAATCACCAGGCAGGTTGAAAAAATGAATTGACTTAAAAATAGTAATGTTGCTTTTGTGAAGAGCAGGGCTTATTCAACTTCCTTTTGGAAGCACTCAAGGTGCTTTTCATGCTGCTCTCTATAACTTGGGGTGAGGGGGGAATCACTATTTCTTTTCTTGTTTGTAAAAGAAGTCTAAGATTCCCACAATCACAGACACTCACACCAGCTGATGGGACAAGATTAACTTGTGAGAGCTGGCAATGCTGACTTTGGTGTCATTTCTGTCCTCTCAGAATGCAATCCTGCTCCTACCAAAGAAAACAGTGGCTATGCTCATGCAGTGAGACAAGGTCTGTGAAGAGGCTAAATTATGTGAGGATTTTCAGTAGCCTTTGTCCTTCTTCTCTCCAAATGCAAGAATAAAACATAAGATAGCACTTTAAAGATCATCAAGCAGATACCTTGAAAGACTGGTTTGTAGGCAGAGGTGATCTCTTCTAGTTAGACCAACAAAAAAGTAGACAAAGACAAAGAGCCAAGAAAAAGTAGACAGGCAGACTTCAAAGCTAAAAGCAAGGTGAGGACATCCTCCCTACTCCACGGGTACAGACTACCTTTTCTTTTTAGAGATGGTCTAAGAGACACTTATTTAACTAATGCCCTACCAAATATTCTCGTTTTGTATTAAGTTACCAAGCCTGCAGCTTCTCTTCAGATTAATGCTTTGTGCATCCAAAAGTCAATCCACATTTTCCACCTACATCAACAAAAGAGATGCTACCACCATATCTGGTACGTTTCAGATCGAGCATATTACACACAGGGATGCGTTACTCTTTCTCACATGACATGGACAGTTTCTACATTATCTCAGGTGCTTTCTACACCAAGACCAAGCCACACAATGTCTACAGTGCCCAGAGCACCCCTCCAGGAGCAGAGCTTGTGGACGGGCTGTGTTGGAGCAGTTCCTTCATGGGACAATGAAGGGAGGACAGACAGCAGAAGGGAATGGAGAAGCTCCCAGCGAAGGGAATCGCATTAAGTCTGATGACAGAACCATGTCAAAATGCCTTGTGTGAAGGGCTTTTCTTTCATAAGAGAAAAATATCAAGTTATCCAAGTCATGTGAATGGCTAACTGACAAAACTTCATTTTAAATAAATGAAAAGCAAGGACTTTGATATGAATAGTCTTACCAAAAAGGGGCAATTCCAAAAATGCCAATCAACCCTTCCATTTCAAAAGTTATTTCATGCTACCTAATATCATGCATGACACCAAAGACTTTCTTTTTTTTTTTTTTGTCTCACAAAATCCTTTCAAGGGAAAATCTGTATCTACAGTCAAATTTCAATATGACAGAATTGCACCCCTAAGCTGGCTCCCTCGTAGCTCTAAATAAAACACAGCTCAGAGCAGAGACCTTCACTGTGTCCTCCTCCATCTCCTTCTACTCCAGTGCTACTCTACCTCACTCCAAACACCTCTCGGAAGCAAGAAGAGGTAGGGGGTTGGAACTAGATGATCTTAAGGTCCTTTCCAAGCCTAACCATTCTATGAATCTATGAAAATCAGAGTTCAGCTTACTGTGTGCACCACAGGACTGGTGCAGCCACCTCCACGAGCTACCTGCAGACACGGGGAAAACGAGCAGGAAAAGTGAGAGGAAAATCAAAAAGAGGCACTCATGGAAAGCATTCTGCAGCAGGTCACTTTGGATGGATGCTCACATGAGCAACAGTGGCTCGGCTTTAGCGTATAGCCAGATGTGGTCATGCAGCCACACTTCACACTGACTTTTTATAATGGACTGAACTGGTAAAATTTACTTCTTCCTGTGCCTGTTTCTAATCCTGCACTTCAAGCCAGAAGACAAAATCCTATCTCCTTCCAGCACAATGTTGTGACAGCTTTGCAGGCAGTTAGGACTTTGATGGTTTCGACATGGGTAGATTAATTTTCGCAGCAGTGTTCAAGAAGAGCAAAAGAGAAAGAGAGAGAGAAGGGAAAACGCAGCCAATGTTAAGTAATTCTAGGAGAGAAAGACTGGGCCAGCAAATAAGACTTGTATGTTCAGCTTTTGCATAATCCTGGATAAATCCAGATCTGCCCAGGCCCACTGAGGTTATCTGATATTAACAGACATTAGGTGCCTAAATACGCTTGAATTCCAAGTCTTTCTATGCCTAATGCTTGACCTACAAATTAAGGATTTTAAGTAATTAACATCATTGCAGTGTTGCAAGCATCAAGTCCTTTGAAGCTCTCTGCTATCACAGCAGTGGGATCCATCTAATGTACAGTCTTACACTGGGTTTAAAAATCTTTTCTTGACATACCTTTGAGTCCTCTTCCTTTCGCTTTTCTTCACACATTTGATAAGACAACAAGTTAAAAAAGCCATGGACATCAGCAGAATGACGGCACAGCTCACGATGGAGGCAATCACTGCAACCTTAAATCCAAAACTCTCATATTTTGATATGGCTGCAGCAAAGCAAACACAGAAGCATGTTTCTCAGGTCAAGCCATGAATTCATCATCCACATTTTCATTAAACCATCCTGAAACCTACCTGCTTCCCACTTCTGCTAATAGTAGCTCAGCAAGGACTTTCATGTTAGACTGTGCCAAGATACCAGACTACCTTGGCTTTGGCTTAAAGCTATGCAAGCCTCCAGTTAGGGTATTTAAAAATCTCTGGTTTATAAGCTACTAATGAATAGTTCACAAGTATTTAATCACTGTAATTAATTAAACACAATGCCTTGAGTGCTGCAGTAGCTAAAAAGCACAACTTTGTCAGCATCTCAAATGCAGTTGAGCTAGCACTTACAAGCAATTGTTAACAAGGACTGGAGCTGCAAAACCAAATACTGAGAAGGGGGAATGGGTTTAAAGAACTGTCCTTTGGAGCAGGGACAGTTCCATGTAGTTGCATTCCATCTTGCAGGCACTGAACAACAGCTCTTCCTCTGTTTGGGGAAGGACGCAGGATGGGAGAAGGGACAACATCTGCAGGGCTGAGTGTTCACAGTGATCTGATGCTAGAAGTGAGTTATCCAGACAAAAGGAGGAGTGGGAATGTGGTGTGGCATAGCTAAAGCAGGTCTCTGCCAACTCATTTGGAGCACTAAGTGGGTCTTGCTTTGTAACTACTGTAGTACTTCCGACACCACAACGATCAGCACCACAAATGGTTCAGCTGAGCTCCACACAAAGCGTTATATTGCTGCAGCCTCTAGAAGGAAAGATTTCTCTCATTTTTCTTTAATGGAATCTCTCAAATAAGATATAAGAATAGCTGAGTTTGAGAGGAAGCACAAAGTGTCTATAGGAGCCATCAATCTACTTGTGATTTAAAATATCCAAGGTCTGAGATGCAGACTGAGATTTTCAAAGCTCAGAGGTACCATGTTTTGCTGGGCCTAGTCAAATTACTAACTAATTAGTAATAACTAAATTATTATATTAAATAAGAAGGAACGCAGCATGAAAGGTAGTTTAATCCTGATGCCATTCAAACATGATTTGTCAATGTGGTAACTTTCCCAGGCAGCTGCCCACAGGCAAGAACCTTGAATTGTTCAAAAAGTATCACTGCATTTCTTTTGCAGCAAAAATATCTTCAGGAAAGAAAGCCAGGAGATTAGAGGGTTTGCAAATATGTTTGCACATTAGCTGCTCATAGCTACACATTTTCTAAAGAATGGTACAGCTTGTAGCTACAAAGCCACAGTTACTCTGGGTGCAGCACTGTGGGAGCTGGTGACATGAGATCAGGCACAAATTCAACTGAGTCTTTTCTGCGTCCTGATAATGAATTATGTCAGCACACGTATGGAGCGCAATTATAGTCAGTGAGGGCAACTTTGAAGGAAACTGAATTTGCCTTTTTCTTTGCCCAGATGTCTAGAATTAATCCTAATGCAGGAGATAGGCAGGGCAAAATAAACACAATGCAGCCTAAAGGGGTTGGGAATGGTTTGGAAAGAACCTTACGCTGGCAGGAGGGCACTCCGGCTGTCCACTGGGTACCATTCCCTTTCCAAACACAGGTGATGAAGCCAGGTCCCTCCAGCTGGTACTCAGCAGAGCACTGGAACGTTATTACGGTCCCCACAGCTGTGCCGTTGCCATGAAGGATGTTTAGCGTGCCAAGCTGGGGAGGGAAGATGTGGCTGCACTGCCCTGCAGAACAAAACCAAAGTGAGACAATGCAGTGCCAGAGCCACTTCAGTTTTATTGCTATCAGACTGTAAATCTGTCTGAGTTAATGGTCAAAACAAATAACAGACCTCGGGGAGGGTGATGCTGAGGGCTCTGCCAAGCACCAGCCCAAGGCCAAACCCCCTTCGGTGCCATTCAGCAGTTCCCCTACCCTGACCCCCAGCACAAAGTGGGGTTTTACTTGTATTGCAACATCATCTGCTTAGGCTGGTACACATTAAACTATTAAAAAGTCATTCTGGGAGTGGTATGGTCTCCTACGGATTCCCATCTTGTTGGACAGTGTGTGTTCAATTAAGCACTCAGGCTGGCATCTTCCATACTGAAAGTATTCATAACACATCTTCCCCCATGCCAGCTTTGCAAGCTCTGAGGGACTGATCACATATTTCAGGATGTCAATCTACTTGGTAGCATCTTTTCCTGGTCCTATGGGAACTTCCTGTCTTTCAAGAGACTACACCTCTGTTAGTCTTGGCTGAAATGAGCCAGTAGATTCAAAAGCCACAAAGAGGGAACAGAAACATAGACATACAGCAGAACTATATTCAACTTACCTCCATTTTTAGTGACAAACTCTGCTTTATAGTGTATCAGGCATTTTTAGCACATTTCTGTTCATTCAGCTTTTCTCTTTTTTTGTTTCTTTGTTTGTTCATACTGCTGCCCTTTGAATCATGGAGCTCTTCTCCTCCTGGCCACGTAATACCAGCCACTAACTTTATACATTGAGTTTGACTGTCACAACATTCCTTGTTTCACACTCATTTTAAACACAGATTTTAAGACAACATCCAATATCCAGATATACTTCAAAACCAACAATAATACAGGGTCTGGTTTTGCACACGTGCAGTGACATGATCTGCAAACTGTTCCACAGAATATTTTCTTTTTTTCTACATTTTCTGAATACCAGCACTGCTTCTGCATCAGAGCCCGGGTTCCCTACCTTGCACTGCATTTCCAGATGACTTCAGCAGACTGAGAGGCAGCTGCGTTGAAGTTGCACGACCAGAATTACAAACACTATGATGACACACAAAAGATTAAAGGGGGAAAAGATGATTCCCACACTTACAAGCAAGAAGAAATGTAAATTTTTAAGAGCCTTCTTGAGAATATCTTGACAGAATCACATGTTGATAGCAAATGTATTTTATTTTTAATACTAAATCTCCCCCTGGTCATTCACTAATATTAAGCTGCTGCAAAGAAACCACAGCAGACATGCTGACTGCTCATCTTCAATCTACTCTCCTAAAACCCCCAACCCGCTGGAAAACAAAGAAAGAAATCTCAGCAGAGGAAGAAGCAAAACCCACAGTGACAATTTTTGGTCTAATCTACTAAGTAAATATGTATTGAGGTCTAGCTTTTAAAACCATGCCTGGTTTAATTCCATGTAGATTATTTCTGTGTGTTTTGCCACTTCTTTCAGTCTCTTCTTATGGCAGCAATTCGCCTCAATGACAGCAAATATTTTCTAGACGGTCATTTCCCTTCATTTCTTGTCCTTCCCTCCAACATCCTGATACTGGCACACATGGGATGCGTGCATGGGACAACCTCCTCCTCACTATAGATGAGCATTACAAGTTTGAACTTTTCTTTTTACTTTAATGGCTCAGAGACTTCCTATGAAAAACCATTGTCCTAAGACTCAAAGTATCTACCTTTTCACATTTTACACTTTCAAGGCCATTTTTAGATACCAGATCACACACTTAGAGTTCACTTTGGTGACACTTGTAGATGCGCCAGATGCAGAAGGTAAGTCAGGGCTAAATGTGATTCAAAGCCCATCTGCTTAGCCACCCTAGTAGCCCTCATTAGACACTTACAGTAGACTTGCCAGTTTACCTGGACTCATTATTCAGCCTCTGCTCTCCAAAGAAATGATCATTTGGAACAGGATCCTTTATTTCAAGACATATTTCACCTAATCTAGCATTGACCATTCTGAGTAATAGGTGCAGCTGTAGTTGGTTCAGGTGCTCTTGACCCTTTCCTGCACTGTCCTTGCCCATGACAGTGTATGCTGAGTGATTAAAATCTCTGAATGTCAGGGCCATTGTCAGCATTATTCCTCAGCTGTAGATTTTAATATATTTTTCTTCACTTCAGCACTACAAAGATTTCCAACAGTCAATGTCCCATGAAACCATGGATATTTCCCTGCTTTGACCAGGGCTGTAACAGCACTATGTCGTCCCCAGAGGATCATTCCCATAGGAATGTAATTGGGGTAGGACCCCCAGAGGTTCTCACTAATGACAGCTAATGAGAGATCAGCTTTTGAAAGCTTCTATACCTGGCTCTACACAGATGATGAGCTGAAAGTTCATCAACTGCATATTACATACCTGCATTTGGCCAGAGCAGAAATATAATTTCTTCTTCCTCTTCACACTAAAGTCAAAACATTAACCTTGTCACTATTTTTTGCACTTTACAAATACTTTTATTACAATGCACAAATGGATGTTTGCTGGTTTGACTTTGTGAATTTCAGCCAAATTCGGATTAAATATCTCTGGATAAAATTTGCCCTTATTTTCACCAGTGATAGTCTTCTAATAACTCTTTTGTAAAATGCCTCCTGTAAGCTCTAGCATCCTTTGCCATTAACTGTCTATAATGTTTTTGTGGTTACTTGCTGCATTCACTTTTGTGCTAGGTTAATTTTACCCTTCCATCTCCAGAAAATCATTGTTTAGGTAAGCTTCCGCCTCCATATTTAAGCACATGTTCCAGAAAGACTTACTCATTGAATACTCCTGTTCTGGGTTCAGCTTTAGCAGTCATTTTTCTCCTTCTAAGTAGCTGGTGCAGTGCTGTGTTTTTGACTTTAGTCTGAGAACAGTGCTGACTGATAACACACCGATGTTTTTACTTGTTGCTCAGTAGTGCTTACCCCGATCAAGGACTTTCTCAGTCTCATGCTCTGCCAGGGAGGAGGGGAAGCTGGGAGGAAGCAGAGACAGGACACGTGACCCAAACTAACCAAAGAGGTATTCCATATCATAGCACGTCATGCCCACTATATAAACTGGGGGCAGTTACCCAGAAGGGCTAGATCGCTGCTCAGGTTAGGATGGGTATTGGTCAGCGGGTGGTGAGCGGTTGTATTCTCTTCCCTTGTTATTTCCCGTATCATTATTATTATTGGTGGTAGCAGTAGTGATTTGTGTTATACCTTAGTTACTGAACTGTTCTTATCTCAACCTGTGGGAGTTAAATTCTTTCCATTCTCCTCCCCATCTCTCCTGGAGTGGGAGGAGGGGAAGAAGAGGGGAAGTGAGTGAGCAGCTGTATGGTTCTGAGTTACCGGCTGGGCTTAAACCATGACAACTCTTCAGGCATGTTTATCTAATTATATCTGGTACAATCAAGAATTCCATTGTTGTTCTTTAAATACAGTATGTTTCTATTTTTGGTGTCAGCTGAGGCTGGTGGTGGAGGCTACATTGCCTCCTGAAGTGAAACACAAATACTGCATTTGTGCTGGCTGGATTTACACCTTGAGTTATATTTCTTTTCTAAACATCTAGAAAACATCACGTTCAGGTCTTGGTTTTCAGTAACTGTTAGCACCCAGAAATGTAAAACTGAATAAACCCCCTAATTATTGCTCACAGAGCTTTTGCAATAGCTACATCTCAACCCCCACCAATTCATGTCTGACAGCCAGCACCTAAAGCTAGGAGGAACACTTGAGGACTTAACAGCCTACCAGCCATTTCTATATAGTTTATAATAACCACAAAACCTCATGATGTGTTGTTCAGTTTTGAGTAGCTTCATGGCATGGTTTCTAGACTTGATAGGTGTCTCCAGCACCCAGTTCCCACTACTCTTCACTGTTGTTCTCCACTCCCAGCTCATGTTCTGCTTATGCTTCCAGATAGTGGCTATTACTCCCAAACATGAGAAGAAAACTCCCTTGCTGATACATCCCTATGAAACAAAGGCTGGAAATATATTTTTGGTTTTGTTTTTTTTTTTTTTTTTTGGTTTATTTTGAAGTCCAACAGAAGCTGTGAGGACTCTCCCTTGTTTAGTTTACTCACTGAAAAGGATTAACAAACTACCTTGTCCCCTCTGTGCAGCATGTCAACATAAAGCATTCACTCTGGCGAACCGAGATGGCCCTCAGCCATCAGCTGCCCAAGTCACTTCAAGTTCCTGCAGCTACCTCTGCAGCTCCTGGTAAAGCAAGACTTGATTTATACAAATGCATTTCTTAGCTTGGCTTCACACTAAGATGCTATCCAGCGTTCAAAAAATATCTGAACCTGCTGCTACTGTCTGCCAGCTGAGAAGAAGGGGATTGGCTATAGCAAATGAACAGATTTTTTCATATGAAAAATAACTGTCCTCAAGGTAAAGACACTACAGTGTAGCATACTCCATAAATTCTTAATTCAGCCAATCCTCTGGGTTCAGAAATAGCCACATACATAATTTCCATGCATTGAAAAATAAAATAGTAATGCAAGAATTAAGGCAAAATAATCTGAAATATCTCTTCTCATGTACAGCCAGGATTATCTGTATTGCAAAATCGATTTGTCAGAAAGAGTTACCATATGGTTTCATTGTCAGAAAGCTGTGGATTTATATTTTGCTGATAAGAAAACAGAAATGAAAGAGCAACCGAGACATGCTTACCCATTAAACATTCCCTGTGCGCCTTCCATAGTGAAACATAGACTAAAAAAATCAAATACACCACATAAGTATATACTAAAATGCTCTAAACCACAGCAATAATTACCTGAAAGCATGTTATCAAGATTGCCACTCAGGTTTTGCCGAAAGGAAATAATCCATGACTTTCCCTCATTATTCCCATACACACATAACTCAAGTCTTTGTGTTGCTTCTTGTTGACTATTTAATGCAACTAAAACATGCTGGAATAACCAGATGCCAGGAAGAGACAGAACATCAGGTTCTATAAACCCTGCAGGAAATAAACATGCTGATATTATTTGTGCAATACTCTCTGCCTACAGAAGCACGCCTTCAAAATTAGTTTCCTTGAAGTCATAGGCATAATGTTGACCATGCACAGGAGCCCCACAGAAGGGCTGCTGGAAGAGCTCGCCATGTCAAAAAACCAAATGTGAAGCAGCTAGAAGTGAAATGTGAACTATGAAAGAAAGCAGATGTAGTAAAGCATCTTGTGCTGGTGAAAAAACCAGGCCTTGGCATCGGTCCCCTCGCAACCGAGCCTCCACTCCCTTGCAGTGCTGGCTGTGAACTCTGCCAGGGCTGGGCTCTCAAATGCATCAAGTCCTGCAACATCAACTGGCTACCAGGAGGAGCGTATCCTCCCACTAGAAAATCCAGGCACTAGCATGGCTTCTGAAGAAACTGGTGTCAAATATGACAACAGCCCAGCAGTAGAAGAGGCAGGGGAGGTCCAGGCTCTTGAGGCTGCAGAGCATGTACAACGTCCCCAACTGTGATGCAGCCACTGGGAAGCACTATGGAGACTTCTCACTGCTTGGTGGCACCAGGTAATTGCCTGCTTCAGTCTTTTCTAACAAAAGCACACATCAGCAATGGCACAATTTGACTTTTCCTACCTATTTCACTGGTTTCAGAGAATCACTATAAGGCTGAGATGCTGGAAAGCTCTTCTAAACCTGCCTGCCTTCAACACATGGGTATGGCCCTAGAAGGTTATTCCACCGGGGGAGGTTGTGCCCCAAAACACATCCCTTTGCACATACATCACTGTAAGACCACCTCCCAGCTCAGCCACCACTGCCCGAGGGAGCTTCACACTCCAGGGTCTGATGGAGACCTGCAACAACTGCAAAAGCAGTCCTGCAGGTACCTGTTCCATGGTTAGTCCCATGGAGGAGCCATCTGGACAGCTACCGACAGTGAAACCTGAAGGTACCTACAGAACACGTCTGTCAAAGCATGTGGTCTGAAAAAAAACCCCGCAGCTTGTTGACCATACATGGGTCCTGCATCTGCCCCATTTCAGCATTTCCAAATGAGAACACTTCCTAAAAACCAATCTGGGTTTCTATTGAGAATGGTGAAAGAGATAATCCAAGTTCTGATCGTTCTCACAGGCCACCACTCATGGAAATGCCTTTTCAAAAAAGGTTATCCTCCCATTGAGAAGGAATTTCCATGCAATTAAGTGAGAAGGAGGGAAAAAACTAGTATTTGTGGTGAGTTTCTTCCTGTGTTTACACAAACGAGCTCTCTGCTCACGTGTATATTATAGCAGATACCTTCTGCTCACTCCTACTGACTTCCCCCTTTTTTCATGCAGTCCATTTTGTAGATAAACCTGATTTTTCAATGCACTGCTTGCAACGTAATTAACAACATGCAATGGATCTGCAGGAAGGGTGCACATACAGAAAACAGAGAAGCAAATGCATCCAGAGAAAAGAAAGAAACAGCAGTGTGAAACGCCAAGCAGCTCTGGAACACCAGCGGGGCAGGATCACTCACCAACACGACTTCAGATTAAGTGAGCAAAACCCCAGACCCAACCACTGCAGGATGCTGGGGACACTTCAGTGGAACTCTGAATCTCCTGAGCCTCATGCTCTGACTGGACAAAACTGATGGGAAGCTGACAAGAAGTTGCGGGCAAAGCACTAAATCACCCCATCAACACCATGGAGGTAGAGCAGGGGATGGTGCTGTCCAGAGCCACTGGATGGCTGCACCCACATCATGCAGGGCTGCAGGTCACTCGCTCCAAAAAGCTTCAATCCCTCCATCCAGATGGGAAAACATAGTGATGTATTGACCACTGCACGGTCCTTGATGACTCAGGGTCAGCAAATTCTTGGCTTTCATCTCCAAAAGAAACCCCTGTGCTATGCTGCTGTGAGATCTCACATCCAAAACTGAAGCAACAAATTAGGTACATCGCTCTTTACAATACCGAGCCTTTTTGTTTTCTGTCTCCCAGTATTTTCATCTGGCTTTCAAACAGCTCAGTGTAGTGAACAGGATGTAGCAACTCTGAGGAGTCAGCACTAAACACTTCACAACTCTACTCAGAAATAGCAGAATGTTGCAAGCAATCTTAATGCATGTCAAATCCAAAGTACATATTGCCCAATTGCTAGATTAGGGTTTGATTACAATGTGTGCAATGCACTCCTATTTCAAACATAAATAACATGGCAGATTGGTGTAAAAAGATTCTTATTGTATTTTACGTTACTCTTTTAAGAGAGGATTTGTTCCAGTGATCCTGCTGCCATCTCCATGAGTGACTTTTTTTTTGTCAATTTACATCACAGTCAGGTTATTCTCATCTGCAGATTTTACTCTTGGCTCTAGCAATGGGGGCAATACTGAGCATTTCTCTTCTTATGAGAACAATTAGATAAGAAATAAGAACAAAATGAAAACTGAGGTGTTTGATGCAGTCCTCAGTAAAGCAAGAACAGATGGGTTCTGCTTCATTAGTCTGTTTAGCAACACAAAAAAAACCAGGTTATGAGGCTTCTGAAAAGTTACTAATAGTACAGCTGCCGAGAACAGCAAGGACCTGTTAAACCTAAAGCAAATTACAAGTGTCCTATTTATCTCTTCACCATCACTTTCTTATTAAAAAAAAATAAATTATATCTATATGTGTATCTATATCTATATATGTATCTATATCTATATATGTATCTCCATTATGAAGCACACCCAAATTACGCCTTAATTCAAACATTTCCTAATTAAAAATTATCCATGGGAAGTGATGCCAACAGTTGCTTTTGTCACTGATTGTTTAGTGAATGGAGCTAATATTGCTGATGGTCTCCCCTTGCTGTCATCCTAAGCAGATAATAAATAAATTACATAGTTACACAATGCAGAGTTTGTGGCCCAGTTTGTAAAACAAAGATAAACAAAGAGAATAAAATTAAGAGGAGTAACTTGAAATAAGCTTTTGACCTGCACTTTAGCAGGGACCCTGGCTGTATCAAATGTCCTGCAGCAGACAGGTCACCAGGTAGGTTATCTCACCAGGATGCAGCCAAAATCCACAGCCCTAGAGGGCTGAGTCCCAGCACGCTGACCCCAGCAGGCAGTGAGAGATCCAGCCCTTGCTCTGCTTGCCTCCAAAGTCTGTTAGCAGTGCTTCTTGCATAAGCATTGGTATTCACAGGAAGGAGGACAGAAGTAACTAGTTACACAATACCAGAGTCTTCTACAGATGGTCCTCAGCCTCCCCCATGCATCTCTACATCCTCAGTTTCCAGAGAGGTTCAAAGCCAAAGCAAGATGCAAGTGTTATCCCAGGATCTGCCACCCCGTCTTCAGGTAAAGCCAAGCAGAATCAGGGACATAAGAAACATAAAGCAAGACAAATGAATCCATCAGCTCAACTCTGAATTTGAAATTTTCAAATCGGGAGAACAAAGATTAGGAGCATCCCTGCACTTTCCCTCTGCTGCCAGGTCACTATCTGTCCTCAGCCAGGTTTTGAGAGGCATATCTTTGCTGGTGGAAGTGTACTTCATGAAACATCAATGAAGTCTGCAAGTTTATACTTTTGACTTTTATCATTACTTTTCCCCAGTACTCACAAATAACCTCTCATTTGTTAAACCTGTGCAGCTGATCGTAACATACCTGCACATGGTGCAAAGCTATATGTGGACTCCATTCAGCAGACCCTAGGTATTATCCACTGGAAACTGTGCTGACCAGAAATGCTAAAATTTTCCCTTCTCCATAGTCAAGATAAGAGATTACCTTGGACCAATGCTCAAAGCATTTGTCATTATCACAATAACTGCAAGAAAACAATCATTGCAAACAAGTAAAAATTAACAAATATGTTACAGAAGGCCACTGATTCTGGGAAATCTGGATTTCAGCATCCAGTTCCATATTTAGCACCTGGCTAACACAGAGCAGGTACCAAGAACAAAACATTCAAGTTTTACTAGCAGTCTGTCTTTGGCGAGCTCTTCTCCACACTCATACGGGAACCTGATGTGAGAGAGAACCAACAAATGCTTACAATAGCAAAACTATCCAAGCACTCTCCCTTCACACAGAGGTGATGATCAGCATTTCAGGGGGATGGAGGAGGTTGCAGGCACTTGCCTATAGGAACTTGAACTGGAAAACCTGACCCTATTGTCTCTCTCCAGCATCCTTGTAGGCCCCCTGCTCTGAGGTCTCCACACAGTTTCCCTTCTCCAGGGTGAACAACCCCGATGTTCTCAGCCTTTGTATGGAAGGTGCTCCAGCCCCTTGATGATCCTTATGGCCTGCTCTGGGCTTGCTCCAACAGCTCCATGTCCTTCTTCAATAGTCTATTTAATTTGCAATAGACAGGGTAGAAATTCAGGGCTTCATTGAAAAGCTAGCCACTGGAGAAGCCTAAAGAAAACCTCACTCCTATTTTCACAGGGAAAGCATATGTCTGTTAGGAGCCACAGATGGAGGTAGGACGAAGGATGCAATCTGACAGGGTGTCCCACAGGATGCCCTGCGTTGCATTTGGAGAGCCCTTCAGTAATGTCCCATACACTGACATGCTGTCACTCCTCACCACTAACCTGGGCACTAGGGAGCTCAGCCCTGCTGGGTGTTCAGCCTCTGTACAGCCAGTGACAGCTCCGGGTTATCTGCCTGCAGCAACTGTTTGGGCTGGCTTGTGTGCAGCAGTGTGCAAACACACTGGGTAATGGCTGTCACTGATAAGAGCAGATGTCCCCCGATGATGTGGCTGGTGGCCTTTAGCTTCTGTGTAACAGTTGCCAGAGTGGGCACAACCTCTATGGTCAGCAGAAATCCCTGCCAGTGAAGGAGACATGGAGTGAGCACTGTACCCATGCTACCTGGACCAAAAAATGTCCAAGTGTCCAGAGCTGGCCAGAAACTGCTTCAGGCACTGGAAAATTCACCTCAATGTGAAATTTTAGCTGGAGCAGTAATACTTGCTACTTGATGGTTACACGCTCTTTTTTGGCCAAAAAGCCCCAAAACGTAGAAATTGCATTTGCACAAAGCACTTATTTGTAAAAAATATAGAAACTTTTCAGCCTTTTCTGTTTGAAATTACTTTCTTGTTTTAAAATGGACTATTGAATACAGATTTCTAGGGGAATTCCCAACCATCCTGTTAAGCAAAACCAACCTGAATGCTAGAGACCTTGCTTGTGTTTGACTCCCTGGCTGGCCTGTTTCAGCTTCTACAAGTCCTTTTTCCTTCCCAACAGCAACCCGAAGCTGCTCCTGTACTTGGTTTGCTGTGTTAAGCTGCTAAATGCACATCACAGAGCTGTGACCCGGCATTCACAACTGTCAGCAAGAATTTCTGTGAATAACTGATTTTTTCAGACACCAGTCTGAACGAGTTAGCAGTACCAGTGTTTATTATGGTGCTAGAAATCAGTCACGGACTGAGAAACAACAGCCAGATTTAAAAACCTTCTCTGCGGTTATCTCACTTTTATTTTGATTCCTGGTTTTCAGCTGCTGGGTTTGGCTTTCCTGTTCCTGTGCTTCACTCGTGACAGCAGACGGGCCTGCAACCAGGAGCCTGGCCACAGACACAAAAGGAACCTGCAAAACTGCAGTGTGTGAAAGTCACGCAGCATCCTGCCAGAAACCACCTGAGCAGCAATGATTAACGGTGCCAGTCCATCAGCACATCTGCTTTCAGCCTACTTGGCCACAGGGATTACTGAAAGATGGCATGAAGATAGACAGGGATGCCAGTGTAAGGACAGGGAACCAGGCCATTGTGTTTAGTTTTTCCCATTAAAAAAAGTTAATGATCGCAGGTCAGTTATATGCAGAAGTAGCTTAAGTGAGTAGATCAAAGGACTGCATGCTCTTTACTCTCTTGTACTGCACTTGTCTAAGAAACTAAGATCTGCATCAGATAATTCAGCTAAATCACTGGCGTCTTACGGATGGCCAGAATATGGTGCAAGGATAATCTCTAATTAATATTTAAAATGAGAATAAATCATAAAATCAGGGAATACCAGGATGGAAGGGACCTCAAGGATCATTTGGTCCAACTTTTTAGATGTCCCAGCACCCTGTCAGGTGAATCTTAACAGTGCCCAATGTTGGGGAGTCACCACTTTCCTGGGGAGATTATTCCAGTGGCTGCTTGTTCTCATTGTGAAAAATTTTCCTCTCATGTCTAGTCAGAATCTTCCCAGGAGTAACTTGTGCCCATCACCCCTCGTCTTTCCCATGGGACTCTTTGTAAAAAGGGAGTCTCCATCTTCTCTGTAGCCAACCCTTAAATACTGGAGAATGGTGATAAGGTCACCCTTGAGCCTTCTTCTCTCCAGGCTGAACCTGGAGATCCAGCTCTCTCAACCTTTCCTCACTCGGCTTCCAAGCCCTTGGATCATCTTTGTGACCCTTCTCTGGACCTTCTCCAGCCTGTCCACATCTTTTTTGTAGCAGGGATCAAAACTAAACACAGTATTTCAGGGGTGGCCTGACAAGCACCGAGTGGGACAATGACATCTTTATCTCTGCGAGTGATGCCCTTGTTGATATAACTCCATGTCCTGTTGACTTTCTGTGCTGCAGCTGCATTCTGGTCACCCCTCTTGACCCCCAGGTCTCTTTCCTAGAGCTGCTCCACACATAGGCAGATCCCAGCCTGTGCTGCACTCCTGGATTGGATTTTCCCAGGTGCAAGACCTTGCACTTGTCCCTGTTGAACTCCATCAGATTCTTGTCAGCCCACTCTTCCAGCTCATCCAGGTGATCCTGCAGAGTGGCTCTCCCTTACAGAGCGTCCACTTTCTCACTCAGTTTGGTATCACCACCAGATTTTGCCAGGTAACACCTGATCCCAAGTTCCAGAGCACACAGAATCATAGAACCAACTCGGCTGGAAAAGACCTTTAAGATGATCAAGTCCAACCATTCCCCAGCACTGCCAAGGCCACCCCTAACCCATGGCACTGAGGCCTCGTCTCCACGGGCTGTGAACACTTGCAGGGACGGTGACTGCAGCCCTGCCCTGGATAGCCTGTTCCAATGCCTGAGCACCCTTTGGGGCAGGAATTGTTCCTCAGCTCCATCTAAACCTGCCCTGGTGCAGCTTGAGGCCGTTTCCTCTTGTCCCATCCCTTGTTCCTTGAGAGCAGAGCCCAGCCCCTCCTGGCTCCATCCTCCTGTCAGGCAGTTGTAGGGAGCGATCAGGTCCCCCCTGAGCCTTCTCTTCTCCAGACTGAACCCCCCAGGTCCCTCAGCCGTTCCTCATTACACTTGTGCATACAAAGAAACTAGACAGCGTTGGACCCAATATGGATCTGAGAAGGACCCCACTTGTGTCAGGTCACCAGTTTGACAAGGAGCTATTCATCACCACATTCTGGATGCCGGTCGGCTCCCACTACTACACGGACCACTTGTCCAGACTGTAACAAATTCATTTCTCCAGGAAGAGGCTGCAGGAAACTGTATCAAAAAGTGAAAAACTTTGTGCCAATCTGTAGTTCTGTGTTTATTATTGGTAACTGAACAAACACCAGAGTGCTTTCTTTCTTATGCAAAACTGCCAGTGACTTCATGGGGCACCTCTTTAGAGCAAAGCAAAACCTACACGTTCAGACCAGGTGCCTCTTCTGACCCAACCAACAAGCAAAGGTCTTGGAGATTACTGCAGTTCTGAGGAGAAACTCTCCTGGGTATAATTCTGATGGCACAGATTTCAGCTTTCCTGAACAGGAAGAATCAAACAACCAACTAGCCCCTTGCACCTCTTCCAGCCATCTCAGCCCAAAATGTCTTCCCAAACACTGCTTCCCATCCCATGCATGCTCTCGGGTTTTTGCACACCATCCTTTCCCTTCTCCTAAGCCAGCTTCTGTCCCCATCAAAATCATTCTCAAAGACCCTCTGCTTAGGCAACTTGTACGTGTGAGCAGCACTGTGTTTGGCTTTACTTCATCCCAGAAATAACTTCATAATCACTCCCAAGTCGATTAGAGGAAAAGCAAGCTGTTATCACATCCTCTTCCCCACAAGGGTTTCTAACAGCCACTACTCCTCCAATTTACAGTGGTGCAGTAGCAAGCGCAGCCCCTCCATGCAGCCGGGGGCTGTGGGGCCAGCATCCCTGTATCTGCAGACAGGCTCCACTCTGGTGGCAAGAGCTGGTATGTAAACTAGGCATCAGCTCAACCCCATCTCGGAGACCCTCAAGAGATACAGGAATTGATTGGAGAAGCGCTCCGTGACCTGGCAGCATGTGCTGGAGCCCAGAACCCCTCCGTGTGCTGGGCTGCATCCCCAGAGCCTGAGCAGCAGCTCAGGGAGGGGATCCTGCACCTCTGCTGTGCTCTGGGGAGACCCCCCCTGCAGCCCTGATCCAGCTCTGGAGCAGCAGCACAAGAGGGACGCGGAGCTGTTGGAGCGACTGCAGAGGAGCCCATGGAGATGCTGCGAGGGCTGGAGCAGCTCTGCTCTGGAGCCAGGCTGAGAGAGCTGGGCTGGGGCAGCCTGGAGAAGAGAAGGCTCCTGAAGGGGAGACCTTAGAGCAGCTCCAGTGCCTAAAGGGGCTGCAGGAAACCTGGAGAGGGGCTTTGGACAAGGGCCTGTAGGGATAGGCCAAGGGGAATGGCTTTAACCTGCCAGAGGAGAGACTGAGATGAGCTCTTAGGCAGAAGCTCTTCCCTGTGAGGGTGCTGAGGCTCTGGCATGAACTGGATGAGCTTCAAGGTCCCTTCCAACTGAAACCAGTCTGTGATTCTACAATTTATTTTGGTGAGCAATTGCTCATTCTGCAAGTTCTGCATTTCTCACTGTCATCTTAAACCAAAACAAAATGCAAGAAGCAGACTTCCATGAAGACTGCAAAATCGTCTGTCAATCTTTAGATCCACTGAGCTAGTCAAAACTGCTCCTCAGAATAACCTACTTGGTTATCTGTGACTGCATTTGAAAGACAGCATGTCAATAATACGCCTAAATGAAAACTAACAACTGTCCTACATGTTGGCTTGTCTCCATCAGATTACTGAAGGCAAGACTCTTTGTGCAGGCATATAAGTCAGTGGTGATCATGACTAAATAAGATGAGCAGTGCTAATTTCAGCACAGCTGAAGTTCTCTGTTGTAGAGCTGCAGACATGTGACGGGAGGCTTCACTTTCTCACAAGAAACATCCAAAGACCTCCTCGCTGTGTCACTGCGGAAACAGCGAAATCAGCAGTGTTTTGGCTCTTTAAAATGAACCACATTTCTGGTCACAACTAACCCAGAAAGTGCTGGATTATCTGTTGCCATTTGGGTGGTTTTGTCTTTGTGTTTTAAGGCTGATTTCTGATTTTTGAAATATCAATGTTTTGGGGCCAAAACATTCAGCTCCTTTTGTTCCCTAGCTGAAATTCTGAAGTCTAGACATAATTCATCTCTATAACCTAGGTTATTTAAGAGTAGCTAGAACACAGTGTTGAAGAAAACCACAGGGAACAATCTTGCACTGTGAAAGAATGTGCCAGAAGACCTAATAACTCTTTTCTTTTTCTATTTTGTACTGGTTTAGAGTGTTCATTACAAGCACAAAAATCATTCCCTCAAAGCAGTAACAATGCCTGGTGCAAATGCCTAACCACTAATATTAGCATCTTGCAGTACAGGAGAGAAAACCAATTAGCTGAAATTCTGCAACTGTCACTTCTTTTACCCTATTTAATAAAAAGTTTTACTTCTATCTCATGGGAGAAGAAGGAAGGAGAAATAACCCTGAAAAAAGCCACAAGTCCATATATTCCAATACGTGCCATCTCCTACCCTTGGAATTGAAAACTCAGGATCAATATTTTCTTCCCCAACCTAAAAACTGAGCCGTGCCTCAAGACTGCAGGAACAATGTGAGAAGCCTCCTGGCAGCACTTCTGCAGAGCAGCAGTGCTCTTGGGTTTGAAAAACAACTTTGCTTTTGCTTTCCTAGAAGAGAAACTGTAAGTTCTCAGGGTCACGATTTTACTGTTTCTGCACTGGCAAGGAAACTCACTCCAGAAAATAAAAGTTGCTCATAACAAAAGAACAGACACCTCAAGTCATGCCAAGGGTACACCCATCCTGGTACCTACCTCCCACCACGGCTACTACCAGTCATCCAGAGTATAACCAAGCAAACATATAGTGATACCTCTTCCACCCTTCAGCAAAATGCAGCTTGTGTCTGTCCTAAACCAGAGATCATGTCTCTTCCCTTAAACGGTGTCTGCTAGATAATTTCTTCCATGACTTAGTCTTGGGGTAGCATTCACAGGGTCCTGCAGCATGTTCCACCTCGCCTTAGGCAGCCTCTCTTTGTCCCTGGTAGAGGGAGGCAGAGGGACAAAGCAGAACCACAACTACAGACAACAACCAAGCAGCAGACCTAAGAATTCACAACCTGGCAAAATGATTGTTTCTGTCATGTTCTACATTTATTCCCTATATTCCCTTTGTCTGTATCTGCACTGATGTCTGTACATGCATCTAGATGTTTAAAGAAGTATGCACAGCCCTGGTCTAAAAGAGCTGCAAGATTGCTTTAAGGAATGAGGGGGGAATCACAGCAAAACCCAAGGTACCACCCTGGAAAAAGAGTGCCAGAGCCCCCAGCTTCAGCAACACAGAGGCTAAAAGCAATGATACATCTCTGTTACTCGTTCCTCTTTTTCCTATTGCACCCAAAGACCTCCCAATATAATTTGAGCATCTCAGAGGCAACAGCAACTCAGTGGCAATGCTGGGTTGGTGGCCACAAACCCCCTTGATGGCAATTCCCACAGGGCAGGGAAGCATTCTGGCCACCACTGACATGAGCACTTCAGAACTGCAGAGGCTCTTCCAGATGATAGAATGACCCTGGCAAGAGATGGTCGATGAGTATCTGTCCATAATGAACTACTGCAGAAAGGCAATATTACTGTAATGCTGCCATTGACAGCAAAACAACCACAGTACGATATGGAACACATAAAAGCATTTGTATCATTTAAAAATGTAAGAGACTGAATTGAAGAAGGCTTCTCAGCTTTGATATATTGCTGCACTTTTCCCCCACCCCATGCACATTTGCCCTTCTAATACAGAGTATTTGAGCCACACGCTGCGCTTCCCAAGATGTAAGCCAGGCTCCTATAGCTCCTTTTCCTAGCTGAACCTCCTCGAGCATGGGGTGGAATAGTTCTCCCTGCTCAGGGTGAGACTGTCAGAGAGAGAAACCAGTCATACAATCATAGAACCATAGAATCAACCAGAATGGAAAAGACCTTTAAGATCACCAAGTCCAACTCTTCTCCAGCACTGGCAATGCTACCACTAACCCATGTCACTGAAGGCCCCATCTATGCAGTTTTTAAACCTCAAAACATGGGAGAAGCAGAGGGTGTCTGAGTTTCACAGCTGTGCTTCAGAAAGCTGCAAGACCCTTTAAGTGCCTACAGGCTGTGCCGGGGAACTTCCTCTAACTTTTCTCCCATTCGTGTGTTGATTCAAATGGAAATCTTGCCATGTTTGGTTTTCATTCTCTGCAAAAGGAATGTGTGAGGCCTGAAATTTTACAAGGGGGGGTGCACTCAATCAAACCAGCATGAAAACTGATCACCAACAACGTCCACCTAACTCAATACATTCATAGTAACAAGTGCATATTCAACAAAGGGGAAATCTGGACAGATGGTGAAGGCTGTGACAAACCTCCAGAAAGCAGCAGGACAATGAGAGGAGACAAAGGAGCATGACACCCAGCAAAGGTCTGGCAAAGCCCCATGTGCCAGAAGCATCTCTGCTGGTCCTACAGCGGATGCAACAGCCACAGGCAGGCATAAGCCATGCCCTCATCCTCCATACTCACTTCGTAGTCCAACTGAGCACCTCACTGAGAACAGCTCCACAGCTTTGGTGTACTTGGCTTGGAAAAAGTTCTGTTTGTTGTTCTATTTGGAGACCTGGCTGAGAGAGGCCAGGTTTGTAGAGATCAGCAGCATTAACTGGGGGTGGATTTCTAGTCTGAACGACAAATTTATTTTTAATTTTTTTTTGAAGTTCATGAATTTCTGGGTGTTTTGCCATGGATCTACACGGTCAAGATTAGCCAAGGCAGGAACAGAAAGGCTGAGCATAACACGGGAATGCCACTTCTAACTTCACTTTAATTGTGGGCAAACCCTGCCTTAATTTAACATCTAAATTTAACAGAGCAAATAAAAGCAGCCAAATATATGTGATTTTACAAAAGAAAAAAAGTCAATAACTAGTAACATTAGCATCAAACAGAGCACCAGGGTCTACACTTGTGCTTGAGTTGTTAATTCTCTAAGCAGGTTCCCCAGAAGTTGTCTTGCATTTTTAAAATTAACTGCCATATTAAATTCAAATTAAATGCTCAGTTAAGCACATTCAGTGTGTGCAATTTAAAGCACTGCTACACTTTAAGCCCAAACACATTTGCTCATTTCTATCAACACAACAAAATTGGGTCATTGATAAAGTCTGTTAGAATTGAATAAGCACTTTAAGTCACAGAGCCTGTTGGAAGAAGGGGCCCCTGTATTTCAGGAGCACCCAGACCTGCTTGTGCTGAAGCCAGGGAAAAACCCTGTCTACACTGCTATGTGCATTTGGGCAGGGAGCCAGGCTGTGAGAGCTGGGCTGGTTCAGCCTGGAGAAGAGAAGGCTTCTTAAAGGAAGACCTTAAAGCAGCTCCAGTGCCTAAAGGGGCTGCAGGAAACCTGGAGAGGGGCTTTGGACAAGGGCCTGTAGGGACAGGACAAGGGGAATGGCTTTAACCTGCCAGAGGGGAGACTGAGATGAGCTCTTAGGCAGAAACTCTTCCCTGTGAGGGTGCTGAGGCGCTGGCACAGGGTGCCCAGAGAAGCTGTGGCTGCCCCATCCCTGGCAGTGTTCAAGGCCAGGTTGGACACAGCGGCTTGGAGCAACCTGCTCTGGTGGAAGGTGTCCCTGCCTGTGGCAGGAGTTGGAGCTGGATGAGTTTTACGGACCTTCCAACCTAAACCAGTTTGTGATTCCATAGTTCTATGGAAACTGCTCACCCATAGCTGCCCAGAGCTCTCACTGGCTGCTCATGCACCTGCATTCCTGCTTCAGGCTTGCTGGTAGCCACAGCTCTGCCTCTGCCTGGAGCCAGCTGCCGGAGGGGTTGCAGCCCCTTGCAGTGAGCACAGCCACCCATGTCAGGGCCAAACCCCCTATCAGCTCCCATCATCATCAAGTAAATGGGATGAAGTTCATTCAAGTCAGAGGTTTCGAAATGATGTTGTGATCTACAGGATCAAATTTAATAACAAAACTAAGTGGGGAGAGAAAGAAAAGGAAGGAAAAAGCTTTGATTGTTTTTTCATTCCACTCCTCAGTGTATTGTCCTATTCCATTAAAACACCACTCTCTTAATTTTCTACCCAGTCAACTGACATCTGCCCAGAGTCAGTTTCTCTTTGAGGACCAGCATCTCCCAAGAGAACTGCCGTGCTGTACACTTCCCTCCTCGCAAGGATGCTTGCCCAGCCCGCAGCACCCCAAGGGCGACCCAGTAACCCGAAAAAACCCCATCAGTTAGCGGCAGTGCCTCCTATTCACCCGAATTAATGAAACTCCGGAGAGACCCATGCAGCGAAGGGCTGCCTGGGGACCCCCCGGCAAAGCCGCTGCTCCAAGCTGCTGCCGGGCTCCAGCAGCCCCTCTGCTGAGGCACCGAGAGGACCGGCCACAGGGGCTCTGGGCAGGGCCTCCCCTGCTGGGACACTCATCACTGGGGATGCCCGGGCCGGCCTCCGCCCCACCTGATCCCGCACCTCCGGGGCGGCCACCACAGCCTTTGGCCGCAGGAGCCGCCGTTCCCCGCCGAGCAGAGCCGTGCCCGTGCCGCCAGGACCCCGCCGAGCCTCGGGGCGGCTCCGGGACACTCGCCCGGGACGTTGTGTCCCAAGAACTTCAGAGTGGGGGCGAGGATCTCCCCACTGCCCTCTGGGGCCACAGGGACCGGCAGCGGAGCCCACACGGAAAGGGGCAGGGGATGCCCTGCCTGGTGAGCGGTTCCGCGGCTGAAGGAGCAGGCAGGGAGGTAACGCGAGCCCGGCCCGGGTCCCGCGCCTCCTCCCGGGGAACGCATCTCGGTCCAGAGATGCCGCATCCCTACGCGGTGGGGAGGAGGGGAAGGTCCCGCACCCGGCCCTGGGCCCAGCGCTGCCCTCGGTGCGGCGCAGGAGGAACTTGTAAGAGGAACGATTCGGGACCGCCCGGGGCCGTTCTGCGCTCATACCTGCGTATCGGTGGGGGCCGCCGCTGTCCCGCCCGGGCGCGGCAGTCCACGGCACGTCCAGCCCCGGCGCCGTGCCTGCCGGCATGGCTCCACCGGCCCCGCCGAGCCCCGGCAGGTGCAGCCGCGACGCCGCCGCCCGCCCTCCGCCGCCGGGGCCGGGCCGGAGGGGGCGGTGTCCCGCGGGAGATGCTGCCCCCGCCCCGCGGAGCAGGAGGGGGAGGAGGAAGGCGGGAGCAAACGCTCTGCGGGAGTCGTTCCCCGCCCGCTGCGGCCCCGGGGCACCGGGCAGCGCCGTGCGGTGACACACGCACCCACTGGGGCTGCTGCCACCGGCACCTGGGGCTTGGCCCGTTCACACACGGTTCCCCCAGAGCTGCCTGGCTGGGATGCGGCTGCCTGCCCCGCCTGCACTCCTCCTCTGCTGCCGGCCCTGCCTGCACCGGCGCGCTGCCTGGCCTTCCTGCACCCCCTGCTGCCTGTCCTGCCTGCACCTCACCCCGCTGCTTGCACCCCACCCTGCTGCTTGCCCTGCCTGCGCTCGGTGCCTAACTTGCCTTCAGACCCCCCTCCGATTGCCCTGCTTGCACCACCCCGCTGCCTGCAACCCCCTGTGCCTGCCCTGCCTGCATCTCCCTGCTGCCTACTCTGCCTGCTTCTTGCCTGCTCTGCCTGCCCTGCCTGCTGCCTGCCCGTGGCCCCAGTGCAGCCAGGGCCCGGGCTGCTCTCATGGGTCTGATCTTATTCCAAACACATTGCCTACTGCTTTTTGTGCAATTACATGCCAGGAGCCACATCTCTCACATACCTGCAGCTCACAGTCTTCAAAGCTGCACTTGTTATCACGAGGATCTGAAACGAAACTCAATGGACAGTGCCAAGATCCAGCATCTTCCTACCAAGGACCTGGGTTGCACACACTAACATGCACAGACTATCCAGTGGAATCCCACTGCCTTGCATTCACCTGGGGTGTATATTGTGTTTATCGCATCCTGGCCTTATCCAGGCAGCATTACCTCCAACGAGGAAGTTTGGGTCTCAGTAGTGAACAATCTCAGGGAGACTGTTAACCTGCTGACACTGGCAGTAGGTTCAGAAAAGTACTTCAGTGGTTTGGACTGTGTGTCCAAGAAAAGCAAAAGGAGGAACAGCAGGCTCTTCTGAAGGAACACTGTTCTTTGGTGCTGAGCATATGGGCTGGGGCCCACACTGAGTGCTGTGGTTATTAACACTCACTCTGCTTGTTTTACCCTCTCATTATTTTTTTCACATGGAACTAGAAGAAAAAAAAGTCTGCAGGAGCAGACTGGAGAGATGAAATTCCAAGATGTACCAAACCCAAATAGACTAAGAAAAGCCTCCTAAGGCTCTTCTGGCAACATCAAATGGAAAGGGATAGTACGCATGGGTAGTGGTGATGCAGCTACTCTGCTACTTGACATAGCACTGTTGCCTGTGAGCTTATTTGGCAGAGAGTCCATAGAAATATTGCAGACATAAATGACTGCTATTTCCATCTCTACGACTAAAACATATTTTAAAAGTAACACTTGGTCACATTCTAGCAAACTAACAACATTTTTTACAATGCTGCAGCTCATGAATTAGGTCTGTATTTCCAGTAATGCGAAATGCTCATAAATTTAATTAAAGTCAACAAGAAACTATAGCTTCTGCAATCAAGTCCTTCATGTCTGTGAAGCCAGTGGAATACCAAAGACAGATAAGTGATTTTTTCCGTAAGCCGTTGTTACTACAACTGTTATTATACAATTAGAGTTGAACAAACTGTGTTGCAATTCAAATCTTTCCTTACAGGCACTTACAGAAGCAAGTTCAGAAGCAGCATCTGAATCCCACATCCCTCATGGCAACATTTAGTTTTTCTTTGCAACGGGAATTATTAGCTGACAGAGGTGGGTTTGCTTAGTGTGCCCTGGAGCACGGCAGGCAAAGGGCAGCCCTGGCTCTGGCTGTAGCCTCCCAGAAGGTGACACATCTCGATGCCTGCCATCAGGGCAAGTCCTGCTGATCACGTTAATGGAGAAAGTGGCCAATCTCATTGACCCGGCGTTTACAATCCTTACTTAAAATCCAGCCATAGTAAAATGGAATTTTGCCCAAGAAAGGCTGCTGTCGTCTGCCATCAACAACTGTGACATGATTTTGCTTTTAAAGCCGCCCCTCCCACACAAATACACTTTGAATTTAAAAAAACCCTCATCCATGTAGTGGGAACAAGCACAAGGAAAGAAGGTGAGGGATGGAAAAGGACAGAGTGATTTTGAAAATTAGGTGAGTTTCTGTGCTGCAGCCCAGTTTTTCTCTGCTGGACGCCTATTTCACCATCAGCATCAAGGAAGCTGTGCAGCCCCAGCCAGACACTCCTACCCTTTGTGTAGGGATTGTTTAACTGCTGGATTTCACCAGCTGCCCTAAGGCACTGTCATTCTACTAATCCCTGTTATTAGGGCTGGCTCAAGGCTTACCAAGGGCAAATCCTGCTGAAGCACCAGTGCCTGTTGGATGGGGCCTGCTGAGCCTGTGGCAGAGGGGCCTGGCTGGCTGCCAACCATGGCAGCATCCATAGAATCCCAGCCTGGTTTGGGTTGAAGGGCCCTTAAAGCTCACCCAGTTCCAACCCCCTGCCACAGGCAGGGACACCTTCCACTAGAGCAGGTTGCTCCAAGCCCCTGTGTCCAACCTGGCCTTGAACACTGCCAGGGATGGGGCAGCCACAGCTTCTCTGGGCACCCTGTGCCAGCGCCTCAGCACCCTCACAGGGAAGAGCTGCCTGAGAGCTCATCTCAGTCTCCCCTCTGGCAGGTTAAGGCCTTTTTTTAATTACTTTTTAAGCATTCTTAAGGCTTTCCAGCCCTCCAGCAGCAGGAAGCTGATCTCTGGCTCTCTCCCCCGCTGCCACTCACCAGCCCCACCATGACCATCTCCTCCTTACCCCCTTTCTCTCCCTCTGTCTCCAGCCAAGCACCAGCCCTCAGCCCTCAGGCACCAAAACTTGTTTTTTGCCACCTTTGCTCAGAGTTATGGAATAAGTGTCAGTATTAGTGCTGAAAGCCCTCTGTGGGCTCAGCAATTAGGATCCTGAAAGGAAAACTAAACACTTAGAAAGGACAGTGAAATAATCTGTTGGGTGGTAAGAACTGTTCCCGTCCCCAGGGTTCTCCTGAATTAATGGTGTGCCACTGGCCGGAGGAGCTGCTTTCACTCTGCCCCTCAGCTTCTCCTCCTCCTCCCAGCTATAGGTTTCATCCCTGCCCTTCTGCTGGCTGTCAGAGCAAGGTGTGCCAGAAAAGCCTGCTAAATCAACAAAACCAGGGGAAGAAAGTGGCTTCTGTCCTCTAACCTTGGCAGGGGTCTGATACCCAGACCCAGGCTTTGTGAAACTGGGATCTGAAGCCCTTGCCTTTTCTTTCAGATACAAATCACGGATGGCTTCAGCCACACACTGTGTGGCCAAAGGTGTGCCTGGGAGGCTGCGTTTTCAGATGCAATCAAGGCTGCTGCATGGGGCAGCTGTATAAGGAGCCTCCCAGAGAAGAAATGAGTCTCAGTACATCTCCATCAGTACACCTTTGAGCCTCTGTTGCAGACCACAGCATACTCGAGACCCAACCTCTTTGCGAGAGCAACAGAAGCCAGACAATTCACCATCACTGCATTGACCTCAGGCAGGGGAACTGGTTAAAAGGACCTTCTTAGAAAAGTGCCCTTGAGGAAGAGCCAAGGGAGTCAAATCCTCCTAAACAGACCAGAGACTGTTGGTGTGCACTGTGCTGGAGGTGCACGACAGACCTCCTTGTCAGCAAGCGCTTGAGAATGATCAGGAAGGAAAATCTGGAAGGACTGAGCGGCAGAGAGAAAAACTTGTTAGAATTAAGTAGGTATCCTTTTGAAAAGTCTGAAGATGAGCCCAAATGAGGAAAATAGAAAATCTGGCTGATGAAATGCAAATAGCACAAGAAGCAGGCCAAAGAGTGGAAGAACAATGTTCAAAAAGCATCAAAAACAAATCCCAAAGTTGTCTTGTGACAGGCAGGAAGTCTGCCTGCCAGAGAGCCAGTAGGGTTGATCAGGATCTGAAAGAAACATTCAGATAAAACAAGGTCATAGCAGAAAGGCTAGATTAATTCTTATCTTACCCCAGAGGAAAGTATAGAGAAAAGCCAGAGTTCGTCTTTGAGAGGATGCACAAGATGGTCTATTGATAAAGGATGTCATGGAACATGCAAAGAACAAGAGCAGGTGGCATTCAGCAAGAGCACAAAAGAAACTAAAGATTAAACAATCAAATTAAATTTTAATGATGTTCATAACCTCTCACCTAAAATCTTCTTAATTAACCAAGGCCTGAAATAGAGAAAACGAAACAGTAGCTTTTTGAAAGGATTTCTTTCTGAAGAGACCTCAGAAACTACTGGTTCGTAAGCCTGGAATCTGTACCCACCACAATAATAGAAAATGTTTCAGCAAATAACATCAAAGAGCACATCAATAGATTTAATATACTGGCAAAAAGTCAACATGGGTGTTATAAGAAAGTTAGATCTCAAAAATCCTCTGGAAATGTTTAAAAGACTCAACAGTCCAGAAGATAGGGAAAATCTAGTTCTTATTTTCTATGTGAGTTTTCATAAAAGGACTTTCAGCAAAATCTCTTCTCAAAGGACATTTAACAACTATGGCACAGCACGAAAGGACCTTGCACAAACAGAAAAGGTGATGAAAGGTGGGAATATAGAGGGCTGCTTTTCCCACCAGAGAGAAGGGATGATGGCAACTCCTCAGGACAGGGAAAATCTATCTGGTTTTGGAGTGAGGAATACTGCCTTCAGGGACCTGGAAAGTCACTTGTGCCAGGGCAAGCTGCATGCCCATGCCAAACTCAATTTTATTTCCTCCTCTGACTCTCTTGGGCTATCAGTGTCACAGAGTCTGCTGTGCTCATGCAGCTTGGGGCTGATAAGTGACCCGCTCACATGCTGCAAGAAACACCCAATGTATTTTCCTTTTGCTAGTGACCCTATATTTTTTCCATCACAAGAAGTGTACCCAGATGTTATGGAGGTAGTGGATTCAGCCCAGGGCCATAGCTCAGGAACTGTTTTCTTGTATTACAGCAGTGCCACAGTATAGAAAAATACAGCAGTACACAGCTATGTTTATCCCATCAGAATCTGAAAGCATTAAGCTAATTTGAAGGGGGAACATTTTTGTTCCCTCTGTAATGGAAGTGAATAAATAGAGTGCAACAGGCCAAGTGGCATCAATATACACACCATTTTACCAGTTGCTTGGAAAAACATTTTAAGGACAACCATTTATGTCTTCAATGCAACATAAAATGTTGCTGTGTACATTCACACACAAACTATCTGCTTGTTGGAAGCATAAGAATAGTGAAGGAGATGTGAAAGCTCAAGGTGATGGTGAGACCCAGGGTGGCTGCAGCAGACACAGAGTTGGATGGAGATCTGGTGATTGTGTTGCTGCAGCACCAGGGAGGAACATGGAGCAGGGCAGAAGCCATGTATTCTTCTGCTTGATGACAAAGACTGTTTTGTACAACTGATACCAAATAGAGCTGCCTCTGGATACACCTGCTACAAGAAAGAAGACGTACAACATGACCACAAGGAACAGGTTTGACCAGAGTCCCACCCACAACACTTTATACAACTGAGGAGGTATAAAGGTACCTAAGTGGGGGATGAGAACCTGATACCAAATTGCAGGGACAGACGAGTGGGTTGATCCTCCTCCCTCTCCCCAGCAGGGATATATCGTGTCCTCAACTATGTGTTTTACCCTCTTGTCAAGTGTTTTATGCAGGAAATTAAGCTTGTGATTGTGAGCTAACAATTGTGACTAACAATTTCATACTGTTAGTGCTATACAGCTGTCCGGCAGTTAATGCGTTTACCACCAGCAAGCCAAAAGAATGCTATATGTTGCATCTAAATAAACCATACTGTTTGTGAACCCGACTGGATCCTTTGAATGCAGCCAGTCTTATAATTCATTAACTATCAGCTACCATATTTTATTAGCTATAAGGCTTCGTGCATCTGGTGTAGGGCCTCTAGTTGGTTATACTTTCATTTTTGTTTGCAGTTTACCTTTTCATTGTTCAGAGCTCATCAGCACCATTACAGTTAAGCAGACATGGCCTTACAAATCCATGTTTGGTTTGGGATTTTATGCCTGTGATAATCTGGAGTATGTCACCCTTTCTTCTCCAGCTTTAATTTCTTAGCATCATAATGGAAAGCAAATAATGATAATTCTATTTCCCCATTGAAATGGTTTGTGCTGATTATAGGAATAAGAAAACAAAATAAATGGTAAACCTGTGGAAATCCCTACATTATAAATATGCACATTGCATCGCACTGAGGGCTTTGACAGCCCTGGGCCCTTTTACAAATGTGTGAGAGCGAGTTGCAAAGCAGCCTTGGGTTTGCTGAACTTTTGCAATTAAGTTCAAATACCAGCTTTTGAGCTGGTAGAGATGTTTTTAAGAGACACAATATTGGGATTAACGCACATAAAGGAACAGGAAATAAATAATGGAGAATGATGGGAGGAACTGGGGAAGGAGAGACAGACAGCAAGTGGCTAAAAAAATGAAGCGTGCACGTGTGACACTTCCACAGCTTCTGGCAGGACAGAGAAGTCAGAGGACAGTCCATGAAAATGTGTCTGACTGCAGGTTGCAGGGGATGAGATGGTGCCTCAGTGAGGGATGAGAAAACAGCAGGGGCTGATGGCCCTTATCTGAGGAAGATCTAAACTGCAAAGCCGAGAAGCCAACACGTGGAGAGCAGATAGGAGCTGCCTGGACACCAAGGCTGGGAGACACAGCAGGGAGAACTTGAAGAAGAAAAGGATAAATTTCAGGTTCGCTCACCCCCATTCCCTGGAAGGTGGACATTTCGAAGCACAAAACTCTTTGCATTCCCACAGAATGTGGAACTGAGCTGAACTCACATTAGGTGTCCTTCATATGAGCACCCCAAAATATGGAACATTCAGATATTGGGGGTACTGTTCAGACTGAGACTTGTTCTAACAAATAAGATTTTTACTCTTTATATTTAAGATCTGGATGTGAAAACAGTTCCAAAAATCAGGAGCCACTTTCAAAGAGAAGCCTCTGTGAGGTGTTAAGTACAGAGATTGTATGGCAGAATAGAAAAGAGTAAGCAGGGAGATTTTCCTCTCTGCTTAAGACCCAGAGCTCTTTGGAAAGCAGGTTTGCTGTGGAAATCAGAGCACCACTGATTTTATACAGAAGCAGCTTTCTGCAGAAGCACATCTCCCAGCAGAATTTACCGTGTGAGGGAGGCATTCATTTCTCAGAGAGGAGAACCCCTCCCTCCTTATGGACTACCAAAAAGGAGGCAGAAGAAATTGCAATGGCTGTGCTCAATGACACCTTGTACTCAATATTCAGAACTGAGCTTGGGTTTCTGCATTTCCAGCCCCCATCACCAGGGCACTTCTTCCTCAGAGCTGCAAATATGGCCTCAGGGCTGAAAGAACATGAGCAAATGTAGAAAGGTGAAGATGGAGAAGTTGTGGGACAAAACATGCAAGGCCAACAGAATATTGAGTCCGATGCCACAGACATGATTTATATATAGGTTCTTATTACTATCAGCAGTAACGAGGTGGCCTGTTTTAAAGCATATAAAGAGAAGAATGCTGACAGGTTCACAAATAAACTTGAGGTTCAAGTGATAATTATCCCTGGGAAGATAAGCAAAGTTCATTCCCATTACACGTAATGAAAACATATGCAAGCCAGACAGAGCTTGGATTCCAACTGCAGTTGAGTTTGAGCCTGTACATCCTACCCATTCATGACATTTTAGACTAAGATGGATTCTGAGCAAAGGTATGAAATGTGTTCCTGAATGTACCTATTTTGCTTAACCTGAAAATTAATGCCAACTTCTATGTCCTTTTTTTTCTCTTGAAAACAGAATGTAGCCAGGACAGACACAATGTACTCCTGAAAGTTTAAATTTATGCCAGCAAGAGCAAGCACAGCAGTCATCACCTCTGCAAAGGCCTGTTAGAGGAGTTACTTTCCCCCCCCAGGATTTGTCAATCTGATTTCACAGACAAGGAATGAATTATTAGGATATTCATGTTAATTTTATTTTCCTACCACAAACTAACCCCCAGAGTTATAGTCATCCAAAACGCATTGTGTGATCTGGCAGCACTCCAAACCCAGCAGATAATTAGTACCTTTTACTTCAGTAAGTAAAGACCTCAGCCTTTGTACCTTAAGCCTCCGTGAAACCTTAGGTGCTTCATTCCTGAGTACAGGGATGAAGAAAACACATTCCTGACAGGAGTTATGAAGAGACACATTAGCAACTTCTGAAAGTGCAAACTGCACATTTACTGGTGGCTAGAGTAAGTCAAGTTGATCTACTTGCTCTCTGTTTATTACTCACTATAAAATGCAGTTACACTTTATGCAGGCAGTTTTCTGTAATAACCATTCATTACAGCCTCCCCTGTAAGAGCATGAACAGGACTATAGTTTAAGTATTTGGCCTGAAGCAAAATCCTGTGCTATTACTGATGTGCATCGTTGTTAGACTTACCTGTATATTGAATTATATTAACAAGGGCTATTAAGCTAGATGTCCTTAAGTCCATCTGATTCAAGCAGGAAAAAGACAAGAACAGCAGTCTTTTTGACCCACGTCTGCCAGGTGTGCAGTTTACAGAAACTATTTCTACAAGCAATATCATGGCTTTTTTGAGCTAATTGAAAATTTCTGGGCTTTGGCTACAGCCCTCCAACAGCCCCATTCTCAAATAAATGTGTGGAAGCACCAACACGAGATCCAACCTGTTAATATAAACTCAAGTTATTCAATCAGCAACACTACAAGATGACTTATGTGTGGTCAGCCTTCTGATCACAGCTGATGAAACTGATCCCTGCTACCCCAAAAGTCAAATGGGAACATGCTAATACCAGAGCAATACAAAAAGCAGATCCGCAGGTGATATGAAAGCTTCGAATGAAATAGTAAAAGCTGAAGAAAGCAAAAAAGGTTTCTGGACAAACTTGCCTACAGCCTCCAGGAGCTTGTTCTTGGATTTCAAGGAAAACAGCATTAGAAGCCTTGGCTTCAACTGGTGTGGTCTTCTTGACTGCGGTCCTCTGCCAGACACCTACAGGTTGGATGCTTCCAACCTAAACATTGGAAGGACAGCAGCAGAGAGAAAAGAGTGAACAGAATTAGATAACACATCAGAAGCTAAGAAAATCAAATAATTAAATGAAAACTGAACTCATTTGCTGAACTTCATTTCCCACAGAAGGCAACCAGGCTATCCTGTCAAACTGGTTAGCCAGAAGTAATGACTAATTCCTGCTGGCATCTCTCAAGGCTCCAAAATGGTTAAGAAATAACACTGCTGTTGTCAAAATGACAGAATTGGCAAGAAGAACAAAAAGTTAGATTTTATACAACACCAGTAATGAAGAAATGAGTGTGAATACACAAGTTAATTGGGACAGTGCTCCACAGTAATTAAGGATAACAGGTAATAAAGCTATCAAGGGCACAGATGAATAAAACCCCCGTAGGGTGGAGGATCCCAGTCACTGGGGCCACAGAGAGAACACGGAGGAATGAAGATGTGAAAATATGCCATGGTTTGCCATTCCATTTCCTATGCTGGGTTCAGGCCAACCATGCTCTGCTCTAGAGGTTGATGCCAGCCAGAGCTGGTTGAGTAGCAAAGTACACAAACAGATATACAAATATTTTCCTGAGTGTGAAGAGCACAAAGTTCAACTGGCCAAAGTGTGCAGAATGCTCCTGCTCCTGCTGTTGAGGGCTTCCCTAGACAGCAGAGCTTTGTGAAGGTACCTGCAAATGGGTGCAGTCTTCTTAAAGTTGTTCCAAAGCTTTTCCAATGAAAATTGTAATCCAGAGTGTGCCATTAACAGTCATTGCAGCTTAACTGACAAAGTATCTTATTAGCAACTAATAATGAGACTAGCTCTTGTAACTGTTGAAATAAGGGAGAAAGAGAAAAGAAGGGGAAATACACCCATATACAACTTGTGATCTTCAATGGAAAATACTTATATCAGTTTAAACTAATTATAAATTGCTTTTACTCTAGGATGTATTAAAATTGCAAGACAGCTTTCTAAGCACAGTGAGCTATCTGGTTACTAGAACACATAATTTCTTGGTTGTCTGTTTTGCTTTAGTATTTAATATCCAGCATCAAGTGAAAAAGCAGTACAACTGTGTCACATCTTTGGAGACTGTTTGCAGCTGAGCAGTAGGTGAATATGTTCTAAAAAAAACATGAACTGAGCACATTTCAGTCAAAATCATAAAGTTTCCATTTAAAAGCTATGTACAGGTGAAGTAGCATATTCATCTTTCTTTTGTTCTGCAGATACATGAATGGCTCCTGTCCCTAGGAGTTTCTGCAGTACTTTTAAACTCTGTATTCAATATTTGGCATGAAAAGCTGAAGTTTTGTGTACTGAGATCCTGTACTCAATAAATGCAATCCCATCACAGCCAGAGTTTCTTGTCACCAAGTACTTGTTGTCTATAGACTGGGGCGTTATGGCAGCGGAGTGTGTGGAAACACCATACGTGTTCATACTTAATGACTTAATCACGGGTTCACACAAGTGAACCATAAATCATGATTCTCCCAAAACAGGAATCTAGCAGTAGGCTGGGGGAAAAAAAATGTATACTCAAGCTTGCAAGCATTCAGAAACCTGACTCCAGATCAGCAGCAGATGAGAACTCAGATCCAAAGTATACGTCTAAAATTGCTGATGCCAACACCACAAAACTTTGAGAATCCAAAGCCCACTTTCTTATTTCTGCATCTGTTTATCAACTTGCATTGTACTGTGGGTTGTGTTCGGCTAAAAATGACCCCCATGCCCACAGATCTGAGTAGGAGTTGGTTTGCCATGATGTCCCATCCTAAAGCTATAACCACAAGCACCACAATGGACTAGCTCATGTTCAGTGCAGCTGGAAGGAAAATTCTGTTCTAGCTGCTGGACATAGAAAAAATCCATGTATATTCTCTAGCCAACAAAATAGATAGTCCCTAATGCTGCCATATGCTATCTCCTTAGCTGCTGGCCCAACGGAAACTGGAATGGGAAGTAATTACTGACCAGCACAGGGGCTTCATCTTGGAATAGATTATGAGTACAGGCTGAGATCCCTATCTCCTAAATTAGCTTATCTTTAAAACAACTGCATAAAAGGAAATAAATATAACCTGAAGAGAGTTGTGAGAAGTACTTGACTTGTTCTGCCACTGAACTGAGAAAGTTAAAGCTGAAAACAGAATTTCCTACAAATCCAAAATTACTTGACCAGAATTGTAGACCTGATGGAGTTCAAAGATGTCTCATGCTTTTAAATTAGCCTTCAAATTTAAAAAAAGAAAAGAGAAATATGCAGAGTGATGAAAGCAAAACATAATCTAACAATAAAAAGGGTACATATGATCAAATGAAAAATTCAGGGAAGGGAACATGTCACCAAACGAGAAAGTCCACAGAGGATTTCCAGAACATCTCTTCTCTTTGTATTGAAAAAGTAATGGAAGAAACTTGTATTCATTTATCTCTTGGGCAAGCATTTCTTTTTGTTGTCATTGTTTTCTCTGAAAGATATCTTTCAGTTGTAACAGCAGTAAACTTCAGCCACCTCAATCTATACAGCCCTTAACCACGGTTTGTGCACATCACCAAAGTCCTCAATGCTTGAGGGTCAGAGCTGGCAAGACTGGGGAGTGCAACACCCACAGACAGCTGAGAAAAATGGGCCCAGATCAGTGCAAACCAGAAGTCAGAGGCATCTGCCTTTGCAGCTAAAATAAGATACATAAGAGACTGACAGTATTCCCAAGAAAACACAAGAATATATTCATTTTCTTTTACTGTACAAGTGCATTTGTCACCCATTGCTGTCACTCAATGATCTTAATGTCTAGATGATTATACTAATGATCAACGTGTGAAAATTAACCCTGGAAATATTGATGTGTTATTGGCTGGTGAAGCATTTAACCTTCAAGATGATGCAGCTTCACCACCATCTGAGAACACCTGAATACTGAGCACAAGCAGGAGATTGAATTCCAGCCATTTCCACGGAACCAACCTGTTTCCTTGTGTCTGACAACAGTGATGTCCCTAGTTTTTTGCAGTAATTTTAACCTCTGTATTCAATATTTGGCATGAAATTTAGTACAAAAAAAATGTCCAAATTACAAACCTTAGGGTTCCCCATATAGACAGAAACAGAATCTTTGCTCGCTGTACCAGACTGTCAGCCTGGGCTAGAAATCATGTTGCTTCCATAGCAGCAAAATCAGGGTCCTTATCAACAAAGACTGGGAGGTTCAATCTACACCCCAAATCTAAGCAGACAGTTTCTTTTTGCAACTTTAGCTTTTATATCAGTTTCAATCCTTTATGCTTGAAATACTAAAATTTTAAATGGATAAGTTTTTATTTTCTATAGACTGATACATGCACATGCGGATGAATACATAGTCACGTAGCATCATCATATACAAACCTCACACCTAGATTAAGTGTGTAATTGTGGTGATGGTTTGAGCTTGATAGGTTTTTAAATAGCACAAAAGCAAATTCCCTCTCACTCATGAATATTCTGTAAGATGCTGTTCTATACCTGTAAGAAACAATAAACTGGAGAGAACTAAGAGATCATTTCATCTTTTATTTTAAACCCAAGTAGAACATAAAATGAGTATTTCCCCCAGAAGAGTTCTTTTGATTTTAACTAACCTACTACAGTAAAACAGAGGAGAAGTACACTAAAATGACTTCTGTAGGAGCTTTTCTGTATCTGGCAGTTTCTCCGGACCGCCCAGGATGGCAGGAGAGCACATCTGGAAGATGCAAGAACAAAACAGGATACTTAGAATCATTTTTCTTGCTCATGGGAGGGAATTGCAGGCCCTTAACACACACACCAACGCAGCTCCACAGCACTTGATTGCTGTATTTACTTGAAACATTAAAAGAAATCTGATTTAAAGGAGACTCCCTATGATATTGCTCTGGAGCTTTTTTGCAGCAGTTCACTTGGGGCAATATCGCAGAGCACCGTATTCTACACAGACAGGGATTCAGTCCTGCAGCAAACATTCCCTGCCATGTTCCAAAGTTTGAGAATTTTCCGGCAGTATTTAGGTTCTATAAACATGTTCCTCTGTTGACTACAGTCACTTCCAGCTTTCACAGGCATAAAATGTCTTCTAGATCTGATATCTTAGAATCAAACTTTCACAGATGTAATACTAATGAGCTATGTAGTACAGTGTGTGACAGAATAGATCTGAGCTCTAGCTACATGCAGGACCTTCTGCTTTTTATTCCTTATTTAAATCAATGAGAAGGGAAACTTACTTCCCAGTAGGCTTGTTCTTTGAAGATGACTCTCATATGTCTGTTTTGCTGAGTTCATAGGAAGGAGACTCTCACATGTGGAGAAGATAGAAAATAAAAGATGAATTCCCAGACTGTGGCTGGTTTCTACACATTGCAGTTCCCAATGCTGCTGGTGTGGTTCTGCGGAGGTAACCCAAGCCTCCTAGCAAAATGGTTGCAAGGTCAGGAGTAGGTCTTCTGTCCAAATTGTTTCAGGTAAACTTTGCCAGCTCCTTTATTCCCACTGACAGATTCAGATAAATTTTACCAAGGCAACTCATTGGACTGACTCTGCTCCTCCCACAATGTGTTACCTTGGTTCTGAATTTGATGTGTTTTCATTTGTATTCAATGTATAATTTTCATTTGTATTATTATTCTCAAAACAAGACAAATTCGCTTGCACAGTCGTTGATGACGTTTCCATCTTGCCATTAGGAAAACAGGGATGATGATTCTGATGTGGTGTTACGGTTTAACCCCAACTAAGCACCACACAGCCCCTTGCTCACTCCATCCCAGAACAGTTTAATAATTAAAATAAGTTATAACATACTACTACTACTACTAATCATAATAATAATAAGGAAAAGAAAGGGAAGGGGAAGGGAAAGGGGAAGGGAAAGGGGAAGGGAAAGGGGAAGGGAAAGGGGAAGGGAAAGGGGAAGGGAAAGGGGAAGGGAAAGGGGAAGGGAAAGGGGAAGGGAAAGGGGAAGGGAAAGGGGAAGGGAAAGGGGAAGGGGAAGGGGAAGGGGAAGGGGAAGGGGAAGGGGAAGGGGAAGGGGAAGGGGAAGGGGAAGGGGAAGGGAAAGGGAAAGGGAAAGGGAAAGGGAAAGGGAAAGGGAAAGGGAAAGGGAAAGGGAAAGGGAAAGGGAAGGGAAGGGAAGGGAAGGGAAGAGAAAAGGAAAAGGAAAGTGAAGAAAAGAAAAGAGAAGAAAAGAAAAGGAAAAAGAAAAGAGAAAAGAAAGAAAAAAAAGAAAGAAAAAAAAAGAAGAGAAAGACATAAAGCACAAAACCCACAAACCAACAGATAAAGGTGCTGCCCAATACAACTGCTCAGCACCCACTGACCAATACCCAGCCCGACCCAAGCAGTGATCTGCCCTCCCCAGTTTCTATCCTGGCTGTGATGTGCTGTGGGATGGAATACCCTTTGGCTACTTCAGGTCAGGTGTCCTGCCTCTGCTTCCTCCCAGCTTTCCGTGCCCCTCCTCACTGGCAGAGCATGAGACTGAAAAGTCCTTGATCAGGGTAAGTGCTACTGAGCAAAAACTGAAACATCGGTGTGTTATCAGCACTGTTCTAAGACAGAAGCCGAAAACCAGCACTGCACCAGCTACTAGGAGAAGACTTAACTCTATCCCAGCTGAAACCAGGACATGTGGGAACATCAGGTAGGTACTCTCCCACATAAGGTTTTTAAAGCAAAGTGACCTCATTGTCTTATTCTAGTGGCCTAAGTTGTCTTATTCTGGCAGACAGATAATATTAGAATCAAAAACCAGAAAGAAGCAGCATTTGTCATTCTGTCTTCCCTTCTGCTCTGACCCCAGTCCTAATTAAACTTGAATGATGCTGAACAGAGCCAAGCTTAAATATAAACCATTGTAGAAACAGCAATTCTTCCAGCATGCAAGGAGCCTAGAAGGATATCCAGTTCTCCTGCTCTCAGATTTCAGACCATGACCCTCAGTGCTTCACCCTGATGGGAGCTGAAGACTTCCAAGGTCAGTGAGGTCTCTGGAATGCTGTGGGTTTCTGTTCTGATTAATTACACCCTAAATGAAAAACATTTTCCCTTATCTCAGGTTGTTTGCTTCAATTTATGTTCCCTGCCTGTTATTTTTCTGTTGTGCACACCAGTAAAGAGCCTGGCTCTTCCTCATTGCTGCCAGAAAGTAGACATCAGGTCTCCTTCAAGCAGGTCCAGTTCCCTCGGTTGCCTCTTCTAATTTCCTTACCATCTTGTCTGTCCTGCAGTGGCCTTGCTCCAGTTCATCAGCATCTCCCTTATACTACCCTCATCCAAACCTGGATGAAATGCTACAGAAAACTAAGAAAAGTGCAAGGACATACAGTGGCCAAGGAAAACGTAACCAATCCAAACCTTAAATATCACATACAGCTACTAAAACCCAGCATCGTTTAACCAATACACCTCACAAACAGGGTGCTCTCAACTAGTGTAAACAGTCCTACACTTCCCGGTCTCAGAGCGTCATGCACCTCATTTCTGCCTTAAAGGCATCCTTATTTTAATTCTCGCAATGAATCTGAAAACACAGTATGGAGGTGGTAATGTGCTCCAGCAGATCCCTGGATAAGCAACAAAAGAAATTACTTATCATGAAAGCAGGCATTTGACTGCCTTCCAGAGAGAATAATATTGCCAAGAACATCGAGATGCACTCAGCTACTTCCAGCTACATGGGCAGAAGACACTAATGACAAAGTTTCTTCCTAAACATGTTATTTGCACTTATTAGTTGCTTCAGATTCATCTTTATTCCTCTACTATCAGTGACAGTTATCTGGGAACTTGTCTAGTTGCAGATCAGGAATCTCAACTGACAGTCAATTAGGTTGGAAGTGGCAAGAAGTAGTAAAGGAGGACATTTTTCTTTTATCTTACAAAATAACTACCTTTCCTTACACCTGGATGTGTCACTGCTCCAGCAACCGGTACATCTGAATCACAGTGGATCCAATTAGTCAAATTTCATGCCACTTTTCTCCAGGAGCTCTGTATAGTCCACCAGCAGATATAGGTTTTCTTTATGCTTAGGCAAGAACTGCTTGTTCTAAATACTGGGTCAACTCATGAATAGCACTAGTAATTTATGGCTTTTACTCTGAGTATTTTACCAGTGATAGCTTTAGATATTAGCAATCTCATCAGAAAATAGCAAAGCAGCTAAGAAAGGCTCAGTGTGCCCACCCTGCTCAGCTCAGAAGCAGAAAAGCTAGCTGACAGGGGTTTGATCTGCTCCCTGTTTAGCAAGTATCACATTTTAGTGCAGTAATCGTTTTCTCCTTGCTCTCTGTGAAGTGGGAAGTGACGTTACCAGCATTCTCTTAACAACATGAAAGATTAAGGAGTCGATTTCCAAACTGCTGCAATAACCCACAATTGGCAGGCAGGGGGAGGATGAGAATTAACAACAAAAACAAAATACAAATGGCACAAGTGGCAAGCTGAAGGAGCAAATTGCACTTTTGAAGCAAGGCACAGGGTCTGGCTGCATGTTTGCCTTGGAAGAACTGTAGGAACTCTCATAAGGCAATCAGGAGTGGTTAAGGTGATAGGGAAGCTCTGCAGAGCCAAACCTGAGCTACAACTGCTCTGCACAAAGGGACTGAGGAGGGGGAGTGTGATTTCACTCCCCTTTCACACACCAAACAGATCCTTCTCACTGCTTGAGTTAAGCTATAAATAAAAGTGTTCTGTCATCATCTCTGTTCTGCCCCCTCTGTTCTCCTTAGGGATGGCTCTGGTGTGCCTGTATCCCTCATTAAGGAGCAGAAACTCAGAGGAAACTCACAGGAGCCTTGTGCTGGGGACATTCAGATAGCAGGTGCCCCTCTTCTCACGCCAGACATGCTTCAAGGTCTTTGTGATGGAGGCTTGGAAAGCCCCCCCGAGAGTTGTTTTTCAAAAGCAGGAATTACAAAGTCCACTCTTCCATTAATAGATTAAACATTAGTGAAGGAGCACTCAAGTGTGGCTTACTGTATCTTCTCATAGGGCACACAATGTGCAATGCTTTCAGAAGCAGGTGCAGCCTGCGCCAAACACAAATGATAAGGCAAAACAGAAGCAAAGAAATGGTTCAGCTAAGGATCAGCCTCATGCACCTCAAACAAACCTGCATCTGGGGAGTTTCCACAGAGTTCCAGAATCCCAGACTAGTTTGTCTTGGAAGGGACCTCACCCAGTTCCAACCCCTGCCACGGGCAGGGACACCTTCCACTGGAGCAGCTTGCTCCAAGCCCCTGTGTTCAACCTGGCCTTGAACACTGCCAGGGATGGGGCAGCCACAGCTTCTCTGGCCACCCTGTGCCAGCGCCTCAGCACCCTCACAGGGAAGAGCTTCTGCCTAAGAGCTCATCTCAGTCTCCCCTCTGGCAGGTTAAAGCCATTCCCCTTGTCCTGTCCCTACAGGCCCTTGTCCAAAGCTCCTTTCCAGGTTTCTTGTAGGAAGACTGCTTTAAGACCCTCTTTTTCTTTTAAAAAGGAAAATAAACTTATTTTGTTTACCTTAAAAAAAAAAAAAGAAGATATCTCTGCTTATATAAACATTGTATGTATGAATGTACTGCTGTGATTTATGTTTTCACTTACCTCCAACTCAAGGTTTTTACCTGGGATAGGAGGAAAATGTTCTTCTCAAGTCATGTGACTCAGCCTGAAGCAGCCACTGTCTAACCCAGAGACGTGCGATAGCCTCAGAGCTGCAAGATGTAGCATCACTTGGTAAAGTGACAGTCACGTGCAGCCAAAGATGCTCCAATTGCTTCTCAGGCTTCATGCCCTGAAATAACATGATAAGAGCAGGGAAATGACAGAGGCAGCAAGTGATGTGGCTCCTTTTTCCCTATTTGGCTTCTCATTTGCTATCTTGTCTAAGTAGAATACAAAACCTTCCAGGCATAGGCTTTTCATTCCCACGCAGCATGTAATACAGTGGGATCCTAAGTCATGCCTACAGATGTTTCCCTAATTTTTTTGTATTATACCACGTCATCTTGGGGGTTGTTGACTTTTGCAATTGTGTTTTTAACACAGGACAGGAATTCAGAAAAGGGCTCATAAAAGAGCAGAAGCACCCCATAATGCACTTTAATAACATTTTCTGTTTTACAAATCCTCCTTGCATTTGGAGAACATAAAGGAGTTCAGCTTCCCTTTCAGGTTCCCTTCCCTCCCGACAGCCACTGAACAATTTAACTCCCTTATTTTTCTGGATGGCTGCATCCGCTCGGCATGGGGCTGATTTATACAGGACATTAGAGCACCATGCTCAGCAGCTTGCTAATCTTTCAGAAAGACTTCAGTGCATCAGCTCTTTCTGGTGCTCTCTGTGTGTGCGTGTGCATGCGTATATATTTTATATAATTTATATGTATATATTACATATATGCACATAATATACACACATTATATATAACACATAATATGTATGTACACACAGAGAGCACCTGACACATACATATAGATGTATATATTTTTTATGTGTCTATATATATGTATATATATATTCATGTGCCTATGTATATATTTTTTACATAAATATACACACACATACATATGCACTTTTTCTTTTCCCTTGTGAGAAGGCAATACTTTTGGCTCAGGATGAAACAATTATTTCAGTTGATGGGGGGCAAATGAGTGGACAACATCAATACCAGTACTAAATATTTCACTAATCATTCAAAACAATGTTTACGATGTAATCAATGGATCACACAGAAGCACTCAAGGGCACATACATGGTCCAAATATTAAAGTTTTACATTGCAGCTCAAATAAAACTTAAATCAAGTGGATCTTAACTTAGCTCAAGTTAGAAATCAAAGTGTGCCGTGCCACAGCAAGTACCCTAGGATGAAAAACTGAGTAGCTCCTAAATTGCTCTGAAGCCAGCACAAACACGTGATGCTTCCTGAAGCTTGAGACTGTGGAAAAACCAACATTACATGAAAATGAAAAAAAGAAACAACCATTCCTTGCTCTTTCTATTCTGCTACGGGATGCAGTTCTAGGGCTCATTTTTATACATAAATTTTCTGGAAAGTGAATCCTTTCAATTCACTGGTTATACAGAAACAAAGGCAAAAGCAAAAGTTTAATCAAGCTCCATCTCCTGCTCAGGAGGCCCCCCTTCCCCTCCAGGTTTAGTCTCTCTTAGACCCCTTCTACACAGCCCCCCCAAAAGAGGATATTTCACAGCAGAGTCAATAGCAACTACAAGTGTCTGTAGGGACACTTGGAAAACAAACAGAAACCCATTAAAGGCAGGAATTTAGTGTGCAGAAATTAGAGCACACTGAATTCCCATGTGACCCCTCTCTTAGAGCAAGCCATGCTCCTGAATCTCAATCCTCCTTCCACATAGATTAACATGGATTAACAGCTGGCAGACTGACAGGTCCTAAAATGCAGCTGCATCTGGGGATTGTGGGTGTCATGTCACTATTCCCACTGCATTCCTGCCATGCCAGACTTGGAGCCATTTAATATTTTCATTGATGACAAACAATAATATTGTCAGGATTTGCTAATGGCACAAGCATAGAAAAGTCATAGAATCATAGAATCAACCAGACTGGAAAAGACCTTTAAGATGATCAAGTCCAACCATTCCCCAGCACTGCCAAGACCACCACTAACCCATGGCACTGAGGCCTCATCTCCACAGTGCGTGAACACTTGCAGGGATGGTGACTCCAGCCCTGCTCTGGGCAGCCTGTTCCAATGCCTGACGTGTTTTAAAACAGCTGAATATGATGTGTCAGCTCTGTGACTGAAGAGCGCTGCAGGATGGAGCCATCACCTCACCTCCCCAGTACTGCATTGCGAGTGATGTGTCTGCCTAAGCACATGATGATAATACTCCCTTCCAGCCTTCTAAAACTGTGACATGCTTCTGTATTTCCCTATTCAAAACGGTCTGTATAAATGACATTGTGAAGATGGTGCTGGTGCTGAAAGAGCTGGAGACATTGTTTTAAATACAGTCCAGGAGGATCCTTTCACAAATGGCCACTCAGGTGTTATAAATTTACGGCTAAAATAACCCTTGCTCAGCATTTTGTAGGGAATATCAATCCTGCCCTGTGCTAACTGGGCTGGGTGCTCATATCCCAACGGAGATACTTAGAGCTGCCTGCCTCTATAGTCCTGCAGTGCCATGACATAGGTCACTTGTACCTTGCTAAACCATATTAGTCATTGTTTTCTTTCCTAGATTCCATTTTCTGTGGGTTTGGAGTACCATTTCAAAAGCATTAATGTCAGTTTTCATACGTTTGCTACTAAAATTGAAAATAGTTTTTTGCGTTGCTTTGAATAAGTACTGAAGACACCATGAACTCTCAACAGTAAGGTGATATTCTCCTCCATAAGTGCAGTTCTTCACTTTATTGCAGGCATCCTTTAAAACACTTCTGTATTTCTAAAGCAAATGCAGATAACCTCAAGCAATCTCAGTCTTCCACTGAAATTCAGTTGCAGAGTACTTCTGAATGATAATATATAGGAAAGCTGTCATCTTTTCATTCAAGAGCTGTGGTCCATCACTTTAAACACCATTATGACACTGGCTGAGAAGAAATGTCAATGTTATTATTATTTTTTTTTGTATTTTTAGAATAGATGAGCTCCCCGGCCTCTTCAACCGGCACAAATTCTGTTTCCAGCCTGAATTTCTGCAAATACTAATTTGATGGATTGCCCGTAAGGACAAAAAAAAGGCAACCCCTAAAATTCTGACGGTGCCATGTTGCCTCCACATGCTGGCATTTCCACTGAGCTCATTCTTGGCCTGGGTCAGTGAAGGACTCCATATCTTGTTCATACTTCTGGACAAAGCTTCAGACCACCTTACTTCAGAGAGGGAACAAAGCTGAGGCATTAAATGCCTGAGTCAGCAGTCTGGCTCTTGCAGGGAAAGGCCTGACACTAGCTCTTATTATATTCTGGATTTACCTACCTAAAACTTGTCCAATCTAGCCTCCGGCTGAAGTTTCTCCTCCAGGTGAAAACTAGTCTTAATTTTCTCAGAAATTCTTCACTAAAGTATTGTTCCAATGTTAGAATATAGAAAACAGATGTTTTTACACCCAGTCTTTCATGTAAGAATCATTACTTTTTACAAATTTTATTCTCTTTAGAGGAGGTTTTAAGCCGAGCCAAAGGTGAAACATGAGCAACTTGCTCCAATGCCAAGTAAGTCATTCTGATTCTAAAGAAATGCCATTCACTTTCTGGGACCTACTTCATCTCTAGCCGTGTCTGTCTCAACCCATGGTGCGGGGACAACATTTGGGTAACAAAGCTGGCACACATGCAACTGCCAAGTCGCTAGGTCAAACAAGTTCTGTGTATTTTGTGCTGTGTAACTCTGATAAGGACTGAACCCATGCGATACCAGTGTCTGCTTTGGAAGCTTGCACATAATGCGCACTGGATTTGCTTTATCCTGTCAAAAAAGCAACAGGAAGCAATCTCTAAGAAATGTATTAAATCATTAGTGTACTCTTCCTGAGGGATGGCTCCATTGCAGACTTACAGTAATACATTGCAATCCTAAGCCTAGTACCTACTTTGGAAATCAGGGAAGAAGCACCAATATACCACAAATGTGACATAAAAGGGGGAAATTAAATAAAAAGAAAAAAAAAGTGGCTATTGCAATAACACAATAATACTGTAGTGTCTGTTGTCTCTGCGCTGCTGAAACAGGGGAATTTCACCCCACTGAAGAGGGAGAAAATTAAGTAGAGCTATTCACAGGCAAAGATCAATGGAAATCTGAGAGGACCTGGTCTCTAAATGCCTCCATGGGGAGCAGGCATCCCCCTTCCTGAGGGGCAGCTGCTGGAAGTCACTTGCCACGCTGAGGAGGACAGGAAGAGGGGGACAACCCCTCCTGCCTGATGAGGGCCCTCCATGTCCAGCTCCTGCCTTCTCCCATTTGGAGATTAAGGCACAACTGATGTGACCCCTTGCCTGCATCTGATGAAAACTCTATGGGCCACAAATACATTTTGTTTTCAGTAATAATTCCCAATTTCAAACTAAAGCTGTCTGAGAGAAGAGGAACAGCTTGATCACGTCACAGTCCTGTTTAAGCTCAGCTTGTTTTCAGTTCAGTTTAGTCCCAAAAGCTCCAATTCCGTGGACTCAGGTGGCTGGCTGAATGACATCTTCCTGTGGGTAACCACATCCCTAACACACTTTTATCTCAAATTAGTGACAGACCCTGAAGCTGCCTCAGTTTCTTATTCTGAGAGTCCTCGAACTTAACTCAAGTGAAATAATGACTTTTCCCGTCCCAGGTACCAATTTGAACTAAAATACTTGTTGGCAAGATTTTTCGTCAGCTTCCTGGACTAAACATGCTGTGAATAGGTTCAGCTTCACATGCAACCACAGCAAGGCAGCTCTCTTGGGCCTTTACCAGTATCTAATGAGCTGAAAACTGGAGCATCATTTCTTTTTTAGCAGTTCTGGTATGAATAACAAATAACAGGCAGAAGCTCTTCCCTGTGAGGGTGCTGAGGCGCTGGCACAGGGTGCCCAGAGAAGCTGTGGCTGCCCCATCCCTGGCTGTGTTCAAGGCCAGGTTGGACACAGGGGCTTGGAGCAAGCTGCTCTAGTGGAAGGTGTCCCCGCCCGTGGCAGGGGTTGGAACTGGATGAGCTTTAAGGGCCCTTCCATCACAAATCAGTCTGGGAGTCTATGAAATGCCACAAATCAATCACTAACCTTTGAAAAAAAATGTTTATTGAAGTAACTTCTTTTTAATTAGATTTTTATTCATAGCCAGGTACTATTGCTTCCACCCTCAGCTTCATAGCATACCATCATACTCAACACAGGAAGAGAAGTGTGCAGTCTTCCCTTGCCTTATGCTAATTTGGCAGACTACCATCAGCTTGAGCAAGAGAAAACCAACATCCATAGAGATTAAAAATATGAAAAACTATCACACCAGCTAGCAATTTCTATTGGATTACATAGGGGTGGGTTTTCCTTTTGGAAGCCTCCATTCTCTGGTTTCCCACACCAGCTGTGTGCCAGCACAGACAATCACTTCACAGCTACTTATGAATCAAAAAAAATAAAGCCTTGAACCCCAGCTTGGAAGTCTGCAGTGTTGGGAGCTCTATTTAGCAACGTAGACCTGAGTTTGGGTTTTTTAACAAAGACTACACGCTTCTCCTAGGGGCTGAGGAGATTAACCCAGACAGCGCATCCCACTCCTGCATACTGACTCCAGCAATGACAGGTCCCAGCCAGTGCTCCTGCTCTGAGCTGCTTGTACCAGCTCACCCCCATCCTCTCCCTGCACTAAGCAGGCTGGCCTATAGCCAGAAATGGGGGAGGAGTTTCACATTTGTTTTCAGGGGAAAAAAATTCAAGTCTGAAATGACAGAGCCTCATAAGCTCTGCTGTAAGAGGGAAATGGTGTCATGAAACTGAACAACTGCACAGACCTGTACATATCGGGACAGCAAGAGCTATGAGGTAAATCCCTGGTTATCTAAGCCTTGGCAGGAGGCAAAAATGATCTCGTTCTTAAAGATCAGACAAAGGTATATGGCTGGATCCTCAGCTAGTTTAACATATGGGGCTGTAACTACATCCACCTCTTTGCACCAGCTTTTTTTACAAATCAAGATTCTTTTTCATGGCGAATGTTTTCTGCAGTGCTGCGTTTCCCTTGTGCAGTTTAGAACAGATTATTGCAATGATTCCTTTTATTAAGCCATTTTTATTCTAACCTTTTGCCCTTTTCACTTCATGCTGTGGATTTGTCAGAGTGTATTCAAATATAATTGCGCAGATGCTCTGCAGCATCATCAGTTTGTTCATGCAGCAAAGGGCAGTTCTTGAAGGAAATGCAAACATGAGTCTAGCATCAACTTCAAAAATGTCTGAAGCTGATATCAGTTAATATTTCTTCTTCTGGCTTTCTAAAGGGACCAAACACAGGAAACAAAGGTGTCCAACAAAAGTGCTGACGTGTCACTATCAATCAAGACAGTCAAAATGGCATGAGACACTGAAGAGAAAAAATTCTTTGTCCCAGACACAAGCAGCCTGGAGTGGAAATGTAAAACCAGTAACTTACCCAGGCCACAGCAGCAGCTAGCCAGCAGGGAAATACTGAGGGCTTCCAAAGCACTTCCCCCACTGCAGAACATCAAAAGGAGCTCCGTTTTTCTCTTTTCTCATATGAACTGTCTGTTGCACCCCTCAAGCTCTCAGCCAGCAGGCTGAGTGCAGCAGTCATGAAGTTGTGAACACTTCCCCCTTCATCACCCTGAAAAACACCAGTGCCCACTTTAAATGGAGTAGCTGAGATCAGTCTGCAAATGTTAACACATGTTGGGGAGATTGTGTTTACATACAGGATACAAGAAATCACCTGGAAAGGGGGAGAGAACCAACCAGAAACAGGCACCACACCATGATATAAACCAGTGATCAGCCACCTGCAAACACATGTACCTGCCCCTGCACCGTGCGGCTCCAAAAAGAGCATCATTGAACAGGGACAGCTTCAAAGAAAGGAGATCCAAAGCAGGGAAGCAACTGTGACCAGAGCTTTCCAGCAAGGGATGAGTAAGCAGGGCAGACTCTTCAGCTCCAGAAACTGACACCTGGGAAAAGCTTTTTACAGCCTTGGGTGTCTGGGGCATACTCAGTGATGCTCCCCAGGTGCCCTGGGTTCAGCAGTAGCAGTCATTTTTCTCCTTCTTAGTAGCAGCTGGTGCAGTGCTGTGTGCTGCTGCAGGAGACATAGGAGCTGCCAGTGCACTGCACACTGCCCATGTTTTAGTTTTACATACAGGGGCTATTACAGGTATGTGACTGTGTTCACCTCTGGGGCCTTGTGTTGCTCAGGTTTAGCAGAAGCCCTCACCCACTCACAACAAAGCTCTGAAATGGTGGCACTAGTTCTCCTAAAACCTCAGATTCACTCTTCTCTTTTTGAAAATAAAAAGTTAAATGAACCCCATCTACCCCCTGGACAACACGGAGCTGGAGAATGAATAAACCAAATCAGCACACTGAAATCTAGACATTTGATAAAAGATTAAGGTGAATACGAATTAATCCATCTGAATGGATGAGTCCCATTTGCCTCTATTAAAACCTGGCCCAGAACCCCTGATGGCACCCAACAGACACAGCAGGCAAGGACCATTCATCCTACTGTTTCCTGTTTCACATCAGACTTATACCTGCCTAACAATATACGAGGTAGCGTGGATACCATCAAGTAATTTGGGGACAGAGGTTTTAAAAGGTCACATGACATTTAGCAAAAACATAACTTCTACTCTGAACATTTCTCATTCCCTCTTCATCATTTTAAGTGGTGAAAGTGACTTGGAAAAAAGCCCTCTTCAGTGCCTGGTTTGGTTTTCTGCAGTCTTGGTGCTGACAGTGGGTCTTGGCCAAGCTGCAAAGATCACAGCGTGGGTATAATGGAGCTGGGTTATCACTTGCACAGTATCAAAGGCCCAAATGCAGGTGGAGAAGAGAGATTCCAATTGGAGCTGGCTCATTCCTGGAATGCTGTGACTTTCTGAGCCATGAGTGCATGCTGCTCTTCACCTGCATCACCATGCTTCTCATTATGTGCTGAATTAGGCACCCACCAAAATCCATCCCACATCCAGGGAAGGGGATAAATAATTCATTGCATCCTGCTTGCATTGTCACTTCCTTTTGCCCTTGCACTTGGCAGCTCCCTTGTTTGTGCTTTTGTCTTTGCCAACTCTCTTTTCTGCAGGCATAACACTCCATGTTAGCAGAATGGGAAAATTAATCAGAAAGCACTGAGACTGCAAAATGTGCTGAAATGATATTAATCACATATCAGTGCTTATTACGAGTACAAGTCAGTACACCTAACTGACTCTGTAGTGAATGCCTCCTGAAACCACCCTGGGTTGTGCCGGCCGCTTCATCTGTAACTCTCTGTTTTTAAAAGAGAAAAAAATGACAGACTTGAGTTGAATTACGTGCAGACGAGGGGTGACAGGCACATCAGAGTGAGACAGTGCCTACTGGATTAGCAACTAGTCACAGCGGACCCTCACCTAGCCACTGCTGGGAAGGACTGAGCACGCTGTCACAAATCCAAGAGGTTGAGCTCCGAGATGCAGCAGCATTTTGGGATCCTGCAGTACTTGAGAGCTCAGAACACCTCAGCTTGGGTTTATTCTGCAATGACCATGCTCAGAAAAGATATTTTGTGACTCTGAGGCAGGTAGAGCCTGATGGCCTTGATCTGTCAGCTGGTATCACAATGACCTGAGGTATTTTACTTTCCAGTTGCAACCAGCAAAGTGGAAATGGTTGGTGCAGCTCAACAGACCACCATGTGTGGTTTTCAAACAGAAAAGGTTGTTGACTTCTTGTCTGGTTTTGGTGTAATTTCTGAAATGTGCTTGACATCAGGACATCTCAGCTATGCCTATTGCACTTTTAATCCACACTTCATTTAAATTCAGTCTCCTGTTTAAACTTGACTGTTGCTACCACAACTGTATTTTTTTCTCTAGTCTTATCATGGCCAGCATATAAAATTCAGCTCTATGCCAAAGCCTAGAAAGGGGCTATTAGCAGCTTAAATCTTATTTATACACTAATATGAAGGCATCAGTAAGGCTTATGCGATGCTTAATTTATGTGCCAGCTGTCTGCACAGAAACAAGCTGTACTCAGAAGAATAGACTTTAGGACAAAGGGAAGTCTGAAGCTCACAGCTTTTATGACAAATACTGCCTGTGACTCCTATTTCTTCAGCTTTGGAAGCTCTTACTTCCTTCCAAAAGACAGAAGATGAAGAAAGAGGTCCTGAAAAGAGGTCCTGACCCTCCACCCTTTTATCTGGACAAAATTAGACACTACTCTATGACAAGCCTTCAGAGAACTGCAGTGATGTTCTCAGAGAAAGGCAGCACCATGACCTGGGCTCCTTGCAGTGGTTTCTTTGCTACAGGAAACCCACGCAGACCAAGATAGACTCTACAACAAAAGCGTTTTGCAGCATGTGTCCTCTCTCTGAGGGTGTTTTTGCTATTGCATTATTTTATGTTGCTTTGTTAATGTATTCATTGTTTAGAATCCAAAAGGATTTATATTAATAAAGTGACAGTAAATGAGATTCAGGTCTCCTGCTGCATTTCTTGGTGCATTTGGTTGCAAGAACAGCAACGCTGAGAAAGGAAACCACATACAAAATAGGTTTGGCCTAGTAGCAAGCGACTGGAGCAGTTCACAGTAATATTTAAACAAAAGCAAAAGAAGCCATAAAAGATTTCTCTAAAGTAGGTTTTGTCATTTAGATATTTTCAGGGTGAACTGACCTGGTTTCCACAGTTCTTCAGTGAGATAAGCAGACAATTCTCAGTCTTCTTTCTGTAAAGATAGAGGAAAGCTCCACTCTCACCTTTAAACAGTGTAATGTGAAATGTGTAACGTATTACACACCCCCATTACATTAGTGACGTAACCTGGATTTGTGGCTAGACTTGAACTGACATACAATACACCAAAATATTGTGATATTGTATGTCAATATTGTATGTCAATACAAACTCCAACCAAGATTCTAGACCATTCACGCTCGGTGGTGTTGAGGCACGTAAGGATAGACAGCAGGAGACAGAGGCAAACTAGAGGGTCCATGTTCAAAAACAAAGAGGAGAAAGGAGGAAGAGTAAGCAAAGACTAGAAGCATTGTTACAAGTCACCAAGCTTCTGGAAATAAGTAGAGAAATCATCACTCTCTGGCCTCTTTCTCCAGCCTACTCCACACCAATCCTCCAGTTGAACAAGACCTGCTTAGACCCACCTTTGTGCTGTTACCAGAATGACTTGTTTCCAGAGACATTGCCTAAAACAAAGTTAACTCATAATCAAGCTCTGCTCTCTCCAAAACTTTCTGAACACTTGGAGTAACTGAAAAATCTATATATCAAAAAAGGTGTTTCTTCTTGTGATTATAAAATGAATGGGTTTTCTGTATCAGCACAGCATCACAAAAGATGTTCTACCTTGGTCAACGCCTGCGAAAACTGGTGAAATTCCTCTGCTTTCTTTAGAGTGGTTTTCTGAAGAGACCTGTCAATGTAGTAGATTGTAGGAAAGCTTAATGAAAAATGCACTGCTTGTGCTTCCTAGCTTGACTCATACTGACATGAGAGATATTCGGCGATACAGTTCAGTCTCAGTAGTGTGGCCTTGAGAAGAGATAAGGAGTTATTAACAGTGGTGAAGATAGTAACATCAAGGAAACCAAATCTCTTGTCTAACAGTTTGCCACAAGGTTCTGAATATATAGTATTTATTTTAAATATGAATGCACCGCTTCAGTTCAAGTTTACCCCCCCAAAAAAATAATTGCTTTAATCCTCTAATTTTAAATGTCGATGTCTACTTAGAGCCAGCTATAAAAATAAAACAGTCATAAAAAGTACAAATAAAAATCACATGTAAGAGTTCTGCAGTCTAGAACTTGTGGTTCACACATGGGGAGCAGACCTACTGAGAAAGAGGCAGCAATTCCACCTCCACCCCCCCCTTTCATTTTTCAGAGCACAGGAAAGAAATCACATGAAAAGGTATCCAGCTTTTGTTGTGCCCTCCACTGCAACATCTGCTTTGCAGCTGAAGGTTTGAGATGGGTGATAAGATAATCAAGTTGCTCATCAAGGCTGGTTTGCCATGTATGCTGGATGAGGAAGCACCATTCCTATTGCTTGATTGCACTGGAAAGAGAGGGAGGATGAATTCAGGCAGTGAGTAACCTCAAAAAACCGTCCAGAGGTACCTGAAGAATAAAGCTCATGGGTTTCAAGCCAAATACACACAGCAGGGGCAACCGCTGGTGGGAATTCACAGTATTTTCTGCACCTCCATGCTGGGATAACACTGCACAAGGCAAGGCACGGATTGCATCCATCAGGCTGTTACATACAATAAGGAGAGTTTAATTGCTGACAACATTTATGCCCCTGCGTTTTTCTAGATCTGGCTGACCCACTTTTCTTACTGAAAAATTGGCATTATTGAATCATAGAACCATTTAGGTTGGGAAAGACCTTTAAGATCGAGTCCAATCGTTATCTCAGCACTGCCAAGTCCACCACTAAACCATATCCCCAAAAGTTACATCTGCACTTCTTTTTGATACTTCCAGGATGGTGACTCCACCACTGCTCTGGGCAGACTGTTATCATTCAAATAAACCTGGCCAGCAAATGTCTACTGTGAGTGCTGGCACGGAGGTGATAAAATGCCCATTTTATTGCTGCAGAATTAGAAATAAAACCTAAAATCCATAAACCCCCCTACACTTACAGAAAGACACTGGAGATGGGTTCTTACTGGTCATTTCATAGGGTTTTAAGTCTAGATTTGCACAGAAGCATCTTTGTAAAACAATGAATCATTCATGTACCCATCACCATTTTTTCCCCTTTTGATCATCTGCTCCCCCTTGGGCTTGTTCAGTAAAATAAACCATATTCCACAGGGAAAAAAGAAAAAGGGACTTTCTTCTTTACTGAGCAGCTCAAAAGCACACTTGGCAGGCTGTGTGCTGAGACAGGCTGCTGATCTGAACTGAATTGGATGTCTCAGAGCCGTGCAAGATGAAGGCATGGAAGGACATCCCTGATGAGGTACTCTACATAAGGGACTTTAGTGATAGGACAAGGGGTGATGGGTTCAAACCGAAACAGGGGAAGTTCAGGTTAAATATAAGGAAGAAGTTATTTACTGTGAGTGTGGTGAGGTGCTGGAATGGGTTGCCCAAATAAATGCTCCATCTCTGGCAGTGTTCAAGGCCAGGATGGACAGAGCCTTGGGTGACATGGTCTAGTGTGAGGCGTCCCTAAATGAGCTTTAAGGTCCTTTCCAACCCAAACCATTTGATGGTTCTATGATTCTATGATCCTATGATTCTACGATTCTGATTCTATGGTGTGTGCTGTGTACTACCCTATTTCCTGACTGCAGGATCTGCCCTCACGTTGCTCTGATGCCATAACACCGACTGAGAAGGCACCTGGGTGTCTCTGGAGTGGCTGGTAGACAAGCACCAGAGAAAGAGTATCTCTGAGGTTTTGTTCCTGCATTTCTGTTTGAACTGGAAATAAATTCCTCCCTAAAGGTGGTGTAAATCTGTGGGACGTACAATGCTTAGATCAGGGCTCTTACTTTATACATGAAAGAGACTGGAAAGATAGATTTTCCAAGGATCTCAGCCTCAGCCTGAATTTCACACATCTCACAGGTTCTTACAGGCACACACAGGATTTGCAGGATTACGTGGGCTGCTCTTCCTGCAACTGTGAATTTCCCAGAGCTGCAGACAACAAGCTGAACACGTGGCTGGCTCTGTGCTTCTCTTCAGGCTCTGCAAGACCAGCTGGGAAAGCATCTACAAGCTTTTATTGTGTGCTTTCATTTTCCCCAGTGGGGAGGAAAAGCCCACCAGGACTTGCTAGTGAGGAAAGCGAGGTGGGGTTTTTTTATCTTCTTAGAGATTGGCTCTCTCCATGCCAATTCACGGGGCTTGCAAGGAGCCAGGTAACTGAAATTTAGCCCAAAGCTGTACAAGGGCTATGTTGCATGAGGGATTGAAAAGGGCAGAGAGAGGTTCGGGGTGTTCCTAAGGCTTGTTCATAGGCAACACTGACACTCCGACTGCTCCACAGATATTCTGTGTGTCTAACCTTCTGCAGGTTAGTAATTCTACTGACTAAGAAAATTTATCCTTATATTTAAGTATCCACTTTACTGGGCTGAGGAATTTAAATGCTGCAATGAATAATATGCAAAAAATCCCCTCAAAACCAAAACTAAAACCAAAAAATCAAACCCCAAAACCCAAACCCAATTGTATAAATCTAGGGAGGAAAAAATTCTATAGAAATAGGTCTAAAGAGAGGTCAATAGGAATTTTACCACTGGTTTTCTAAGCAGCCAGGATACGGTTTCAAACTATGAAAACGTAAGTAAGGGAAATACCTCCATTTCCCCCTATTTCTGAAAACAAAGCCATTGTTTCAACCTGAACCGTGGGGTTCCAAGCAACTGTTTCCTTTCCTAGTCTGGTCCGTTATCACTGTGAGCAGCCTCCACGACTCCCTGCATTCTACATGAACCAAAATAACATTCATAGATTTCATAATGATGCACAATTGGCTCTATTAGAGATGTTATTAACCACTCTGCAGCGCTCTCAGAAGGATACAGATTGTGATTAAAGCAGCCTTTATAGATCTTATTCAGACTTCACCGTAGCTAAATCCACCCAAACCAAAATACTCCTTCCTACAACCTTGACACACAAAGAGAAACTTGAACAGAGATGATGGAGAATTGAATCCGTGGACTATGGACAAGATCAGCATGTGCTGTGTGGAAATGCAAAACCACTATAGAACTGGTGAGGCTGAACTGCAGTCTGAATGCTAGCGCTGTTCAACAAAAGGTGGCATTCATTTCTTCTAGTCCACTGAAAATAAATTAAACCTAAATTGTGTTCTAAATCAGTGCTTCACTATGTATAATGTACACAAAAATGTCTTTCAGAAAGAGAATACAAAACAAAGTTTAACACTTTTTAATCACAGCCGTTATCCTCCCACTGCCAGCTTCTCTTCTTTTCCTTTTCCTTTTCAATTTATCTGGTGCTTGTGCAGAACTCTGCTCTCTAGAAAGAAGAGAATGAAAGTGCTAATGGCAGTAATTAAACCTAAAGATTGTTGACTGTTACTGGAAATCAGCGTTTAGCTTATTGGCAATTTCTGTACTGATACATCATCATCATCGGTGAGCTCCTAAGACAGCAACATTCAAGAATGTAGTCTGGTGCAAATGAAGAAAATACCAGGACGTGAAGCAGCTTTCTGGCTCATAAATATGTGATAGGCTGGAAATGCTACAATTTTTCCTTGTTACTCATTTTTTGATGATCATAGAATAATAGAATCAACTATGTTGAAAGACCTTTAAGATCAAGTCCCACCATTCCCCAGCACTGCCAAGGCCACCCCTAACCCATGGCACTGAGGCCTCGTCTCCACGGGCTGTGAACACTTGCAGGGACGGTGACTGCAGCCCTGCCCTGGGCAGCCTGTTCCAATGCCTGAGCACCCTTTGGGGAAGGAATTGTTCCTCAGCTCCATCTAAACCTGCCCTGGTGCAGCTTGAGGCCGGTTCCTCTTGTCCCATCCCTTGCTCCTTGGGAGCAGAGCCCAGCCCCTCCTGGCTCCATCCTCCTGTCAGGCAGTTGTAGGGAGCGATCAGGTCCCCCCTGAGCCTTCTCTTCTCCAGACTGAACCCCCCAGGTCCCTCAGCCCTTCCCCATCACACTGTGCTCCAGGCCCTGCACCAGCTCCATTGCCCTTCTCTGGCCCTGCTCCAGCACCTCAATGTCTCTCTTGCAGTGAGGGGCCCAGAGCTGAACACAGGATTCGAGGTGCAGCCTCACCAGTGCCCAGTGCGGGGGCACAATCCCTGCCCTGGCCCTGCTGCCACACTGGTGCTGATACAGGCCAGGATGCTGGCGGCTTCTTGGCTGCCTGGGCACAAGCTGCTCCTGTTCAGCTCCATCAATCAGCACCCCCAGCTCTTTCTCCATGAGCAGTTTCCAGACACTCTTCGCAAGCCTGAAGTGTTCCAGGGGGTTGGTGTGGCTCAAGTGCAGGACCCGGCACTTTGCCTTGTTGAACCTCATACAACTGGCCGCAGCCCATGGATCCAGGCTGTCCAGATCCCTCTGCAGAGCCTCCTGCCCTCCAGCAGATCAACATTCCCACCCAACTTGGTGTCATCTGCAGACTTATTAGGAGAGCAGGCTCCATGTAAGTACTAGAACACCCTGTGGTGAGAGAGCGCAGTGGCTCTGGGGCCCTCTCTGGTGATGGAACAGAGGTGGTGGCTGAGGGACAAGGCAAGGATGGCAGCACAGCACAGCCTCCCTCCGCTCCAGTCTCTATTGATGGCGCTTGTGGTACCCGGCACAGCATCGCAAGCTGCACCACAGGCAGGCTTAGTTAACAAATCAAACTGGGTACAATTTTAGGACATGAGCTGAGATGAGTGGGTGAATATAGACAGTAATGGGTCTATAGACATATAGAAATCGATGTATACAGTGTAAGGAAAATGCCACTGAACAGGCATGTGAATTTGCAGGAGCCCCAGGAGATGCTCCATGCAGACAGAAGGGAGCTGCACACACCCCTACACATTCCACTGTCTCCCACTCCATCCCCAGTTGCAGGCAGGGCTTCTCATTTTCATTCATGGTCCCTCCAGCCCCCTCCACAGTTTAGTAAGTAGCTGAACTGCAGCCAGTTACTTCCAGCATTGCTATGCAGAAATGGCACGCCCAGGATGTATTTTTATAGATGTTGGTGATTGAAACATAAAAATAAAAGGGAGTGAGCTTAAACAGCCTGTCAGTTTGCACAGTGGGATAGTTGTGATTAATATCCAAACAATGTGTTGCTGCTTCTCACTAGATCTAAGTAGGATAAATCCGTAAGTTTGAAAATGTAAATCCACTGTCAAAACACAAACCCCCAAATCCAGCAACTACTCCTCTTCAAGGATGACACTGCTGAATAATAAATGACTTCCAGGCATCCAGTAGAAATTCTATTGTAATTAAGGGTATGAATATCACAGCACTGAGACTGGGTGTACCAGTTACCACCAGTTAGAAGCCGCCAGTTTTGGCCACAGGTACTCAAGTTGCGCCACTGTTGAGGTGGTAGCATCAGGTACGAAGTAACCCAGGTTAAAAGAGAAGAAAGTTATTGTTCAGCCTGAAGAATTCCCATTTTACAACAGGCATAAGCACTTGTGCTGGCATGAGGTGGGGAGCAGCAGCAGATACTCACCACCACGATGTGGATTTGAGACCTTTCATGAACAAGAGCTTATTTTTCATTAAAGACACTAAACCAGAGCCACATAACACATTACCATTTGAACCAGTCAACCTGAGGAGGAGTCACTGCCTTGTGCAAGGGAGCTTTGGAAGGCCCATGAGAACAGTCACTTGTCAGCAAGCACAAGAGTGTACACCAACAACTCATGGACAGGGACAGGACAAACGACAAGAAAGGAGATCTGGGGAGTAAACAATTTGCAGTGATGCAGGAAAGACAAAGCAGACAGAAAATAAAAGCCCGAAGGAGTTGGAAGCGTTCTTCTTTTTCTTTGGGCTCCTGCTCATCCTGCAGATGTTTATTGTTTTGTTGCTAGAATGCCATTTTCTTCCATACTTGGCAGCCCAGCAAGAATGTGGCATGTTTAGAGACCTCTTGTCATCATCTCTGTTTCCAGCTTTGTCTCATCAGCAAATTCACATATGTTTCACTTTGCTTGGATTGCTGTGACTGACTTCATTTTTAAAGAAACCAAGTTTTGCCTAGGGGAGCATCACAGTTTTATCAAGTCCCTGCACAGAAGATCTTTCCCTCCTGAGAGGGCTCTAGCTCTTAAGCTCAGCAAGGCTCAATCTTCCTCTTTGTCTTCCTCTTATATTTAGAAAGACTTTTTAAACTCAGTGTGACAGATGCATCTGACCCCCTTAACCAAACTGGATAGGTTTGGTACAGGCTTCAAAGGAGGGAAAGGCCCAAGCCATAGCCAGGCCAAGAACTCCTCTGGGAAACACACAAAGGAGCAATGACTCAGTGAGCATTACTGCATAGGAGCTTGGAACACCAATCATCTGATTAACAGTGGGATAGCAGGTGGGTTTTCCAAGACTCATTTATCAAGGAACAAAGAAAGTTGTACATACAAGGAGTCTCATGTACTTTCCCCATCACATGCGATTTGACTATGAAACAACCACTTTATCCCATGAATAAATGACAGCCTAAGTGGTCCTGCTGAGAGCTGTGGTGATCCGCCTTGAGCTGAGACACCTCGGACGCAGAAACTTTCTACTAATGACAGATCTTTAGATGAGTCCAATTTGAGCTCTCTCTAAAAGGCAACTGGACTGCAGGCCAGTGACCCTCCCCTTGAGCAGGGTTCTTTCAAGGCTTGAGATATCTTACCTGAGACCAAGAGATCCTTTCTCATCCAAGGCAGAGAGACCCTTATTTGTAACAGATCCCCGCCAAGGGACGGATAGCAGGCTGAATTAGTACTCATGAATCTGTGTAGCTAATTCCATTAGACATAAACCATTGTCCAAGTCTGAGACTAAGATTGGTCCTAGCCGCACCTAAGATCCATCAGCTTAGAAAGCGACCCTGAACCTCGTAGCTCAGCAGGAGGGTCTCCCTTAGCCTTTTGTGTCTTCGTTCTCTGAGCAAATCACAGAAGCACAAACTGGTTTGAGTTAGGAGGGACCTTAAAGATCATCTGGTTCCAACTCCCTGCCACAGGCAGGGACACCCTCATTCTAAATTGATTCTAAGATGATTTTCCTTTGTGTGTTTCATTCATGTAATAGGTAATAGAGTGAACCTTGCTATTGAACGTGAAGTCAAACCTTTACAAACCAATATTAAAAGCAGTTTTGCAAATACCTGTAAGGGTGATTGTTTGAGCAGTCTACATCACCCATCTGCAACAGCCAGTCACCATCACCACACGTGGTCTCCGTTTGAGCAACAATAGCAAGCAACAGCAAAGGACAGAAAAGGCATATGGAAAAGAGTGAAGTAGGAGTAAGAGCAGAACCTGCTTTTGAGGAACCCAATGAGCACCAGCTCCTGAAAGCTGCTCCTGAGCAGAGAAATCAAACAGATCGTAGGACCAGCTGCAAACTCCACCTCAATCAATAGCACTGTATTTAGGAGGTGGTTAAAATAATGCTGCTCCACCTGAAGACAGTTTGCATCTCCCTGCAGTATCCTCCAGTCACAGTCTAGGCACACTTTAATGTAATTTTGTGTACCCACTTTGTAAGAAAATGAGTGTTTTAATGTGGTATGATTCTGGAGACTTAAATTCATCCCCAGCTCAGAGTAAACACTTCCTGCTCCCACTTCCAGATGGTATTTTTCCCTTCAACTGAACATACAAATAAGGCTACACTACGTGTAGGTGATCCACAGGGATAGGAAAAGAAGGAGCTAGAAAAACACAAAAGCTATTTGGTACATCCAAAGGTTGGGACAGTAAAGAAGGTGGCAGAAAATGGGGAGTTCTTCAGGCAATGCCATGTTCCTCTAAATGATTGTGTGTTTAATTAACTTTCAGCTGCATTAATCAGTGCCTACCACTGCCTGAAAACACCTGGTACTACACACCTCCGCAGGAGATTGCTCTGGGATTTACAACTTGCCTGGGGCCAGACCTACTCAGGGCGTGACTGGGCTGAAGTGGCTCTTTGCAGTGGCTGCAGCAAGGGGAAAAGCTTCTTTGCAGGGCAAGTACATTCTGATTTTTTCCTCTGCCCTCAGGATCTCTTTTGCCCCTGTTTAACTCAGTTTAACTCATTTCTCTCTGTGTGTATTAATTATTGACTCTACTTTCACACCCCCAGAACTTGCTGCTTTAAAACTGAGGCAAGCCTCTAGTAATTGTGGATGATCACCAGACCGTAGAAAAAAACATAGTCAGGTCATGGTTTATTACTTTGCCATATATTCCCTAATGTTATGCTAAACATCTGTCTGGGTGCTGGTGCCATGTATTATCACCAGCTCTAACATCCTCTCCCATCTGACTGCCTTAAGCCCCAGCTATGGACACAACAGCCCCATGAGGGCTCTTCTGCTCTGATTTATTTATAAAGTCACCAGCTACTGCAACAGCTCTGGATGCAGCATGATAACTGGGCAGGGTAAAGAGAGGAGAAGGAGGGCTGCTACTGCAGTTACCAAAGCAACTGTTCTCCTGCTTGGAAAAGATTACACGGCAAAACTAAAGACTTAAGAATCGGGCCATGTGCAGAATACCCACTGTCTGGAGATGCTCAATTTGATCTCCTTCTCTGCAAGCATTGCAGAACGCATTCAGTCACAGCATGAAGCTGCTCCAGGGAGGATTCAGATCCACATAACCAAGGAACTTATTTTCTACTGCCTCATTTCATGCAATGGCTGTAAGATGATTACAGGTATGCCCTATCTCCCTTTTGCCAGAAACTTTTCCATTAACAGATACAACAGACTGATTCCTTCTGTATAAAATGCAATCAGAAGTCCCACCACCTCCCTCACTCACAGGAGAGCACCATCCCCTTACCTTTAATCTTTGCTTTTATGAACAAGAGCAATGCAGCAAATCCCCTTCTGCTGACACACAACAGCACAAATGGACACAGCACTGCATCATAAACTACTGACAAATGCAGACAGACATGCCTGTTGTGGGGGATAAAATCAACCCGATGTCACACTGTCACTTAACATGATCTTAGAGAGATCTTCTGTCACACAACTCCAGAATTCGATGCTTCTTGACACTGGGTAACAGAGGGATTTGGAGCTTGGTTATCAGAATGGATTTCCTCACATAAATTAAAGAGCGCGTGGTCCATACCCTCTCTCTGGGCACTCAAGTTCTGGAATAGGCCTTGCTCTTCCCAGGTGAAGATGTGCACAGGCCCCAACATTATTTCAGCAATAAAATAAAGAGTCTCTGGCACAGCCTAAGGAATAGGCTTCAGATTTTCTCTCTTCTGTAATACAATTTTTTTCTCTCATAACTAATACATCATTGCTCCCCATACCCAGCTGTTGAAACACCATCCCTGAAGTCCTACCTAGCGCTAAGGGTTGTACAAAACACACAGTGAGTTTATTTCCCTTTCACATTGCTTGCAGCTCAAAGGCTTTCCTATTCTAATTCTGTCACTAAGTTACTCCCCTCCTCCATGGAGTGGTTTCAACAGTATTTATTGTAATTTTAAAAAGGACTTCTAAATCTCCAATGTACGACTTTCCTGGAGTTCCTAAGACACTTTCCTACCCATGGCTACCTGTGAAAACAAGCCAATGCTTCCAGATTTGCCCAAAGCACCCAGACTACTTACAACTTAACATCACAAGCAACTTCTTAGTGTTGAAAATTAAAACTTCCTGAGACCCCTTTACAGGTTCAGTATAATCTGAGTCAATGCTGGATCTGTTGTCAAAACAAAAATGTGCTGTCAAACGCGGACAGTGAAGTTAAAAATGCCTGCCCAGGTCCCATAGACAGTATTTAATTATTCCAGCCCAATCCAGAAGTCAGCTGGTACTTGCTGTCACCAGTTTCACACTGAACATGGCTGCATTAGACAGATACGTAGATTTAGATGAGATCTTAGGAAAAAGTTCTTCCCTGTGAGGGCGGCGAGCCATGTCCAGGTAACAGTCTTTCACACTGTTGATGCTAGCAGCAGTTCTAAAGAGGACTGAGTTTATTTTGCTGCATTTGAGGGAGTCATCTACATAAGCTTGTTACAGCTCCTCAAAACTTTGTTTTAGAGATACCAAACAGAATTCTTCCTCTAGTTTAATCTCCTGTGATCACAAATCACACAGCACCTGTGAGGACAGCCAGCAACTGCTTTCTGAAAAGCCTGTTTTATCACTATTTCATTTTACAGCAAAATGCACTCATTCAACTCCGCCAAGTGAAAACCCAGATAAAAGCACAAGCTAGAGATAAGCCTTGCCATGCCCCATATGGACTGAAGCACAGATAAAGAGAAATGGTAGGTAAGTAAAAAGGGAAGGTGCTTGTTTACAGGATGTGCAGTCACTTATATTTAGCAGCTAAATGTTCCATGCTGCTGGTGAAAGGCAAGGAGGGAAGTGAAGCAGCTGTCAGAGAGGTTAACCACCGACTTTAAATCTACAGTTTCAGTATTGCTGGGCAGCTCTTTCTGGGAACTGTGTTAGAATGCAAACCAGACAAACACCCTCATCTTTTGTTATGTCACCCCAAAGAACAAGAAACAACTAATGCTGCCCTTCCTGTGGGTAAGAGCCACTAAAAATAATGTTTATCTCTTCTTGTCTTGGAGCTCACGTCGTGCCTGATAAACAGATAACCTGATTGTCTTTTTTCTTTAGGCAAACCGAATATATGAAGAAAGATATTCTGTTAGTTTCAGAGCTGGATCCAAACTGATGTAACATAGTTCTTTCAGAATAAAATAACACTTTTAGCTTTATAATTTGACATAAGTTCTTTTCCATTAACAGCCGCAATGCTGGAAATCCAGTGTCCTCTACAAGAAATAGGAGATCTCCTTCTCCTATCTGAAACCATCAGAAAAAATCCTGACATTTACATCACTCTCCTCTGAGTGACTGTTACATACGACTGAGCCATTCGAGTCACTGATTTCTAAGAAACTTTTCTTTATATCTCATGTGGCTCTTGGAGACAAACATGCCAGATACACCTCTGGGTTCCTGCAAATGCCATTTGTTGGTCTGAATTGACATGTTATTTTCAAGTACTCTGCAAAGCCAACAAAACGCCCATGCAATGATCAGAGAAAGTGCTGGGAGGTTTCTGTGCTATATTTGTCTGTTCTATATGAATACAATAGCTACAACACAACTCCCCCTCTTCTGCATACGCAATTATTTGTGGTAGTGAGTACGCATCTCATAGATCTGTGAGATACTACAGACAGAAAAGATAGTACCAAAAGTAATGGTTAAAACTAAGAATTAAGCTTGTTAGAGCCAAATGCCTGTGAAGCTTATTTGAATCATGTCTTATACTAGTTCCAATACTGCAGAGGATTTTACCCATGCTTTGCACTGGTCTGTGGACAGCAATGGAGATATCCCACTAAGGTAGCATATGCATCTGTCTTTGCAGGATCTTTTGCTTTCCAACACTGAAGACTGATCACCATCTCCCTCATCCCACTGACCAATACGAGTTTCTCAGTTGCAACTCTTCATTCAGTTCAAGGACAGGGAATTGCTTGAAAGAGTCCAGCGCAGAGCCACAAAGATGATGAAGGGAGTGGAACATCTCCCTTATGAGGAGAGGCTGAGGGAGCTGGGTCTCTTTAGCTTGGAGAACAGGAGACTGAGGGGTGACCTCATCAATGTTTACAAATATGTAAAGGGTGAGTGTCAGGATGATGGAGCTAGGTTTTTCTCAGTGATGTTCAGTGATAGGACAAGGGGTAATGGGTGTAAACTGGAGCATAAGAGGTTCCATGTGAACATCAGGAAAAACTTCTTTACTGTGAAAGTGACAGAGCACTGGAACAGGTTGCCCAGGGGGGTTGTGGAGTCTCCTACGCTGGAGATATTCAAGGCCCGGCTGAACAAGTTCCTGTGTGATGTACTCTAGGTTACCCTGCTCTTGCAGGGGGGTTGGACTAGATGATCTTTTGAGGTCCCTTCCAACCCTTGGGATTCTGTGGTTCTGTGATTCTGTGATTTGACAAGTCGTTTAGATAAAATATTCTTGTTTCATCAACAGAGAATAAGAATGAGGCTGACTGCAGCTTCATATAACCAGCATCCCAATTCTGACAGTAATCAAACTCATGTGCAGGGAAAAGCATGCATAAGAGGAAACATTTACTGATGCTTTTCCCAGAGCACTTCTAAGCCCCATCCATTTGCCAGCCAGGGATCAACTGAGGTTTATACTTTGAGTGCACAGCTACAGAACTAAATGGGGAGAATGCAGATTTTAGAAGCTCAGGGATCCTGCTTGGCTCAGCTGACTGCAATACTGGCATGCCTGTTTGTGTTCATGTGAATTAGACTGACATCACCTCAGGCCTTGTTTTGTGTTTATAAATTTAGGGAAAAAAGGGAAGAAAAAAGCAGCTTAATTCCTTGAGGCCACAGGATACGTGAATTAATTGGGACTGAAGCAAGTATGAAGTGATTATTCCCGGTAATCTCCAGGATCATGTTCTTGACCTTCGTTATCACTGAATTCGTTTATGTAAAAGAAACACACATGCCCCAAGAACAGGAAAGAATAACCCGAAGCCTGAATCACGCCTCAAAAAGGATGAGAGTTCTCTCAATCCTACACAATGCAGCTGCCACTGTGGTCAACAGAGGCTCTTCCTTCAGCTTCACCAGGACCTAAATCAGGCTTTGAAAGAAGATAATAGTCTCTATCGAAGAAGTGCCACTGATGCGGACAACAGTCATATTCCTGACCATGACTGAGGGACCCAGATCCCAGTCTGTCACACCATTAACTGCTTCAGTTTAGTCTCTAGGCTGAGCATTTTCACACTGCAACTTGTGCTAGTGTTTGACAAGGTTTAAGTTGCTGTCTTGAAGCTATAAAAGTTCTCGATCAGTCATAAAGCAGAGGTTCCCCAGGCAGGTTCCTTTCCATGTCCCCCAAAGTGGAGATGTGCTGGAAACAAAGCGGCTGCAGGAGAGCTGTGCCACAAACGCCCCTGGGTGCCATCATCCTGTGTTAACACCGCAGGTACAATACAAGTACTTTTTATCATAAAAAGGTGACCTGAGGAATAGAAAATGGTTAGATGTATTCTGACATAGTTTTAAAAAAAAATAAAATGGAGAAAAATCAAAAAAAGGTGTTCTAAAGTTTTGGTTAATAAAAATAGGAAATGAAAGATGTATAAAGATGCATTCATTTTGCTTTGGTTTAACATTTTCCCTTCCCATTTCTCTCTTGGTAACAAAGAAAAAGACCCAAGCATGTGGAGTAATAAAGGAAAAACCTTAAAACAACAACAACAACAAAAACCCCAAACCAAACAAAACCCAACCCCAAAACCCTCAACCAAACCCGAAACCAGAAATACTCCAGAACATTTTCAAGGCAAGTATTCTACATTCCTGTATTTTCAGGGAAGCCTGGGGGAGGAAATAGCATATGCTGAAAATAACTCCTTTTCATGAACTATATGGTAAAAATTACTCTGCAAGAAACCCCTTTCATGGCAACTGATTAGTGGGGTGCAGACAGGAGGAGGGGGAAGACGTGAGCCTCAGTAGCTGATTAAATACATGGCTTCTCATTTTCAGCATCATGGACTTCAGGTATAGTATTTATGACACCAATGTAAAAAAACCCAACAAACCCCAAACAAGGGAAAACCCAAATTCTTTTCCACAGGTAATAAAAGCACTCGCTGGTGCAGATCACCAACTTTCAACACTCCTAACAAACTCTATCTGTATGGAATAGCTCTTTGCTCCTACCCATATGACAACACGTAGAAGGCTGAAGAGGAAACAAAAGTTAAACCAAACCATTTAAAAATACAGTACTGTGACGGATTTTATTTCATTTTTCTCAGTACTACATGCTTACTATCACTATGAACAGACATGCCTTTTTTTTTCTTTTTTCTTTCTTTAAACCTATATTAAATGTTGGCCTAAAGCTTGCTGTGCCTTGGAAATCTGGCTCAGGAGTTAACTGAATGAATTTTTATTTAAATAGATAAGCACTTATGTTTGAAAATGAGACAAATACAGGTGAACAGGAAAATTAAATTACAAATTCAGTTCATACAAATATCTCTTATTCTACGCACTAAATTGTGTTACGCTGAGATCTTAAAAAATTCTTAAAATACTTATGAAACATTATTTACAAATTATATAAATAAATCCTAGGTCACTTTTAAATTAACCAATACAACAAAAAAGTCACCTTTTTGTACTGCGTGTACTAAAAATGTTCTTGTTTATTGATCGTAACCCAGTTTGCAGTATAAAATGTTTGATCACTTACATCAAAATGGGTTCAAATAGAAGGAAGGAAGGTATTGGTTTCAAAAGAAAACAAAACAATATTATAAATGCTTAAAATCAATGAGTCTTCTTAATGTTCTTTTCTGCACAGTCTGCAGTCATTTTTAGAAGTCCCTTCTACAGTATTTGTCTTGTGAACAGGTCATCTCAAAATAGCAGAGACATAGTTTTAGCAAAGGGAAAATACTCAGTACATTGCTCACACTTCACAAAGACCTTTCACAAGGAGGAAGAGGACAAAGAATGGAATGTCAGTGGCCAGCACAAGCCTTTACAACATTTAACTTAAAAGGCAGCATTTATAGAACTAATCACAGACTATACACATCCTGCACTAAACAGCAATCAAAAAGACTGGAAAATATACAATTAGGAAAACAAGAGACCAACGGTTTTCCATTACCTTTGATAAAATTAATGCTTTTCTCTTTTGTCTTTCGTTTTAAAACCAGCATCTACACCACCACCAACTACAACTACTTTTTTCTTTAACATAATATATGCCAGATAATTACCACATGTGAAAAATGTACAATAAAAGGAGAGAAACCACTGAATTTCCTATGCAGACACACGAAAATATAAAGCCATACAGATTCCAAAGTGCCATGAATACTAAATTCAAGTGATGATGGTTTATAGCATGTAGGAAAGAAACTAAATGAAACTTGCTCTATGGGTTGCTGAGCCCTTCAGCTGTACCTTCAGTTTCCCCTTTGGCCGCTTTGGTGAGAATTTCCATCCATTTCATCTGCAGTTCTTCATCTTCCGCACTGAAATATAGAGTTTGCTGGGACTGGCAAAGCTTAAAGATATGCTTTACTTCAAACTTCTCACCAGAACCTGGTAAACTGACTTCATATCCAGGCAGAGGAATAGGACGTGGGCTCCGTCCATCCTAAAGAAGAGAACAAATGTAAAAACTCAGCAACAAACAGTACTTGAAACGGGAGGAGCGGAGGCCTGCTGTGGAGGAATGAAAGATTCCCTCCCAGTGGGATTAAAGAAGAGCCTATTTTGAACGTTCCAAGCTCGCTCTGCAGTAGTACAGTGTGGCTGGAGATGCGTTACACCACACTGGGGGCATGGTCACCAGGCACAGCCTCAGGCGCAGCAGCTACACCACAGCTCCCCCGGCACCGGAGCATCCCAGGGTGTGCCGCCAGCTGACACACCGCCCCCCCCGCCCCGTGCCAGCGCCTGCAGAGCCAGCCCGCACACACCTCAACCAGCACAAGAATGCAGTTCCAGAGCCATGTACAGTCAGCTCCCCAGGCAGGACTGTAGCACACAACACAGAGAAGAGGCTATACTGACTGCTTACCTTCGAACAACAAAAGGCAAAGAGTTACTGGTGCTGTATTCTTATTTAACAAGTTTCTGTTCACAGCAAGAATATAGATCCAGCAGTGGCATCACTGGGGCTTTTCATCATATAATTTCACAGACAACTAATGCACGCTGTCTTTTACAAAAAAAACCCTTTGCATTAGGTATAGGCAACTGGATCCTGCTGAGAATAGGTCAGCATGGTCTCTTTTGAACTTCAAGGGACATTTGTAGGATTGGTTAAAAGGAGACAAGCAGAGTCAGGCACTGAGAGACATAAATACAACCACCAGGGAAGAGACTGAAATAAAGGAAAATTTCAGCTTTTAAATAAGTTGGTGAATCTTCTCAAGAAGGTCTGGGGTTAATAATACTGCTTTTCAGAGCTGTCAGGGGAGTTGGAGCTCAGATTCTTGAACATCCCTTCAAGGCCAAATTAACTCAAAGACCTAAGGAGCGATACAGGTATCCAACAGTCAGATCCTGAGCATCAACCAACTCTTCTAAGCTCTCAGGAAAGGTGTACTTCAGCAAGGCAAGACTATGCCATCACCAAGCAACTAATTTCAACTGATGCCAGCAAAGCACTTTCAAAGGTGGGTCCCCAAACTGAGGTATAAACCACACAAGCATCAATATCTGTAAGAAGCTGTTGCCTCTTGTAGCAGCTACCAAAGTTAACAAGGTATCCCACAAAGAAGTGGCAAAGTTGTTCTTTTGTCACCCCTTATGGAATGCAGATGACTTGGTAAATCTGGAAGGGGACCACGGCTCTGAGAACAATGGCAAACAAAAAAAGAAAAACTTCTTTTTTCTAACCCTCAGACTGAAGGAATTTAAGTTTCAGAACTGCCCCCATCAGTGCAAACACACACATTAACCACAGGGTAAAAACTACACAGTAAAAAATGTGTCTAAACATTTTATTAAATAAATACAGGCTTCCTTCTTGCTGTTATGCAAAAATGCCAGATCCCACCTCTTAAAGACCAAACACTATTCAAGGAGATTCACTGCAGCTTTAGGTCAAACACTGAAGAATTCAGTTCCTATTTGAGCGTAAGCAGTTGTCTTACAAGCAGCATACAATCTCTAGATCCTGACACCACAGCCATCAGTATGAACAGAGAGGTCTGCACATGCGGGGGTTCAAACAGACCTGCATACGTGGCAGTGCTAAAGCAAAGAAGCATGGGACTCATGAATACAAAATGCACAAGAGCACATGCAAGCTCAACCATGCCTGCTTCACTGAACTTGGTTTAGGAAAACAGGCACTACAACTTGCCACATGTAAAGCTGGAGGTTGTCCATGACAATGGAAAATGATTATCGTTTGTAGCCAAGAAGTGCAGTGTAAGAGCAAATTGATGTTTGAACTGTACAGGTTACACCTACCCAACATGTGCAGACACAGGCAAATTAAGCAGCCTGCCTTTGGTCTTGCTTCCTCCCTTTTCTTAATATGATGCCTTTGCGACTTTCTGTGTACCTGCCTGATCCAAAAGGAATGGATTTCAATTATCTCCGCACAGCTGCGCTACTGACAGATAAAGGCGAAGCACAGCCCCACATCACACACTCAAACCAGATCTCAGCACCATGAGCATCTTGGATTCCCTCTATTCCACTGAGCCCTTTCCCTCCTACCTGGAGGCCAGCAAATACAGTGGTTATTCTGCACGCACAAGGAATTCAGGACCTACACGGAGCACTTCAGTAGGATTTACAGGCCTTACAGAGAGACAAATTTCACATTCCGGTTTAAGAGCGTACTGGATTTGGCTGGTTTAATTGTGGTGTTTTGTTACTTTTTTTTTATATTTGCGCATGCAATATACTAAGGTTGCATGGTATCAGTATCCTGTGAAACCAAACCCCCCAGTCCTGAGGAGAGCTTTGCTTTAGCGTTGATTTCATTCCTTTTCCTGAGATAGTGAGTGACATATAAAAATCTACTGGATGTGTAACACTGTCAGTAATCACAAGCATTGTGCACTCATCATGACTCTAAGCAGTGTCATATAATGGGTTATTTATCTAGATAATCACAGCAGCATTTATTTATTGCTCTATAATAGCCATTACAACACATACAGAGGCAGCTCTATTTCATGCCCCCCCTCCATACAGACATGCCTCCTGCACTGCACAACTCTCTGCAGCATATGAGCTCCCTTACACAACTACACTGAACCCACTGATGGACCATCTTCCCCTCCTACTTTTGAGAAGGCTTAGAAAATCCCTGTTTTTTCTATCCAAATTCCACTCTCTACTCCCTTACGATCTAATTCCAACTTCAGACATACATGACACAATGTTCACCTTAGAAAAGATATTTTGGAAGGTCACTAGTCCCTAGCCTGACATCAAATTCACTGAACAGACCATGTCATTGTTCCCAACGACTGGAAAAAGGGAAATATAACCTCGATTTTCAAGAAGGGGAAAATGGATGTCCCAGGGAATTACAGACCAGTCAGTCTCACCACTGTGCCTGGCAAAATCTTGGACCAGATTCTCCTGGAAGGCATGCTAAGGCACATGAAAAACAAGGAGGTGGTTGGTGACAGCCAGCGTGGCTTCACGAAGGGGAAATCCTGCCTGACCAGTCTGGTGGCCTTCTATGATGGGGCTACGGAACTGATGGACAGGGGCAGAGCAGTTGATGTCATCTACCTGGACTTGTGCAAAGCATTCGACACTGTCCCACACGACAACCTTGTCTCTAAATTGGAGAGACATCAATTTGATGGGTGGACCACTTGGTGGATAAAGAACTGGCTGGATGGCTGCACGCAAAGAGTTGTGGTCAATGGCTCAATGTCTGGCTGGAGACCAGTAATGAGTGGTGTCCCTCAGGGATCGGTGTTGGGACCGGTCTTGTTCAACATCTTTGTCGGTGACATGGACAGTGGGATTGAGTGCGCCCTCAGCAAGTTTGCCAATGACACCAAGCTGTGTGGTTCGGTTGATACGCTGGAGAGAAGGGATGCCATCCAGAGGGACCTTGACACGCTTGTGAAGTGGGCTGATGCCAACCTTATGAAGTTTAACCATGCCAAGTGCAAGGTCCTACACTTGGGTTGGAGCAATCCCAGGCACGGCTACAGGTTGGGCAGAGAAGAGATTCAGAGCAGCCCTGCAGAGAAGGACTTGGGGGTGTTGGTCAATGAGAAAATGAACATGAGCCGGCTTCAGTGTGCGCTCTCAGCCCAGAAAGCAACCGTATCCTGGGCTGCATCAAGAGGAGCGTGAGCAGCAGGTAGAAGGAGGTGATCCTGCCCCTCTACTCTGCTCTTGTGAGACCTCACTTGGAGCATTGTGTGCAGTTCTGGTGTCCTCAACATAAAAAGGACATGGAACTGTTGGAACAAGTCCAGAGGAGGCCATGAGGATGATCAGGGGACTGGAGCACCTCCCATGTGAAGACAGGCTGAGAAAGTTGGGGCTGTTCAGCCTGGAGAAGAGAAGGCTGCGTGGAGACCTCATAGCAGCCTTCCAGTATCTGAAGGGGGCCTACAAGGATGCTGGGGAGGGACTCTTCATCAGGGACTGTAGTGACAGGACAAGGGGTAACGGGTTCAAACTTGAAGAGGGGAAGTTTAGATTGGATATAAGGAAGAAATTCTTTACTGAGAGGGTGGTGAGGCACTGGAATGGGTTGCCCAGGGAAGTTGTGAATGCTCCATTCTTGGCGGTGTTCAAGGCCAGGTTGGACAAAGCCTTGGGTGGCATGGTGTGAGGTGTCCCTGCCCATGGCAGGGGGGCTGGAACTGGATGATCTTGAGGTCCTTTCCAACCCTATTCTATGATTCTATGAAAAACCACTGGATTTAACAATTAACAGTGAGGAACCATCAAATTAACAGCACCACGATGGAGAGCCAGATTTCACTAGTGGTTAGGAGGGCACCAGCGATGCTAAAGACAGGCAGGCTTCCGAGATAGCTCAAGGGGAAGCTTTTGGCACCCTTTGGGCAGCAGACCCTCACAAGGCCAGCAGTGCCTAGCTATCAGAAACTCCACAGGTGTAGTTTACCTGGATTCTGATAATAGCAAAATCATGTGCGAGCAACCTGGTCTAGTGCAAGGTGTCCCTGCTCATGGCAGGGGGTTGGAACTGGTTGAGCTTTAAGGTCCAGCCTGAACCTGTCTGTGATTTTGTGATACAATTGTGTGCCAAGATGCAAAGCTCTGCAGGACCCTGAAAAAGGCAAGGCTGAGTTTTGTGCAGGGCCAATGAAAGCTTCACATGAACAGGGTCAACAGACAAGCCCAAAAAACACTTCTCTAAAACTCTGACCTCAACTTCAAACTCAGATACTCCTGTATTTTCTAGGAGTAAATCACATTTCCATGATTAACAAAAGATTTTTCTTCAGAAAGCACAGTTTTCTCTTGGATCCAACCTGGTGACTATTACATACACTAACTCTCACTAGTACAGATTCACTCTCCGTATTTCTCAAAAATTAACTTCGTTTCTAGCTATCTGGGACTCCCTAATTCTTCATTCCTCCATCAGGTGTAGGTTAATGCAGAGCTGTGGTGGTAGCTGCACATTTTACAAGGCCAATGGGGGCAGAAGCTCCAGGTTCTTTCCCAGGCTCTTTCCAGAGCTCTTGGAAAGACAGACCAGTGTCTATAACAACCCTGATCATTAAGCTTGAGGTGGTCTTTGCTTATAAGCAAACTTCTATAATTCTACTCCAACATTTAAAAACCAGCTGCATAAGCTCTGTTCAGTCTGAGGACAGATAAAAATGGTACGATTTCCGTATCTAAATAAGCTGTGAATTTTATCCTTATTGCCTTATGCAAGACTTACTTAAACTGTGAACATTCAGCAGATTAATTAATTCTGCTGGAACAAGGATCTAAAGCAAAAGAGCAGTTTTCTTGCTATTTTAAAGCCTGTGAGTTGTATTTCCATCTGCACATCTTCGGTGTAAGGGCTGGGAGTGCAGAGGACAAATGCTGTCAGGGCTTTTACTGCGTCAGAAGCTCCAGATTCACTTTGGTTTACTCCTTCCTCCCAGGAAGCAGCTATTCTTTCTGTTGTTTTAAAAAGCAATCCCCCAACTTCCCAGCTCCTGCAGCCATGCTTCACTTGGCCTGTGTTTGAAGACCTTTAATACCATTTTTGGCAATGTTATTCCCAAGAAGCCCCTCTTCTTTAGGCACTGAAACTTTTATGCTTATTTGCAGGCCTGAAGAGGTTTGTGAGACGCTTATAGGTGGTTTTACAAAATAAAACAATGCCTGGGTAAGTAACATTCAAGCACGTGAGTGTTTCCCACTGACTGCAGACACTCAGCCACCAGGAAAGAAGCTCTAGAAGAGATTTTTCTCGGAATTCTAGTGCATACTCTGTAAACATTAACTTGGGTTAATTATTAACTTGTGTTAATACCAAAGAATGCGATTTGCTTTGTAATTTTTTCCTTCAGGTGGATGCAAATGGAAGAAAGTAAACAAGTGGGAATGGTAAGCCCTTAAAGAAGGGGTTCATTTTTGTTCCTTATAGTCTCAGCCTGCAACTGTTGATTCCTGAGACTAAATCTTGGCTTAGTTATTGATAAATCAACCTTGTCCTGTATGCTTTTTTCCCTGCTTTATTGGAAGATTTATCTCACACCTAAAATAGTTGAGGACACTACCCACTAAATTTGACTGTCATAAAATTAACAATCAGCGTCAAAGGCATCCTTTCTCCCTAAAAAATAGCATCTTACTAATAATATCAGCAGAGGCTTAAGATCAAATTTGGCAGGACATGGAGCAAAGAACATAGTATCTGAAGCACAGAAGCTCCTACAGCTTCCAACCCTGACTTTTCACAACTGTCAGGAGGGGTCTGGAGAACTGAGCATCATTCTGCTGTGCATTAAATGCAGCTGATGTATATCCCATGGGGTTATAATTTGTACTGTCCTGCAACAATTGATTGGGCACTAGGAGAAATTATCTTCCTAGGTCAAACCATGTAAGAGACATTTTTTCCTCTCAGTTCCTCCTTCTAGTCATCTCTCAGATGACATACATTGCTCCTGAGTGAGGAAGGCCAAAAACTTAGACTTCTTCCCTCTAGTCCCACTCATCTTCCTCAAGCTTGCCTCTGTGTGAGACACTCTGGCTTGATTTGTATGGGATATAGGGCTTGTGCTGGTCTGCTGCTGAGACACAGCTTTCACATCACTTGAAAAGTTTTCCAGTGAAGCCATTCTCTTTGCTTTTTTTTTTAAAGCTTTTTTTCCTTTCTCCAGACTCTGACTCCAGAGAGATCTGAAGATTGGATTTGCTGTATTCATCTCAGTGCTTTGTCTGAAGCCGTTTGCTTCTTCAACTGGTAATTTCAGTCATGCATCTCCTGTTTAGTAGGAAAGAAGCCAGGCGGCCCATTGCCCGCGGGATGAATTGGAAGCTCACTCAGTGTGGGGTGCGAATCCCAGACAAAGCCAAGTGAGCTGTGTCTGGAGCTCCACATTTAAGCTTAGAGACTCTTCAAGCACTATGCATAAAACATCACACATGCTTATTTAAAAGCAGAGGTGTTCTTGCTGACAAGCAGCAAAACTAGCACACTTTTAAAGATGTGTTCTTCTTGCTGAACATTTGCTACAGGGTAAGCTTTACTCTGAATACCTGTATAAAATAATGAGTAATATTTAGTTCCCAGACTGTTCCTTGCTACAGCCATTCAAACTGATGCTAATAAAAAATAAACCCTTCACATCATGACATGCAGCAGATTAGGCTTAATTCAGACCCACTTCTTCCTCCATCCCACCCAGGAGATGAAACAAAGCTCTATATAAAAGTGTCAAACACCAAATATAAGATTGGGTATGGGAAATCTCATTTCAGCGTTGTCATTCTTTACCTTCAGCACTAAGGAAGCATGACTGATATTTCTATTTTGGATAGTCTATCTTGCATATAGATATTCCTATCCCTTGACTTTCATCACACGCAAATGCTAGTTAGTTTCAACAACACACTTTAAAAAAACCGAACCCACTTATTACAGTGATTATTTCAAGTAAAGATAAAATTCCATGATGCTCTGACAAGGAGCTTTACCAAATACAGTCCATTTTTGAGGCCAAACAACATCTACATTTCCAGGAAATCTTCCACCCTCTCAAACTTGAGCTAGGTTTAAAAAACCAGAAAAGCCTGAACCAGCAATTGCAATATTCAGACTGCTTTGCAGCTCTATACATCTTACCAGGAAGGGCTTTCCCTAATAAAATCTTTGAACACAACTGTCAGAAACCCCTAAAATGCCCCAAAACACAACCACATTAACCTTATTTTGTCCTTTTTGGTTAAAAACTTGAGAAGAAAAGCAATGAGCTTAAACATTTGCTCATACCATATCAGCAGTAACTGCAGATCGCAAATATTTGAAATCTCTGAGGCTTTGCGCTATATATTCAGAATACCAAGTTCATATGTGTTGTTGAAACCAAGCCAAACCCTTTGACCTATTTCCCAGCTTGACATATTTAAACTTGATGCTTTTTTCTTGTTTTCCTTTTGGTCTGTGTTATCCAGGAATGCCATTTTACCTGACTACTCCCTTGCAGGTACAGAACAAGAGGTTCAGTCTTGGGGATGGTCACCCACATTTTGTACCAAGTCTTCCCTTTTTCAAGGAACTGGAGGTAGCTGCTGAAGAGGCTGTTTTCAGCTGCCAAGATGCTTTGCTTCTGGAGGAAAGAGAAAAAAAAGAAAGAAAAAAAGAGAAGAGAGCTGTTTGTTTCCATTGATCCTTACGTGGGCAAAATGCTTCAAGAATTTAGTATAAAGCATACTTAATTTAAGTTGTTCAGAGTCAAATACTACTGTAGGGCAAATGCTGGATAGCACAAAAATGAATACAAGCTTAATCATTATTATATACTACCAAGAAACTGCACGATTCCATGTAATAGAGGCAGATGCTGAACTAATGTTCCCAGCGGACATGAAGCCAAATTCCACCTCCACCAAGTACATGGAGAATGGTGATAAAGATGATGCAGCTACTTTCTTGATTAGCAAAGTAGGCTGGGGGATGAATTCATATTAATGCAAAAGGTGTATTAACAGACACTGTTGTGCCTGGATGCAGAGAGACAGGAGCCAAATCAGAGCACTAGTGCAAAGAAAGATTGAAAGAGATTTTTGTCTTCTGACAAGAAGAAAAACAAACTTCCTGCTCACATTAGACCTTGCACAGACATCTCCTGGGGATTCCTAGCATCTGATAATAACATCTGTAAAGTGGCAATCTCCTCAGCTGCCATTAAGCTTGTTAAGAAAGTTTAATGTAAATAGGAGGGAAAGGAAAAGTCCGGCTCTGATCTTTCTTTTTTATACACCCACTTTCTTGCATTTTATCTGCTCCTTTGAAGATTGAGCAGAAGGCTAGAAGCCTGAGCGTATGACAGCAAAACTACTCTCTTCCTTGGGTTTTTACAACATTTTGCTATAATCTGCTTTCTAGAGTCAAGCCACGGGTCATATTTCCCTGGTCTGCTTTTTGGGTTTTCAGGTTAACAGCGCTCTTGGCTGGGTTAGCAGCAGGTTTTCTCTTTTCAGGCAAACAGCTCTGTTGAAACAGTGCTATAAAGTTTATCATGAGATATCATAGACTATATATAGTATGAGCATATTAAGTGCTCATCATCTATAGGCATTGCTTATGAATCTGTATATAATGCAGTATATATCTGAAGTTTTTAATACATCTAGAATCTTGTCAGTGCTCTGCAGACACGGCAGTTAAGGAAAGGGCAATGTGCATTTGTAACTCTACCCCACTTGGTATTCCTGAGGTTCTGGATGTGTTTGGGTACAAAGCACCTGAGCAGCAGGATTCGCTCTGGTGTACTTTTACCTACATAGGTATATTTAGTAGCCTGGAAAGAAATATGACATGCTGGGAAGCAGTGGGGCAGGGTCTAAGAAGACTATTCGAGAAAGCATTTACAACAGGAGCTCTGGATATGCACTGGCAGGTTTCCATTTCCTGCTCAGTCTAGCTATATTCCATGTAGTTTGGTTCTGCTAAGGAATATAACAGGTCTAGGAGCAGTGTAATGGCTCTGAGGGATGGCTTCCAGAAAGATGTTCTTCAAGATAAGATGTTTTTCACTATGGGCTGCGACTGTTTCTCAGTTCTCCATGCAGTGCTCAAAGCAGGATGGTGCACGTCACCATATCAGAAGGAATGATGGTTTGCAATGAAGTTTAGTTCTCAGCGTGTCAGTGTCACTTTCAGGAACCCAATGTCCCTGCAGGGTGCACTTCCAATTGAGACAAATGTCCTCTTTTATACACGCAGTGACTTCTGGCTGTATTTCACAGGTAAAATAAAAACCTTTTTCTCAAGGTGTCCCATGAAAAGCACGGCGTGTAATGGTACTCACAGCTCTGCTGTAGTCTAAAACGGGCACTGGTAAGAGAAGGTTCAGTTGTTGTGGGTGAGGATAAAACAAAGCAGTTTGCCAATATGTTTCTGTTCTTGTACAAAATAAGGGTAGGATGTGCTGCTACCATGGTGTAAAGCTTGGTGACATCTGTGGCAATTGTGAAGCAGTAGTTCACATATTATATAATTTGTGGAAGTCACATCTTGCAGGAAAAAGTCCGCATTATAGCACGTTTGAGAAAGTTTCAGCAAATCCTGATGGTCTTTCAGAAGGATGCCAAGCTTTTACATAATTGGCAAAATTCATTTCAATGAGATTCTGACAGGATGCGAAATAAGGAGTGCAAAAGTATCTTCTAGATGGAGTTAAAAGTGAAAAAAACAAGCCTTATTTTGCCAGCAGTTACTGAGCACAACTCAGGATTTGAAATGCACCATAAGAAAAAAAAAAAGCCAGAAGTTTTTCCTCTAATTTTTTTCACTTTGAAAGCTGAAGCTCAGCTGCAGTACCTGTCTGCAGCCCCCTGTAATCAGCATCCTCTGATGAACGCTTGCCATTCGCAGACAGCAGTCGGGCTGTGTCACATTCAATGTAAGTTAGAGACTAAAGGGTCAAATACCATGGTGGGGGAAGAAAGATAATCAAACAACTTTATTTCAAACAAGACTCAAGCAGCTGGCACACCATAAGTTTCTTAGCTGAATTCTGTACCTCTGCAGCTAGTCTTTTCTTGTGTTCTCCCACGGCTTCCACTCCAGGGCTGCAAGGGCTTGCTGGTAACTGCAGAAAACACTCTTTACACACTCGATTATGACGGTTGTTATCTGCAAGTGATTTAAACTCAGAACATTTTGCGCAGATCACCTGTATCAGAAAGATGGTGCTCTATTATGAATCATTAAAACACAAAGAAAGTGACTTGCAGAACAGTTGTCATTAAAGTAAAATCCAGAAAACTAATGTAAGCATAAGAGAGACCAATTGAATACTTACTTTATTTACCGCCATTAATAATTAATGGTTTTGTGATCCCATGCTGCATACCAATATATCTAATTAAAGAAAACACATGCCTTTTGGGAACTACTTTATGATTAACATCATGCAGGTTTGTTTTTCTTTTCTTATAAGCCTTCACGAGTCCAAAAGAGCTTAGGTTGACAAAGGAATTAGTGCTTTTTAATGCCAATCATCCAATGGTCTAGGAAGGACTGATTCTGAGAGTAAAGGTGTCTGACACTTCGCAAATTAACTTCTTTAATTTGAATGCCATTGCCACATCAGTAAACATGGCACAACCAACCACTGTTTAACAGCAGATTATTAATAATGCAATTCTTGTTATATTTCTGGCCACAACGGAAGCTAGTATTTGCAATGCAACATTGTAAACCTCCATAAACGTATTTCATGATTTTAGTAATCATTAATAAAAACAAACTGAGAAGGTTGAAAATCCCAACCCCAGTGCAAAAAGTGCCTCCTCCACAGTAATTTTATTCCAATTGCTGGAACTGAGGTTTCTTTAAAGATCTTAATTACACACTTAGGTGTCTCTCTTCAGCTGAAAATTTTTCTGCAGTTCAAATGAATAATGGTATTTAATGGTATTTAACGGTATTCTGTACTAGTAACATTAGAAACACTGAACTGTACAACTGAAGTCACAGTAGGCAGGTTTCAAGTCATATTTGCAGAAATCAATCTCATTTTGGCTGTGGTGATTTGCAGAGAAAACCCCCCATGAATTAAGCTGTCAGCGAATGGCACTGGGGAAGGGTGGCCAAGTACCTTCAGCAACCTGGCTTTGAAACTCCAGGACTGGTTTTTTTATGACTTTTCAAGCAGGACAAAACAACTTTGGCACAAGCAATTCTTGACAACTCTGCTTCAGGGGAAGAGGAACCCATCTATCTTTAATATTGGATGTTCACTGTTCATCCTAGAAAGAGCTGCTTTATGAAGTAAGGCTGTCAGGCGGCCATTCTGTTTTTGCACACGAAATATAGGGGACAGCTCCCTCCCCAGACACATGCACATCCCCAGGAAAGGCACTACCTTTCCTTTTATCTACCGAGGCACTGTATTTGCCTTTAAACCAGCACAGGCTATGCCCTTTGCCCCAGAGTTTTACTTTTTTTTCCCCCTGATTCCAGGGAGTAAAGCAAGTGGAAAGATCTGTCAATGACCTGCCACGAACCAGAACATCTTGTAGTTCCTGCACTGGAAAATATTAACAAATCTCTTCAACGGTCTCAGCAGAAGAATCTAAAGAGCTTAGCGCATCCTGATACTTACTGCCCCACACTGCTTACAGTGGTGCCGCCTTTTAGTGATGGAGTTGAAGCTTTCACTGCAGCTCTTGCAAGCCTGTTTCTCCTTGTCTCGCTTGGATTTGGAAGATTTCCTACAGGAATCACTCTGAAATGGAAAGTACAATTCTGTGACTATTTTCTTTTCCTTTTAAAGATTGCAAATCAACTCACAGAGCTCTCCTACTGACCAGGAGCCCTGTGGGTTTCACACCTTTCTAGGAAAGAATTCCCATCAACTCTGCCGATGGTGTGCAATGGGTGGATGGCCCAGACACTGGGTGGTTCTGGGGTGGCATTGAGTGATCTCAGGTTGCTAAAGCCAACTCCTCACGTCCCTCTCTGCCTGCCTGTGCCCTTCCTGCCACTGAGTGACTTTATCTCACCACCCTCTGGTAAGGAGGAAGAGGAACTGGCAACCTGATCTGGTTGAAGATATCCCTGCTTATTGCAGGGGCGTTGGACTAGATGAGCTTTGAAGGTCCCTTCTAACCCAACCTATTCTGTGATTCTACGTGGGCTTCTCAGGAGCAGCTTTCCTTCCAGCACTCACCTGTTCTGCCTCCCCCCACTGCAACATGACTTGGTTAAGCAAGGTAAATGCTGTTGACCTAGTGAGTGTGTTATACTCGTCTGTTCATGGGGAGGAAATGTGAAGATTTTGGGGGAAATGGCTTGACTGAAGAAGTGAATGGTGCTGACAGTGGATTTCTGCACCACCCAACTTCAAATGCTGAAATTAGGAGTTTCTTTAGGCTCTCTCCCAGCCCATGATGAAATATAAAGCTACCCAGGACAACAGGGACACCCATACCAGGGACCTACTATCAACTCCTCTGGCCAGCAGACACTTTCTATCATCTGTCTAGATGGCCAAGCAAGTTCAGCCTCTTCAGCTAAGCACTTAAGCTAGTACACAAAGTCACTCAGAGAATCACACAGTGTTTTGGGTTGCAAGGGAACTCACCCAGTTCCAACCCCTTGCCACAAGCAGGGACATCTTCCACTAGAGCAGGTTGCTCCAAGCCTCTGTGTCCAACCTGGCCTTGAACACTGCCAGGGATGGGGCAGCCACAGCTTCTCTGGGCACCCTGTGCCAGCGCCTCAGCACCCTCACAGGGAAGAGCTTCTGCCTAAGAGCTCATCTCAGTCTCCCCTCTGGCAGGTTAAAGCCATTCCCCTTGTCCTGTCCCTACAGGCCCTTGTCCAAAGCCCCTCTCCAGGTTTCCTGTAGCTTCTTTAGGTACTGGAGCTGCTCTAAGGTCTCCCCTTAAGGAGCCTTCGCTTCTCCAGGCTGAACCAGCCCAGCTCTCTCAGCCTGGCTCCAGAGCACAGAGGTGCAATTAAACTCAATTGTACAATTTTCTGATAAACTGAAGACCATGAACTTCACAATGTGCAGTTCACAAAAATAGTTTCACAGAAAACTTCAAGCAGATTTCCTGTTTTTTTCTCTTTGTTAAATAAATAAATGTCATTCCTCCTTCCTAGTCAGGATGGCTGTGTGCAAGGGAACAGGAAGCCCAGGGCACCCCCAGCCCAGCAGTGTCTGCTTGGAGACACATGCCCCAAGGATGTGGCTGCATCATGTTCTCCTGGCACAACTCCTTCATGAGAAGAGGTTTGGTAACTTCATTTTTGCTTGCTTGGCATGCTCATTTAACACTACTGGGAGAAGAAACATTTCTCTAAGTCAAAAGAGAAGAGAAGATCAACCAGGTGAGGACAGGCCCTTTGTTACACAGATTCTGGACTCCTTGACAACCCTCCCTTCCCTTTAAAGTACTAGCACATACTAAGTCACAGCTTAAATCCACTTGAGAGAGAACAATTCACTCAACAAATTTCCCCTTCTTCAAAGCTTTTCTTTAACACAGGATGTGGGCATGTGGGGGTGTGAGGAAAGGCAGCAACAGTTAAACTGAGCAGAGGTTGGTGGCACCAGCATTAGGGAAATCTCGCTACTCACTCTAAACTCTCACCTCAGTGGTTACAACTAACCTGCAGAAGTCATTAAAACAGGTTTTCAGGCCAATTAAGAAAAATAAAATATCACTTTTAAAAGCTGACACCTCAATCCCATCTTTCAGCCTCCCTGGGTACAGAGGAAAGCTCACTGTTTTTCAGCAGAGCTGCTGAAAGCACCCTGGCTTGTAATGGCAATACACACCAAACCCACACTAATTACTTCTGATTGGATTGGCTTTTTTAATGTTCATTATCTTTTCTATAGCTGCAATAGCAATGTTTCAAACTTGTATACAAGTACATAGGATACACTGGAATCCAGCCTGGGAAAGCACAGCCAGATGGATTTGTTCATTCAGGAAAATCACCACAGCCGCATACACACACTAACTGCTCAGCAAACCAGAATTCCTGCAAATCTGAGCCTTCCCCCCACAAAAGCAGAGTGCAGAATTTCACTTTTCTTGTCAAGAACCAGATGTAACCAGTCCCACCGGAATTACACCAATCAAACAATGCCTCAGATGAATCACCTGCACAAATGTTCCTCTCAGGATCTATCAGACTCCTCCAAAGCAGGCATGTAATTAAGGCAATTTGAAAAGCTTTTACTGATCAGCAGCAACCTACAGAGTAACTTTGTTATTTATATCACATATATAGGCTAAAGTCAGCCATTTCTCACTCTGATTTTTATACTAATGCTATTAATTGTTTTAGAGCACTGATTTGCCTTCTACTGGCTAGGGATGGGTTCCTCTTCACTTCTTAGGTCACAGCATTTCCTCACTGGTCAATCTATTTTTTCTCTCCTTACTAGAATTTGCATATAGCACAACAAGTCATTTGATTCTGATGGTAACATCATCACTAGTCTTACTGGCATGGCAAGGGAGTAAATCAAGGCACCATTTAGCCTTGTGAGATGTAGCTGGAAGATGATGCTGGTAAATGCTCAACAAAACCAGTTTTTTGCTTTCAATTGATACCTACATGTGCCTGCACAGCAAAAATACTGAAGTTCCTCTAACATGAACTGAATGTACTGCTTCATGTAGAAATTGGTTAATTTTTTGTACTTCAACAGGAATATCCATCATCACCCACATACATGTTTACATAACATAGGTAAGACTCCAGTTGAACACTTCCTTTAATGGATCTCGTATTTGACTTCATCCTCAATGTGCAACAGCCTAGACAGTGTTCCCTAGCAGAAATACACAACCCATATACTTAACAAAGGAAAGATAGCAGAAAGTGTATTATATTGGCCAAGATTTGTTATAGTTACACACGAGCTTTTCTTTCAGAGCATTGTATTTTAACTTGTGCTGTAGCATACAATAAGCATTTAATACTAACTTCATTAATCAAAAAAGCCCCTGTATAAAGAGGCCTTTAGCATTTGATGAATACCAGAAACGTTTCATAACATTTCTCAACATTATGAGAATACAGTGAGAACACAAGAGTTTGAAACATTGCTATTGCAGCTGTAGAAAAGATAATAAAAATTAAAACATATTTTCTTTATGACTTGGCAAATTCCAATGAGCAATTACATAAGAATGACTTACTCAGTATTATAATATTTAACTGTTGACACTGGGAAAGAATTAAGCAGTCCTTAGCTTTCCATCCTTGTGAAGCTATGGGACCCTGCTGCATGGGCAGCCTCCTAATCCCACTCAGCAGTGGCTCAGGTTGACCTTGCCACATACTCTACCTGTCACCATCTGAAAAGAGAGGCTTTTGTAGAAAACAAGGGCATGCATTGTCATTTACAAACCTTGTTCATCAAAGATAAATATAAGTCACTAGGCATCTGTGTCCTTTATTACACAAGCTACAGTATTTACTGTTGATGTATATTAAGAGGGAAGTACAAAGCTGCCCTATTTTCAACTATCTTAATACTAATCCACTTGAATAATTGTCATATTTCTCATCTTTCTTCCTGTACCCAGCTGTGTTTTGAACCTGGTGAACCTGACACAAAAAAACCCTCTTGCATAAAATCAAGTTCAGAGGCAGGATCTAAAATAACTTCTTTCAGACTGGGTTGTTTCGACCACTATTGTGCTCTTACCTTACAGCTGCATTTAACTCTCTAAATCTTGACAGTTTCCTCCAACTTTAAAATTTTGGTGGAAGAAGAGTATACACCTCAATGAGAGGTACCACTCCTACCTAGACCTAAGTGACTGCAAGGTGAAGACCTGTGGTGGCCTGCTCAATGAACCACTGCAGCCTTCATTTGCTTCTGAAAAGCGGGGAGGAAACACCAAAGGGCTGGAAGAAAAAGCAAGAAAACCAGTGGGCTCAGGAGACTGTTGTTCTGTGGTTTATGACTTGCTTTATATTTCATCTTGTCTGGGACAGGAAGTAGAAATGAGGCCTCGATGCTGTACATGCAATATAGACACACAGAGACATTTCTATAGGCAGATGCATGAGAAACAAAGGCATTTCAAATATTTTTCTTCTCATTATGCTTATGCTGCTGTGTAGTTTCCATTTACAAATTACATATTTGGAGACACCTGCAACAGGGCAGAAAATCACCAGATGCTTCTGGAAATCACAGAACCATAGAATGGTTTGTGTTGGAAGGGACCTCACCCAGTTCCAACCCTCTGCCACGGGCAGGGACACCTTCCACTAGAGCAGCTTGCTCCAAGCCCCTGTGTCCAACCTGGCCTTGAACACTGCCAGGGATGGGGCAGCCACAGCTTCTCTGGGCACCCTGTGCCAGCGCCTCAGCACCCTCACAGGGAAGAGCTTCTGCCTAAGAGCTCATCTCAGTCTCCCCTCTGGCAGGTTAAAGCCATTCCCCTTGTACTGTCCCTACAGGCTCTTGTCCAAAGCCCCTCTCCAGGTTTCCTGTAGCCTCTTTAGGCACTGGAGCTGCTCTAACATCTCCTCTTCACAAAGCAGAGGGGCAGGATCCCCTCTCTGAGCTGCTGCTCATGCTCTGGGGGTGCAGCCCAGCACACGGGGTGGTTCTGGGCTCAAGTGCACACTGAAGCTGGGTCATGGGGAGCTTCTTGTCAATCAACACCTCCAAGTCCTCCTCAGGGCTGCTCTCAGCAGCATGTGTTTGTGCTTGAGACTGCCCTGAGCTAAGGGCAGGACCTTGCACTTGGCCTTGTTGAACTCCATGAGGTTTGCATGGTGCCACCTCTTCAGCCTGTCCAGGTGTCTCTGGATCCCATCACTTCCCTCCTGTGTGTTAACCGCACCACACAGCTTGGTGTCATTGGCAAACTTGCTGAGGGTGCTCGATGCCACTGTCAATGTTGCCAACAAAGGTGTTGAACAGCACCGGTCCCTATACCAGCCCCTGAGAAACTCCATTCATCACTGATCTCCACTTGGACATCGAGCTGATGATAACAGCCCTTTCAGTGTGACCACTCTAAGGGGAACAGAGGGCCCTATATGCCTGCCTGATCAGACTCACTGCTGCCTTCCTGGAGTCCGAATGAGGGACGTCACCAGAAAACTCACTCATCTGGTACAGCCCTGTGGCTACTATCCTTTATTAGTCTTCCAGGTGAGCAATGAAGAAATCTCTTCAAGATGCCTGAGAAGACTCAAGAAAGACTTCAGGGCACTGGGGGGTGACTGGTTCAGGATTCGGGAGCCCAAGTAGTGTTCTTGTCCCTCCTGCCAGTCACAAACAATGATAATGGTTACATCAGAAAAGTCACATTTATTAGTTCCTGGCTCTGTGACTGGTGTCAGCACCAGAATTTGGGGGTTTTTGACCATGGGTCAGTTTACGCAGCACTAGGCCTGCCAGCAGCAGATGGGCTATGCCTGTCCTAAAAGGGGAAAAGGATTCTAGCCCAAGAGCTAGCAGGGCTCATAGAGAGGGCTTTAAACTAGGTTTGAAGGGGAAGGGGATAACACCAGGCTCTCTAGAAATGAGCCATGGGGTAATGTGCCACTGCTGGAGTCCAGATGTAAAGGGCAACTTAAATGCATTTATGCCAAAGCCCGCAGCATGGACAACAAACAGAAGGAACTGGAAGCCATTGTGCTTCCAGGGAAATCATGACATAATCACCATCACAGAAACGTGGTGGGATGTTTCACATGATTGGAGTGCTGCAGTGGATGGCTACAGGATCTTCGGAAGGGACAGACAAGGAAAGAGAGGTGGTGGGGTTGCGTTGTATGGTAGGGACTGCATCGACTGCCTTGAACTCAGTGTTGTGAGCGAGAAGGCTGAATGTTTGTGGGTGAAGATCGGGGGAAGGCCAACCAAGCTGGTATCCTGGTAGGAGTCTGTTATAGACCACCCAGGCAGGATGAAGCTATGGATGAAGCGTTCTTCAAACACCTGGGAGAAGTTTCACCATTGCTTGCCCTTGTTCTCGTGGGGACTTCAACCTACCAGATGTCTGCTGGAAGTATAACACAGCAGAGAAGAAACACTCCAGGAGGTTCTTGGAGAGTGTGGAAGACAAATTCCTGACCGAGCTGGTAGTGAGCCAACTGGGGGAGATGCCTGGCTAGGTTTGCTGTTGGCAAACAGGGAAGGACTGGTGGGTGAAGTGATGGCTGGGGCCATCTTGGGCAAAGTATCATGAAACGGCTGAATTTTCAATCCTTGGAGAAATCTGGAAGAAGGTCAGCAAAATCTCCACCTTACACTTCTGGAGGGCTGACTTCGGCCTGTTTAGGATGTTGGTTCGCAGAATTCCTTCAAAAACATTACTGAAAGACAAACGGGTCCAGGAAGGCTGGACACTCTTCAAGAATGAAATCCTTAAAGGCACAGGAGTGGGCAGTACCCCTGTGCTGAAAATCAAACTGGTGGGAAAGACCAGCGGGGCTGAACAGCGAAATAGTGCTGGAACTTAGGAAAAGAGAGTTTATTGCCTGTGGAAGAAGGGATTGTTAACCCATGAAAAGTATAAAGATGTTGTTAGGTTATGTAGACAGAAAGTTAAGAAGGCAAAGGCACAGATGGAACTAAATCTGGCCACTGCCATAAAAGATAATAAAAAGTATTTTTTCAAATATATTAGCAACAACAGGAGGGTCAAGGAAAACCTCCATCCTCTGCTGGATTCTAGGGAAAACCTAGTGACTGAGGATGAGGAAAAGGCTGAGGTACATAACACTGCCTTTATCTCAGTCTTTAATAGTCACACCAGCCATCTCCAAGGTACTCAGTACCCTGATTTGGATGGCAGAGATGGGGAGCTGGCTGAAGTCCCCATAATTGAGGAAGAAATGGTTAACAACCTCCTGCTCCACTTAGATATGCACAAGTCTATGGGACCTAATGGGTTCCACCCAAGAGTGCTGAAGGAGCTGGCAGAGGAGCTTTCTAAGCCACCCTCAGTCACCTATCAGCCATCCTGGTCTAGTGCGCAGGTCCCAGAATATCTCCTGCTATGATAAGGTGACCTGCATGGTTGACGAGGGAAAGGCTATAAACATTCTGTATTTGGATTTAAGCGTCCGACACTGTCTCACACAGTTTGCTCCTGGACAAATGGAGGACATTGCCTATGGCCTGGACAGGAGGATTCTTCGCTGGATTGGAAACTGGCAGGATGGCCAAGCCCAAAGAGTGGTGGTGAATGGCAGCACATCTAGTTGGTGACCGGTCACTAGTGGTGTCCCTCAGGGCTCAGTGTTAGGGCCAGTGTTGTTTAATATCTTCACTGATGATCTGGATGAGAGGATCAAGGGCACCCTCTGTATATTTGGAGACGACACCAAGTTGGGTGGGAGTGTTGATCTGCTCGAGGGTAGGACGCTCTGCAGAGGGACATGGACAGGCTGAACCCATGAGATGTCATCAATGGGATGATGTTCAACAAGGTAAAGTGCTGGGCCCTGCACTTGAGCCACAACAACCCTCTGTAACACTCCAGGCTTGGGAAGGGTGGCTGGAAACTGCTCATGGAAAAGGAGCTGGGGATGCTGATTGATGGAGCTGAACAGGAGCAGCTTGTGCCCAGGTAGCCAAGAAGCCACCAGCATCCTGGCCTGTATCAGCACCAGTGTGGCAGCAGGGTCACGGCAGTGATTGTGCCCCCGCACTGGGCACTGCTGAGGCCGCACCTTGAACCCTGTGTCCAGTTCTGGGCCCCTCACTACAAGAGACACATTGAGGTGCTGGAGTGAGTCCAGAGAAGGGCAATGGAGCTGGTGAAGGTTCTGGAGAATAAGTATGATGATGAATGGCTGAAGGACCTGGAGGGGTTTAGTTCAGGTTGTTTAGAAGAAAGGGCTCAAGGGGACCTTATCACTCTCCACAACTACCTGACAGGAGGTTGTAGTTAGGTGGGGTCAGTCTCTTCTCCAAAGGAACAATGGACAGGACAGGAGAAAATGGCCTTAAGCTGTGCCAGGGAAGGTTTAGACGGGAGATTAGGAACAATTTCTTCACCAAAATGGTGATCAGGCATTGGAACAGGCTGCCCAAGAAAGTGTTACTTTCCTTGGAAGTGTTCATAACCCGTGTAGATGAGGCCCTCAGTGATATGATTTAGTGGTGGTCTTGGCAGTCCTGGGGTAACGGCTGGACTTGATGATCTTAAAGGTCTTTTCCAACCTGGTTGATTCTATGATTCTACCAAGCCAATTCCTTATCCACCGAGTGGTCCTTTTGTTAAATCCGTGCCTCTCCAGTTTAGAGACAAGGATGTTGTAAGTGACAATGCCAAATGCCTTGTACAAGTCCAGACAGATGACATCAGCTTGTCTGCCTTTATCCACCAACCCTGTAGCCACATCATAGAAGGCCACCAAATTTGTCGGGCACTATTTGCCCTTAGTGAAGCCATGTTGGCTGTCACCAACCACCCACTTATTGTCCATGTGCCTTAGCACAGCTTCCAGGAGGATCTGCTCCATGATGTTACCAGGCACTGAGATGAGACTGACCAGCCTGTATTTCCCCATGTTCTCTTTTTTTTATCTTTTTTAAGAATGGGGCTTATATTTCCCCTTTTCCAGTCAGCAGGAACTTCACCCATCTGCCACGACTTCTCAAATGGCTTGGCAACTACATCTGCGGGTTCTGAGGGTCTGCATCTCATCAGGTCCCGTGCACTTGTGCACCTTCAGGTTCCTTAGATGTTCTCTCTGATCATCTACAGTGGACAGTTTCTTATTCTCCCAGTCCCGGCCTTTGCCTTCTACAACTTGCTTGAGGAGGCTCAAGCTCTTGCTGGTGAAGACCAAGGCCAATTCTTGGCCTTCTCCATGTCCTAGGTCTCCCATTTCCTTCCAGAAGGGGCCCACATTTTCTCTTGTCTTCCTTTTGTCACTAACATACCTGATAGAGGCTTTCCTTGTTGCCCTTGATGTCCTTGGCCAGATTTCATTTTATCAGGGCTTTTACTTTCCTAACCTAATCTCTGGCTCCCTGACAATTTCTCTGTATTCCTTTCAGGCTATTTGCCCTTGCTTCCACTCTCTATAGGCTTCAGCGAAATGCTGTTCGTATGTGAGAAATTAAATTATATAGTCTATTTTGTACTTTGTAATGCAGCAAAATTGTTTAGTTTGTTTCTCTATTTGCCAATGTCATACATGCAATGTTACATGCAAGACAATCTTCCCCTGGCTTGTACCTTCCTCATGCAGGCAGAAGTTTGAGCAAAAGTTTTTCTAGCAGTGCAGTGCAGCAAACAGGGACCACAATGCTGTAGAGCAAGCAGACTACACTTCCTGCAGCAGGTTTCTACTGTCTGGTTGTGCTAACCTGCAACACTAATGAAACCTCAGCAGCCTCTTTACCAGACTCAGCAGAACCACAGGAAAGAGACGTTAGTTTGCTGACCACCACCACCACCAAGTGGTTTGCCTGTGGAAGTTGTCAAGCACAGAATGTGCTCGTTCTCATGCCCTCACTGAGATGTTTCTAAAGGGATGTCATCATTAAAGATTAATAGTTTCTAAAGCTGCAAGTAACATCTGAATCCATGGCTCATGCTGATGTTATACATTTGCTCCAATACAGCAGAATGAGACCCCAGAATCAATACTACACAATTTGTGACGTTTTCAGCTGTGTTTTTTGATGAAGTCCGTTTTTAGTGCTACCTCAGGAATTATTTCTTTTTCAAAAACACCCAACTTACGTAAAATCACTTCCTGTACCAGATACTCTGTGCAAATCACTGACAACCACTTATAACCAACTACAAAGACCTGGTTTTTAAAATTTAATTACAACCAGAATTAACATTTCCCTAAGAAACTTGAGACTAAAAAGGATTTTTCTGTTTGTTTTTAAATACTCTCAATCAGTAGCTAGCTCACTGGGGCATCTGTAACTCACTGAACAGGGGCACTGATCACAAAACTGACTACAAATAAAGAAAAAAATGCTTAGGGCAAAGATGATGTGTGAACAAACAGTAAACAGCAAGGAGCATGCTAATTACAAACACTTATTTTTAATAAGCCAGAGGCCTGGAGGAGTCCGCTGAGTGGCTCCTTCGTTACTAAAAACATCATGCTAATACCATATATCCTGTAGTATGTCTTCACAGATAAGGGGTTTTTGGGTTATTGTTCCTTCTTTTGGGGATTTTTTTTCAGTAAACTCATCTGACCTTAATGCATTTCCTGAAAATCTGTTGTTCTCAGAAGACATTTTAGAAGGGAGAGATAAGAACACTAAAAGATAGACCTTATCAGGACTCAGAACCTCTGGCTTGACTCAGCAGCAGTCACAGGCGTTGTATAGAGCAAAATGAAAGAATACCTTTAAAAGCATATTTTGCTTTTGCAGCAGACAATCACTTACAGGCCAGAGGTGTATGAAAGTACCATAATCTCCCCCTCTGTATTGGCAGAAACATGAAAAGCACACTATGAAAGATGTGTTAATCAAAATCCAGTTCTGGAGATGAGATCCTGAGTTACACAGTATGACAGCATTAAGCAGATAGATTTCCTTGCCTCTCCTTGCCCACCCTCCCCCTAGCATTCACTGTAGTTCCATATCAGAATTTAAAACCAAACAAACACAAACGACAACAGAAAACCCCAACACTACAAAAGTACCAATTGGCTTTCCTCAAGCTGGGTACCCTGTAACTAGGTTCACACACACGTGCAGCATTAATCTGCAACAAGACGATTTCAGTGCACTGATGCTGCAAACTGTAGCTGTGGGTGCAAGGTAGCCAAGATGTTAAGGACAGCACAGCTGCAGCAACAGACAGCAGAATACACGCCAGCACACTGAGGTAGCTCTGGGCTTTTTTCCTGCTATAAAAGAAAAAGAACCACCCACCCGCCCTACTCTACCCAAAGCATTAGCTTCAGATTACTGACCCCTCCAAATGCACCACCACCATCTGCTCCTGGCATCGATTCCACCGAGCTGGTGCTTGCTATCTGAGGGAAACAGAATGACACAGAACAATTTCAACATGGACATTCCTCCTAAAAGATACTAAACGCTGAAAAAGAAAACATGGCATCATTTGCTTTCAGCTCCTCATCCATTTGCTTGTGAATATACTTTAATTGCACATGTTCATAGCCACCCTCCAGTGCTGGGTTGACTATGAAACAGGTGACTTTGCAGATGGCACTGGATTGCCAAGCCTGCTCTTCCCTGCAGCCTGCGCCTATTCCCCACAAGCATCACAGAATATAAACAGCCACGTTTTGAATTCCATGTCAGCCCTGCAAGCCAGAGGAGCAGGTGCATTGCGTAGTCACCGCATTCTGAGGAGGGAGAGTATTTACTCCATTCAAATGGAGTTAAAAAGTTAAGCTTTTCTTAAATGCAATACATCTCTCAGTCTCTTACTAAATGCAAACTGGCACATATATGTATTCGACACATATAAAGGGCAAGTAACAAGCTTATGTACATCAAAACCATAGGCTACATCCTAGAAGGAAAACCATCTTATCTGTTATTAATTTACAAGGAGTTTTCTAGTTTACAGGTGATCTCAAAATATTAGACTCTTTATGATAAATTTTCCTGTTATTCCCATAGATCGTTCTTACTTTGACAATCAGAGAACATCTCCTATTTCGAGGTTATCCAAATCTACAGTGCATTTCTGCACTTCATTCCATTTGAAAGCAAAAGGGTTTAATCTGTTATTAGAAACAATCTGAACTGTAGCTTTGAGTAAGTGGCCAAATTGGAATGAGTAGCATTTCAACACCTAATTTATCTATTTATATACCAATACAACCAATCGAATCTGGAGAACAAGCAAATGCATTCCCTGAGACTAGGGCTGTGCCACCCCTGGAGCACTTCCTCAGGAAATTTAACTTAATTAAAGGAAGCATCATGTACTCAACTGTAGCCAATTACTTCTGCCTCCACACAAAACCAAAAACCCGATGAGCTTCACATTATCTATTCTCCAGTCCTGGGGAAAAGCGCTTCCTTCCACGGGAATCCTAACCAATCCAGGTATTTAGACCTCTCTGCCTAGTAAAAGGACATGTGTGTGCTGTGACACTGGACTTGGGAAGGGAATGCAAAAAGAGGAAAGAAAATGGGATCTGAAAGAAAGATCAAGAAAACTCCCAGCAAGTTTAGGGGAAAGGGTAAATATTTCTAGTTGCCCATTCAGATCCTCATGCCCTTTTAATATTTATTTGGAATAATGTGCCAAAAATCAGATACCCTCTACTCTTAACCTGGAAGAGATTTCAGAAGGGTTTCTCAGAACTACACCAGACCTAAGGGGAGGAACAGAAACAGGGGTGGGAAATCATGATGATTTAACAGGATCTAAAAATCATGATTTAACCAACAGAAGCACACCTACGTCTCAAATCTTTGGGATGCCACTTCCACAGAGCTCAGCTCTCTGTGGCACTTTTCCTTGCCAGCTTTCTAAGAATGCACAAACTGGGTCCTTCCCCCACACAAACCTCCAACTCTTCTAATATCAAGCAGTGATAAGAGAGATCCTTTTCCTCGAGAACATTTGTAGATGGATTTAAAAACCCCCTTCACATACCCTTGAAATGCTACAGATGAAAATGGAAAACAGGGAAATGCGTGCCCTCTTTCTGAAGCAACCAAGCCACAAAAGGACCCTGAAGACTCCTGACAGGACTTCTTTAAATAAAAGACCACTACCACAGTCACCCTGCCAGGGCTGCCTGGCAATGACATCAAATATTCACCTCTTCACAGGTGGGAGATTATTAATTGCTGTGGATTATTGCATAGGCATAATCTTAAGACTCAAATGTCAGATCTCTGCACCTCCAAGAAACCACATGTCTTCTGGAGGCAAATTACAGGCTGAAGATGAACCCTTAATGCTTGGATGAGCATATGTAAATCAGCAGGGAAAACAAAAGCATGCTAAGAGTTGCATGCAAAGGCATGCACTGGTCATGCAGCTAAAACAATTCATAAGCACTGTAATGTATCAAATGTACAGCCAAGGAGAGAAGAGCAATTTGGCTATTTTTCTATGGGCTTACTAGAACCAGAGTCCAATTTCTAGTAGCTGTTACATATCCAGGCTGGAATCCCTGAGTGCATATCTATTTCTTGAGTCATGAGAGCAAAAAAGAGAAGATTACTGCCATTGTTTCTCTAAAGCACATTGCCCAATATTCCATAAAGATGACTGAATACCTCTGGTGGATGCTGCCCACTGCAGCATATCGCTACCAAGAACACTTTCAGTATTTGTTCAGTTTTCATTACAGAACTACCTTTATCTCTGTTTAAGTGACAGCAATTCTGACACATTTACCCATGGCATCAGTTTTCAAAGCTCATTACCCAGATAAGACAATCTCCTAAAAATGCAGCATTCTGGCAGAAAAGAAATTAAGGTGTGTTCTGCATTAATAGCCAGGAGATAAACCAGACTTCTGCTCTACTTGACCTTCATGAACCAGTGGAGCATAAACATGTGGCTACACCATTTACACAGAAGCAAAATAAAATGGAATTTACAAAGCAAGATTGAACAGACACCATGTCTTAACTGGATAGAAAGAAGTGTGCTTATTAGTTTGCTTATTAGCAAGGGGGAATTTTTTGATCAGAGCACCCTGGTTCTGAAGGCAGCCCTGAGTTAAAAGCAGAGGCATGAATCAATTATTTTCCACCTTTTTGCCTATTATTTTTATCTGATGAGTAGTTGATGATCAATAAGCTAGGCCATATTCTGAAAAAGGCTCATTGCTGGCTGCTGTCAGCAACCGGATCATCTGCTGGTTTGTGACGGAGGTTTCTGATGATCTCCGTTGTCAGTCTGATTAATGCTGGGATGAGAGGAATATCTGACATCTCTCTAGAGCCCCCTGGGAAATCAGCTGGATAAAAATCCAGCCTTACTGAGTCACTGAAGGGAGAGGTTTCCAAATGGTTAGACACCAAAAAAAAATAAATATGGAAGATAAAATGACCCCCAAGTTTAACTCTGCAGGTGGTCCTTCTCTCCCCACTCTCCAAGATCCACCAATCTGACCACCAACACACACCACAGTGCAATACACTGCAGATGCAGAGAAACGAAATAAATTTTAAGACTGTTCTGCGTATTTAGTTGAAGAGTATCCTTCCTGAAATATATTTATTACCTGTAAGACAGGAACTTATATGATCTTTAAGGTCCCTTCCAACCTTAATCATGCTATGATACTATGATTTTAAGATCCTTTTAAAAAGCATCCATTTCCTTTCAATTCTTTAAATAATAATAAAAAAGCAATCCCAAAATATGTCTTTGAGGAGATGGGAAAAAGTAATGAACAAAATCTCCCAGGCGAACAAACATTCTTCCAGGCAGCCAACCACTCATAACACGGAAGAATTACACTTGTTATGCTAAATTAGCCACTAGTCTGGAAAAAATGACCAATAGGTCTCTTGCACTGAATTACCCTGGGTAATTTATTCCATACCTGCACGGCTACGTAACTATGGCTGATATGCATTTGAGAGCCAGAGAAATGGAGCTGTACTGTAATGTAATATAAAAATCAAGAACAAGACTATTTTAAAGCTAACTATGTTAAGTCTACTTTACCGGTTGGTAAAACTGATAGCAAAGAAGGAGAATTAAGCACTTGTACTTACAGAGGAATCTGGAAGATGCTCCTCCTCTTGAGAAAAAGAGCTATTGAAAGCTCTAAAAGTCTCACTGTTCTGTTTGTGCTTTTCAATTGTTGCTTGAATGACCTGAAACAAAAATTCCAGCAAAGATGAGAAGTGTCATAAAAGGAGCCTTGGAAAAATTCTCTCATAGGAAGATGGTTAGGGTTATCATTTTGGTAAAAAACCCTTACGCTTGCATACATTAAATGGAAACTTCAAAACCTTAATAACTATGAGCGGTGCTGTTACTGCACTACTGTTCAAGTTCAAAACCAACAGAGCTATGAGGCAATATTCTCTGTCAGTCAGATTGCAAGAATATACAAGGCTAAACTGATGTCTCAGTCTCATCTCTCACTGGGCTTGAGGATGGCAGGAAATGGGAAGCCATTTGAAGCACCCGTACACTGCCTGGGGACAGTGGGTCAGCAGTGGGAGCCTGCCTGGGTCCACATTTCTGCATAAGCAGCTTCACCAGGCTGGACATCAGCTTCCTCGCACAGCTGCTTTCATGCAGAACCCGAAAAAGATCATTTTAAAAACAGCAGGTGCTGATTGCATGGCGATTTCCACCCATTCTGTTATGGTTTTGCATTAACCTGAATCCATTCTCTCTTCTCCTCTTCTGTCCTGTTAAAACAAAAGAAAAATACAGAAAACATCATAATTCTACTTCCAATATTCTCAGTAAATTCAATTCACATCTTCACAGCTTTATACACATCAAGATTTTAGCTTTGCTCTCCACCATTTTATAAACAATATTAATAATTACTGACCTCAACCACCACCAAAAAAACGCCAAAAAGTTTGAATTACTAATACAGTGGAACCTACAAGTACTACTAAAAACACTGGTAGCATTCAATGAAGCAAATCAGCATAGCAATTTAACACACTGATTTAGGACCAACATATTCCCTTGCATATGGAAGTTATGCATCTCTGGTGCTCATCTCCTGGTTTAAAGCTATGTCATAGTAGCACAGCCATATCCCCTGGATGGTAAATTTCTACATGAATATTCACAAACCCTGAAAGACAGAACAAGCACCATACCTGGCCTGTAGTTCCAATGATCTCTTTTTTCCCGTTATTGAAAATGTATGAGCCACATTTTGCTTCGCAATTTCTTGGACCTGTAAAAAAAACACGTCAGCTTCTTACCAGTCTCCGCTGCTTTCAATCAACTTACTAATATGGTCATTCTGTGAAAAACTTGGCAGAAAGAATCACTCAGAATACAGTACAGAAGTAGCAAAACCAAAGATTGTTTCCACAATTACTTACTTGTCTTGCTACAAAACTTGTGAATCTGTTTCCACAACCCATCCCCTACAGCCGTAGGGGAAAAGGTGGCTCCTGTATCAACTAGGTGATAAGAGAAGGCTTTCAATCAAAGCATGGACAGTCACTCTTTTCTAATCCACCTTTGGATAATTACCTCATAATAATCCCCCCCAGGAGATTCAAAGCTGGATTTTAGAATTTTATTATATTTCTGTTTACATATGTTGTTATATTTTGCATTGAGGAGGAAACTGATGCTATTGAGTGTGGAAGCATTAAAACACAGGAAAGAAGAGATGCAAACCTGCAGTCCTGCAATGTCCATCTTCTCCCGAACACTGAACTTCTGGCCTATCAGCCTCAGTTTTGGCACACAGTATAGCACCATGCTGTTAAACTGTAACAAGGGAAGATTTTAAATGAAGGGATTTCATGCATTCTGGCCGTTTAGAAGTGGTGTGTTTTACTTTGCAGTTCTCAAGAAGAGATTTAAGGAGTAAGCTAGGTTCACAGATCATTACTTGAGAGAAGTGGACAGACAGAAATGTGTCAGCCAGTCGCTTTTGCCTTCTCCCCTCTCTCTGGTATCAATTTGGCTGCTCTGAAGGCAAATGAGAGCAATTCTGTGAGTGCCAGAAAGAGCTGGTTACCTTACATGGCAAGGTGGTCCTCAGGCAGCAGCCTCTGAGGAGGGAGGTGGGAAAACCCCCTTTAAGGGCTGGCAAGCCATCAGCAAAGGCACAAGCATGGAAGAAGGAAGGAAATCTTCAAGGAAATAGCATCCAGAAAACTGCTGCTCAGAGGAAGGAGTAGCTGGGCTCAGTTGGTGAATACTTTTTTTTATTTGAGAATAGAGAGATGGAAATGTACCATTTCAGAGCACAACTCTGAAAATAAGACAGCAACAAGAAAAACTCACCAGGAATAAATATCTATCCTGGGCTGTGCCATTCTTTGCAGAGAGTTTCTGTATGTGTCCTTCTTTAATGAGCTCGTTGGCTGGGTTAACAATATCCTCTTCACCACCAAGTCGCTCATAGACTTCCAAAAGCTTGTGCATCTTTTCCTGCAAGTACAAAGTGAAGTTTCACTTCTTGTACTGTTGCTGATACAATGGCAGTTAGGTTTCCATCAGGAAGCATGGTCATATTCTGCATTTCTAAGCTAAGTCTAAAACCACGGCTATATGAGGAATGCTGCAGTCTTACACAGGGGCCTCCATGGCAAAAAAAGTACCTCTGAAACAGGCAAAGCCAAAATGCTTAAAATATAGTTTTAATGTCATTCAGGCATCCTTATGTCTTCATCAAAATTCTCTATGAAGGGATCACTTTTTCCTTTTCAGCAAAGCACTGTTTCCACTTATGTTAAGTCATCCAAATATTAAAGTCAAAGAGGCTTTCACAAGTCAAAATAAGAAAGGTGTGTAAATCTTGCTACTAAGTTTTGGAAAAGTTTGGCTTTTAGCCACAAGCTGGACTGATGTGCTCCAAATGGCACTGCCAGCAATTGTTCAAAATGTGAAGACAGAGATCCATATGATTATACCCAAATATATGCCCAAGCTCATTTCTAAATCATACCTCTACCCATCTATAGATCAAGCTGGAATTTCAGGTCTTTACACACTCTGTTTATCACCCTTTGACTTGAGAATTTTCACCACAAATACACATCACACCAGTTCCTGTCCTAATCAGTTCTTCTGACCAACGATTAAAAGAATGAACAATGAAAGAACCCCAACAAAAAACCCCAAACAAAACCTAACCATTAACATAAACTCACTGCAAAACACAATGGATGGTGGGCGGCTCTGGACTAAAAGCAAGTAAGGAAATCACCTAAACCCAAAAGCACGCTTTTTGCACCAGATGGGAGGATGAGCAAGAGATGCCATTAATTTAAAGACAAACAAAAACCAGTGAACTTATTGAGCTGTTTTTTTCAAGGGGGAACTAGAACACCAAGAGCAGTTCTGTGAAGTCAAACCTGACATTCTTACTCAGATATTTTTCCTTCGAGTCTCTGCTCAGGTAAAACCTGAATTACAGAAGAATTCAATGTAAAAAGAAGCCCTGATTAGAGGCTTCAAGTTCTTATCAGAAATAAACAGGGGGTGCAAAATTATTGTAGCAGCCTTTTCCAATAGGTTTTTGTGTACTAGCAGAAAAAAAAATCCAACACAGAAAGCAACTAGTTGGCGGGTCCATATTCGTCCTGTCTGTGGGGGTACTGTGCACAGTCCCCAGCAAAGTAGTTGTTTAGTGCCTAAAACCGGAAAAATTTCCATCAAAATATATCCTTATCCAGAGAACACACTAAATGCACATAGACATAGATGGTTTCAAAACTGGTTTTCACCGCGACATACTGAAAACACAGACATCAGATGGTTACTTCCCTATAGCAGCCACAGGAAATGTTTCATGGTGTCCCCATCAGTAAGGGGAAGGAAGTAAGTGTCTGATAAGGAAGGGAACATAAAACTAAGACGCATAAGTGGTCAGTGAGTGTTAAGCTGGATATGTAGCATTTCAGATCAATTAGATACAAAAGCTCCCAAGGCACCTGGGTGCACAAAAGGGGTATTTGTAACTATAAAGTCCATTTACTTTAATAGTAATGCACTTGCTATTCTGGATACAAAGCACATAAAGCTAACATTCAGAATCCCCACAGTCTCAGACTGCCCAGCTTTACAAGTAGAGCTTACCAAAGCTACTGACACATACTAAGCGCACTAAGATGAGGCAAAATCAAACCAAAACAACCTCCAGTCTGGCGAATTACTGTAGGACAATAAAAACCAGTGAAAATGTGCAAAGACACCTTTTGAATGGATACAATTGGAATACTTTCAACGTATTTAAATTAAAAGCAAATAATGAGTTTCATAAAGACCTCCTTTTTCAACCCACTGGGTCGTTACGGAGCAGGAAAGTGGCCCAACAACCCATGGTAAATGGAACAGGATCATTTATGATAAAGACAACTCAGATATCCAACTGATGTTTAAAGCCTGACTCACTGTACTGGAAAATTCAACCCCAGTCTGCTTTATTGAGCCTGTTGCAATGGGGGACCATTGGTTCAACCAACTGTTTCAGTCAGATTACAGTTCTATTATGCAATTCCTACTCACCATCTTTCGGATGGCTGCGTTCGAATGGTTTGCTGCTGTAGATATGAGCTCCAGTGACTCTGCAATAAAGGTAGCAACAGTTATGCACTCTCCAAAATATGTCACTTAACAACAACTTAGGTTTTTTTTTTCACCCCTCTGATTAGTAATTTTCCTGCAAAATTCCTGTTGCAAAAGCAAGGACTGTGTATTTTTTCCTTCCATGAAGTAAAGGGAATGCTTTATATACACAATCACTTCTGCATGTTCAGCTGGCCCATGTGCATCTAAGTGTTTAATCTTTCTCTCCTAGAAATCTAGGCAAGCCAAACCACATAGTGGCAAAAAACGCAAACACCTTCTAGGAATCAACCTACTAAAAGTTAACTTAAGTTTCACTTAACTTGAGTCTTCACAAACACGTTTCTAAGAGTGTTTTCCCAAAACAGGGCTTCTGTGCTGTAACATGAAGTAACATGAACCCTGTTTTGGCTGAGATCACAGACTCCAAGAAACCAACACAAGTCCATTTCTCAGCAGAGTCTAACCTGTTTTGCTGGCAAGCATATGCATTTAAGGCCATTATTATATTCTCCCTCTGGGTATTGCAGAGAAGTCCTCCTGTATTTGTCCTTGGCCATACAACGGATTAAATAAAAATGAGATATATTCTACCATTACAAACTCCAATATTTTGTCACTGTTTATTTGACAAAGCTCCCTTTATTCCTAGAACTAACATATTAACCCTTTTTATTCTTTAAGAGCATTCAAAATCCCTTTGTGCTATGTTTGGGAATAAATTATTCATTCAGATCTCCATTTCAACCATAGCCCTAGTTGAAAGTATCTGAACATGTGAAAAAAAAACTCCAAGATTTTAATTGTGCTTATTATATGGAGAAGAGTTTACATGTACTTTCAGCATCTTTCCTATCTGGAGATTCTTCTGGAAGTTTCTTTAAATAGTCCTTTAGGAGAAGCTCATAACGAGGAATTCTTTGCACTGGTTCAAGCATGTGATGTTGTAATGTCAGGTTTCCACACACCTCCTGTTTCTGTAATAGAGAGAAAACAAGCACAGAAGAGTTTGTCTTTATAAGTAGAGGAGCATAAAACAGCTTCTCAAGCTATCATAGAATCATAAACTCATTTAGGCTGGAAAATGCCCTTAAGATCAAGTCCAACCATTAACCTGGCACTACCAAGTCCTCAACTAAATCATGTCCCCAAGGACCACATCTACACATCTTTTAAATACTTCCAAGGATAACTTGCATTTACAGGGACAGCCTGGACAGCCTGTTCCAATGCCTGAGCACCCTTTGGGGAAGGAATTGTTCCTCAGCTCCATCTAAACCTCCCCTGGGGCAGCTTGAGGCCGTTTCCTCTTGTCTCATCCCTTGCTCCTTGGAAGCAGAGCCCAGCCTCTCCTGGCTCCATCCTCCTGTCAGGCAGTTGTAGGGAGCAATCAGGTCCCCCCTGAGCCTTCTCTTCTCCAGACTGAACCCCCCAGGTCCCTCAGCCGTTCCCCATCACACTGTGCTCCAGGCCCTGCACCAGCTCCGTTGCCCTTCTCTGGCCCCGCTCCAGCACCTCAATGTCTCTCTTGTAGTGAGGGGCCCAGAACTGGACACAGGGTTCAAGGTGCGGCTTCACCAGTACCTCATCCTGGCCCTGCTGCCACACTGGTACTGATACAGGCCAGGATGCTGGTGGCTTCTTGGCTACCTGGGCACAAGCTGCTCCTGTTCAGCTCCATCAATCAGCACCCCCAGCTCTTTCTCCATGAGCAGTTTCCAGACACTCTTCGCAAGCCTGAAGTGTTCCAGGGGGTTGGTGTGGCTCAAGTGCAGGACCTGGCACTTTGCCTTGTTGAACCTCATCCCACTGGTGACACCTCATGGGTCCAGCCTGTCCAGATCTCCCTGTAGAGCCTCCTGTCCACCAGCAGCTATCAGAGCTGATAGGTTTCATGTGAACCTTAGTCCCATGTCTTGCATTGTCTGCAGATATGCAACAATCCTCTTTCAGATCTTGCATGCTCCTTCCCAAGCTCAGAAAAGCTCTTTCCCTCCATGGCCCTACACAGCATTTTTCCTCCCAAAGACTATGTAAAGTCAGAAATCCCAGAGGACTGTAGTGCTTGCTAGAGCTTACAGCACAAGCAGCAGACAAACTGCTCAGACATCCCCTCTGGAGAAGGAGCTGCCTCAAATTCTCTTCTTTTTTCTTTCCATTTGACCAAGAAGGGGGAAGGTTTGAGACTGCCTACACTAACTACTACCCAATAAGGCAGTGATCTGCTCTGCTTGCAATGATAGAGTACTGCAGTGTACTTATTCTTCCTGCGTTTCTCATTTCTCCTCTCCTCTTTTAAACAGAAATGCTCATTCACTTCATATGGATCCTTTAAAAATAAGTTACTTGCTTTAAAGCACACAGGAAATTTCTGTTAGTGATGTAATCCAACCCCTGAATGCCACATCAGTGTGTTAACCACACACATGCTCTTCTCCATAGCATTCATTTTACGTCAGCTCACTAATGCCACGTGTTGGTCTGTTCTACTATGAGCAGCCCCTCAACAATCATATTAATTTCAACATGTTTTTCTCAGAGAAATGTGCTCGCTTCAGGTATTTGCAATTTTCCTCATAAATATTACAGCCATGACATACTGCTGGCTCACCCAATTCCCCAGGCAAAGCCTGCAGTTACTGAGTGTCTGAGAGAAAAGGAAAAGCTATCTTTCCAGAAATTCAGATGTAAATTGCTGTTAAAACTCTCTTGTCACAGTGGAGCAGCATGAACAATATTCCTGTTTATAGGAGATAAAGTGAAATTATTCTCTCTCAGTGTTTTACAGAACCACATTTCCCAGAAAAGGCAACTGGGATGGAAAGAATCAGAGATTCCAGGAAGTACTAAAAAAGTCATGGAACTTCACTACTGCATATTAGTGCTTGGTTTATACTCCCAATCCACTTACTACAACCTTCTCCACTGCCTTTTTATTCCAGCAATAGGATGAATCTTAATACTGAACAGCAATAAGGAAGCAGAGGAGGAAGTCACATCAAGGCTCACATCAGTTGCATTCACATGCCAAGGGTATCCCTACCTAAAAAAGCCAGCAGTGACAAAATAAACTGTTCAAAATAGGAAAAGTTTAATGCTGTGCAATTTTCTAAAGTTTACAGAGTTTACACTGCAATTCACTTCCATTAACAGCTTAGGTGGATAGTTTGTTACTGAAGGACCACAACAAACTTCAACTGGTATTCTGAAAAGTAACGGTGACTTTTGACAGCACAGAGACAGACCAGATGAGTGAACTAAGTATTCCTGGTCAAATCTTTGCCTCCTGCAGGTATGGGCATTGACAGAAGCAAAAGGTGCTTTGATGTTGCCACTAAAATAACCTACAGTGAAATCCTGCTGTCGGTGAGGTTCAGAATGACACCTTCCACATGCATTGCCTGCACTCACACTGTCTCACAAAGTCTTGCTCAAGCAACAGCAGAAATGGTCATGGTCTCAGGCAGCTGCAGACCATCTCTGCAGACTAACAGCTAACACACATGGCTTGTGTTGGTAGCTTGGTGGTGAGAAAAGACAGGGTGGGAAGATGCCAAGCTGGGTTCATACAGAACAAGGTTAAGAAAGTGCCATGTGGAGTGAGTCTAGTAGGAGAGAAACTTCCCCAATCCCTGCTCCTCTAAGCCCTGACCCTCCATGCAGGGCCTCTCTCCCTGATGCTGCTGGGGATTACTTGATTCCTGACAGCTGGCCCAGCCACAATCCTCCCATTGAGGGCAGGCAGCTGTGCTCCCTCCTCAGCTTAACCCACTCCCTGCCAGCTCGCCCTTCGCAAAGGACGGTATTTGCTTTCCCAGCACAGGCAGAGATGCTTGCAAGTGTGCTGGAGCCTGCTTCATCCCTTCAGCTGGCCCTCAGCCTGAGGGTAGAAAGAGGTTTCACAGATACACCAGCATCCGCAGAGCTCTTCCCCCCTCCCCACACAGCTTTTTGTATAATTAAAACACATGAAAACCCATGATAAGCATCTTCCTGCAGAGCTGTGAGCCCCAAGAGCTGTATGCCACTTCCTGAGCCTCACAAAAATCAGACCAGCAGCACATGCTGCGGGTGACACACTTGAACTCAAACACACCCACCTCAGAATGGAAATGTATTTATTAAAAAGCAATTAAAATTAGTGATGAGGAAAAGAAATCAAAAAGCATTTATAAATGGACACGTTCACAGTCAGAACTGCCGGGCCAGGAGCAAGGGTTTGTTCTGTGACTTCTGATACTCCTCTTAAATATATGAGCAGAAAAAAAGCTACCTATGTGAAAAATACGCGTCAGACAGTAAAAAGAGAAGAAACGACTGCCACTAAAAATGATGTATTCTTAGTATCAGAGCAGTGTTGTAGCTAAACACTGTGTGTCACATACTGGGAAAAAAAATAACTCAAACAAATGAATGAGGATCTCCGTATTATGCCAATTAACCACATACCTGTATGTTCTGAACAACATCTTTGAATGGAGAGGACCTCTGCATACATGTGTTCACCATGTCCATTGCCCTGTCAAAGTTCTTTACATATTCTCCATACATCTTCAGAAAAGGAGCAAGTTTCTGTAGGATATCTCCAAGCCGTGGGTTGACGTTCCTATGGGAAAGAGACAGGTAAGCACTGAAATCTCTGGAAATCAGTACTATCTTCTGAGAAAAACCACAACTGCAAGACTTTCACAATTGTCCCCCAGAGGCATAAGCACTTACACACATATGCAATGAAGATATTTCAGACTAATTTTAAAGTAATCTATGCCATATCCTAGATGAAACATCCAACATCAATCTAGACATACAGATGTTCTGCCCCCAGTGTCACTCTTGTAAGTGAGGATCAAATTCAAACTGACCACCCGTTGTTAAAGAGACTTCTATAGATGTCTGCTGTCCAGTGCAAAATCCTACAGGAAACTTTTACTTTGTTAAAATCATCTGTTCTACCACAGCCAAACATCTGAAGAGGTTTTAGTACGGAGAGATCACTCAGTGCAGCTGGGTAGTCCCAGAGACATGTCTTCTGCAAAATCACAGCTGGGCAGAGCGACAGCCATTTCTTCCACAGCTTTCTTCTCCTGCAGAACTCTTCAGCTATTGAACAAGCTTCTGCCCTCTCTGACTTCCAGACTCTGCAGTTTCCCTTCCTGTATTGCAGCTGTACCTGTAAGTGCCAAGTCAGATCCAAGGGTGCTGATACTCACTAATTCCTTCTGGTCACTGATGAACTATATGAAGACTGGCCTCAGCCAAGACAGATGTGAATTCTGGTCTTGTCTTCATCAGACAGGGTACTTGGAAAGGGGCAGCACTATCTGAAACTTCCACTGCAAGGCACTATGCAGTCAATGTGTCATCTCAAATCAAGTTTCCTACATCTGCCTTACAATTAACATTTCTACCTATTGTGAATGCTCCATCCCTGGCGGTGCTCAAGACCAGGTTGTACAGAGCCTTGGGTGACATGGTTTAGTGTGAGGTGTCCCTGCCCATGGCAGGGGGGTTGGAACTGGATGATCTTAAGGTCCTTTCCAACTCTAACTATTCTATGATTCTATGTTCTATGGCTGTATTTCTGCCTTATCTACAACTTTATGCAGCTGACAAATTTGAACTGGTATTTGACCTTTACTACTCATTGAAAAAGAAAAACGAACTCCAAGTTACAAAACCAAAAAACGAACAAAACCCTCAAGCCCCAACAAACAAACCCCCCACAAAAAAAAAACCCAAAGAAACAAAACCAAGCAAATAAAAGCCAACCCAAAAACTAGAACTACACCTATTCTCTCGAAGAAAGCAGGTATACATTGTAACCAATACTATTTATTATCTTCCAGAACAAAAGACCAACAAATTCTGGCGTAAAAACTTACACAACGCTGTGGCGCTCAACAACAGAAGTGGTTGTGTAATGACATAAGCAGATTTATAGATATGAAGTCATCCAACTCATCTGCCCAGATTTTCCACTGGTTGACCGCTATAATGCTAATTTTAACATTAAATCTTATATAACCACAACAAAACTCAAAAAAACCCCATGAAGTGGCTGTTTCTGGTGACACCTCCAAAATGGCATGTGAGCCTGGACTGTGACATGATAATGCATTTTCCTGCTTTGAGAACTGAGGTTCTTTAACACCTCAGAGTGGGGCTGAAATACTTTATCTAGGGAGCCAAAACAAGCAATTTCCTTCCTTCCCAATACTGCAATTTCATAGTACTGCACTAACAGGAGAGTGGCAGTACAGTGAAGAAAACAGCTCTGGCAATACTTTGGACTCACAATGCACTCCAGATTTTGAGGGCTCAAGTCTATTCCGGAAGTCAGAGATGCTCAAGGGACTCCAGACTAATGTATTAAATAACAAGTGAGCTGCTGCATTAAACAATTAAAAATCTGGAAGGAGACGAGGCCTTATGGTTGCTCTGGCTTCTTGAAAATGCATTGTTAAAACAATTGTAATGATAGTTACCCACCATTCTTGTGTAATTCTTGTTTTGAGCTCAGGAAGAAGAAATTGTCCATGGAAACAATAGATGGAAGAAATATTTGAAAAGATGCCCGTGATCACTTCAGATGAAATACCTGCTTCTGACAACTTAGTGCAAAAAACCTGCATAAGACAACAAGACAGTACCAACATATTTACAAAAACCATCCCTGGACATGCTGGGTTTAGATTGCAGTATTACAAAGCTGACTGCCTTAAAAGAAAGCTACAACTTTTGACTTCTGGTAGTCATTCCTTGGGGTCTTTCAGAAGGTTCAGAAAATGTAAGCCCACTGTCAAGTACGGTTAGATTTGTGACTCTAGGCCATAGTGATATGGGTAAATCAAAAAGATTGCAGCTAACAAGAAGATTGGACATCTTGTACTTAGGAGTGCCAGTTGCAAAGAACAACCAGTCCCTGAAGAACACTGACACCTATCTCCGTGAAGCAAAATAAACTACGTGATTATTTTGTTTCTCTGTGTACTGAACAACAGGGAAAGACACCCACGATTTCTAAGGTCCTGAAACAGTCTCTGATTATCCAAAGCCAACATTGCAAAGTGTTCCACAGAGTCCTATAGTCAGAGGGTAGAGTGCTCTGCAAGTTACAGCTTCTAACAAGATTTCTAACAAGGTGACAATTTTCTTCCTGCCCTGGTTTTAACAAGCCCTCAGTTAGCAATGTGACTCACACCCAGTTTTACTCCTTTCCTGCACATTCAGATTTGGTTTTTTTTTAATTTGAGCTAATTATAGAAATGCTGGAACTCTGCAACTTGCCTTGGTGTTTATGTGGAAGAAAGTTCAGGCTCATCACATCAGCTTTACCTTACCCCATGTGTAAACATGATGGACAACAATTACGAAACACAGTGGGTAAAAAGAACCCCTAATTTCTGTGAGCCTGGGACTTACTCATGTGTCCTGATTTCAGTAAAACTCAAACCTCTTGCACATTACAGAGCAATCACTGATTTCATAATTTCGCAGCGCCTCCAGTGTCCCTGTGATTTCCTCTCCACGTACACCCCAGGGAATAACCAAATGTTGATGGTATCTGTATGCCATTGGGCTGCTGCTTTCCCATTCTTCTTTCCAACATCCTCATCATTGGGTTCCAGCTCTGGGATCCCCCTTGCCAAAAGCTCTCCTCTGAGACCCATGGCAAGCAGCCTGGCAAGCAAACTCCATCTCCCACCTCTAAACAGGGGTTTCACACCACTGGGCTATAGGTTAGGGGATGAACAGGAAACATCCCTGCTGCTCACAGAAAAGAAAGCAGAGTTTATTCAAAATCAAATTACCTGGTCCAACAGATGGAGTCTTTTAACATACGCTTCTTCCGTATGGAGCAGTTCATTTGCGATATTGAATAGCTTTTGGGGCTCTGTACACTGAAAGAAAAAGTTACAAATAACACAATCCATCCGCACACCTCCAAACCTAAGTTTCATCACCTCTTCTCTTTTCCATTTTCTCAATGGGCCAGATTCCCTGCCAGCAGAGACACCTGAAGTGAAGGATGGTAACACATTTCAGAGTCTGCTCCGCATCCCTCATCAAAGGATCTGTTTGCTCCAGAGGCATTTTTAAAGCTTTTTTCTGAAAGAGCAATTAGTAATGCAGTCAATGTCTGGTCAGCATATCACTTGAGTTCATTATGATTTTCTGTAAGGAAGCAGAAACATCCTCTAAATCTGGAAATAAGTTTATATTTGGTAACTAAGGCATGAGAGTATAAATCAACTGTTCTCCTTTTTGGATTCAGGTCCTGGGGCTAAAAAGAAAGCTAGAAACCAGACCAGTTTGGGCACAGGTCTCTCTCCCTGGCCAGCACAGCATTATTCTCCCTGGTGCATTTCTGAGATCTTTGCACAGCTTTAAAGACCAGCCAATTCCCTGGAAAGAATTTTCTGGAACAGAACCTGAGTCATTCAGTGAAGTCTTTCATGAAACTCCTTTAAAAAAATTAATGAGAAAGGATTAATTAAAAAACCTGAATGCAGTTATAAAGCACTGACTTGATTCACAATTTAGCCAAAAGCTACACAGACTCCTCGCTCTCCAAGTGCTTAAAATACTCAAATTATTAGGATACAGGCTTTAGCTTTCTGACACACTCTAGATACCTTTTAAAGGGTGCAGGTTTTTAATGCCATGCTTACGTATTACCAAACCAGTCAGAGCTGAGGGCTGGCTGTTCTGTGGTCAGGAATACAAACATCTAAAAGGAGCAGCAAGGATGATCAAAGTAGGGAAATTTTACTGGGCTGGATCCACAACAAAAGACAACTGCCATGAAGGTAAGAGAGATGTATAAATGACCAATGGAACAGAGAGCAACAACTGGGTGCAATTATTCACTATTTATTCCACAGGAAAACTAAAGGGCATCAAAAAAAATTACCAAAATGCTGCTTAAAGACAGAGAGCCACTTCCTCAAGTGAGATGTCACTGCAGACAAGCAGGTTCACAAAAGGACTGAACAAATCCATGGAGCAGAAGTCCAGCTGAAGTCTGTTCAACTCACAGGGCTGCTTCCCATTCAGGAAGCACCTGGGCCTCTCACCAGGAGCAGAGCTTTCCATCCCAAATGCCCATCTCTGTGTGCTTGCCAGTGCTTGTGTCAGGCGCTTCTAGACATAACTCTGAGGGCCATCACCAGATTGTCAAAAAATGTCAATTGAATGCTCTCTTTGAGCTTCTTCAACATCACCTTCTTGTGTTTCCAAACACAGCTGACAAGAAAATATTAAAGTAACACCCCCACCCCCTCGCCTCCCTTTAGGCAAACTGCAATACAACCGAAAAGACCTCTAGGACTCTTCAAAGCTAGCCAAGAATTCAAACAAACCAGACCCACAGTTACCCTACATGAAATGAGATACCACTTAGCATGAACTACCCACAGTTCCTTGATATAAGTATTAATTGTAGAAGGTGAACAGCTTTTCTGAGTTTAAAAGTGCATCGGTCTTCCTTTAAAGCAATCCCTCTCTTCCTAGGCACAAACCTGGAGATGGGCAATCATGCCAGGAATAAAGCTTTGGCACATACTCTGCTTACCCCACTACTCAAATTATTTCAAGCAAATTCCAATACTGATATTAAGATATCCTAGCAATGTACAGAACATCCTGCTCCATTCATTCATGTGATATATATTAATATTTAGGAGAAAAGAAAAAAAAAAACAAAACCCCAACATTACAGCTTAGAATGAAATGCATTGCTGGCCATTCAAATTCCAGTAACTGCAAGAATCTCTCAGTGAGAAAGAATTTATCTGCCAGTCCTGCAGGGCACAGAAAAGAGCCCGAATGAAAGACACTGATGGAGCAGGCCAGCACGCCAGCCGCCAACAGCATCTTTTGAGCTTTTTGAATTCAGAATCTGAAAAATCATTTCCAAGCAAACACATTTGTTCTCAGAAGCAAATCTTTAGGCAGCACAGCCACTTTCTAACCTCTGGACCTTCACCATCTGCAACGAAGTTTGTATTTCCAAAAAAACCTTGCTGACATCTGCTTACATACTAAGTAGCAGCTAAACAGATTCTCAGCTTGAGCTCAGTTCTAAAGAGACTCTATCTGCAGTTGCTGTCTTTGCTAGGGGCAGCGAGGCATTTCTCGGACTAATTTGCAATGTATTTGCTTTTCAATGGACAAAACATTTTAAATGAAACAGCAGATAAACGAGGGTGATGCAGTCCCATTCTTCTCAGGATACTCTGTAGCACAGCAGGACTGCTTCAACAAAGCCTGAGCCACAGTTCAGTTCACTATGAACGGGGTATTTCATGGTCTGTGTTTTCTAAAGGAAAAGTAAAACAAATTTGCAAACTCAAATGTAGATTATATCCTACTCTGCCCAATGCATCTGCTGACTGAGCTCTCAGCATAGCCATGGCATACTTTGACTGTCCTCCACAGCTGTACATCACAACCGGACCTCTACTGCAGAGCCTTGTCAAAATTGTTTCGCTGCTGAATTCAGAAGAAAGATGAGAAAACGGAAGCAGGAGGTGTTGACACAGACATGACCCGGCTTCAGCGTGCGCTTGAGCCCAGAACCCCCCTGTGTGCTGGGCTGCACCCCCAGAGCCTGAGCAGCAGCTCAGGGAGGGGATCCTGCCCCTCTGCTGCCCTCTGGAGAGACCCCCCCTGCAGTCCTGATCCACCTCCGGGGCAGCAGCACAAGAGGGATGTGGAGCTGTTGGAGCGACTGCAGAGGAGCCCACAGAGATGCTGCGAGGGCTGGAGCAGCTCTGCTCTGGAGCCAGGCTGAGAGAGCTGGGCTGGGTCAGCCTGGAGAAGAGAAGGCTCCTTAAAGGGAAACCTTCCTGTGTCCTTTCAGTACTTAAAAGGGGCCTATAAGAAAGATGGGGAGAGACTTTTCAGCAGGGCCTGTTGTGACAGGACAAGGGGTGATGGTTTGTAACTAAAAGAGGGGAGATTCAGGCTGGATGTGAGGAAAAAAATTGTTTACAATGAGGGTAGTAAAATGCTGGCACAGGTTGCTCAGAGAGGTGGTGGTTGCACCATCCCTGGACATACTCAAGGCCAGGCTGGACGTGTTCTGGGCAGCCTGATCTAGTTGAAGATGTCCCTGCTCACTGTAGGGGGGTTGGACTGGATGAGCTTTGAGGGTCCCTATCAACCCAAACTATTCTATGATCCTATTCTATGACTTCACACCACAGAAAGCTCACTCCAGTGCTCAAAGCAACATGATGCTCTTTCACTTCTTTGTGGAAGGTTCAAAAACTCATTTCCAGCTGTTACTGTCCAAAAGACATTTTAAAGAAAAAGGACCTTCTTTCAAAGGTCAGATACACACCAGTGGTGGGAATGCACCTGTACCTCAAATACCCCAGTCACAGACACAGATTAGGCCATGGCACATGCTGAGCTGCCTTGTGCAGTCAAGTGCCCTCAAGTGCGTTGCTGCTTCCTGCAATCCTACTCACCTACAGGGCTGATCCCACTGAGTGCACCCAAGCCACGGAGCCCTGGGTGCAGAGACTGACCCATCTGTTCCAAAAAGCAAACTGGAAATGAACATTTAAAGTAATAAACAAAGGCTTGATAGGAGGAAGCTTAAGCAATACCCTGCAGCAACCACTGTTCATACAACTGGTTGTGCACAACCACATTCAGTATTTAGTCAGCACCTCTACCACAAGGGGCTTCCAAAGAATCCTGCAGGAAAGTTGCTGGATACAGCTAAGGCTAAAATCACATATAGTTACGCTTCAAAACCCCACCAGCCACACCTACAGAGAACACAGACAGTCCTAGAAAGACGACAGACAACTTCCTACTCGAAAATGCTGAAAACAATACAGAAAAGTTGTCCTGTGCTTGGTGATCATCTTGTGTATTGAGATCTCATTTTCCTTAGGATATTTTAAGAAAAGATGATGAGAACATATCTGATTTTTCTTAGCCAGAATTATGACTGGTTAAAACATTGACTTATGTAATTTTTTTCTCAGCATGTAGATACTACGCAGAGATAATCCCACCCAAAGGTCTGACTTGCAGGACGGGAGGCCAACTTTTCCAGCACAAAGAGGAGTCAAACTCCAGCCACATCCAGGCAGAATGCAAGCATGTGTCAGGGACTGTGTAAGGCCCACGTGGGACCTCATTATTACTATTTTGCACAGCAGGAAGCAGGACAGATGGAAAAAGGCATTTTTTGGTGATTATTAATGAGCACACATCTAAATAAAAAGATACGAAGAAGTGTTAGCCATCTCCATAGCATTACTCTGTTGCTCCCAGGTAGCCAGCAGAAGCCTTGGGTATATGACTACAGAGCATGACAGCCCCTCAGTCTCACTTTCATGCCTGGTTTTTTTTTGTAACCATCAAGGCTAACATGCCCCAGTTTCCGGAGCTCCTGACATTTTCTGAGACATCATCAAAACGAATAAGCTCCCTTTGTTCATTTTCATTGTGACAAGAGATTAACTGGAAAGCTCAGTAAGTCACTCCTGAGCTTTTAAACCATATTCCAATAATTTTGAGCTAATAGTGAGACCAGTTAAATTGTGCCGCAGACTCCCAAAGGAAGCCACATCACACTGTAAAGTTAAATAAAACAATACAAGTCCTACATCAGGCGGCATTGCCTCACCAGCCATGGGATGTGTGAAAGCTTGGGTGGTGGATGGGGAGAGACCTGAAGCAGAAAATTAGTGAGGAGAGAAGCAAATCTGATTTTATTCCCCTACTTACGTTTATTCATGAGCTTCCCTTAGCTTGACATACTAGGAGTTACTGAGCCATCACTAAATCATTCTGCAGCTGTACTTCTTATGCATCTTCCTCCAACTATAACAAAGCTTTCTGGAAACCTGCAGATGTAAGGAGCCCTTGGTTATCCCTGTTGTGCAGTTGCAAAGCCTGGTACTAGGGGTAGCACAGGGGACACAGGAAAAAGATGCTGGCTCCTGATACAAAACTTTCTAGGGGGAGCTGGGGTCTCCCCAGCCCTCAAGCCAGCAGCTGGTGCTGACTGCACTCTTCTCTTGCTTCAGGCAGGACAGGTATCTTGTTTTCCGGAAAATTCCCAGTTTTGTGATGTGAACTTCAGCCTAAGAATAATCACAGAACAAGTCAACTTCGAATGACAATGGCTCTCCTTGCTGGAAGCTATGGCCCTTTACCTTAAGCCTTGGTCCATAGCGCCCCAAATCTGCAGCAGAATTGAAGGTGAGAGCAGGAGGATGATGTGCACATGCACATTGGCTTCACATGCTGCATCCCCAGAAGAGAGCACAACCCTTATGCTGCAGAAAAGGCAGCAGGTTTCTAAGCCTTCCCCCTCCACTCGGCTGCAAACCCAAGCTAACAGCATCAAAACTGCCTTTTGGAAGCTGAAATCAACTCAAAATACAAGGGAAAACCTGAGGTGCATCACCTAAATGCACTTCAGGAAGGAGAGTAACACGAGAAAACAAAACGAGAAAGATCATCCTCTAGAGATACCTCTTTTATAAATTCACCAAGCATCCTGCAGAGAATTATGACCTCATAACTCTGTGTTTTATCAGCATTATTTCATACTATGTGAAGGAACAAGACTTAAAGAACAACCATCAAGACTGATGTATCACAAGACACTGGCATTTGCCAGCAAGTCACTCCTTAATCACATGGCAAAGTCTTCTGCTTGGCTTGTCACAGCCAGTTTGATACTGCATTCCTACTCCAAACAGTAAATTTAATTACCAGATTAAAGATATTTTTTGTTTAATTCAATGCATTATTTTCTTGCTGGCATGTTACCACTAAAAACCAATCTTTTAAATAAGATTTCAGTTGCACACATGCACATAAATTATGCATATAAAATAATTACAGTATCTCACAGTGTGCATATACGTGTATAAACACACACAAGGAAAACCAACAGCAGCACGCAAGAAGCCTTGCACTGTGATGGTGATGCTGCCCATCTGAGATGTAAAAAAGCTTTCACTGCAGACTACTGAGGAGATAGAGGGTGTCAATGGCTGCATTAGATGTTGTGTTAATAGATCATAGAATCACAGAGTGGTTTGGGTTGGAAGGGACCTTAAAGCTCATCCAGTTCCAACCCCCTGCCATGGGGAGGGAAACCTTCCACTAGAGCAGGTTGCTTCAAGCCCAGTCCAAACTGGCCTTGAACACTGTCAGGGATGGGGTAGCCACAGCTGCTCTGGGCACCCTGTGCCAGTGTCCCACTACCCTCATGTACCCACCACTCCCATAATTTTACAAGTGCAGATGTGGATAATACAAGATACTGTATTAGCAATAGATGCTAATAGCAAGACGTTAATTGGAGTCTTCATCTCTAAGATGTTTCCTGGAGATGCCCACTTTAAACTCCTGCACACAAGATAAAAGACAGAGATCTACTTTAGCAGTACAGACCCTGCAGTCCTACTGGATCCCCTAACTTGATGCCATGGATATACTCCTGTGCAAGTCCAAGGCAACCTGCAGGACAGCCTTCCATGCCCAGGTAGTCCCATCCAGGACAGGCAGTCCAAGGCAAGGGCATGCTCCCTGGCTCTCTTGGAGGTGGGACAAGCTGATAGGTACCTCCTCCTGAATCTGCACCAGCTGCCAGGGACTGCAGACTCAGAGAGAGGCAAACGAGATAACATCCTCCCCACCTACCACATACATGCAACTTTCATCGTGTCACTGCCTGATTTGAGCCAGCAGCTACTGCGTGAGTTTTAACTGCCACGTTTCCAGGGGAACAAGCTCTTGACACGCACAAATTGGGATATACTTGGTGATTTCAACAGAACTACTTGATTGGCACAAACTGAGGTGTGAATGATACAGTGCATTAGTTGCTGGTACTCACCATATACTTTGAAGAACAAAAATCCATTATACTAACTTTACTGTCATGATAGCTGAGGGGGGAAAAAAGGAAAAAATCCAGACATCTCCAAACACCAACTAAAAGCCCCACCAAAAAAAAAGTGGAATATTTTGCAGACATTTTGCTCAAAGCATCTTCCACTTTCTTTTTTGGAAGAAAACTAGCCCATCCTATCATCACTATTTCTAAGAATAACTGTCTTGATAAACAGATAATGAAAGGAATCTGTCATTAATCTTAGGCAGATGCAGCAAATGCACAACAGCCTGGACTACGTTAGTCTAGATTCAAAGAAAATCTCTTCCAGCTACAGTTTCCTGAAGAGTAATTTGGTTTATCCACCCTCAAAACAACTTCTTTGCACTCAAAAAGTAATCACACCAATAGAAGCACAGTCTTTGTTTAAAAAAGAAATCACTGTTGGAAGAGATTCCATCGTGCACGTCCTTGCAGGATGCAAGGCTATGACCCTGCAAGATGCACTATCCAATTTGCCCTCTGCAGATCATGGAGCCCCACTGAAAACATGATCTAGCAGCTAGAAGCCGCTAGAAGCTGCTAGACACAGAACAAGACACAGAAAAGCTCACCTACAAAAGCACTTAAATTTTAACACCTTACCTCTCGGTGTGATGTATTCTTTTATATTAAACCTTTTAAATCAAGACTAGGAGCCTTTCTAAATGGTACTATCTAGGTCAAGAGCAAGTTATGGCCTGCATCAAGCAGGAAATCATGATGACTGTTATGATCCTTTGACGTATGATACAAACAACGTATGAAAGTGATGCAAGGGATCACTTAACAGCAACGAACTAAATTACCTTACCTTGTTTATATCCAAATACTCTAACTTTGGCACTTCTACCGTCTCTTGCTCCTCGCTGCTTCCTTCATCAATGTCACTGTCCTCCTCCTGCGTGGAGTCTCTCTTCTGCTCCGCAGAGGAAGGTTTGGTGCCCTTTTTGTCAGACTCCATCTCCCCTGGGTTCCCAGCCATGCTAGGCTTTTTCTGCTCTGGACCTTCTTCACTGGGGAAGGCTTCCCCTGCCACGCTACAAGAAGGACTGTCAATGCCACTGTCTCTGTTGGGAATTTTACCATTACCATTCAATTCTGCAGTTGAGTCTTTATTGCCAAGCTCTGCAGAGGGCTCTTTGCTCACAGTCACAGCAGTACAGTCTTCACAGCTTTTGTTATCACCTATGCTTAGCTCTTTAATTTTCATGATGTCTGTGTTGGACAGATCTGCACTGCATGGGACATCTGGCTCGTTTTCATCTGGTTCACTTTTCTCATTTGAAGAACTGCTAGAAGCCGTCATGTCACAGTCACACGAGCTCGGCTGTTTGGGTGAGTCCAGGCCAGGGTCCATCTTAAGAGCTAAATTGAGTTGGTTTCTTTGAAGAATATGTACAGGTTGCCTGCAGGCAAAGAGAAAGCACCACAGCCATTCATAATAACATCCAGAGGTTTCAAGAGTGCCCCAAAAAAGGGAGGGCCTGATTATTATTCGATTCAAGTTGTATTTCTTGCACCCCCTTGACAATCCTAGGAGGCAAGTGTGTCCACATTGCCACAATGATATTCACCCAAGAATTCCCAGTAAAAACACACCACCCCCAGCCGTGAGTTTTACTGAAATGGTACCACTAGAACTTTGGGCCTTTAATACTTCCAGCGCTGCCTTGAAGAACAGTCTGGTTTGATTTGGTCTTTGGAGAGTTCTCATGTATTTGTAAACAAGCTGGGTTTACAGCAAAATACATATATTTTACCATTTAATGCCCCTTATATATAAAGTTTCAGAGGAAAAGTTGTTCTACAAGATGCTGTTCCACAATATACTGCAATTTAACTCTCCCCTGCCTTGAAGAAGCAAGCTAACAACATGTCTGGTGTTCACTGAATCTTAGTCAGAAAACTCAATTACTTTATATCACAGTAATCAAGTTCCTACAATCAAAACCCAATCCTCCCATCAAGGCAACGTACTGAAAGCAGACTCTTGGCCTCTTGTTTCTCATAGAACACTTACCAAACTCAGCAGGCCTTAAGCTCCTTAAGAACGACTATGCATTACAAACTGAAAGTTGCTGTAATATATGCTTTTATAAAAACAAAAAAACAAATAAACAAAAGCAACTCATTGTGTAGTCAGTCAAGTTTTGCACTTCCAGTAGAAAACATCTTGAGAGGAATTTCTACATGATAATTACAATTAATGTTTTCTATGGTTAGATTCCAAGTTAAAAATGCAAAAAAGGGAGATTAGAGCAGATCTCCAAAGCCATATTTACCTAATACTTTCAAATCTCTCAATAAGCGTGTTGACTCCTGCTGATATGGGTATTTCTTCTTCTCCAGGTGCTAAGCTCCTTGATGACTTGGGATCAGCTGGCAAAGGCCGAGAAGGTGCAGGAGGAATTCTTTCCTGTCCAGGTTTGAGATGGACAGGCTTAGGAGGTACTAATAAAAGACAGAGGAAAAAGTGGGAGGATAAATCTCCATCTTCTTCATCTTAAACCGGGAAAAAAATCCAAGCACTCAGTGTAGATCAAGGCTATCCATTCTTTCCCCATCCTTTATAAATGGCACAGGTGCAGTCCTGAAGTATTTCTTGGGCAAAAGAAACGACACGCTTCTATTTTGTGTTTCTCTTGCTGTATCCTGATAACAACCCAGCAGCTCACAGAACTTCACCACTTCCTTGTTATGAAACAGGATGCACAGCTCACCCTTCAGTTTTGCAAATTGCTCACCATCAAAATCCCCTCCCAGACTTTTCAGAACTCAGGCACTCTGTTGAACCTCTTATACTGGAAAACAATAACCAAAACCAACCCAAAACAAACCACCAAAACCCATCCCACCACGGATTTCAGTGCCTCGTGTTTGCTGGGTCACAAGCACCACAGGCAGAATGTAACAGTTTTTCTTCCTTTCATTCTCCCTCCCCCATCGTCTGTGGTGCTGTCTTCATTTCCTCTTTTGGTTCTACATTCAGTTCTGTATGATATAAATAAAGCACAGGTTGTATGAATGTATACATTCTGTTTAAGGATTCAGCAGGAGGTGAGGGTACAACATTTAATGCAGCATTTAAAAAAAATGTCATTTTAAAACATTTCTTCAGACTTTGCATTGCTTGCAGAGTACATGGGTTTGAAAATACGCAAGCATTAACCTCTGTCATCAGGTTCACGAGCTACTGCAGCTTCACACAGTGAAAGCAGCCTCACATGGGCAGACCTGACATTACAAGGTAGGAAAACCACCTGCATGACTGCTCTCAAAGCACACGCCACATGGGTAGGTAAAGCCAAGGATCCCCTCCAGTCCAGACCATCCACAGAGTTAACGTATTAAAGGAGGAAACTCTAAATATGTGTTTTCTTTCAAGAACAATTTATTTCAGGCATTTCCAATTTTTAAATGGTCCAGATGGCACAACAGCATAATGTGATTAACATTGTAATGGAGTTTTAATTAGCAACTGCTCTGAATATAATTTCAGGGTTACTTTCTGTAGGAGGATAAATGGAGGCATATGCACCCAAAAAGCCAACTGCTGTTGTCCCTACCCTGCAGAAGGCTCTGCATCTGTTCTGAGCTCCAACACAAGCCCAGATGTCTTCCCTGCTCTAGTGGATCAGGAGCTGCCATGGATGGTAATTGTCTGAGGTCTGTGATAAAGGACTGTTCAAAAAGTGTTTGAGCTCCAAGTAAAGGTCTGCTTTAAACTACCTACATTCCTGAATTTATTTCAGTACCAAATGAGACATTTCCTATAAAAAGGACTTATTAACCCTGTCTCCAAAACCAGCCGGAATTCCTGTCTTAAAATAAAGGTGTTAATAGTTCAATTTTGAAACCGCCACCACAAAACCTTACACAGGAATAACAGGTGAGCAGGAAAAAGAAATAATCTTGCATATGAATGGGATGGTGGAGCCCTGTGTTTGAGTCACTGGGTTTTCACTCACACACTGCATGATCAGTGAGAGCCCAGCCACATTTCCTTGTAAAAGCAAAACCAAACCTAAAAAAAGTATCCATGCAGCCATCTGGCTCATCTAGCCAGCAAAGGCAAGCTCTAGGCTCTTTACAGAAGGGGCATAATGCAGCAGGCAGACAGGACAGAACCTGCCCCACATCCCCTGTCGTGCTCTTCATAATTTCAGAATGGTCCACAACACTCAGAAGTTCACTGCCAAAGCATTTACACTAATGGCAATGGGTGTCACTGCTGTCCAGGAAATCATTTTATGTCTTTCCTGCTAGTGGACTCCACCTGAGTCACCCAAGACAGCACACCACACTGGACAAAAAGTAAGGAGGAAAACACTTCTGTTAGCTCTGAATTTTTATTTAATGAAATAATTTTGAGCACTGAGGCAAAGCCTATCAAGCATGACTTATGAAGCAAAATTCAACTACACAAGATGTCTACTCTAGAGCTGGCACAAAAAGCCTACATTCAGAATTTACACATCACAACACACACTTTTAAACTCAAAACCATTTTAGACTGCTATAGAAGAGCAAATGGAAGACTTGCACACTAGAAACAAACCACATCAGATGAGCTCACCAGTACTAAATGAACAGTCAGCCCTGGAAAAAATGTAGGTGCTGCTTTTAGGTGGGGATCCAGGACCCAGTGTGGGAGCCCAGGGAGCCTTCCTGCCCATGCTCTGAAGCCACCTTCCACACATCAGCCCATGCAGGAACCAAAGCTGCTATTTTCATGCTGCAGGTCCCAGCCACAAAGCAGCACAACCTTGGATGCAGCTTCCAGTGCCTGTTCTGCGCACAGACAAGTAAACTGGTGGAGAAAGGAAGCAAGCCAGCTGCGTGGAAGAGATATTAGTATTATGCAGCACACTTCAGGTGGTGCCTGAAGGCGGAATCCACACGCTTGAATGGTATTTCCCCAGTCCTTCTTCATTCCTGGAGACAGTAAGAGGAGGCTGGGTGTGTTTCTGAGCAACCTGATCTAGTTGAAGATGTCCCTGCCCAAGGCAGGGGATTGGAGCTTTGAAGGACCCTTCCAACCAAAACCATTCTATGATTTGCTGATAGCAGCCTACAGCTGTTTGGAGGAGGCAGAAACCAAGACACAAAATCTCTGTTGCAGAAGAAGCAAGTGAAACAATGAGAAGAAGAGGGACAGAATTAAAAAGAGAGAAAGACAAGGTTAAATACATGGGAGAAGGTACAGCCTGGGGCTGTAAAACAGCAGGGAATTAGTCCCCTTTCCTCACTGCCAAACCAGCATCTCAACCTTTGCGTTACTTCAGTCCCCCTGGCAATGAATTTCTCTCCCACATGCCTCCTCTGTAGTAATGCACATTTATCAGTGACTCAATGGCGGCATTCCCATCAATCAACCCAGTGGTGGTGGGTCTGGCATGACTCACTGGGAAAGCTGGGAAGACCTAATAAAGAGAAATTCAAGTGATGCCTTACTTGCAAATTTACTTGCTTCAGTTACGATCCCTTGACAAGAAAAGGCCTTAAAAAACACACATGATGAAGCAGATTATGAAGGCTTATTCCCTCACAAGTGAATACACTCATAAGAAGAATAAACAACCCAAAGGCACAACCTTGGGTGGGGATAGAGAGCTGCTCTACCCAGGTGATGCCAGCATAGAAACAAGCCTTAATGAGGCATCCATATAGCTCTAGGGAAAAAGCCCTGGGAAGAAAGGTTCTTGCATAAAAATACCAACAAAAAACAGGAGAAAGATTTATGGCAATCCCAGGCACAGCTATAGGTTGGGCAGAGAAGTGCTTCAGAGCAGCCCTGAGGAGAAGGACTTAAGTGTGTTGGTTGATGAGAAAATGAACATGAGCCAGCTTCAGTGTGTGTTGGAGTCCAGAAACCAACCGTATCCTGGGCTGCACTAAAAGGAGCGTGACCAGCAGGCAGAAGGAGGTGATCCTGCCCCTCTACTCTCCTCTCGTGAGACCTCACTTGCAGCACTGTGTACAGTTCTGGTGTCCTCAACATAAAAAGGACATGGAGCTGTTGGAGAAAGTCCAGAGGAGGCCACGAGGATGATCAGGGGCTGGAGCACCTCCCGTATGGAGACAGGCTGAGAAAGTTGGGGCTGTTCAGCCTGGAGAAGAGAAAGCCGCGAGGAGACAGCGAGGCGAGCAGCTTCTAGTATCTGAAGGGGGCCTATAAGGATACTGGAGAGGGACTCTTCATCAGTGACTGTAGTGATAGGACAAGGGTGAATGGGTTAAAACTAAAATAGGAGAAGTTCAGGTTAAATATAAGGAGGAAGTTCTTTACTGTGAGCGTGGTGAGGCACGGGCACGGGTTACCCAAAGAAGTGATAAATGCTCCATCCCTGGCACTGTTCATGGCCAGGTTGGACAGAACCTTGGGTGACATAATCTAGAGTGAGGCGTCCCTGCCCATGGCAAAGGAGGTGGAACTAGATGATCTTAAGGTCCTTTCCTCATAGAACCCTAATTATTCTATGATTCCATAATTCTGTTGCTGCAAGGCCATGTACCACACTGTCACAACTACATATTTATGGACATGGACACCAAGAAGTAAGGATGGTTTACAGGAAAAATGTCAACTTCAATACAGTTAATTCAATAAAAGCCAAATTATTATTATTATTATTTTGACAATTTTATTTTTCTGGAGAGGCATTTTAAGTGTTCTCATTTCTTTACTGGGTATACGACTCATACAGTAAGAGGAGATCAACAAACTCTACAGGGAAGAAAAGCCTTTTCAAAGCCAATAAAAGTGAATGGAAAAAAAACTGTACCATCTTCCCTTCCTTGCAAAGTCTCATATGTCCTGTCCAATCCTGTCAGGCGTAAGCTAATTGCAGATACTTTTAAAAAGTAGCTTTAGTATAAAGAAGTGAAGTGAAAGAACGAAATTATTATTTAGAATTGATGACCAAGAAGTGTTTTTCAGGAAGATGACTGGCACATCCATGACCAAGACTTGTAATGCAGATTTGTCACTTTGGCTAACCTAGTTCAGTGTCAGGCATCAGTATATGGTGTGATTTTCCAGTACTGGGTACTACACAACAGTCTCTCATGGGGATTTTCACTTGGACTCCTGTTTCTTCTTCCACTACTTTTACAGCAGTGGCCAAGATATCTTTTCTCTTTTTCTCATGTGACAACGAGCAACTATCACACGGACATGCTTCTTATATAAAATTTGGTTTATGAATTCAGAACCTTCTTTGGAATCACTCTGCTTTGTTCCAAACACCTCAAACTACATGCTTTCTGCATCTGCAATTCCCTTAAGGCAAGCACCCATTTTATACAGCATTTTAACCAATTCTACAGTGTGGTGGCAGGGGAGGCATTTGACCAACTGACTTTACAAATAAGACCACATGTCATTTCACTGATGGAGAAACACGAAAAGAATTTATCCTCTTTCAAGAAATTTACTGCAGTCTTTTTTTAGCATTCACAAGCTTTAAGGAAGAAAAGCTGGGGAGAACAGAAGACATGCCTGCAGACCAGATAGATTATCTTCCTGCTTTCTCTTCTACCATGCTTTGGGATTGCCACCTATTTGACTATGAGTCAGGCAGGTCTGTGCTATCACCACAGCACACATGCTACCCTTGCATGTGACTGATTTAGCTTCCATTTTGCATTTTCAAAATGCATTTGTTCCATTTAGATATTTCCTGCTGCTATGCACAGTTCTGACAGTAAATGGAAAACAGAACAGCTTTTAACAATAAGCTATTCTTACCTAAATACTTAAAAATTATTAAAGAACGGAAACAATGTTGCTAAATTAAACTTAACACTTTACAGTTGCATGAGGTATAACAATAACACAGGAAATATAAATTGACCAGCTCAGTAATCTGTTACTCCTGAATCAATTTCTTCTTGAAGATTTCCCTAAGAGGTTATATCTAACATTGGAAAAAATGAAGGTAATCAAACACTACCAGCTGCACTTGAACCTTCCAACACAAAAATAATTATTTTGCTGTGATCTAAAATTAAAGCAATTCATTTGAAAAATATAACACTTCAAGTGCAATAGAAGCTTGTACAGTTGCTAGAAGGACAAAGCCACTTGCCTTGGGGTTTCTGCAGAGGATGCATTTTGGCCAGTGGAGTTTTGGTTTTGGGCTTCCTTCCAGTTTGATGGATACATTGCGCCGGGCTGATGTGCTGCAGTTCCCCACATGCTTCCAACACCGGATTTGAGTCAATGTGACATTTGATTTGAAAAGGAGAGCAAGGGCAACCTGAAGGAGGGAGGGGAAAAAAGTATTTATTTCATTCTATTAATCCTGAAGAAAAATTGTGCTACTTTTAGAAGCATATCAGTCATCTAAGCCCCTGGGGAAAGGGAGGGGAGTAGGAGAAGGGTGAGCCATTCACTTCCAAGGTATTACAACTAATATATCCAGCCTTAATGATCATCTAGCTGATGATAATCAAATTGGTTGACTGATAAAACAGATTGAGTTTTGGTAATCAAATCTCCGATTAATTAATTACTTCTTTAGTAAGGACACCCAAAATAAAAGACTAAATATAGAATATAAAAACCATTTCAAAAGGATTTCTCCAAACAGTAATACAAGTGCCTCAGTATAGAATATCATGTTATTTAGGAACATAAAACTAAGTTATGGTGAATTAGAAACATGTCTGCATGGAGAGAATGGTATAATCACCATTCCTTCAGGATATGTAATCATTCAAGCTGCATTTTACTGCTATTGATTATTTCTTCTTTAATAAAATACTAATATTCTTTCAAAAGGCTCTAGTTTGGAAGATGCCATTAAGATATAATGCAGTGAGAAAACAGAGAAAGACATTCTTGATTCATTTGTGTGGGAACTGTGGAAATAAACCTATATATCCACTTTCATATACTGGATGCTGCATTGTTTAATTTGGTTTGGGACTTTTTGGAGTTGTGGCAAGCCTACAGATTAACTAGTGTGTCATAAGAAGGTAAAAAAAGAGTGTAAAAAGGACTGTGGTTTAAAACTGCTGTAATGGAACACGGTAATAAACATGCTTCCAGCAGTGTTGAGAAATGCAAAACATATCAAATGTACAAATCTGAATGCTAATTAATGAAAAAATGGCAAACATTCTTTCCATATTCCCATTTTAAAGCGGACTAGCCGAAATAACCTGCATTCCGTAGAAAGGATTCATCTAAATGTGAAACATCAGTGTTTGCCTTCCTGTGATGTGTTCAAGAACATGGCACTAGCTTCATAAATGCAACCTACTCTTGGCAAGATTTATATTAAGATCAAAAAACTGAACTGACAAGCACCTCCATCCGCATCTGCTAAACTATCCTGAGTTTATACTAATAGTTTTAAATAAGGATGTGACTTTCTGAATAAAACCTCTGAGCCATCCAGCCAGCCTGGGGAGATGAGTTGAGGGCTTAAAACGCAGAAACTTCCAAGAGATACACATTTTTGGTTTTTTAACATTAGTCAATTCTGCTGACAAAAATCAAGTCAGTTGGCACACATGTATTTACTGATCTCTGCCACTCAAATACACAACCCTGGAACTCCTCGGTATGGCTGACAGTTGCTGCTGTTGAAGCTTCAGTAGCATTTCTAGCACAAAATCTGCTTTTCAGCAGATTAGAGACCAGCTATTAAAATATCCTTCCAGCTGAAACCAGGAATTTATAACTACTAGGCTTTATTCAAATATAATCCCACTTATCAGGGAAAGGTAGTGAAAATAGAAGTAAATTCTTAGAGCAGATTAATAGATTATTGCAAACACATCATCATAGGAAGAGCTTACGCAGATGCCTCAGCTCTGGGTGTCAAGATATCCCTCTGACAGCAACGGCAAAAGCAGTGCTGCAGCAGGATGACTTTTTAGTGGAAGGACCAAGACCTTCTCCTTATTAACAGTAGCTCAACACAGCAAGAAATTAAAATCAAGCTAAGGGACAAGCTCTAATTCAAGAAAATGAAAAGGGCAGAAAAGAGAGCTCAGTGTTTCAGCAGGTATTCACCAGTGCCTGTGTCTGGATGACAATCCAGCAATGCTGTATCTTCCTAAAAATTACTTTAATGAACCAGTTCTTCAGTGGACAAATCTCTGTACCTCCAACAGCTATAGGAGAGATCAGAAGACACCTCTAACCAGGCTGTGTTGTTTGACCACAGAAGCATTGTCTCCGTCCTCAGGTTCCACAACCCAGGGGTATCTTCAGCTGGGCATCCTAAGCTAAGCCCAGCTACTCTTAGGCTGACTTGGGTTAAGGTACTGGTTGCCCTAACATTCCCTGTTCCTCTTCAACCAATGCCACAAAAAAGGACTATATTGTTGGTACCATTTTGTAAAGTTTCAAAACGAATTAAAATCCAATTCTTTTCCTTTTTCCTACTCAGATTCACTGGTGGGAAAGCAGGTCCAACCATCTTTCTTAGTGGTAAAAATAAGAGCTTGTGCTCGCTTGCTTTCAGGTGCATGGCACCACCAGACACCTCTTTTATCTCTGGAGTAAAAGCTCTTACAACCTGCTTACACTACTGAAAAACAGAGCACTTTGATGCATATTTGATGAATCCACATAGAAGTTTTTCTCTTCTACTGCATAAACTTATCAAACAATCAAGGCATGAAACCCTCCAAAAGTATGCACTCAACAAACACGTCCAACTTGCCCAAAACAAGCTCTGAACTTGGTGACAAATGCTCAAGGACTTGTGGCCAGAGGCGTCTGCAGAGGAAATACTTAGCAATGCCTTATGCTACTTCCCATTAAACAAGACCTGATACTAATGGAAAAAAGAAAACCCAACCCACAAAAAAACCAAAACAAACAACAAAACCCAACCCCAAAACCAACCACAACAACAAACAAACAACAAAAAAAAACCCAACAAAATACAACAAAAGTAAACAAAACAACCCAACAAATCAAAACCCCTAAAACCTTGGTATTTTGTATCATCTTGTATCATCTTACACATCGCATATCCAGGTTACTGCTGAAAATAGATCACTGCTCACCTACTGGCCACACCCAAACTACACATTTATTGATGGAAAGAATGCATGGGCACATCGAAGAAAATAAAATTGGTAAGTAGTTGGAAAGAAGAGGAACTTGGAAAGCCACAAGTGCCTTAAACACCAAATGCAGTGTTGGCTCTAAATCAAGACAAATATGCATGGGTGAAACCACAGAAGTGGCTTTCATTCTTTTTTATTCAATGGAAGCCAGGATGGCTCTCTATTCATCTCTGATATTGCCCCAAGGGGTGCTTTTTGCACGCAAGACAAAAATCCACTTTCCTTACTTTTTTTTTCAAGTGCTTTATTATTTGTGAGAACAAGATTTACTGGATTATTTCACATGGAATTCTCTGAAAGTAAAACCCACTGTCTGCTGGGCACACTCCAAGGTGCTCCTGGGAATGGAGGACAGGAAAAACATATACAAGATCCAGGCATAGCCCACAGAGCCACCCTCAAATGTGATGGTTCTCCCAGACACTTCCAGAGGTGGGAGGAGGCGATGGGACCCCCATCACCTGCCTTTCTGCACCCACCAAACCTGCAGGACCCAAGGTAGAAATCACCTGCTCTTTGCTGTCCGGTCCAGTGTCGGATTGTGCGAACCTTCCCTAGACCAGATTAGCCATAATTGCCATGGAAGCACTTGGGATGTGCACCGGTATTGGCAAATTGATAAAAAGTGGTTATTTCTGTCCAAACCTTATAAGAAGCTACTGCTAATAAACCATTATTCCCAGAGACCCTCGCTGATGCTGACTTCACATCTGATCCCTGGTTATCTGTGACAGCTCCAGTCAGTCACCAACTGTTCAGACATGGACATGCCAGCACCTCCAAACACACAAAACTGGCAGAGCTTTAACAGCTTGAGCAAGCACTTCCAAACATCTCACACTTTGCTGTGAAACTCACCTTTGCTAAGCACAGTCCTTGTGTCTCTAATGTGTTTTAGCGTATATACTTCATGGCTTGTTTGCAATTCTACTCACGTGAACAACACTGCTTACGATTTCCCTGTCCAAAACCAATCCAAGCAGAAAATGGAAAAGACAGTGCTTTCCAGAGATATCTTTTTGCACTCTATTAATAAAATAATAGGTATTTAAGACTCCTAGTAAGATTAAACTTAAACAAAACTTCTGAAAATGCCTAAGAGAATGTACAATTTATATCTGCAACACAAACGGAAAAATAACTTCAGCCCTTTCAACAGAATTCAACACCAGCAGAAAACTCTTTCACGGCACAGAGAAATTTCTCAAGTATCTCCCCTTATCCTCACTAAGCTGTTTGTACCAAAAAGCAAGCCTATAGTTTTGAAAAATTGCTCTCAGACGCTGCTGCAAATTTGAAGGCTGAGATCTGAAGAGGGGCTTTGGACAAGCGCCTGTAGGGCCAGGACACAGGGTGCCCAAAGAAGCTGTGGCTGCCCCATCCCTGGCAATGTTCAAGGCCAGGTTGGACACAAGGGCTTGGAGCAAGCTGCTCTAGTGGAAGGTGTCCCTGCCCGTGGCAGGGGGTTGGAACTGGATGAGCTTTAAGGTCCCTTCCAACACAAACCACTCTGAGAGTGCATGATAAATTTTTCTATTGGACTAAGATAAAACATAAGGATTTTGGGTGCTCCACTGAATGTAACAGTAAAGAGACCAGGAGAACCCAAGATGCTGAATGTCAGGCTTTCTCAGGCTTTTTTCCCCACGCACAAGCCAGATTCAGATCTTGTGCTTGGCACCTAGGCCCCAGTTAGCAGCGTTCAAAAATAACCCCCGTTTAAAATAAAAAATACCTTGGAGGCCTATGACAGACAGCAGCAAGAACCTGAAATGTCCATACAAGCTACTGGTTTGGCACATCCTATGTTTGCTGCTCTGACAGAAGGAGTTCTCACCCAGCCCTCTCTTAGAGGAAGAGTTTTGTGGTATTCTGGGGGCAAAGGAAGTAAGCCCATACCTCATCTGGCCAGCCCACCTGCTACCCCTCCATGAAGGATGGAGAATGTGCAAGAAGCAAGGAGTAACAGGGAGGATAAATACTGGACCAGCAGAAAAAGGCTCTGTAGACTAGACATGCTGGGAAGATATTGATAAACAACACCTACTTGTTAAGTTTGCTTTCACCAAGAATTAGAATCGCTGGGGGATTTCTCCTTCCATCTAGAATGATGGAGGAAAGGTTTAGATGGGATATTAGGAACAATTTCTTCACTGAGAAGGTGCTCAGGCATTGGAACAGGCTGCCCAGGGAAGTCGTCACTGTCCCTGGAAGTGTTCACACGCCCTGCAGATGAGGCCCTCAGTGCCATCCATGGGTTAGTGTTGGCCTTGGCAGTGCTGGGGAACGGCTGGACTGGATGAGCTTAAAGGTCTTTCCAAAATAGTTGATTCTATGATTCCATGGATATGACTTTGAATGCCCACTCAAGGGAGGCTTGTCCAGGGGCAATTCTCAAGCCCTCTGCCATGCCCAAACCTGGACCCCAGGAGAGGGGAGGCTCTGCCCAGGGCTCCCAGCTGCCCCACAGGCAGAGTGACCCTAAGCCATGGAGCCCCTGCTCCTCCTTGGGCAACTTTCCCTGCCATCTGGAGGGAAAACACTGAGTGATAGACCAGTGGAAGGGCTTTCCTACTCCTGCCATCACTGCTATCACCCACAGCTCTGGGAGCTTCCAGTTTCCTAATTGGTGATTTAGGCTCTCTGCTACATCAGTGAAGTCAACAGCTCCAAAAGGCTGTGTAATGTGACCCAGGTCCCATTCTAACCATGGGAAGACATTAGAATTCTCTAAGCATCTAAAGTGCATCTTCAAGCATCTAAAAGTGAAACTGGCTGTTGCATCCACAAACGCATCCAGTAATGTTGTCTCCATTTCTAATGCTGTTCTGTAATACGCATCACACACATTAAAGGGATAAGCAATCATAACCAGTCTGATTAAAAACTTGCCTGCAGAAAAATGCACAAAGACAAACGAATTACAATCTACGTAATTGTAAAAGACATTTTTGCAGCTAACAGGAATCTGGACAACTAAACATGTTGACCAGATTTTAAAACAACAACAAACCCCTCAGCTGTTGACAGGTAGAGCTATTTCAAAAGCTATTCCTTGCTTGACCATCTTAACAGCCATCTTATCAGGAATGTAGCTCTTCCCGAAGTCTGGCTGTAAACCAAGCATACACCATGTACCTCTAATCTCTGTCAATAGCTTCATTATGTCCAGCTCAAGCATCCCCGTCTTTTCAACTGAAACATCCACTTGAGAATTCCCTAATGCTGTCACTAACTGAAGTTCTCTCTTTCTTCATCTCTTCCTCCTTAGTAAAAGCCTTTCAGGAGGGAGAACCTGTTCTTGTGGCAGAAACCTACTTTGGTAGAAAGCAAAGGGCTTCAAGGTCACAGCTGATGTCTGTATTTGAATAAAAAAACAGACTCCTAAGAGGAACTCTGACACAAAATAAAAGGTGCTGATTATGCTTTCCTTGTGTCAGCAGGAATGTGGTGAGTAGTATAATGCTCTGTCCTTCATGCTCAGGCTGTGTTGCAGACACAGCTAAGTGAGGCCACCTTTCAAGAAGCTACAGCACTCACTACATTGTAGGGAAACTCAGTGTCCACAGCCTCACCTGCCATATACTGCAATGAAATTACCCCATGGAGCCAGCTCTAGCAATGGCACAATGCTATCCTGCTTGTTACAATCAGTTATAAACCACTCAACACTATTCCCAGTGGTCCAGGACCAAAAGCTCTGGAACCTCTGTTTTTCCTCATCTCTCCAATTCCATAATGCCCTGCACTGGACTAGCACCTAACCCGCTCCTGCTGAGCAAAACAGGGACAAAGCCTTTCAGATCCTGCCACCAGGCACACAAACTGCCCAGAGAAGCAGTCCATCCCTGGCAGCGTTCAAGGCCAGGTCTCACGGGGCTTGGAGCAACCTGCTCTAGTGGAAGGTGTCCCTGCCCGTGGCAGGGGGTTGGGACTGGATGAGCTTTAGAGTCCCTTCCAACCAAAGCAGTTTGTGGTTCTATACCCTTCTCTTCCCTCTTATGCTGCTTCATTAACTCCAGTGTTTTCCTTCTATCCACTTAAAAAAACCCCCTCACCTCTTCCTCATGCCCATGGCCTGTAAACCCCCTGAGGGGTGTAAAGCAGCGCATGCCGGGGCTGTACACATGCCCTCCTATCAAACCCACCTCAATGACAATGACAATGTAACCATGTTACTTCACATGACAACTATTTTTCTGTCATTTCAAAATGTCAACTTCAGTAAAAAGAATGACAGCTTTAAGAAACAAGATACAATCAGGAAAACATCTATGTTCAAAAGCAAGTGAGAATCCAGCACGCACTGCGATTCCAGATCAAAACAGATATGTATTACTTACTTGTGTTCGAGCAGAGACCCCCACTTTTTTTCTCATTTGCTCAAGCTGCAAGACAACTAAAAATAAGGGTGACCAGCTCGTGCTGCAGCTCTCATTTCATGGCTTAAAATGCCATGCTCACAGGAACTGACCCCCCCATCCCACTTCCGACCATCAGTGCGGTTGGGTGACTCAAAGAACAGAAACGTGGCAAGCGCAGGCAGAGGAGCTTTACTGAGCACGAGTTGCAGGAGACTGCAGCGAGTCTGCAGAAAAATGTTCTCTAGGTTTATGTTTCACGCATGTCTGAAATGCAACATATAGGACGTGGATGGCTTGGAAGCTTGAATCTCTCTGAAGTAGAAGAGAAATTTGGATCTCTTTAAAAAGCTCTCTGCTTGGTTTAGCATTATATGCAAGAACAGCCAGTAACAGCAGTAACACGCCACAGAAACAAAACAAACCGGAAAACGCCACTTCTCAGCATTCAAACTCTCAGGCTGCTTCCCAGCCCCTCTGGGGAATGAAGGGCTCTGGTACAACCATATGTAACCTCCCCCGAAGGGTTAGACTGGGTTATCTAAATAGCTTTCTGAAGGTACAGGCACTAAGTCTGCTATGAAACAGCCGCAGAAGTGACAATAAACACAATTCAGGAGGCTGGTTAAAAGGTTTCCATCAGAAGTCATGGAAATTTTCCACACTTCCCTCCTCCTCCTGCTCTCCCAGCAGAATCCTACCATGAGAAACCATCAAGGAAGAAACAAAATGCAGATTTTTTCAACTGAAACACTTCATTTCAGGACAAGCACCATTCCCAGGGAGCTGCAGGAGGGCAACGGGTCTGTGTCCTCACAATAAGTCCACACAGCCTGCAAAGCACCCCAGGTTGTATTGTCTGAGGAGGCCTGTGGGACCTGGCAAATTCGCTCTAACACACACACACCACCACAGAAGTATCTCCAGAAAGAAAAAAGAGATTTTTCACAGAAAGAACCAGATAGCTAAAATAAACAGATCTGTGCATATAAAGCACAAGGAGCAGGTTCTGCAGACCTGCAGTAGTAGGACTTTGGATTTTGAGATTTACTGTACTTTTATCCTGTTCTACTTTTAAATGCCTTCACTGAGGATGTTTCTTTTAACAGACATTTCCACAGCGCCCCAAGGGGCACTATTAAACATCACTGCCACGGTATCTTCCATGCACTTACATCAAGACTTCACACCTTTAACTTGCTTTTAAAACAAGTTCCTGTATGCTAATCCAAGTAATTCAAGGTTACACTTTACAGGCACCAGCACATACCTTATGCCGCTCATCTGATTCAGAACTTACATACTCTTGAGAAACCAGGTTTTGGCTCTTTTTCTGTTCTTCTCAGAACTAGACCAAAGGCCTCTCATACCACTGAGCACTGCTCCTAGCAGCGAGCTCCCCACATACAGCCATGCTGCACTCCCATCTGGGAGAGCCGCAAGCGGAGCTAGCTGCACAGCCTTCATTGAAATTAAGGGTATTTGACCACTGACTACTTCACTATTGCCTTCAGAGGGGAATAAAATTTCACTGTCCATTCAGCTGGACACTGGACTGAGAGCAGCTCTGAGGAGAAGGACCTGGGGGTGCCGATTGACAAGAAGCTCCCCATGATCCGGCTTCAGCGTGAGCTTGAGCCCAGAACCCCCCTGTGTGCTGGGCTGCACCCCCAGAGCCTGAGCAGCAGCTCAGGGATGGGATTCTCCCCCTCTGCTGTGCTCTGGGGAGACCTCCAGTGCAGTCCTCATCCACCTCCGGGACAGCAGCACAAGAGGGACGTGGAGCTGTTGGAGCGACTGCAGAGAAGGCCATGGAGATGCTGCGAGGGCTGGAGCAGCTCTGCTCTGGAGCCAGGCTGAGAGAGCTGGGCTGGGGCAGCCTGGAGAAGAGAAGGCTCCTTAAGGGGAGACCTTAGAGCAGCTCCAGTGCCTAAAGGGGCTCCAGGAAACCTGGAGAGGGGCTTTGGACAAGGGCCTGTAGGGACAGGACAAGGGGAATGGCTTTAACCTGCCAGAGGGGAGATTGAGATGAGCTCTTAGGCAGAAGCTCTTCCCTGTGAGGGTGCTGAGGCGCTGGCACAGGGTGCCCAGAGAAGCTGTGGCTGCCTCATCCCTGGCAGTGTTCAAGGCCAGGTTGGACACAGGGGCTTGGAGCAAGCTGCTCTAGTGGAAGATGTCTCTGCTTGTGGCAAGGGGTTGGAACTGGATGAGCTTTAAGGTCCCTTCCAACCCAAACCAGTTTGGGATTCTGGGATTTATATCTTTTATATATTTTTTATATCTTTCTATATTTTTATATCTTTCTTTTATATCTTATATCTATATTTTTATATCTTTCTAGCGCTTCTCTGTTTTGACACACTCATTTCAGTGCTGTGTTTGTATCTCTTATTACAATCTCTCTTTTATTGCCCCATCCAGAACAACATCTAAGCCAGGTCTTGTGCAATGCCATTCAAACCCTCCTCTGCCTCTGGGACATTTCACACCTGATCATGCAGTCAGACATTACTCCACAACTGTTATAAAGAAATCATCACAGGATTTTAATGAGTCTTTTAATCTAATTTTATTTCACTTAAAAAATTAGCTTTTCCACAGACATACATTAGCCTTTTCCTCACAACAGTCAAGCATACTTCTTGCCCCACTCAACACTGCCTGGACAGGGTACTACAGCACAGTTCTCATTTTCTATCCTGCATGTAAACTAACAAACCTCACTCCCCAGACCCATTTGTCCAGCAAGAACTACTGGTTGTACTGTTATTTCAACACGGAAGGACTGCATCCGTCAGCATGAGCTCTCTTGCCTCCCAGGACTGCTGCGTGTTGTTTGTTCACTAGGGTTTCTCCCTTAGGTATGGGTTAGCTGGCAAACTGCTATTAAAAATGGGCTATAGAATTTATTTTTAAGTATTTGCTCTAAATTTATAACTATGTATGTGTATAAAATTTATATACATTTATATAATATAAAACAGTCAGGAGAGGATCTCTGAGCCACGGAAATTATGAGCTTCACATCTAAGTATGTATTAGAGCACAACATAGATGTGTAAACCAAATTCCTTTATACTTACCATGAGACAAGGTAAAGAAAACACAAGCATGTCTTAGAAACCTTGCTGCTGGCGAGTCATTGCGCACAACCTCACACCGGGGCAAGGGAAAAAAAAACACAGACAACAAACCTCAGCAGCACTCTCTTCTTGGTTTAGGCTTTTCATGGTGCTCTGACTACAACTGGCTACCACACCACCCACAGCAACACAAAACAAGGACTCTCGAAAGATCATTCAGATATTCCACATTCCCACCAGAGTGGGAATGACAGCATTTGCTGAGGTGTGATCAACTCCACTTGCTATCAACAGAGAAAATTCAACCTACTTTTCCAGGAGAAAAAGGCAGAATCTAGCATTAACTTAGCATGGAAGGTCATTTTCCCTAGCCAAAAAAGTATTTATTATTATTTTCTAGCAGGCTGCCAAGCCAATTGTCACCAGATACAAGGCAAAAGGAAAAGAACAGCAGCTGAAAGGGAGGTAGGACCAGCTCCCAACCCCAGTGATTCCAAAGGGGCTGCAGGAGCAGTAGTAGCAACCAGAAAAACCATACTGAGAACAGAATGAAAATACATTCACTTAAAAGGAAAACAAGAAAGAAACCAAACAGCACATAACACACTCTCCACCAGAATAACACCACGCACACTAAAGCTCGAAACAGAAACATTTTCCTTTTTTTGCATGAAACAGGATATGTTGCTGCAGCCAACAGTCACTTACCCGTGTCTCCTCAGGTTACGAGTGACGCTAAAAAAGCTGTTCTTTTTAAAGCAAACCAAGTCCTCTGTACAATCCACGTGGGCACTGAGGTCAGGACTGGCTGCACTGCACAGCCCCTAAAAGCCCTTCAGTGGCTAATAAACCTCTAAGTGAATTTAATTCAAAGTTTGCTGGAGTTTGGGTGGAGGTTGATGAACTTTATGTTTGTTTGGGGGGCTTTTTTTAGTAATCATGTGCTCTCTGTTCCTGCTATCTGAGGTATGATAATGAACTACACAGGCAATGATCTGACTTACGCCACTGTTAAAATCCATGCTTTGCCACGTATCCAAGTGGCTATCCTCAAGCTCCTTCTTTCATTTTGTGACAAACCTGAACCAAAGTAATTCTTTTTTTTGTTTGTCTGGTTTTGTTTGGTTGGTTGGTTTTTGGGGTCTTTCTGGTTTTGCTTATATTCTGTACCCCTTCAGAAAATATCAGTCTGCCCTTAGCTCTTATTTCCACAGCAATTGACACAGGCGCCCACCAGCAACCTTAGCAGTGCAACAGCATTTCTATCACATCTCAGAACTTGGACACATCTTACTAAATCTGGTCCCAAACTTTAGCAATATAATTTAAAGCCTCCAGTGACATTCATAGGCAGGGGACAAAGGAAACATTTCCAGTTTTAAAACAACATGTTTAATGTCTCACTCTAGTGCTGGAGACTGCTCAGGGGTACGTAAATCCTTGAATTTACCTATAGTTTTCTTAGCATTTACATGCAGCCTGCTTTCCACATAGGCATAGAGTAAACATTGAGGGATACTGAACATCAAGCCTCCATAACTGGAAGGCAGAGTTATGAACTTTCATGATTTAACAAAATAAAAAGGACAGGCTGTGAAAAACCCATTTTTCTGGAGGAAGCATTTAGCTGACTTTTCCCCCTGAAATGGCACCATTGAATTACTCTAGCCTAAAATAATAAGCACAGTAACTTTCCATGACACCAGGATCAAAGGTAAGGGAAAAAAAAACCCAACCCTGAGGCTCCTCCATCTAATAAGGAAAGCAGGTTATATGATGTATAAACACTGTGGCACAAAACTTGACAAAGCAAAGGAGAAGCAGCCTGGGGCAGTTGTCAGTCAGTGTGACACTGTAGGTGACAAGAGCCCTGCTCACAGCACACACCAGGAGATCTGGCCATCAAGTGGGGCTGTCAAATGATGTTCCTCTACAACAGAAAGGTGGGCGGGAAGAGAATAGCAGCCAGGCTCATCTCCTTGGTGCATACAGGTCTTATTTTGGCATTCTGAAGTGCAAAGCAACTTGTTTAACTTCAGATTTCAGACTTAATTCCTGCAGCAGGCAAGGCTGCTATCAGAAGTCCAGCTGAAGTTGTTGCAGGTGCCTAATTTAGCAGATGGAGGGAGAATTGGATTTTCATTCATATATTTCATTACCTTTATAATGAGACCCAGCATTCAGTAATTCATCAACCTTGGTTTCCTTCCGTTTTCTCTTTTGCAGAAAGATTCACTGAAGATGGAAGATAATAAACCCTCATTTATTCCTGATCTCTTACTACAAAAAAAATTTAGTGGTATTATATAGTATTGGGCAGACAACAGAGGACACTGACTCACAGGCTGAGTCTCTCATATCACCACTGCAGGGTCCTGCAGCACAGCACCAGTGTTTCAACTTATCTTTCCCTCTCTCTTCCCCTCCACAGTTCAAACTGGCTTCTCATCCCATCCGTTTCTTGTTACTAATTCAGTTTAACTCTGGTCTCTGGATTCAGCCTGAATGTTTCATGCACAACACTGAGATGCTCACCTAGGGACTACCTCTGGTCCCCCAGAAGGGAACACCCCACACAAAACTGCCCTTGATTCCTATACAGTGTCCTCAGATAGGAGCTGAAAGCTCACTGAGGGCAAAGTGCAGTACGTGGCTGCAAACTATAGCTTTTCACCACGGATTTCCCAAGTTAAAGCCACTATTTGTCTATCTGACAACCTCAGAGCTCTCACTGATGCCTGCAACATGGCCTCTCCTCTGAGAAGATGCACAGGCTGGACCCCTGCTGACAGGAAGCAGGCAGAACAGCCATTAGGTGGTCCTGAGATTTCCCCTTAGATGAGCACAGAGTTTATTTGGGTCTTTTTCTCTTGACAGGTAACAGGTTTTTCATTATGATGAAAGAGTTCTGATTTATAATTACACTGATTATGCAAACCAAAGAACATATTTACAGTATGTTAGAGATTGGAAGGGACCTCAAAAGATCATCTAGTCCAATCCCCCTGCCGGAGCAGGAACACCTAGATAAGGTTACACAGGAATGTGTCCAGGCGGGTTTTGAATGTCTCCAGAGAAGGAGACTCCACAACCTCCCTGGGCAGCCTGTTCCAGTGTTCTGTCACCCTCACTGAGAAGAAGTTTCTTCTCAAGTTTAAGTGGAACCTCTTGTGTTCCAGTTTATACCCATTACCCCTTGTCTTATCATTGTTAGCCATTGAGAAGAGCCTAATTTCAAGCTAATAACACTCCCAGGGACTTCACATCTGTACTTCCTTAACACAGGAATCATGACACCAGAGCAATCCATTACAGTAAAAATCTAGAGAGTCTATACCAGTTAGACAGTAACAAATGATCCCAGCCAAAGCCATTTCATTTGTTCCTTTTGGATTACCTGCATCTGGTGATTTTACTGTCTTGGGGAAGACAGACTCCCAATCTCTTTGCTCTCAAAGAGGAAGACAGTGGATCTGCAATTCCCAGAATTGTCTATATTGTGGGAAGGCAGGGGGGACAATAAAAAATACATTAAAAAATGAGGGAAAAGTGTTATGCTGCCCACCTTTCAGTCATTTAAAAGACTATCCTACACAAAGGTGAGAAACAGCTAGATGCTAGTCTCCATAAGCCAGAGTCCAGCCTTTATTTAAAACTCTGTCACAAAAATAGGCTTTATGTGCTTCATTTCTCCTTTTACTAGAAGTGTATTGATTGGTTTTGCTAATGACCAAAGCACCATGCAAGACTCTCACACTGCTCAGCTGATGTGCTTGTGGATCTTCTTAATAGCACACATTACTGTAAGTAAACTCTCATTTAACCAGCAAGGAGAATAAAAATTCTCCTTTGCTTAAGATTCAGTGACAATCGATTATCTCCAACAGTGTCCCAAACAACTGGTTTTCTTTTTTTATCTTGAATCATTTAATTAGGCACAGCTACAGGTTGGGCAGAGAAGAGATTCAGAGCAGCCCTGCAGAGAAGGACTTGGGGGTGTTGGTTGATGAGAAAATGAACATGAGCTGGCTTCAGTGTGCGCTCGCAGCCCAAAAAGCAACCGTATCCTGGGCTGCATCAAAAGGAGCATGACCAGCAGGTCGAAGGAGGTGATCCTGCCCCTCTACTCTGTTCTCGTGAGATCTCACTTGGAGCATTGTGTGCAGATCTGGTGTCCTCAACATAAAAAGGACATGGAACTGTTGGAACAAGTCCAGAGGAGGCCACGAGGATGATCAGGGGACTGGAGCACCTCCTGTATGAAGACAGGCTGAGAAAGTTGGGGCTGTTCAGCCTGGAGAAGAGAAGGCTGCATGGAGATCTCAGAGCAGCCTTCCAGTATCTGAAGGGGCTACAGGGATGCTGGGGAGGGACTCTTCATCAGGGACTGTAGTGACAGGACAAGGGGTAACGGGTTCAAACTTAAACAGGGGAAGTTTAGATTGGATCTAAGGAAGAAGTTCTTTACTGTGAGGGTGGTGAGGCACTGGAATGGGTTGCCCAGGGAAGTTGTGAATGCTCCATCCTTGGCGGTGTTCAAGGCCAGGTTGGATGAAGCCTTCGGTGGCATGGCTTGGTGTGAGGTGTCCCTGTCCATGGCAGGGGGGTTGGAACTAGATGATCTTAAGGTCCTTTCCAACCCTAACTATTCTATGATTCTAAAACAGTAGTTAGCCTCTGCTAATTTCAAAGTCTATTTAGGTACTAAATAAAAAGTAGGTAAAACTCAGCTCAGATTTTTTTTGCTTTGTAGGAGAGGACCAGCTTTCCTGTGTCACTACAACATGCTGTGACCCCAACATGCTGTGACCCCACACTGTAGAAGCTGAGTTTTCTTTACTTCATTATTGAAAAGTATAATGAGTCTTTTTACACTGATGCACTATTTTGGTAGCAGAGCTGCATGTTGCAAAATACAGAACAATTTCACAATATGCATTCCCAGTAGTTCACAATAATCATTCAAGTAGAATATATTTAATCTCTTAGTGCTTGGTAACTCCCTACTTGAAAACTGAATTTACAGAAAATGACCAAGCTGCAGAGTCTTTGAGGATGGAAGGGTCTTCTGGAGATCATCCGGACCAACCCCTCTACTCAAAGTAGTAGGGTCACACAGAGCAGGTTGTTTAGGATCTGGTTTGACTATCTCCAAGGATGGACACAAGGGGATTTGAGCAACCTGGTCTAGTGGAAGGTGTCCCTGCCCACGGCAAGGGGTTGCAACTGGATGAGCTTTAAGGTCCCTTCCAGCCCAAACCAGTTTGTGACTCTGTGATGATAATGGTACGACATCTATCAGAATTATTCTATCCTATTTACTACAGCAGCAACCACAGTTTAGAGCAGCTGTGCAGCACTGAGAGGATAAAAACAAGAGCATCGTCAGTACTGAGCCACTGCCTCATGACAAAGCCACTTGTGACAAAGCAATACCACTTGGCTACTGCAAAACCATTGCAATGGAAGCCTCAGAGTGGTCCAGCCACCAGGAACCTAGACACGACTTCCTAGAGACACTGAGCAGCCTACAACAACGACCAAAGGTCCATGCCACACTGCACTGGCTTCACAACTGAATAGAAAACACAGTTCCTACCACCATTCGTGCAGCCTCAGGCTCTGTAGACTGCATCGTCACAGCAGATACGAGTCTGCCAGGTTATTCCAGGTGCTCCTGACGAACAACAACTATGCTTCCAAACTTCAAGGTGATATACAAGCATATTCTATACTTTCCGGATGGAGGAACCATAAGCAAAGCATTACTTCCCTCGCACTAACATCTCCTTCACCTAGATCAATGCTTCTTCATTCTGTGATCCACAAATCTCTAAGGGCTGAAGTGTGAGCAAGAAAAAGAACCTGGAAAGGTTAAAGGTGGTCCACACAAACAACACACAGATAAATAAATTTAAAGAGACTGAAAACCACTGAACTGGCTCCAGTATGTTGGATCCCAGAACGGAGACAGGATGGTATAAAGCACCCTTTATATTTTTTTCAGCCTGGCAAGCTCCAAAGAAAGTAACACCATCTCAAAGGCCTGTAACGCAGACTACAGAAAACATCTGCAGTAAAAGGAACTATTATTAGTTTTCCCAACAAAAGTCCAGCTAATTTGTTCTGTCTGTAGCAACTATTTCATCTCTCCTGTTATCGTTAAATGCACTTTCATCAAATCAAAACTACAAGGTGTGAAAACAAGAACATTTTGTAAGCACCCAGGTGATTGTTGGAGACAACAGTTATAAATCACAAACAATAAAATCCTTACGACTGACAACTGTATCTTCATTCTAAAGAAATAAACATATATACTTCATCTAAAAAATGAATGACAACTCTGCCAGCAATGATTTTAAAGACATTCTGAAGAAATCTGAAGCTCAAGACAAATAGGTAACAATTTCAGAATTGGATCATTAACCCAAAATATGTATTCAAATTAATACCCTGAAAATAGTATACATTTTCTCTCACTTAGGCTACAGCTTTCAATCCTGACATAGACTAAGAAAGAATTTAGTCCATCATTATATGCAATGTGACTGGCAACCAGCATTTTCAAATATAAATGTATAACTAAGAAGGATAATAATCAACCATGCTACTTGCACAGGACATACCTGAGTATTCGTGTTTAAAATTTAATTGTATAAAATGCATTTATTGTCTGGCAATTGCTGTTTCACTAATTACTACTGGTTTTCATGAAATTTCAGTGTCATTATTTGATACTGTCCTTTTATGGATAGAGAACACTCAACGCATACAAAGTATGCTTGCTGGCAAAGCTGTGTTGTTAAGGAGAAAAGATAACTGGAAATAATGGAGGGATTTAAAAATAAAAGTGATTACAGAAATCTAGAAGCTATTAAGAAAAATGCAAAGAATTTTCCTTATAAGAAAAAGAGTAGGAAAGATCATTATAGGATTATTTCAGATAATTAATGACTCTTGTAATGTGTTTATAACTCTGAGCTCTTACAGTCATTGGCAATGAAAGTATAATTTATTCATATGATCACAATTGTACCAGTTGCTTAGAATGAGTTACAGATAACTGGGTTTTGTTTGGTTTGAGCTTTTTTACATCTATTATCACATATTGGCTTCAGCTAGCCTGAACTGCTGCCAACGTCACATCACAAGAAGATGAATGAGACACCTTCTAAAGCAGTATCGGTACATCTAAAGTGAGGACCTGAGTTAGCATCATCAATAAACAATGACATGGTAATACCAGTACACCTCCAAATTCCTTAGTACACATTCTGCCTCCTTGGGAACACACTGCTTGATGCCACTCAGAGCAATCAACTCTGATCTCCAGGTTCCCTCAGCTGAAGCCCTGCTCTCAAAACGTAACAACTCTGGTCAGGCTTCATTATGGATGACAGCAGATGAAAAACCTTAACCATCAAGCAAGTAATTGTTTAGAGGTGGTTTTCAACTTAAAAGCTCATTTGCACTAATGATCAGGAAGAATCCTGTATTTTGTTCACTGCAAGATGCATGCTTGCTGATAAAATAACCAGAATAAAACTACAGACAAATGGAAAAAAAAATCTAGCTAATCTCTCCAATTTTCTGGTCATGGATCCAAGCGGATTTCTTCTTTCTCACTGTGATGCACCTTCTCCACCCGGTTAGATATGGGAATGCAACATCTACAGCCTTATTTTCCTAACCAGCTATCTAGGAAAACCATTCCTTGACTGATCAGATACTTCTTCCTCTCCACAAAGCAGCCAGTTTTGGATTCTCAGATGCACAAAAAGGCAACATCCTTTTTTGCAGGTTTATGTTAAGAGAAAGGCACAGAGCATAAGATGTACAGCTGAGGAATACTACGTTAATCTTTCATTTCCTGAAACAAGGAGATGCATTTCACAGAAGCATGACTGGCTTAAGTGTAACAAAGAAAGTGTGCTAATGATTGGTTAGTTTTGCATTGACAAGTTGAATTTAGTGGATACCCAATACATGCACAGAATTCTGAGATTACTAAAACATGTAATTTAAAAGCATTCAATGATACCCAAATGCAAGAGTGCATAGCATACACAAAGCATGTACAGTTTTCAAGGTAACTGACCCAACCAGAGATGTTCCCCAAATATTTCAGTTCACTGATCTAATTTGACAACATTACAAGAGTTAGACTACAGTTAAATCAAGTAATTCCTTATAGCCATGAAAACTACATAAACTTTTTCATATCAATGAAAAATCAATTTATCATATAGTCTAAAATCTACTCTGGTGTTCCTCATTCTTCTAAACAATAAGATGTATCTTATTCCAAAACATTTTCAGAATTACAAATATAAAATCTAGAGCCATAACAATACATTATTTTCCTTGAACATAGAACTAAAATTATAATCACATTTAACAGCATAAAAATCCAATCCACTCAGCAATCTGTTGGAAATACAGATGATCATGTTAAATTAAATCACTGGGCCTTGGCATTTAAAAAAATAATACAAAAGTCAACACTTGAGAGGCATATTGCAGGATTCACAATGACTGCATTTAAAGTGTCAAAGACTACCAAATCACATAGTTTTGGTGCTCAAAGAGGATGCAAACAAGTCTATTAAGAGTCACCACCATCTGGGCATCAGGGACTAGGAATCGTGGAGCAGGAGTCTCTGCTCTCCCCAAGGAAATACACCACATGGCAAGACTATCATTACAATTGTTATTTACACCACACCATAGATGTTCAGTGACATTTTACAGACAGATTAAAGACTAAAACGCCTTGCCCTTGGGCATCAAATTCTACTAGGACAGAACAAAGCCATATGAGCAGAACTCATGTAAGCCTTTCTGCGCAAGCCTGTGCACACTGCAATCCATTCCTCCAGCACATCTGCAGCGGCAAGCGCAAGAGGAGACAGTTAAGACACTTATTCCTACCTTGTGCAACACAGAGAGCTTGGGCTGTGCTGCAGAGAGAAGAACTCCAAAGAGAAAGCACTTGGCCATGTGGTCCTCCCTGTCATCTGGGGTCAGCATTAACAGCAAGAAGAATTGGGAGCGAAGAGGTCAAGAAATTTATTTCAGCTGGAATTGAAAGTGAATTTTCCCCCCATGTCTAATTTTAACTTGTTTGATGAAGGAAGGTGATCACGAAATTGAGAATTCTCTGCAATAAGCAGATGATGCACTGGAAACACTCAGAGGCTACAATGACAGGCATGATGTCAAATGTAATTGAGAATTATAACAGGGTGTGAAACTGAGGAGAAGGAAGGTCAACCTGTGACTAACAGAGGAGCATGGATAGGTAAGAACCAGCAATAACCTGAAACACTGTGCTCCTGCTAAATCTTCCTTGATGGCCTTCATCTTTTCTTGCAAGATGACTGTAGAAATCAGTGTTAGTCTGCCGACGGGTGACACTTCGCACCGTTTCAGAGATGCAGACAGTCACCCCAGTATGGTACAAGCTCTCGACCAGTAAAAATAATTTTTTCATTCCTTTTTCATTAGATACAAACTCATATTCTACCCAGCACTGCATCCTAAGATGGGTATCAGCAATGAGCACTCCAGAAGTTGGCAAGCAATGGGAAGAAATTAGCACCAAGAAAAACAAACATCTTCCTTTCCCCTCTGCCATCAGCTCCAGGTAGGAGAATGCAGCACAAGCAGAACTCAGGATAACAGCATCCCCAGTTTCTGCAGCTTAGCAAATGCCTGCCTCCTCCTCCTCAGACCTGCCAGCATTGCCTGTGTGATCACAGAGAACAAGAAACTTCAAACTGACACATTTTATCTCAAAATTGGGGCAGACAACAGCTTGCACATTAACCACTGAGGATGTGAGCTGATCAACAGTAGGTAACTTACTGTTCCACCATAATTTGATGGCAAACAGCTACATTCCTGGATTCCCTTAACTATTTCAAATCCATTAACATTTTCAGGCTACCTGAGAACAGATCCAAGGTCTAACAGCACAAAAGGATTCTGTATCTTGCACTGCAGAAGCCACTTTTCATCCTCTTTTCTCAGTTGACTCAGAGGCTAAATTGGGAGCGACGGGCGGAAATAACTCCTGGAGGTTTTTCAAACATTCTGTTTTCCAATAAATTGAGATTTTCTTTGAAGAACCGAACAGAGGAAAGTCTCATTAAGGAAAAGTATAATTCCTTACAGCAGCGCTCATCCACAGTCAAAAGAGACTCAACACTTTGCTATTTCTAAATCCACTTTACTTTGTAGGTACTTGGATAAAGGAGCAGATCAGATTAAGCAAGACAACCTGGGTAGCAATATGGCTTGGAAGAAAGGCCTTCCTAAATAATACAGGCTCTAAACTTTGGCTGTTAGACTATAAAGGGTATGGTGAAATTGGTTTAAAGATTTTGCATGTGCCACACAACCATTCACAAGCATTTCTTAGATGAACAAACTTTTTAAGTTGTTGCCATGTTAGAAAGTATGAGAACCCATTCACTGGCTGGGAAGCAGTACAACGTGGCATTTATGAGGTCAAAACCTGGTTTTGTATGTGCATTACCTCCTTTCTCACAATCAGAAGAAATCTGTGTGCTTGCAATTCATTTCTGTTGTGACTGTAGCTTAAATGGTGTGTGTGTATACATACAAAGACACAGACACAACTGTCCCCCTAGTCTGACACTACAAAACGCCCAACCTTGTTCCAACACAGGGTTTACTGCCACACAGCTCTCTGAGAGCCAAGTTCCCACACTGCCAACACTTCCTGTGTAGCACAAAACCATGAGCACAAAGACTGAAATCAGTGACAATTTTAGGAGGACTGCAAGATTCAGGCCAGGTTTTAATTTGCCGGGTTTGTTTGTTTATTTTTACAGAAGCACATGACAGAATTTTCTTTTATCTTTAAATATGGAGGAAGAAATAGGCTGGTATTCATATTCACTAGGGGTAATCATCTCAGAAAGCTAAGCTCATCTTTCTGCACAGTGCTTTCAAAGGTCGGCAGACAAATTGCACCAGATGGTATCCGTGCCATTCACAATGCCATATTTTCCAGAAGCTATTGATTCTTCGCTTTGTCCTTAACAACGCTTTAAAACAATTGCTGATTTTGTCTGCATAATTAACATCCAAAATCCAGTTCTTCACTGAAGAATCAGAGCAAGTTTGAGTACCAGAGAATTATAGAATCACAGACTGGTTTCAGCTGGAAGGGACCTTAAAGAACACCCAGTTCCAACCCCTGCCACGGGCAGGGACACCTTCCACTAGAGCAGGTTGCTTCAAGCCCCTGTGTCCAACCTGGCCTTGAACACTGCCAGGGATGGAGCAGCCACAGCTTCTCTGGGCACTCTGGGCCAGCGCCTCAGCACCCTCACAGGGAAGAGCTTCTGCCTAAGAGCTCATCTCAGTCTCCCCTCTGGCAGATTAAAGCCATTCCCCCTTGTCCTGTCCCTACAGGCCCCTGTCCAAAGCCCGTCTTCACGCTTCTTGTAGTCCCTTTAGACACTGGGAACTGCTCTAAGGTTTCCCAGGAGCCTTCTCTCCTCCAGGCTGAACCAGCCCAGCTCTTTCACCCTGTTTTCATAGCAGCACTCCAGTCCTTGAAGCATCTCCATGGCTCCCCAGGGAATGCAACTATTCATTAGCAGACAGTCTCCACTGGGTCGAGGATGGCTTGAATTTTACCACACACTGAAGATGATGTAATTACCAAGCTTGAAAGCAATGTAATCTATACCACCAAAGAAAGTATTAACGGTCGTACAACCAGTGAAGAATAAACAATAAAGCAGTATGTCACCATTGCATGAAACAACAATACTGACTTCCAGAACCCAACTGCCTACATTACTCATAGCTGTGCTGAGAAACAACTCATTATGAAGGGAGGACATAGGTGGACAACTCATTATGAAGGGAGCTGAATCATCCAGGGCTTAACGAAACCATACGAAATCTGGTATTCTTAGGTGGCTATCATTAGTCCACTCAGATCAGTCTAATTCTTATTATTAAATGATAAGTAAGTAATAGCAAATAGTAATAAGTAAACCTTTGGCAAAGGTATTTTAAATTCGTTTCTCTAAAAGATACGTGTGAATTCTTCCCATGTTTTGATTATGACTTACAGTATTATTGGGAGCTACTTTACATGTAGCAATGGATCTGTCCATATCCATCAGAACAATTATTCTCCCACCATTAGGTGTAATATCTTCTTTTTGCCTCCACACTGAAGTGATTGATATTATGTTGATAAGTCCCTGACATGTCAAAATTGTGTTCTGGGTTCTTATTTTCCTTTTCTCTGCTTTTCCCAGTTGAGTTCCAAACACACCATACGAGCACAAGCCATAGGTAGTAGGAATAGGGTATGATGGTAGTTGCCATTCCTTTCAGCAGGACAACTCTTTATTTGCACAGCCCAATTATCTTTTTGCCCATGGAACTGTGGGCTTTGATCCATACACACAATACAAATTATGCAAGGATGGAAACATTATCCACTTTAAATGTAGGCTATCAATCAGTTATTCTGATGAATTCATCAAAACCATGAGCAACACCAGGGAGACAACACAACATAGTGAAAATGGGGTTTTTTTGAAATGGAGCTGAAGTCAACAAAGAAAGCACATTATACTGGTTTTCCTCCACTTGCTCCATTCAGTAACTGAGCCAACAGGTAAACCAATGTTGGACATCACTTTTAAGCAGAGAATGTCTGCAGAAAGTTCCTAATATGCACAGCTCAATTTGCTTAATCACTTTTCTTCTGACCTTTTTCAATTATTTTTTGTCCTTAAGGTCAAGGCAACTTTCTCCTCACCACTCAGCTGCCAGCACCCTGATCCGAATTACCCAGCACACCACACTGCTGTCTGACCCACCGAGCTCAGCCCTTCTCTCTGGGCATGCTTCAAGCTGGCAGCACATACACAGCCTGAAAGGCTTGCACGTCCCCCTAGATTTAATTAAGTGGCTTAGAAATAAACCCATTTCACAATAATTTAATAAACAGATTCCCATACTATTTGAGAGAGCTCTCCAATCAGTTTCCAAATACATAAAGATGAAGGAAAACCACAGGATTTTCCCTACTTTGAAATGTTCTCTTAGTCTTTTCTCACCCTACATCAGCACAGAAACAAATATTCACCCGAACTGCTGTGTTCTGGGAACAAAACATGAGGCAAGTGCAGGAGTAAGTGTTGATGTATTGGGTAGGTAATTTAGCTATCAGCTGAACACTTCAGGGTGTCAGATTGTCGGATTCTATTTCACCTTTTTTAATTATAATAGAGAAGGGTTAATGACACATTGCCATTGGAATACCCTGCTCAGAACAGGCACAGGAGGCTGCTGCTCAGCAAATGCACATTCTAGAAGTGACTTTGTTTCATGTAAATGACAGAACAAGCTTTCAAATCAAGGTTACAGATATTCTCTTAAATCTACATTTGAGTTTTGTGAACATTTTGTCTTTCTCAGTGACAAGGATGGCACCATTTAATTAAACCAGTAATGTCTTGATCTATCCATGCTAAAAACTTATTTTATAAAATCATATTGCCAAAGAAAATTATTATGAAAGTAGGAAGACAGGACAGTTCTGGTTTACATAGCAAAGTATATGCTATCTGTTTTTAACATTAACAATGCATGTAATTCCACTTGCCTGGAAATATAAGAAACCAGGAGAATGTACCATGTTAATGGGAATGTTTGCCTCTTTCCTTAACATTTTAAAGTTACCTTACTAACCACGCATGCAGAAGTGAGGGTGCTCAGCATTTATACCTATACTAAAGGTGCTTTTAATTTCCTATGAACACTGATAATAACAGTGTAGGTTGAGCAATTTTCAAGAATGCCAAGCAAAAACCCAATTCGTTCCAAAATAAAGACAATCCTCTCCTGAAGCAGACAAGAAACCAATCAGAAAAAAAACAAGCCCAGTGACAAAAAAAATAAATTAATTACAGAGTATTTTTTTCACTGAATGACAGTTTACAAATTCAAGCATCATGACCAAAGGCATGAAATACATCTATTTCCAAAACCTGTTTCTTCTGGAAAAATGTCCACTTTTTGCTACAGCAGTGTTTCAGAGTCCCTTACTCATTCCCACTCTACTCTTCTCAGGTAAATACAGACATTAACCATAAAAGAAAAGAAGTCCTATTAACAGCATTTCAGTAAGCTTTATTCAGTGGATTCTTCTTCAAACCAACACCACCCAGCACTTCTCACAACACTATTACAAATTTCGCGCTGATCCAGTTTCTTTACTTCTCCAGCCACATTAGCATGGCTGGGCTTGAATGAAACTCTGCCTAAAAAGAATTGTTGCACCCGGTACAGCTGCAGGCAAGCACGATCAGACCAAGGGCATGTCTGGTCCAGCCCAGAGAAAGGACATGACAGACCAGACCTGACTCATGCAGACCTTACCCAGGATGCTAAATAAAGGTTTTTCAAGCCTGAGTGTGAACATGGCCAGACACATGAGTTACAGGGACTGCTCACAAGACTACAGTTACAACACTTACCATGCAAACAGTCACCCAGCTTTCAAAGCCAGGACTATCCATATAGTTGAGAAGGGGTTTTTGGGTCAAAGGCCTGCAGAAAGTCAGTTAAGACATTGAATTTTGTAAGCATTTCCTCAGAAAAAAATGCAAATTACCCATATTACTCTGCTCTTGTGAGATCTCACTTGGAGTATTGTGTGCAGTTCTGGTGTCCTCAACATAAAAAGGACATGGAAATGTTGGAACAAGTCCAGAGGAGGGCCAAGAGGATGATCAGGGGACTGGAGCACCTCCCGTATGAAGACAGGCTGAGAAAGTTGGGGCTGTTCAGCCTGGAGAAGAGAAGGCTGCGTGGAGACCTCAGAGCAGCCTTCCAGTATCTGAAGGGGGCCTACAAGGATGCTGGGGAGGGACTCTTCATCAGGGACTGTAGTGACAGGACAAGGGGTTATGGGTTAAAACTTGAAGAGGGGAAGTTTAGATTGGATATAAGGAAGAAATTCTTTACTGAGAGGGTGGTGAGGCACTGGAATGGGTTGCCCAGGGAGGTTGTGAATGCTCCATCCTTGGCGGTGTTCAAGGCCAGGTTGGATGAGGCCTTGGGTGACATGGTTTAGTGTGGGGTGTCCCTGCCCATGGCAGGGGCGTTGGAACTAGATGATCTCAAGGTCCTTTCCAACCCTAACTATTCTATGATTCTATGATTCTATATTTAATCTTCAAAACATCCATTGTTACTAGGAAGTCAACTCCAACTAGGGCTGTAGGAGCTGATGAAAGACACAAGTAATGGTCCTAGAAAGCCCATTTAGACACCCATTGCACACCTCACCTCTTGCAAAGCAAGGGAAATGCAACTAAGAACACAAAGTCAACAGAAAGTAAAATTAGAAACTCAAAATCTAATGCTAATACTAGATAGAAGATATTCTCTAGTCTCTCTTACCATCACGAAGCCCATCAGCTGTCAGCAACATTCATTCTTTCTCCAGTCTCAGTCCTCCATGACCTAAATATTCACTGATTCTGTGCATTTAACTCTTGAAGGGTCCAGTCCTGAAGCCCTTTGTATTTCTCCATCCAGGCTGCTCAGAAGGAACAGAAGAGCACTATGCTTGTGCTCTTTGGAACGGAAACTCAACACCTCGCGGGATCAGCCCTGGAGCTCCATTAGTCCTATGTGTGTCATATCTATTTCCGTACTAGTATATTAAGTTAATGGCAACTGCCATGCATTCTGCTACTCATGGCAGTATTTCCAAAAAGAGGACACTTTAACAAACCAGCCCAAATATTCAGTATCAGAAAGAAATGGTATAGCCAGTGCAAAAGGACAGAATTAACACAGGTGCAAGATACAGATGGTGGGACTAATGGTGCAGGTTTTTTACTGTACTTAACTTCCTCCAAGTGGATTCCTTCCACTCTGCTTCCTCAACCAGACATCACATAATTCTTGGTTAGAAGGGTTTTGTCAGGTCAATAAATAGACCCACCTTTGCATTGACTCAGCTCATCCCATACACAGGGAAGGGGTATGAAAGCAGACTGTGCTTGGATGGAAGCCAGCAAGATCACAGGCTGCACAAAGTGGAACTGGGCTCTGTGACCTCTCCCACTGTAGTACAACAAGTAAAGCTGCTACTCTGGCAGGACCCTGGGAACTATATGGTCTACAGCAACTCAACTGGCCACTAAGCAGAAGCACCGCGTCACAATTATTTTTACCTAACAGCATGTGAAAAAAAAACAACCCTTGTTCTGCAATAAGATACTTTCACTGGCCATCGACGGATTGAAAGAAGTATCCAAAAGCTGCTATTTTCCCTTCTTAAAAACAAAGTCACCTTTACAAGCAAAATAACTACAGTTTCATCTTCCCACCTTCTCAGACCGTGGCATTTTGGCTAATTGTTCAATAAATCTAACCCAAGATTAGCCCAATTTAAAACCAGCTTGTCCTTGACAATCAAAGAGGTTGAAACCTTCAGTCTTTTCAACAAGGTGTTTAGTCCAGACCTCCATCATTCTTGTGGCAAGGGTTTTTTAATGCCACATTTACATTTAAAGGGGATATGAAACTTAACTGATCCCATGCTTAAATGAAAATGCTCAATTTTGGTTTCCTGTTGGAACTTGCAAATGCAAAAACTTTTCTGAGGGAGGAAGAGAGGCAAAGAACAACAGCTCTATAAAAGCAGGATTCAGTTTTTAAAATTAATTGTTAATTTATCAACCACAGTGAATCCTTCCCTTTTTTGGAAGAGGGAAACACCCTGTAAGTTGAAAAGAATTTTTGGATGTTGGATGCAGTTCTTGATGGCAGTGCATATGCCAACACTCCCCCTGTAATGGGAAAGGCTAAGAAGACCACTTACAATGCCAGGTAGTGCCAGGCTCTGACACAGAGCAAAATCAGGTTGTTCCTAATAAAATACTACAAATGAACATGACCTTACTCCGTAGAACTGAAAACAAGTTCTTCCTTTCCTAACTTAGAAATGGAGAAAATTAGCAGATGAAAAAGCCAAACAAATGCCTTGATTTCAGGTGAGTGTAGGTGAGTTTTCAATCACTGTTGCTACCATCAGTTGGAGTAAAAAGTGTAATTTCAATCTCCAGGACTCTTAAGTACCAAGAACACTGTAATGCCATCTTCACTGCCCATATGTTCTATCCCCATTGCAATTTCATACATCTACAGGGATTTCTTTTGGCTTGGATTTTGTTATAGCACAAGGCTGGGCTCAAACCTTGGAAATAAGATGGGGGTTTGTTTTGTTGTTTGTGGTTGTCTTTTTCCAAATTCACAACTTTCAAGTTTTTGACTCTAGCATTTATGTTATGTTTCTTAACTTTAAGGATCTTGAAAGCCTTGAAGGTATGTAAGCATAAAAATCTGTATAATGCAACTTCATTGGATTCTTACTTCTTGTTCCCAGCACTGATTTATCTCATTGTTTTGATCCTCTGGCTCAAACAGAATCTCTTCTCCAATACTCAAGATGAATTTCCAACTTCATTTTCTGCACAGTTGCTATATTCAAAATGATAACATCAGGTAACATCAAGGAGAAGGGAACTAGGTTCTGTGATGTAGACACGTGGTTCTTCAAAGGACACAATCCTACCCAGCTCTAGATAATTCCTGTCAAACATTACTTGGAACTTCAGTCCCAGCATTAGGCAGAGCTCAACATTTTTCCAAATTAAAAAAAGTTATTATACTATTCATGTGACAGCAAGTAAGACATCAAGTTGATAGCAGTGAAATTGTGTCATGTCAAGCAGGGTAATAAGACACAGACAAAAGTCACCATCAATAGTTTGGGTTGGAAAGGACCTTAAAATCATCCAGTCCTTGCATGGGCAGGGATGCCTCACCCTAGACCATGTTGCTCAAGGCTCTGTTCAAGCTGGCCTTGAACAGTGCCAGGGATGGAGCATTTACCACTTCTCTGGGCAACCTGTTCCAGTGCCTCACCACCCTCACAGTAAAGAACTTCTTCCTTATATCTAACCTGAACTTCCCCTGTTTTAGTTTAACCTTGTCCTATCGCTACAGTCCCTGATGAAGAGTGCCTCTCTGGCATGTCGTATTTGCTTTCCAGCTGCCTCAATACCAAAATGTGCTCAGAACTGCACAGGGGCAACTAAATCTGCATGTTCACAGAAAATGTCACAGACACTGCACTTCTCCAAATTTACATAGGCACAAGTGACAACTGCAGTGATTTCTACTTCCATTCACCCAAATTACAGTGGCTTTTTCCATCAATAAGTATGATAGCTTAGAAGTATGTAATTACCCACCTCTGCTGACATTGAAATGTCACCTCCGCAGAGCATCTACTGCTACTTGTTATTCTATATACATTATAAATTACACAGGTTGCTGTTACAAGTATGAAACAAACACCTTCCCTCCCATCCTACAAACCCTGCTGAGAGGAGGCAGAAGGCGGCACTAGGGAGAGATCTCCACGTGAGGTGTCTACTCCCCAGAGTAAATACCTAAAAGATTCCCAAGTTGGGTCATGCCAAAACACTAACCACAAAGTGGGCACCTATCTAACTCCATTCACATGCCTGGGGCTGTGGGTGTAGAGACCAGAAGCCGGATGCTCTCTCAGCATCACTCCCCAACACAGCCTTTTAAGTGTGCTGCAGTTTTAAGTGTGTGCAGTGTGCTGCAGCCGCTGCTCATCCCACACACCCTAACTTGGTGAGTCTTTCATTCCGTTCTGAATGGTGCCAGGGCTGCAGAAGAGCTTGAAGGGCTCTGTACAGTCCAACCCTTGGCAGGCTGGAAAAAAACTCTGAAATTTGAGTGCCTCAGCCCAAGAGCGGACCTGAACAGCAACCTCACTTTGCTCTGGGCAGCGCGTATTTAGTGAGACCCAACAAGTGGAAGGAAGGGCTAGCGCTACATCCTGCCAAACCCTCCACTCTCTTCCTACCTGGGAGGTGCATTCAGGGTCCCTTAGCAAAGAAGCGTGGAAGAACTGATTGTTTCTTCACCACCATCTGACTTTCTTGCTGTCCCCCAGCTTGCCCCAAACTCCAACGACGATGATCTTACACCTTAGCTCATACATAACTTTCAGGTATCCCCAGGCTCCCCATCCCACATGGCAATGCCACGAGAACATGGCATTGTTCCCATGGAAGCCCTGGGACCATGTAAGAGCTCAGGAGAAGTTTTCAGGGCTGCAACACTGTAATCGTGGAAAGGCAGATCCTTAACTTCTGCTGGAGGTGCTCATGTCCTTGTTCAGATGCCACCTTAGTTGTACAGCAAATCATATACATTGGACTGTGCTTAATCAAAGAAAACCCTGCAACCATACATTATTTCCAGAGCTGGATAGCATTAAAAGTCCCGTACCAACAGAGGCTGTAAGATACCCTCTCAAATATCTCAGAGAGTGCATAAATAACACAGATTGAAAAAACAAGAGAACAGAAAAAGGGTGGAGAAAAATCTGATCCAGGTCCCTGTGTTGTCATGGTGACTTCACAGCCATTATGTACTTCAGACGTATTTAGAAGAAAGCTACATTTTTACCTCTTCTCAACCAAATAATGCAAGGAAGGAAAAACAAAAATCCTGCCAGCATGTCAGAAGCCAGTTAAATGGCAATCCAACCCTCTGAGCAGGCAGCACCCCTGAAATATTTCAACCAATATTACTATTGCACTGTGATTCCTGGACTCAGACAACATGGAAACAGACAGAAGCAGAAAATTAACCACCAATGATCTGACCACTCAATTTATGGTACCAGATGAAACAGTTCTGAGCACGCTTGGATCAGCCAGATTTCTGCTTTCAGAATATTTTAAAAAATAATTACTTAAATCATTTCATTCTTCCCCATTTGCAGAGACTGTTTGCAAGCAGTTGGTTTTCTTTAACTGTTATCAGTTCCACATGCTACTTGTATCACACACAGCAATCAAATAGCCTCAGCTTGCTCAAATATAATAAAATCCTCTAAACACCTCCACCCAAACGCTGCACAAATACAGATTTTAGAAAGCCCTCACAGCAGAGATCACAGAATTATCTCAGCTCATTATGGCAGGAAACACAGCAAACATTTTACTATCAGCTCCTGAATTGCTCACACAGAGCATGCACTTCCAAATGCGGCTCAACATTCCCACTTACTACACCAATAAAACCTAAATGCATCATGTAGTCAAAGAGCAGGAATCTGTTAAGACACCATTTTCTAAACGATACCTGAAAAGACATTAAAGACTCCATGAGAAAGCAAGATTCCCAGCAGATCACACACGCGAGCTTACCAGCAGCCCGCCAGCACCGCCTGCCCAGCCATCTGCCCCTTCTTCCCCACGAGCTGCTGCAGGAAATCACCGGATTCGCTTCACAGGATCCTTCTGATAATCTCCACCCTCCAAGTTAATCAATTAATGAAGCAAGACTGGGTTTGCCTTACTGAGCAACATACAGACACTAGGTCACTTGAAGGTTGCCCGTTCTCTCCTGCTATAGGGCCTCCCAAATAACAACTGCCCATCCAAATTCAGCTTTTTTTATTCATTCAAAGCTGTAGGAATACACTCAGCCCTTGACAATGCCAGCTTGCATGATGAAAGAGCAAAAGTAGTTTTGAGGCTGCAGAATGCCTTCCCTGGGTTTCCATGGAAATACATGTGGGAAGGGGAGGGGGCTTCACTGATGGCAATGCTGCTGCTTGGTGGAAATGCTTTAAAGCCGGCTGCATGGGACTGTGCACCAGAAAAAAATGTGTTTTACTACTACCACTATAATTCTGCCTGCACTTACTTTCATTTTCACCAGATTCCATACAGCTGAAAAGCACAAAACTGCTACAAGATGCTGGGGGAACGCTGTTTGAAACAAACGTGCTGTAAGAGCCTCCAAAGAGGAGCTGAAGAACTGGAACTTCATTTACATATTCGAATTTGCACAGATAGGAATAAATGCTCAATTCCAATTAAACACTGGTTGAGAAAGATGAACCTGTTGCAGAGCTGAGGCTGTAGGAAGGATGACTAGTTTCAGGAAGGCTCAATATGGAGCATCAGCTTATCATTAAGATGCAGGGCAGCATTTCTGTTACGCACAATTATCAGGCAGAGTATGAAACAGATCACCCCAATGATTTTGCTGTTGTTTACAGAAATGAGAACAGCCCATCAGCAAAAGCAGGGCAGGCACTGCAACGCCCTGCTCCAGGCTGCTGCCTCACTGAGATCCCGACTTCATCCACTGCAGTGCTCCCCTCGCTGGGTCTGTCAGCATTCCCATTAAACGTCAACTAAACTAAGACAGTAGTAAGACAGTAGTAAACTGTAGGCTGAAGCCTGCAACCAAAATCCTGGCCAGGATGGCCAATACAATTTCATCAAAGTGATTATATGTGCTACAAATCTAATTTGTATCAATTCAAGAGCTGCTAGGTACAGTGACATTAACGCAGTGCTTCTGACCAAGTGCAAAACTCACTGTCCAATATTTGCCACAAAGCAACAGCAACTCCACAGACATCAGTTTACCTTAACTATTACTAATGCATTTCACTTTTGTATGTGAAGAAGTCCCCATGCACCATCTGAATACACAGGAACTGCTAAGGGTTTTTTTAATAACAGTTCTTGAACAGCATTCCACCTTGGCACATTAGTCAGCCCTCCTCACTCCTTGGAGGACACCAAGAAGCCTGCATCACCCAGTAGACCATTTTGGGTTTTCAAGCACAGCTGCTACGGGCAATCCACTCCAAATTCCATGACATGTTCACTTATTTCCAGTGGGCTTGCTTAAAAAGCTAAGTCAGGAAGAAGGGAACCAAGTTGTGGGCCACACAAAAGGACAGACATGGGTAGAGCTGAGGTGAGGACACCGTAACAGTCACAAGCCAGCTGGGCACTAGGCAGCAAAAAGCCTCTCTGCAGAACCCCAGAAGTGACTGCTGCCGTGGCTGCCCCAGCCCCAGAGCCTTCTCCTCATCTCCCCAGAGACACCATTGGGGTTCCAGTACCCCTCGAGATGTGCCAGATACCTCCCTCCACGTGGGCCAGGGAAGAACTGGTGAGAGAAATAGCCTAAGCTGGATTCCTTTCTGAGTAACACAGCTTTTGTAAGAGCATCTTTCCTTTGAGAGAAGGGGAAAAAAAATAATAAAATGAAAAAATGTTTTCCCCAACATCATCTCAGAGCAGGAAGATGAAGTAATATTACATCTATACATATACCATGCCTAGAAGACATACTGCAGGTACAGGAGTGGAGAAACCCCAGCAGGAACATAGTCCACCTTCCTACAAAGCAAGGAGCAAACAGCCTTATCCACATATTTCTGGTTTTCTCTGCAGCCAAACAGGATTTAAACATTTCTTTACCAGGCCACAAATCAAAAAGTGTAATACAAATAAACCAAAATCGTACTTATAGCATCACAATAAAAGTAAGTTTTGCTGACGACATGGTACCCAGCTCACTCCGTGTGATTTTTCTGTGCTCCTGCAGCTGCCCCCACCATCACAGCTTTAGAACCACTAAATTTCACTCAAAGAGAATCCCAATTCCTATGCAAACTGTGAGCAGAGCTAAATCTGCCAATGCAATCCCAGCAAAACACTGCGTTTGCATTGGCAAAAAACTGCTACAAACAAGTGATGGGGAAGGGTTAAAATGCTGAAAAATCCAGACAGCCAGACACCAGAATAGCCCAAGGGCCGCAGGGGGAGCAGAGGAGCAGGGGGGCTGGCCGGGCCTGTTCCCAGGCACATCCCCTCACCCCAGCACCAGCTTCCCACTGTGCATGCATCAGCACAGGTGGGGGGCCTGATCTGGAGCAGCTCATGCATCCATTGCCCAGCTGGTGGCTGCCAACCTGATGGCTTTGCCCACTTGCCTCCTCCTTTCCAGGGACCTGTCTATTTGGTGAATGACTTTTGAGGAAAAATGAAAGGAAAAATTAAAAATAAATCCTTCTGTATCTCTTTGCCCCTTTTATCAACCTGCTCGGAAATGAGCCCCCAGCCACCCAAGCACCGGGGGCAGAGAGAAAACTGCATAACCTGCACTTCTGCAGGAAACCAGGTTAAAAAGCCACAATGTCGACTACCAAGGAAGTTCAGTGAGATCAGTGGAATCCACATGGGAGCAGCTCAGATGTACTGTTCTTTCCTTTAAAAGGTAGCCTGCCAGGGAGAGACAAAGGTAACAACCAAAGCACAGTGCAAGGCCAAGAAATTGCAGGCATAGCATATATTGTTTATCAAAAGTCAAAGAATATGTACAGATATGTACACATTGATACGTATATAAAAATCACACATATCCACATGTCTGGAAAGGATAATCAGCAGGTTTCTTCAGAGACTCCCTGAATAAATAAAGAAGCATTCCTGGTTTAGGCTTTCTAACAGCTAAACAGCAATAGACTCTTACCAGCCTACACTCCTGGGATTAAGTGGCTAATACCAACATAACATACAGACCATACCTACATCTCCTAGTAACAAGGCAAGATATCAGATGTGCAAAGCTGAGGGGAAAAAACCCAACAGATTTTAGTCTTTTATTGAGGAAGGCTAAATGGAACAAAAATGACACGTGAATGGCTATCTATTATTGTGTGATCCTCCCGTAATCTTCTTGACGCTTTTTATTATAACTGCTCACAAGCAAAGAACTGAAGAATTAATGTCCCATTTGCTGGTAGTTCATAGATTATTGACAACCTCTTGATGGAAGAAGAGGTTATTAAAAAAAATAAATAAATAAATAAAAGAAAAAGGCCATTGTTAAACTAACGCTTCAAATCATGTACACAACGAAACAGGGAACAAGGAGACACCTGCTGTTTGGTTACTCTTCATTTAATACTGACAACTACTTTCACCTGCAAAAGAAACAAAGGAAAACCCTGTCAGCTTGCCTAACTGCAACGCTGTGTACGTAATGCTGGCTCCTGAACCGCTGTGTATCAATAGTATCAGTAGCTGCATGCAGAAAAAGAAAAAATCTCAAACCCCCCAGAAGATGCCACAAAGCACCCATCCAGTAGCACCCATCCAGTAGCACCCATCCAGTAACACTGTACAACAGAGGCATAGTTTTAATGGAATAACAACATTTGAATAACCATCAAAAACTCTACAATTATTAATTTGCCTGAGAGCCACACAAGCACACTGGGTAAATACATCATAGCTTCCCAAGTTGAACAACTACAACTGAAACAGTCAGCCAGTTCATGAAAGTGGAGATACACAGAGGAACACACAGGGACTGTCTGGGGTTTGCAATGTGTATTTTACCATTTTCTCCTAAGCAGAGCTGGCTGTGTGGGCAAACGGACACCCCAGGAGGCTTTCTGGGAGCCATGCAGGTTTTCCACACATTCTAACCCAGTCCAAGTCACCAGAAAGGAAGCTGAAATGATTTTTTCAGAAGATAACTTTACTACAGGGGCACTGCAACTGTAAATGACGACTGTTCCAACCCACTTGGAGTTTCCTTGGTGGCATTAAGCCAGAAATGGGTGTTTATCACTGTTCAGTGGCAAGATAAAGTTTTGAAGACCTAATAGATTTTGAGAAAATTGAACTAGCTTTGCTGTCAGTCACCTGTGCTGCCAAAATACATTCCTTTTTGAACTTAGCAGCTTTGCTGTTTTAGGCTTAAACAACCTAAACAGAAAATTTTGCCCTGGTCATACAGATTTCTGCAACCTATTTTAGATACTTCCTTTAGGATCCTGTAGGAAAAAGAAAGCGAAAGGTTTAAATCACTTGGAAGGTAAAACTGGTGTCAAAAGACTTAAGTCTCAAATAGCTTCAGCTACTGAAGTTTGCTAATTCTTCTTAAAAAAATACATATATTCTGCAATAAAACTACGTGAATGGGTCTTTATAAGATATCTTTGATACAACCATTTCACTCTGCATGTTCAATAAAGGTATTAAATTTCATTGTACTAGTAATAGATTATTATTTCCATTAACATCAACAACAGACAGGCAATGCTGAGGATTACCTGAAGCAGCAAATCCTAAAGACAGACTTTAAGCCCAGGGCTGCATGTCACCAGGGTGCTCTACTCTAAAACCATGCCAGGGAGTGTCAGGAGAAAAGCAAGACCCGACCAGCAAGAAGTGAGAAAAAGGGGGAACATGGTCAGTCCTGCAAGTCCAACTAAATGAAACCTATTAAAAACAAATCTGAAAGGTGTGAAGTACCTTTATCCATTCTCATTTTCTGTCCATGGTCAGCACAGGCTTTAAAAGTAGATAAAACTTACTTGTATGAAGTCACTGATTTGAGCTTTTTAATTTCTTCCAAAACATTTAAATAAGAGAAACAAAACTGGAAAGCAGAAACAATAAAATGTGACATGCATATTTATTCACAGTTGTCTCTGCAATTTCCAATTTGGTTTTTATCAGGACAAACCCCTATGGTCTCACTTCCTCCAGTTTCCAGCAAAATTCATTATTAAAACACAAGAGTTTTAAATAGACCATGACTTCACCCAAAAAACAAAGATAGCCTTTGTCCAGGGGAACCAGTTGTGTACTTTGAATGGTGCATAACATTAAACAGCTTCAGCAAGAGCAGGAGCCAGGCCAAATCTTTTAAAATTTTTGATACATATAATTCTTCTTTTTTATATACACACATGCGTACATATATTTTATATACACATATATACACACACACATTCACCTTGACAATCATTCCCTCTAACTACAAACTCTCAAAGTGGTATTTTGCCGCTGTTATACTAACTTTCCATAATTTTATGCATCATCTGTTTAAGAACAACAGGAATGGAAACTTATTCACAAATAATACATCAACGAACAATATTTTTCCAAAAATTCCAATCTCTGCTGCCACAGCAGGCAGTGCAAGACAGCGACATACTATTAGTGCTCAGGTCTGTAAAGTTCTGATATCATCCTGATAACACAAAAAGTCCAGCAGTAAAGACAGCCAGGAAAATGCCCACATGTACTTATTTTGCCAAATCCTAAGATGGGCATTTAAGGCATGGATCCTTTCCAAAAGGGCAAACTGCAAAGAGACACCTTCATTAGAGGCTTCATTTTCTAAAGCTACTTTCATTCATTCTCCTGCCAAAGCCTAGACACAGTCGGTCCTCCAGAATCTCATCCTCCCCATGAAATAAATAAATGAAGATAAACCCACACCTCCAAAACACAGCAGTTGTCCCCGTTGACCCTCCCCTAAGTGATCATGGTCATGGTCTCCTCCATGCAGCTCTAAAGCTGGACACACAGTTTGGAGGTGCTTTGAGGAGTGCAAGAGAAAAGTGGGAAGAGAAAGAGCAATGAAGAGAATCAGTCTTTGCAATTACCTGAGGATGTGGATACATTTGATGAAGGTAACCTTTTTAGAAGATTTGGGATGGGGAACACCAGCCCTTGCTCTTGGTGAGAGCACTTTCATAGCAGCTTGTTCCAGTGTCTAACCAGAGTCTAACTTTAATTTTATAATTACTACAAAAGCACTTAACAATCCCCGAAGAAAGCAGAGCCCAGAGAGACAGGCACTGTACAAATACTTACCAAAACAAGACTTTGTTCACAGTCCAAACAAAGAATGCTTGAAAATGAAAGGAAAAAGAGGAAAAAGGAAATGTTGCCAAGGTTTCCTAGCAAGAGCAGCACTGGAGCAGACTCCTGGCCAGTGGTCATCCTGCCTAGCTCCCATGCCAGGGCTGCCTCTCCCCCCTCATAGCTAATGAGTTGCTAGCACCAGTTCAGGGGAAAAAAGAAAAAAAGTAAATGGGAGCCTTTGTTTTCTCATTCGCCAAAGTAAATAAATGAAGTTCATGTATTCTGCATGCATACACCTCCTCCCTGTTCCACGGGAAAGGCAGGGAAATTCTTGTGGGATTCCCCTGCTAACATACTGGTAGAACATCACTGGTGCTGCAGAAAGCAAATCCATACATTAGCCATGGCCCAGTGCAAACAGATTATGCAATTCTGTGGAGGGGAGGGGGAGAGGACACCCCACTCCACCGCCCAAAACCCCACCAAAATAAAATAATAATTAAAAAAAAAAAGGAACACACAGAGAATAGACACAACGCAAAAAAGTTGGTTTTTTGCAAGAAGTACTAAATAGAACACATTATTCTACCACACAGATCCTCTGCACTGGGCAGCAAGTATATTTGCAAAGTCGTTCCGTTCGAAGACTGAAATCAGTGCTTCCAAGCAGAACTTCAAGTCTTTCAAAGAACATGCTTCCTCTTCATGCTGTGGTGAAGCAGGGTCATTCCACAGTTGCCATTACAAGGTTTAATGTTTGAAAGGTCTTGTCCTCTACTAAAAATTGCTTTTAAAGGTATTGGTTGGTCCATGGTAAAAGGCAGGCAGGCCCATACATAAATTTATATCAAAGTAAATTTATGCAGAACAGAAACTGTATTTCTATAAGGATCTATATGCAAATATGGGATGCTACAAACAGAGACCAATTCTCATCCACATGCCAAAAAACCAACAGTCTTAGTCAAAGGAAATGAAAAGTTTAACTGAATTAATTTAATTGAATCAGCAGCTACTTTTTATGAATAAAGGTGACAGAGCCCAGCATTACAATGAGGGTGGTAAAATCTTAGCACAGGTTTTCCTGTGGTGGCCACTCAAGGCCAGGCTACATGTAGTTCTGGGCAGCCTTATCTAGTTGAAGATGTCCCTGCTCAATGCAGGGGGGTTGGACTGGATGAGATTTGAAGGCCTCTTCCAACCCAGACCATTCTGTGATTCTATGATAATAGGAGAGTCTCCTCTACACTGGTTTCCAGCTCAGTACAAGCACCTCCTGCCAGAGCAGTTAGAGCACTGCACTGCCTCCCTCCAATTAAATACCCAACTGGACTCAGAGCTCTGCTGCTTTCTCTTACTCCGTTTCCAAATCAATTCAGAAACAACAGAAATGGTGATGGACAAATTACTCTGCAGAAATTTGCACAGCAACAGAGACCATGATTATATTTGCAATTTTAGTATGACTATCACTCCACTTTCTGATTTATAAAAAAAGGTTTTGCATGATTCTATGTAAAGCTTTATTCTGCAGCTTTTGCAATTATCTGTACATGTGTATGCTTTCATGTAAAACAAAGCAAAGGTTTTTTTCTTTCTTTTTTTTTTTTTTTTTTTTTTTTTTTTAATTTTCCCCTTTATTTTATCCTTGGCTGTAAAGAAAAAGGCTACAATTCACTCAATTGCTCGTTTCTCTACCAGGCTCAAGAGGTACAAATGACCTGGTTTCCTTGCCAGGAACCAGCAGCAGCACACTTGCCTAGCATGGCAATCAGTGCAGCCTGCTCCACCATGGGAAAAGTTAAAACTGTAGGGATACAAATTAAATAAATAAAAAATAGAAAAAATCTGGCCATTCCTATTAATGTCTGCACTGCATCGATCAAAAATCAGCACCTGCACATGGACCTGTAAAATTACACTCAACTCAAGCCTGTCACTTCTAAAGCCTTCATCTTGGATTTCAGGATATGTTCAATCATAATTAATCAGACTTTACTGATTTATTATACAAAAGACTTTACAAAAAAAAAAAAAAGAAGAAAAAACAAACAAAAAACCCCAAAACTCAAAGCACTTCGTTAAGTAACATTTCTATTGACATGAAATATATCTATTACAGAAATCCACTCACCTCCTGGCTAAGATTTAGCAGGTTTTTGCTTAAGGGAACCAGACAAAGAAATACGAATCAATGGACTGAGTGCTTCAACCTCGGAGCCAGCTGCCACTCTGCAGCATCCCCACGAGCTGCTGGGCATTGGTGTTCTGAGGACCATGGCTCCATGACCAGAGTTCAGCCTGAGATGCTTTGGAGCCAGCACAAGTTCAGTATTTGCAGGAAAAGGATTTACTTTGTTCTCTTATTTTTCAAATAGCCATGAAACTACATCCTGGCTTGAGGAATAAATTACCAGGCCCTCTTGTCTTGTACAAACTTGCCTCTTTTATGGTACCCAGGGCTTCTATTTTGAATGTTGTTCTTTTAAGCACAGTCTCTTACACGGGTTTAAACGTTTGGCACAAGAGAGTCAAAAGAGTTCTTTGTTCTAGCTTACTGCCAAGAGGTTTGAATTTGCACTTATTATCATTTGTTTCGTCCATACTAATGACATGGTTTAGACAAACATTTGGCAATGCACTCTTGGCTCAAGAAACTCATTTTCTCAAGGAAATATCTTTCAATACTGCTAAATGAATATGAAAAAGGTGAAAAGGTGAGAAACTACTACACCGATTACAGAACACAACGCATCTTGGACCTGTCAGAATAAAGGGAAAAAAGAAGTTGGACAAACCTAAGTGCAGTGAGGAAAGGCAAAACACCATATTCAAGAAATCCCTGGGTTCCCCACAATGGGAAGATGTGCCAAAATCACACAAACCACCCAAGCCCCGGGTGATCTTCACCAGCACTAACCCAAGCTGCACTGAAGCTCCTTACGACTGCTGCACTCTTCTCCAACCTGTAAAACATGATTTTCCGCACAAGTAAGCTCAAGTTCACATTACGCCAAATATTTTGTTACCTTTCAAACTTTACCGCCTTCTGTCTGCCTTCAGGATCTGTTCAGATCCTCTTTAATCAAAAAGAAAATGAAGGTTTATGCACTATCTTCTGTTCCCTTCAGTAGAGCACCTTGAGATTCTGGATTTCTTTTTAAAGAAACAAGTTATGTTGATGTCAGGGAGTCTTTAACTCTTGCAGCAAGCTGGGCAGAGTGGATGGAGCCTCTAGACTGCTATTACTGGTCCCCCTAACACACTGTGACGGAGCTCCTCCAGAGCCTCACAAACACCCAGTAACTGCATCTCAGGCAGCAATAATCTGCTGTAATTTATTAAGCTGAGCTTCAATGATGTTTAATCAGGGCTGAGGTTGATCATCAATAAATCTGTCATGGTCCCTTAACTCTACTTCTAATTAGGGATGCATAAACTCCCATCATGTAATTTCAAACCTCTTTTGAACACAGTTTAAAAGTGCAGCTTGTCTGGAATTACTGCTTTATCTTTTCAGTATTTAATTCTTTAGTAGGGTTTTGAGACAAAACTGAAGAGTAACAAAAGAGTTGACCATAACAATTCTAAGAAAAGAAAAAAAAGATTGAAAATGAAAAACAAAATATTTGGGTAATAGGGAAGGGTAAGAGCTGCAAGGAACATAATAAATGCATACTATGGCCTGTAAACTATCTCATCCTTGCATAGCTTTTGTGCCATCTGACGTGCAATTCCTCTATTTTAATACACTGCCCAGGTATGAAGGGTGGAGGAAGCAAAAATGAAAGAGAGAGGAGGATGTGTTTTTAGTCTGCGCACATGATAAAAGACAAAGGGAAACTGAGATTTAAATTAGAAAGGAATCATATAATTCTATTTTGCCCACCCTCCAAACAAACTTCAGTGTTTCTCCTGACATTTAAGAGCTTTCCAAGCTGCGTTTGGCACTGTCCACCTCTCATCTAAATGGAGGTAACGTGACAGTCAGATCTTGTAGCATCTCATGCAGACAGACCACAGAGCTTTACAAATAACCCATTCTTAACTATATTTCCAAACTGATCCCAGACCAACCCTCTGACTGAACTGGACAACATCTGAACTTCTGTCTAGGCTAACGACAACGTACATCACCTGAAAAATGTAGAATTGTGTACGTGCAAAAGTCAGCTTAAATCCTACAACCATAAATAAAATATTGTTCATTTACATTGAACTCTACAAACCTGGACCTTAACTAAAGGAATTGATAGGCTGACAGCCAACACAGCTACCCATGGACACTTTCTTTCAGCTCCAGCAGCTCCTAATCCAGGGCTGAGAAGCAGCCCTCCAGAAGACATCCATCCTGCTGCTCCAGCCTGCTCTCAGGAAGAGCCTACAGCTCTACATGTTGAGTATTTCTCCTCCTGTTTTTCTTCCCTACAATCATTTAGAAAGAAACTTATTGCTAGGCCAGGTCACTATCCAGAAGCAATTCTACAAGCCTCCTCTGTATTCCCTTCAATTTAAGGAAGTGGAAACCTACAGGGTGGGCCACATAGCATCAATCTGCAGCTCCTTAAAACCCACAGCTGTAAACAGACAGACAACACAATATTTCCAGCCATGAGCCTGAAACAAATTCCTGAGCAAGGGTCCACTAATGAAAATGACCCATCCCTGTTTTTCCCCAGATTAATGTTAGGACAGATTTCAAACACAGGTGGACTTGCCAACATCTAAACTGCAGTATCACTAACTAACTGATCATGGATTTTACCAGAGGAATTCAGTTGTCCTGTCAAGAATGTGTGGAAGTCTGTGAGCTACACAGATTTATAAACAGAATAGATTCAAGACTTATTTTTAAACATCTGCTAAGCAGACAATCCCCAGGTTTTCAGCAAGAAACATCATTCCCCTTCACTTCTGTTCTGCAGATTTTTTGTCCTTTACCAGTTGTCCAGAAAGAGCACAATAGCTTATATTGCATTAAAAAGGACAACGTAGACTAGGTTTAACAGGTGGGGGGAGGGGGATTGAGTAACATTTGCTAAAAATTAAAACAACAAAAATACTGGCACTGAATCTGATATTCCAAATTTTCCCCATAAAACCTTAAGCTCTTCAGACAGCTCATTGGAAAACGTAATTTCAAAGAACAAAATACAGCAGCAAGTCCTCAGGACTGTGAGGACATCCCTGCATATGGAATCCCCCAGCTCCAGCAGTGAAGCCAGCAGCCAGAGCACACCTCGGGTCCCCGAGACCTCCATGGGTACTGCCACATTTCCTGAACCTGGGGTGCTGAGTACGGTTAAGTGTAAAGCATTTTAGAGGAATTACATCAGATGTCACCATCTGGTATTTCTCAATCAGGCAAAAAATGACCAATTTTCTACTTCAGTCAATCCTGTACATTTCCCAGATCCTGGGACTATAACCCGATGTGTCAGATTGCAAATGCCACTGTTAAAGGTCTGCACACACTGTGGCTCCTTTAATCATCACAAACGGCATCAAGAGCAACAAGAATGTCAAGTGTCTCCAAGAAGGTCACTTGAACCACTAACGTCACACCATAGCCACATAAAGCAAAAGTGTTTCCTGGGACCAAGGGCCTCAAAGCAGATCCTTTGCTGAGCAATGCAAACCAGCTACTCAATAAATAAGAAAAGAAATACAAATAAGTTACTTGGAAAGCAAGTAAGGCACAGCCACAAGTTGATGTTTTTCACTGGAAGAAGTAATATAGTTTGCGTGCTAGGTGCTCAAGTTATGTTATTTCAAAGACAGTATCAGTAAGATGTTAGGTTAATCTTAAAGCTTTTGATTAAAACATCACTGAGGTACATTACTTCCAAAAATTGCAGCGCAACTGATCACACTGCTTAGGCACAGCGCCCTAGTAATATCTTCAGCAGAGAGTAAAGAAAAAGACGTGAAGAGCTGCAACAAAACAAGTTATTTGGCAGAAGGGAGATTACTTCATATAAATTTATGCATTCTACCCATGAACCACCCACCAGCCCTTTTTGCACATCTGTAAGCTTCCTAGATACTACACGGTTGGAACTGGAATAGCCAAGTACAATGCATCTCTAATTATGAGCTGCTTCTCAGGATGAACAGCAGCGAGACAGTTACACATTACAAAGGTCTTGCTGAAGTAACTACCATTTGAGCATGGAGATGTGGATGTGCACCCCTCCAGGATCTGTCCAAAGGGATCGAGCCCCACTTCTCCCAGCACTTGCTCACCCCAAGTTCAGTATCTGATGGCATGAGTCCAGGTTGATAAAAAACATCTCCCAAGACCCTTTGCAACATACTATTTTATTGACTTTAAAAAAATAAATACTTCTACAGCAATATTCTCTGGTTCATTTGTCTACTCTGTTTCCTATATACACAAAAATACACACAGGAGATGTATGCTAACACCAGAGTTTTAATCCTCTGACTTGTCACATAAGTGTTGTAAAGGGAGTTCAGCTCTGCACTGGTACAAAACAGAATAACCTTCCCTTGGGTTTACAGTACAGCTTGGTTTGCACGGACAGGTCTGTGGCTCAAGAACATTCTGCATTGACAAAGCTGTGTCTGAACCATTTACCTATTTTCAATTACTGTCAATATTGTGGTGGAGCCTGCAAAGACACCAGGACTTCATCACACAAAAGGATGACAAAAATACTTCCATTCCAATAAGCTTAACAGTGTAAGAATACACCCTTAAGAATGTCTTTCCTCCTACCATTAACCTCTCTTGAAGAACAGTAACATGTCTAGTAACAGGGCGTCAGAACATGATGATGATTGTGGGTTTATCTGCAGTTTTGTTCAAAACTTGTATTAAAAAAGTCTCCCTTCAATGTCTGTTTTCTTTTGAGCACATTGGAGAAGGCCAAGTACAGCATATAAACATTTCTAATACACACAACTGAAAATTTACATTTTGGAAATAAAATGTTCTGAATTTTTCTATTTTTCTGTATCAACAATGGAATTTCAAATGCAAGATCATTCATCTTTTCATCTTTAAGCACCAAGTGTCATCTGGTGGATTGACACAGAATTGCACTGAAAGTAAGCTTTCCTTTGAGCAAATCTTACTAGAAAAGTAAAACTAAACAAACTAAGCAGAGATAATATTTACATAGGACCTCAGAGATGCAAAGAGCAGAAGTACAAACCTCCATCAGGTGCATGGGTTTAGAAGAGGATCAACTATAAGCTTCTCATAACACATCTAGAGATCTGATGGCCTCACCTCACTGAAATTTGACAAACTCAAGTTACTTGTGACTTACTGTCCAAAAGCTACCAAAAAGCATTCAGAAAGCTACTAAAAAGCTGTATGTTTCCAGCACAGACATCAAGAAATCCTTAGTCAAATTACTTCTGCCTTAATCAATGCCAACAAGCATGCTGCAATGTTTTAAATAAAAGAGCAAATATAAAACTAGAAAACAAACTTCCTATTTTTCTTTTGTGCCTTCTCAACACACATTCTGGTCTCTTCTCTCTAAGCCAAGATTCACTACCTCTGACAAAAACAAAAAAAATACATCTCCTTTCTTATCACTGAAGAGAAAGAAGTAAGAGGCTGAGCCAGAAAGAGAAGAGAGACTACAACAACCTCCTAATGGAGCTAAAGAGAAAGAGAAAATAAGAAAGAAAAGTAAAAGCCTTTACCAGGATCACCACCAAAAGATTAACTTCTATCAGTTTTAATGCTTCTACTATGAAAGTAACTACCCCTCCCCACCCTCATTCCCCCAAATGTATTACTTTAAAGATACTGATTTTTAAATATGTAATTAGCAAACCTGGTAAATAAATAGGGCAGATGCCTTTGGGAAACCAAGATTTTAGAAAGAAGAATGTTAATCAAGTTTTAAGGTAGAAAATCAACAGTATCTTCCTGAACTTTTAAACAATTTCAGCTGTGGAAGATCACAGCTATCAATGGAACCGAAATGACTTTTAACTGTTTGAAACCACTGAAAATCTGATTGCTGGAGAAGGCAAACCAGGCACCACAACTTGGCTCTGCTTGTCAAGGTCTACGCAAGTTAGACTTCATTAAGTTCAAGTATTAATCCAAAACTAACTTGATGAGAAAAGTACACTTTTTGGACACAGAATCAATCCACTCTTGATGCTCCTTTCTGTGTGGGATCAAAGGTTTGGACAAAAAATACTGAGAAGACTCAGCTGGGGAACAGCCCCACCGAGCTGGCTGTCCAGCCCTGCTGTGCAGGGTTGCAGTGGGGCTGATGATGGATATGTCACCAATCCCACTTCAGTCCTGACCAGAGAGATCCTTTAAAGCCAGTCTCCCTATATGCCTTACCCTACTGTGTTTTGGCTTGTAGCTCTGCAGCCTGGGAGCATATGACCTGGATATGATTCAGAAGAAACAGAAGAGGCATTTAGTGAGTGCATCTAGCACCTAACAGCAGCTAACATGCATTCAACCCACAGGGCCTACCTAGAGCTGATCTAATTAATGTAAAAGACCATCAAACAAACACAGGGCAGATGTAGGGTCCTCAGCAATGTCTTCCTTCTGTAGACCCACTTTTCTAGGCCACATTTATTGCTGATGCAGACATAGCTGACTTCAGCTATTTTTCTTTTCTTTGATACTTTGAACCTAAATAAAGCCTACTACTAAACATTAAAAACTAAGAATAATATGGACCATACCAACTGGAACTGCTTCCCACTCCTGAACCAGGAACAGAAATACTCCCAACGTTGTTTATATGCCTCACTTACTAACCAAATCAAGTCCTCCCCTAAACCTGACACAAGAGAGAAGGCAACCACTGCGGCATTTATTAAAATAAAGCCCAGGCTGGTCAGGAGGAGGCAAGAGCAAGCTTCTCACCAGGGGTTTCTAACAGGCAGTACCCACTGGAAAAATATTTGTGAGGGACTGCTCACCTCTGCATTCCAAGTCACAGCTGCCACTGATAGATGCCGATGCCACAGAGAGCCAGCTGGTCCATCTGGCTGCAAGGGAGACCATGCGTTCACACACTCCAGTTCAAGTTGGAACCTCAAAGGTTACCCAAAACACCAACAGACCAGTTCGTGGAAAGAGCAGCCTGGCTGGTAACAAGCTAGCCTAGATCTGAACCAAGCTTTTGAGCAGCCTTAAAGCTGCAACTCTGAAAGTCCAGGAAAGTTTTCCACTAAGTTCAAATAACCTAATCCTCTTTTTTTTTTTTTCTTTCCATACTCCCAATGAAGTCCTCAACTGCCCCAGATGAGGTAAGGAAGAGACAAAAAAGCTTCAACAGATTAGAGGTAACAAAGCCACAGATTAGAGGAAACAATCTTATTCTGAACTTCCTCGACAGCTGCCAGAAGTCCAACTGAGCTCACGAAGACCAAAAAGCATTACCTCAATTCAAAGGTAGCTGATTCACAGTCAGATTACATTGCAAGTACTGTATACTAACATCTAAAGGTTCAGTTGTTTAAATTATACAGTGTAAATCAGCACTGGAAACAGGGTAAGTTTCTGGTTCTCCTGATTAAAAACTTTCAAGCAACTGAGTGTAAACATGGTCTGCCTAATTGCAGAAAGAAGTCACTTAAGCAGCACCTCACCTTCCAGTAACCTCCAGTTTCATGCCCAGTTGCTTCTGGATGAAATCTAACAATACTTAAGGCAACTAAGGAGACTAAAATATTAAAACAAACAAAAAAATTAGTAAATAAGTATACTGCCCACGCATGTACCCCTGGTGCTCCAAGGTCCTTGCTATTAGTCCTAGGAGGATAAAAAGCTCTTAACTCTGCATGTATGATAAGAGGAGCCCTCCTCCACAAACTGCAGTGCAGCAATGATGCCAGAATCGAGTTGCGTTACGGCTCAAGGCACCAACATGTCTTAACACAGTGCCAAGTAAAACCACTTCAATGCAGTGTCTTCATACCCCATTAGGGATTGCAAACCCTATGTTTAGGGGCATGGAAAGACACTGAGAGATTTACGAGAATTAGCATGGCTATATCTAGAGTTTCCTACAACACCCACTTTTTCCAGGGGAGATCTGTGGTCTTCTGAGGACTCAATTAAATGCCAGTTTATGCACTACAAACAGATATAACTCTACCACGGCACCAGCTGCCAGCTAAAGAAATCTTCTCCTGACATACATCTTACAGATTCTTTAAATATACATCTTCATAGTGGTGCCTTTAATGTTGGTGCCAAGTGTGCTGTCTGCCAGCACAGTAGTAACTCAGGCTTGCAATGGTGGGGAGGAAGAGGGTGAAGCATTACTAAAACTATTTAACAATTAGGAGTTTCCTGCAACACCAGTAGAGCACTGGTGAACCGCTGCAGAAATGCAGAAGATGCTTTTCTTCTCTTAGCCATGCTTGTCTTCTTGATTAGGCAGTATAAGAGACACCAAGACAAGTTCTGCTACCACTGTGACTTCCTGCAAGACACCAAGAATTGCTGCAGAGCCAACAGTTTAGAGTATTCCCCACAGAAAAAGATCATCGCAAATCTCTGCTTTGACAGAACCCAAACCCTCTCACTTTTCAGCATCCAAGCTTTGACTTTTCCCACTGCCTTCATTAAGTATATATGCAACCCCCTGTGCCAATGATCCTAAACCATCTCATATTCACCACAGGAATGACAGATACCTTTGACTGCTGCAAACTGCCCTCATCTCCCAAGTGCAAAATAATCTGGCCTTTCTAGATGTACCCATGTTCTTCATAAGCAGAACTGCAAATGGAGTCTCATTGACTCATTTCTATCAGAATGAACTCACACTCATCTCACAAAGAGGAAAATGAAGGGGAAAAATAAAAAAGTTTTCTTCCTACTTTTATTTTCCCATTGGAACAGAGGGGTGTAACAGACAGCAAATATTTGTCCCTGTCATTTCCTGCTCTTATTGACCAAAGTCTGTCATCCCACCTAAACGATAAAACCCGTTATCAAGCCTGTAATTACAGAGTAGAAAAGATAGTAGAAAACAACTTACAATAGACTGGGGTTTTCCTAATGATATTGATACGTACAGGAAAATCTTTAACTGTTAAACACCCTAGATCTTAAATGATGTTGTTATTTTATAATCTGTATCCTCAAACGCTTTTTAAAATAATCTAAGTCTTACCCAGCATCTGAACATAAAGCAGGGAAAACCTGCACCATGACTTCCAGGGAACTCTTGAGTTTGGTTCAGGTCTCTGAGCATACCTAATGACCTAAACCTGAGCAAAATACCAGTTGTCTTACAAAGTTGGATGTAGTTGCAAGGAAATATACTGAATCCTTTTGAACTCAGAAGAATCTTTTTTTTCCCTGACAAGACACTGGTAAATATTTTATCTTCTGCTGTACAGGGTCTGCTTAGTATTGCAGGCTGCCTAAAGCACTAAAAATCGAGTATCAATGCTTGTTTTTGAAGTGTCATCCCACTAAGTATGACTGTGCAGAGAGTAGAAAGCATTTCACTGTTAAGAATAATCCTGGCCACATGATGTAAGAGTATGGTACACCCTAGCTAACAAATACTGCAAGCCCACTTTTAACAGTGCATTAGCCAACCAGAATGCAGAAGATAACCTTCCTTTCCTAGTGGCAAATCCATCCAGGGATCTGGCAACATATAATGCAAACTAAAGTTGAGCTCATATTGCCAAGCATCTGCTGTTTGCTCAGAGGCACTTAATCATGTATACAACAGATAATGTTATTTTCATAGGCCTTCTTAAAAAAAAACCAACGCCCCCCAAAAAACCCAGTACTTGTAATACAGATTTTGCTGTCTTCCCAGTCAGCAGACCCTTAACTACCCTGACCATATCTCAGCCTACTTCACACATTCAGCCCCAAAGAGCCAGGTGCTGATTACCTCCAAGCTGGCTCAGCAAAAGACAGCTTATGGAGCACTGCTGGAGACTAGCAAACAGAAACTATTCAAATTTAATCAAAAATGGTTATTTTTACATGGTCAGTATGACAGAAGTTGAGGGTAGGAAGAAACTACGTTTGCATTAACCTTCTGTAATAGTTACTGTGCTGGGAATGGATTCAGAAGCAGGTCTGACTGATGGAGCACGAATCTGCTGGTTTGGAACAAATATGTAGAATACAATTGTCAGCACAGAAAAACAGCCCAGAAGGAAGTCATATTGCTGACTGCTCTCAAGAAGGGATTGTGCTGCAATTAATACAGCAAAGAAAAAATTAAATAAAACCAAAACCAAACTACAAAACGAAACCCAAACCAAAAACCACTTGAGATTTCATTTCAATAGTCAACAAAAACTGTAAATGTATTTAACTGGATTTTAGCCCTTACATTCAGACTACGTAGAGAAGAGACGGGCCTGTACAGGGTGGGCCTGAAGAGAGAGCAGCAACACCGCCCTGTTCAGAAGCTCCAGATACGAGATCAGGTATGTCAATATCTTTATTTAACACGCCATGTATTTCAGCCAGGGCACAGCACCAAATCTGTCATTATCCAACTTCTACAAACACTTCTAAGCACTCTAAAATTCTGCTTGTAAAAATCCACAGCTGAGTCTATGCTACAAACCATACATAAATCAGACTTTATCATGACTGCCATTAAATAAACGTAAAAATAACAATGCAGAAAAAACGCAGACTTCCAGTTTTTGTTGGGTTTTGTGTTGGGTTTTTTGTTTAAACAAACTAGCTCAAATCCTGCAATTGTGAATCCAGCAGGGAGCTCTGAAAAACACATTTAATAGATTTTAAAAGGAGAAAAAAAACCCCACCAGACACCACAGTTTCAATCAATAGCAGCAAGTTTAAATGAAGACGCTCCACACCATTTTGAACAGGACAGCTGGGTGCAGGCAGTGGGGACAAATTCAGGGTCCGTTAAGAGTCAGATAAAGGCATGGAACACTTCTTCATCACTGAAAACCAGATTCAATAAAAGTCCCAGCTAAAGCAGGAAATAGTAACAATCTACATCCAGCTTTCTGCATGTTCCTTACATAAAAAACTCAAACCTATTTTCTAAATGCAGTGCTTATGAAGAAAGATCTTGCAAATTACATTTATTTTATTCTGCACATAATATTCAGCACTAATTACACATTCATTCAACAGACACACTTCCACAAGTCTATTAACCAACCATAACACTACCTATAATAAAGAAGCACCATTTTAAGGAGAGCTCTGCCTATAATTTTAACAGCAACTTGAACATCACCACCAGTATTTCCAGGCCAGGCTCCCCTTTTGGATAAGCATTTTCCAAACAGATTCCCTTTCTCTAGGCATCTCCAGGCAGGCACTATGGCTGATTGACTCTAGTCCTGTACTGTTTATCCACTGACATTATAAGACATTCAAGAAGAATCAATACCCATGCAAAGCACTTCCTGCTCAGGCTGTTCCAACACAGCTTCACCTTACTCCATCTTCTGTTAATCCCTTTAAGCATGACCTCCCCTCAAGATGTCGCAGCAGAAGTGTCAGGGATAAAAATGTAAAATTCCTTTGCGTCATGTCTTTTAACAAAGATGACAAAAAATAAAAACCAGAGCACTCTGCATGCTCAGCTTCTAAGCAAAAAAGACAGTATTCTCTTCCATCATTATGGCAGACTGAAAAGTACTAACTTTGATTTTAAGGTCTGCCATATGCCTTTTCAGCAAGGGGACACCACTGCAATCATGCACATTAACTTAAAAAGACCTAAAAACACCACCAGATTTTCAAGTCTTAAAAAAACCCAAACAAAACTGAGATGGAAGTTACAGCATCAAGCTCCGCTTTAACTGTGTTCCCTTTGAAAATCCTACCCAACATCTTAAAAAGAGAATCTTCAATTATATTCCATGAAAAAAAAAAAAAATTTTGATGCTTTCAGTGCAAATGATGATTTTGCACTATTTTTAGAAACTAAGGCACGTGATGTTTAGACATTTTTAATATATTTCGAAAGAGGGATTGATCAGAGCTATAAATCAAGTTGGGGCTGTTCAGCCTGGAGAAGAGAAGGCTGCGTGGAGACCTCAGAGCAGCCTTCCAGTATCTGAAGGAGGCCTACAAGGATGCTGGAGAGGGACTTCATTAGGGACTGTAGTGATAGGACACTAGTCAGATAGACTAGTAGATAGACACAGTCCTAGGGGAAGTTCAGGTTAGATATAAGGAAGAAGTTCTTTACTGTGAGGGTGGTGAGGCACTGGCACAGGGTGCCCAAGGAAGTTGTGAATGCTCCATCCCTGCCAATGTTCAAGGCCAGGTTGGATTGAGTCTTTGGTGACATGGTTTAGTGTGAGGTGTCCCTGCCCATGGCTGGGGGATTGGAACTAGATGATCTTAAGGCCCTTTCCAACTGTAACTATTCTATTGAGTCTATGATTGTATGAATTTACTAATCAAATAAACATTAGATGAAGACTCATCTTCTTTATCCCCCACTACATAGTAAAATAAGAGAAAAACCCAGTTTTCAGTGTGTAGCTCCTCACAGGCAGGGCACCTGAGGGATTTCCTACAGGGTTGCACAGTTCTACAGAATGACAACAATGATCAATCTTGCTATTTGTCATACCACCACACCCAGAATTCTGCAAACTACACCCAGAGTACACTTGCTCAAAAGTCTGATTTAATACATAAGATCATTTTTTTTTACCACCACAAGATAGAGGAACATAAATTTTGGAGGGGGGACACAGGGGACGGGACAAGGAAACAGCGACACAGTATCAAAACTGCATGGACATGATCTAGCTGAACCTCAAGGTTTTGGATTTAAAATCTAAAAAACATCTTGGAAAGAGATGTCATCAGGAATATCCTGAAGGTACCAGAGATTTCAGTCGAGGTAAAAGATCAAGAACACTGAGAAATGGATAAAAGCAAGTGGAAGGCCAATGCTGAGCCTCCTCCGTAGCACCCAAGGGTTCCACACTCATCCTGAAGTAGGACAAACAGGTAACAGGACTCAGCAGGAGTCTGAGGCTCATCCAATGAAGCTAACGGAAAAAAATCAGGAAACAGGAGACAGGATAATCTAATGCATTTGGCAGATCTGGAATATAGTCTTAGCAGCTAATACCTGTGTGGCTGTGAGACTCAAGGAATGTAAATGCGAAAGTAGATATAGTGGAAATCAAATGTGCAGTTTAAGGCATTTAAGAGCATTTCACCAAGCCATTCCCGAATTACAGACACCCTTATGGCTCCTGGGTTTCCCATCCTCCACTAAACAGAACACAAGACATCACTCTATGGAGGCTCTGCTGCCATAATAATCATTAGGCAAGATCCTGCTCAATTTTCAACAGTGGTCTTGCTTGAAACCTAATTCAACAAGGATGGAGGAGAGAAAAGGGAACATCAAAATACTGCACACTGTACCCCAAATGGAGCAACTTATCTGCAGGTTTCTTACTGTTTTGGGAGTGTCAGCTTAAAAGCAAAATGCAACATTTGCCATGTACACAGTAGCGGGGAGGAACAGCACCTATCTCCCCAACTAAGTTGACTGTCAAAATCCAGTGGTTTAACACTTTGAACATCCAAGTAAAATAACGACACCACTCTGTATGTATTTTCTTAACCACTAGAAATGAACAACTTTTTTTTTTTTTTTTTATAAGATGTACCAACAACCCTAAATCTGTTACCAGACAGAAGAAAATGTTTACTTCGGTGGAGGCCACAAGTTCTGACAGTTTATGAACTCTCCTGCTTTATGACACAATCCCGTTTTTAAACAGCTGGGGGGAAAAGAGGGAAGAAAACTGAAAATAAAATTACCTCTTGCTGCCAGCTATTCTATAACCATTAATTACAAAGCTTTTCATGACTGAAGCAGTGGCTGTGGGCAGGGGCAGAGCTTGAACCCTGCACTAGATGAACACAGCAGCTCCTTTACCCTCAAAATTTGCTTCCACAGTTTCTTTGTCCTAAAAAGAGGATTAGCAATTTTTAAAGTAACTTTGGGGTATTTCATGTTCTGGGAAATAAAAAAAAAAAAAATTAAAAAAAAAAATTTAGACTTTCCTTTCAAGTGAATAAGAAGAGCATCTGTTCTGCATTCCCAGTGAAGCAACTTTTTCAACTGCACAACCATTAAAGTCAAGGAGCCGTAACTCAGACCAACAACCTAATTCCAGAAACTCCAGACAATATGGATGAGACAGGCTTTTTCAAGAAATTCATTTCTTGACTGCGCAATAATACAGGGGGGTTTCTTCTCCTCAACCTTGATATTTGGCTCTGCGTTTTTACAGCTGAGAAACAGGGGGCAAGAATTTCAATAGTCATCAGTAGAACAGATCCAGGAGGGCTCAGCAGGCAGCTGCTGTTCATTCCTTCATGGGAAGCTTCACTCCCAGCACACACCTCCCACAGCCTGTGGGAGCAATGCAGGAGGTGGCACACCTGGCTCCAGCAGGAAACTGGAACCCTGAGATCTCCCTGCAGGCAAACTCACCCACCCCCAACCCAGCCTTTGCAGCCATCCAACAAACAGGGGAAAAAAAGTAGAAAACCCACACATGCTACTCCACTGCAAGGGGTAACAGTTCCAACATGTAGCTATACACTGTTACAGCCTGGGGGCTAGACCTTTAATCAGTGTTAAGTTATTGTAGGTTCAGCCATGGCTCCAGTAGAACCATGTCAACCAGCAGTACAAATTTAGCTGCAGGGGCACAATCCCTTCTTCTCTGAAATTTAAGTGGAAATACAATACCCAGTTTGCTTATGTGGCCAGCTCTCCCATACAAGCATATACGCTCCTGTGCTCCTGCCATCACCTGCAGTGTTCGGCCCAAGGGCCAGATCACTGCCACAGGGCTCCCTGCACAGCCCCAAGCCAAGACGGGAGAGATGAGCTGGGGAGAGGATGCTGCATCGGTGGCCACATCTCTCTGCTAAGATCCCCCATGAGAAACCCCCCCACAAAGGGTGTGAGAACTGAGTTCAGGGTCATCTTCCCCCTTTCTCAGAGTGCAGTCAGCACAGGGCATGCTGCTGGACAACAGCAGTAAAGTCTAGATAAAAAAATAACCAACACACGAGGGTAAAATCTGGTGGCATTTTCACCCACTGGTTTTAGTGGAGATAACTCCCTCCTTTGCCTTAATGCATCAGCTCTCTGCTGTTCTGTACCTTGGAGAACCTTTCATTTATTTCTGCAGCATCCACATGTTAATTTCAAACTGTGCTTTGTATGGGTTTCCTCTTTTACAACTTCAGATTTCTTAACCAATTTTGACTTTAAACCTCTCTTCCTTCAAAATGTCGTCCTACACCCCTTGCAATGTTTTTTGCACTGTACTCTCCACTTTTTTCCTTCCTTTCCATCTTAGTCTTTCCTTCTACTACTCCATTCACCTCAGTTCTTACACAAACATTTTTTTTTTCAGCATTTTGAAGACACAGGTGAAATTCAAATCACAAGCACCGTGTCAGAGGCAGGAAATACGGTATCTCTGCAAATCTCATTCTGAAATACATCAATGTTTGTGGAGTGACAACTGATACACAATGCTAAAATCCTGACAACTGATATAACAGCTAAAATCCTATTTGGAGGCTTCCTCAGGCTTCCTATCCCCACTCCTTCCCAGCTCCAATGTTTGTTACAGTAACTCTCACCCTGTACCAAGCTCAAGGCCCAAAATGATTGCTGAAGTAGAAGAATCTCATGAATGTAAATATTTGCTCAGGGTAAAGTTACCAAGAGAGAATTTCTGCTCAGAGCCTGCAAGCTGAAAAAGAAAGAATAAAAAGAGGCCAAAAGTTTAAGAAAACAGAAGCCCAGTTTTAAATTCGTTCATTATAGTCAGATACCTGTGTGCTTTTCAGAAGTCTAAAGCAAACAGAAGAAAACTCTGACAGCCAAGCAATATTCAGATGTCCCCCTGCCTTCAAAAAAATACTGGGCTCTTTGGACTTTTAGAAATCACATTCTTTAGTATGAAGACTGGTAGCCTCCCTGAATTTCCAACCAGACTGCCACGATGATGTGTACAGCTGCGTATGCTCATGTATACACTGTAGCCAAACGCTCTGTTCAAAGGATAGAAGTTGGACTACCAACAATAGGGTAACAACTAACCAGACTCCAAAGTGTCAGTGGTTTAGCTTTTCACATTAATTCACCAGCTCAGTGAATCAGAATCATAGAATACTTAGGGTTGGAAAGGACCTTAAGATCATCTAGTTCCAACCCCTCTGCCAGGGGCAGGGACACCCCACACTAAACCATGTCACCCAAGACTACATCCAACCTGGCCTTGAACCCCCCCAGGGATGGTGCATTCACAACTTTCTTGGGCAACCCATTCCAGTGCCTCACCACCCTCACAGTAAAGAAATTCTTCCTTATATCCAATCTAAACTTCCCCTGTTTCAGTTTGAACCCGTTACCCCTTGTCCTATCACTACAGTCCCTGATGAAGAGTCCCTCCCCAGCATCCTTGTAGGCACCCTTCAGATACTGGAAGGCTGCTATGAGGTCTCCACGCAGCCTTCTCTTCTCCAGGCTGAACAGCCCCAACTTTCTCAGCCTATCTTCATACGAGAGGTGCTCCAGTCCCCTGATCATCCTCGTGGCCCTCCTCTGGACTTGTTCCAACAGTTCCATGTCCTTTTTATGTTGAGGACACCAGAACTGCACACAATGCTCCAAGTGAGGTCTCATGAGAGCAGAGTAGAGGGGCAGGATCACCTCCTTTGACCTGCTGGTCACGCTCCTTTTGATGCAGCCCAGGATACGGTTGCTTTCTGGGCTGCAAGCGCACACTGAAGCCGGCTCATGTTCATTTTCTCATCAACCAACACCCCCAAGTCCTTCTCTGCAGGGCTGCTCTGAATCTCTTCTCTGACCAACCTGTAGCTGTGCCTGGGATTGCTCCGACCCAGGTGTAGGACCTTGCACTTGGCATGGTTAAACTTCATAAGGTTGGCATCAGCCCACCTCACAAGTGTGTCGACGTCCCTCTGGATGGCATCCCTTCCCTCCGGTGTATCAACCGAACCACACAGCTTGGTGTCATCAGCAAACTGTCACCGACAAAGACATTGAACAAGACCGGTCCCAACACCAATCCCTGAGGGACACCATTCACTGCTGGTCTCCAGCTGGACATTGAGCCATTGACCACAACTCTTTGTGTGTGGCCAGCCAGCCAGTTCTTTATCCACCGAGTGGTCCACCCATCAAATTGATGTCTCTCCAATTTAGAGACAAGGATGTCGTGTGAGACAGTGTCGAACGCTTTGCACAAGTCCAAGTAGATGACATCAACTGCTCTGCCCCTGTCCATCAGTTTCGTAGCCCCATCATAGAAGGCCACCAAATTGGTCAGGCAGGATTTCCCCTTAGTGAAGCCATGCTGGCTGTCACCAACCACCTCCTTGCTTTTCATGTGCCTTAGCATGCCTTCCAGGAGAATCTGGTCCAAGGTTTTGCCAGGCACAGAGGTGAGACTGACTGGTCTGAATTCCGTGGGTCATCCATCTTCCCTTTCTTGAAAACGGGGGTTATATTTTCCTTTTTCCAGTCATCAGGAGCTTCACCTGACTGCCAGGATTTTTCAAATATGATGGATTTAGCAACTGCATTCGCCAGCTCCTTCAGGACTCACGGATGGATTCCATCAGGTCCCATAGACTTGTGCACATACAGGTTCTTAAGATGGTCTTGAACCAGATCCTCTCCTATAGTGGGCCTAGGGTCTTCATTCTCACAGTCCCTGCATCTGCCTTTCAAGACTTGGGTGGTGTGGTCAGATCATTTGCCAGTGAAGACTGAGGCAAAGAAGTCATTGACAACCTCAGCCTTCTCCCTAAATTAACTTCGACCATAAATTACCATAAATTACCATAAATTAAGAAGTAGCTACAAGTAAAGCAGTGGCTCTTTATACTTTAGCAACAGAATATTCAAAATGCTTAAAGAGAGAAAAATGTCAAATATAATGCAAAACTGATTCATTCGGCAGTCCAGCATAAAAATATTCTCTCCTGGAATCTTCATTAAGCTAAAGGATTCCTAAGAAGTAGCATCAAATCAATCTCTGACGAAATTCAAGAACTAGAATTATCTTTCAATAGGTACCACTTCAGCATTTTAAAATATCATTTCAGTGATATAATTATTCATTGCCACACTGAAATTCATGAGGACCTACAACATTCCACAGTTCCTTCTCTCTCATAGCAGTTGCTAGTGGTCTGCTCCATCCCTCCCTGTTAACACCTTGAAGACTGTCATCCCAAGTGATGCTTTTTCCTACTACTAACAACAAATTTGAAGACCATGAATTGTACGTTACTCTGTTCACTGCGTGCTGAAAACTTCTTACCCAATATCAATAGCTTGCTTCAGAACATCAATCTATCCTTCCACATTTAAACATACCATAGAAGCCTCTGCCATTTAAAAACTTCAAAATGGTTATTCTAGCTTTTAGTAATATTGAGCTCTCTAAAAAGTCACAAGCATTTAAGAAATATGCAAAAGTTGGTGATGTTTGACACATTTCTTCATGATGAAAACTCTTTCTCCAGGCTATTACTGCCCAGCACAAGTATAGTGTGGCACCCACAAAGGGCCTTCTGACCAACCTGTCAGGGATGCCACACAACAGTAAGCCCAGATGTCCCAGTCCCACCACCAGTGCACATTACAATATCTAGGCTGTACCAAGTGTCTTAATACAGAAGGGAAATCCCGTTTTAGCACTTTTGCAACTTTTTTATGCTGACACTTGACTGTCAAAGAGCCATGGGTTTTTAGAGTTCAGAACTATCATGGTTTAAGCCCAGCCGGTAACTCACAACCACAAAGCCACTCGTTTACTCTCTCGTTTGTCCGTCCACTGCTCATGGGAGGATGGGGAGGAGAACTGAAAGAATGTAAATCCCACAGCTGAGATAAGAACAGTCCAGTAACTAAGGTATAATACAAAACCACTACTACTACCACCAAGAATAATAATGATAAGGGAAATAACAAAGGCAGAGAATATAGAACTAAAAGGGGAAAAGAAAACAATAAAACAGCGATCTGAGCCTTCCGAGTAACTCCCCCCAGTTTCTATACTGGGCATGACGTGCTGTGGTATGGAATACCCTTTGGCTAGTTTGGGTCAGGTGTCCTGTCTCTGCTTCCTCCCAGCTTTCCGTGCCCCTCCTCACTGGCAGAGCATGAGACTGAAAAGTCCTTGATCACGGTAAGTGCTACTGAGTAACAACTAAAACATTGGTGTGTTATCAGCGCTGTTCTCAGACTAAAGTTGAGAACACAGCACTACACCAGCTACTAAGGAGAAAAATAACTGTTACAGCCGAACTCAGAACAATTATCTACCCCTTATTCTATAGCATTCACGTCATGCTCAGACCCCACATTTTTCAATATACCATTGCTTTTTGTCTTATATATATATATATACATATATATGTATACACATACACAAAGAGAGAAGTATCATTCCTAAGCTCATGGACCATCCCTATGACATTTGCTGAATTTGTTCAGTCCATGATGTCAGGCTCCGCCTGTTGTAACAGTCTTTCAGGGCATGAGAGACAGTGTGTAGTGTTGGACTGTTGCCTGCTGATGATACCGCTGAACTCGGTCTGGTCACTGCTGAGCTCATCTGGTTTCATCAAAGTTCTGTGGTGGGGTGATGATCTGAGGGAAGTCAGGGTCAGTTGATGGTGACCTGAGGACAGTTCTGCTGCTGCTGGCTTTCCCATGATTTTATTCTCGACTGATGATCATGACAGCACATACCTTGTTTTCAAAACCCAGAGTGGCAGAGATAGGCATCGAGTTAATGGGCTACAGAAGTGTTATATAGCAGGCAACAGCATATAATTGTGTTCATTAGCTGTTTTCCCCCAAAATTAAATCTCCTTGAGGTACACACCAGACTTCCCCATCTTCCCACATTACCCACCAAGTATATCCAGGTCCCCGAGCAAAAGCAATTCCACAAGTGCATTTGCCTTTACCTGAAGCAGGAATACCTGAGACTGTTTTCCCCAACAAATTCTTTATGTGCATCACAGGAACTTTATCCTCCTCTACAGTACATAAAAGTTGCGCCTGGACTGGGCCAGCCCTGTTGGCAGATCCCCTCGTGTTGACCAACCAGGTGGCTTTTAGTAAATGTGTATCCCAATGTTTGAAAGTACCACCACCCGTTGCTCTCAGTGTAGTTTTTAACAGCCCGTTGTACCGTTCGATTTTCCCAGAGGCTGGTGCATGGTAGGGGATGTGATATACCCACTCAATGCCATGCTCTCTGGCCCAAGTGTCTATAAGGTTGTTCCAGAAATGAGTCCCATTCTCCTACTCAATTCTTTATGGGGTGCCATGTTGCCACAAGACTTGTTTCTCAAGGCCCAGGATAGGATTCAGGGTAGTGGCATGGGGCAGAGCGTATGTTTCCAGCCAGCCGGTGCTTGCTTCCATCATGGTAAGCACATGGCGCTTGCCTTGGTGGGTCGGTGGGAGTGTGATATAGTTAATCTGTCAGGCCTCCCCATATTTGTACTTCAGCCATCGTCCTCCACACCAGAGAGGCTTTAACCATTTGGCTTGCTTAACTGCAGCATGTTGCACATTTGTGAATAACCTGGGCTATACTGTCCATTGTTAAGTCCACCCCTCTATCACAAGCCCATCTGTATGTTGCATCTCTGCCTTGATGGCCTGAAGTGTCATGGCCACCCCAGGCTAAAAATAATTCATCCTTATATTGTCAATCTAAATCCATCTGAGCCACTTCAGTCTTAGCAGCTTGATCCACATGTTGGCGGTTCTGATGTTCCTTGGTGTCCAGACTCTTGGGTACATGAGCATCTACATGGCATACCTTCAGCACCAGGTTCTGCACCCGGGCAGCGATATCTTGCCACAGCGCAGCAGCCCAGATGGGTTTACCTCTGTGTTGCCAGCTGCTCTGCTTCCATTGCTGCAACCGCCCCCACAGGGCATTTGCCACCATCCATGAGTCAGTATAGAGATAAAGTACTGGCCACTCTTCTCATTCAGCAATATTCAAGGCCAGCTGGATGGCTTTCACCTCGGCAAACTGACTCGATTCACCCTCTCCTTCAGCAGTTTCTGCAACCTGTTGTTGAGGGCTCCATACAGTCACCTTCCATCACCAGCGCTTTGCCACATCACAGCAGGACCCATCAGTAAACAAGGCATATCGCTATTCACTGTCTGGGAGTTTGTTGTACAGTGAGGCCTCCTCAGCAAGTCACCTCCCCCTTTGGTGACATTCTAAGTCTTTGCCTTCAGATCAGTCCATGATCACTTCAAAGATTCCTAGATGACTGGGATTTCCTACTCAAGCTCGTAGTGTGATCTGTGCGGCCCACTTACTCCATGTAACATCGGTTGCATGATGTGAAGAGGTGACCCTCCCTTTGAACATCCAGCCCAGCAGAGGCAGCTGGGGAGCCAGGAGGATCTGTGCTTCAGTGCAAATCACTTTTGAAGCAGCTCAAACGCCTTCATAGACTGCCAGTATCTCTTCTTCAGTTGGGATATAGCTGGCCTCAGATCCTCCGTATCCTGATTTCAGAAGCTGAGGGGTTGACCTTGAATCTCCCCTGGAGCTTTCTGCCAGAGGCTCCAGGTAGGACCATTCTCCCCTGCCGTGGTGTAAAGCACATTTTTCACATCTTGCCTGGTCCGGACTGGTGCAATGGCTACTGCATGGACTATCTCTCGTTTAATTTGTTCAAAGGCTTGCTTTTGCTCAGGGCCCATTTGAAATTATTCTTCTTCCACGTCATACGATAGAGAGGGCCTACAATTAGACTGTAATTTGGGATACACATTCTCCTCGTAACACCCAAGAAAGCTTGTATTTCTTTCTTATTAGCTGGTGAAGACATTGCTGTTATCTTGTTGATCACATCTGTGGGGATCTGGGGATGACCATCTTGCCATTTTATTCCCAAAAATTGAATCTCCTGTGCAGGTCCCTTGACCTTACTTAGTTTTATAGCAAAACCAGCTTTCAGCAGGATTTGGATTATTTTCCTCCCTTTCTCAAAGACTTCTTCCGCTGTATCACCCCACATGATAATGTCATCAATGTATTGCAGATGTTCTGGAGCTTGCCTCTGTTCCAATGCAGTCTGGATCAGTCCATGGCAGATGGTAGGGCTATGTTTCCACCCCTGGAGCAATTGGTTCCAAGTGCACTGGATGCCCCTCCAAGTAAAAGCAAACTGTGGCCTGCACTCTGCTGCCAGAGGAATTGAGAAAAATGCATTGGCTATATCAGTTGTGGCATACCACTTGGCTGCCTTTGACTCCAGTTCATACTGAAGTTCCAGCATGTCCGATATGGCAGCACTCAATGGTGGTGTGACTTAATTCAGGCCACAGTAGTCTACTGTTAGTCTTTACTCCACGCTAGACTTTCGCACTGGCCACACGGGATTATTAAAGGGTGAGTGGGTCCTGCTGAGCAGTCCTGGGCTCTCCAGTCTATGGATCAGCTTATGGATGGGAATCAGGGAGTCTCGGTTGGTGCGATATTGCCGCCACTGCACTGTTGTGGTCACGACTGGCACTTGTTGTTCTTCGACCTTCAACAACCCCACAACAGAAGGATCTTCTGAGAGACCAGGCAAGGTGGACAGCTGCTCAATTTCCTCCATCTCCAAGGCAGCTATACCAAAAGCCCATCGATACCCTTTTGGGTCTTTGAAGTACCCTCTCCTTGAGATAGTCTATGCAAAGGATGCATGGAGCCTCTGACCAGTCACAACAGGGTGGTTTTGCTGCTCCTTCCTGGTTAGGCTGATTTCAGCCTCCAGTATAGTCAACTCTTGGGATCCTCCTGTCAAATCCAGAAAGACAAATATGTTCCAGCCCCGATAGTTTGATGACATCAGGGTACACTGTGCACCAGTATCGACTAGAGCCTTATACTCCTGTTGTACTGATGTGCCAGGCCATCTGATCCACACAGTCCAGTAAACATGATTGTCTCTCTCCTCCACCCAGCTAGAGGCAGGGCCCCTCCAACAGTGATCATAAGATTGTTGACTTATGTCTTGTAGAAAGGCATTAGAATTCCTTATCATAGGAGATGGAGTGAAATCAGCTCTTCCACTCCATCTGGGAAGCTGCTCACCAAAGACTGTAACTTTCTTGTGAGGATCATCATTGACAGTTGTTTTCCTTTTCAAGTCACGCACCCATTCATCCAGAAGTGAGGTGGGTTTTCCATCCCACTTTCTCCTGTCTTCTCCATGATCCCTCAAGTAAAACCATAGGGTGGCCCATACTGTGTATCTCTTATATCTTCGGGTCAGGTGTCCTGTCTCTGCTTCCTCCCATCCTCTTGTGCCTGTCTTCACTGGCAGAGCATGAGAGACTGAGAAGTCCTTGATCAGGGTAAGCACTACTGAGCAACAACTAAACCATCAGTGTGTTATCAGCATTTTTCTCAGACTAAAGTTGAAAACACAGCACTGCACCAGCTACTAAGAAGGAAAAAAATAACTGTTACAGCTGAACCCTGGACAAGAACCAAAACACTAATCATATTAAGAAGAGAACACAGACAAAGGGAGAAAAGTATCCTGATGATATCTGAAGGGTTATTCGTAGCCCAGCTCTGAGGTAGAAACCTTGACCCTCTGTTATTGGAGCTTCTGAAGATGGTTGATGAAATCACCTTTCTGAACCCTCCAAGGACCCTGCAGGGAATCCTGCAAGAGAGGACTGAGGTTATACTACGTAAACAACCTCCTCTCCCCAGCCTTCCTGTCCAGCTCCCCATCAAGCCCTCCCACAGCAGTCACATCACTTTCTGTCCCACACCAAGGTCTTAAGCCTGGCTAAACAATAAGAGATGTGCAACCCAGAAAACAAGGAAATGGGTAATACCAATAAACTCTGAAATACAATTGCATTTCACAGAAAGGCGAAAATAGCAAAAAAGAGTCAGTGACACCAGAGGAAAGAGCAGGGAGAACAGCATTCTGAGAACAGCACTAAGGCAACACACTTGAAATAGCACCACTTAAACTCAGTAACTTAACCCTGAGAACACAGGTCACAACTGCACACCTTGGTATTGCCCATAGACATACATGTTGACTACTGCCAGAAAAAGCAGAGGCCATACTAATGAGGAAACAGAGGTGGATGTAAGGTTGTCATTCCATTTAGCACTGCAGGAGAAGACACCATGAGCTAGCACTTCTCTGTGCTGGCCAGGACAGTATGTGCCCAGTATCAAGGTAAAGCAAGCATGCAGTGCTTCAGTACCAGAAACTCCTAATGATAGCTAAAACAGATACAGTGAAAAGCTACAAAGTGTGAAATCAAATTCAAAGACCCATAAAATTTTAAGATTGTGCTAAGCATAAAATGCAAATACAGTTACACTAAATCTCGCTTTTAGGAGCTGGCTGGGGAAAAGGCGGGGGAAGATAATGGGAGGGGCAAAAAGTTCCACTGGAAGCACTTTTCAGTGTACCTCCACTATTGTTCCACCAACAAAGGCCTTCTCAAATTTCACTACTCATAACCTCCAAACCAGCCGAAGTGCCGTGCTGTGACTGACTGCCTTCCAATTACTGTATGCTCCACTGAATGCAACATTGATCTGCAAACATCTACTCCCAATATCATGTAGATTTTCACGGTGGAGGTCCGGGGTCCTGTGCCTGGGGAACTGGGCTCCGTACTCAGTGAGTTCATAGGAGTTGGTAGAGGACAAGAAAATTAGAGACCTGAGAGCTGGTGGTGGGCACACAGCGTGACCTGAGAGCTGCCGCATCATGGAAGGAACTAGCTCAGGACCTCAGTGATAGTCCCTCATATTTTTTCTCTCCTCTCTTTTATTTGTACCTTAGTCCACCTCATCTCAGGCTATCCCAAATTCTCTGTTTCCGCATCCAAAAAATATACGAAGCTGTTGGTTTTGGTTGGGTTTTGTTTTTTTGTTTTTGTTTTTGTTTTTTTTTTCCACTTGAAAGGAATTTCCAATTAGTTCAGAGAATTTGGAACAAGAGACTTTATGCCGATGGTATCAATATTCATCATTATGTAAAAATGATAAACGAAGGGCTGTCAGGAAACATTCATTTTCACATTAAACTTTGGTAGCACCAACACAAACAAATACCACAGTAGTTATTGCTACTTTTAATCTGCACACTATTTACTCAAACAAGTTAATATCCACACAATCAGCTCAGACCTCTAACACAGTATCTGTACCCACTCCTGAGAGCTACTTTGTTTTTACCAGTCACCTTTTTTAAATGGTTTTGAATTCTGCAAGTTTTCAGTATTTAGTTAATGAAAAATATTTTAGATGGTTACAAAATAGCTTGAATAAGAAAATTAATCCTACTCAGAAGCATCTTATAAGTGTATACCTTTAGTAGAAACCAGTGTATAGTCATAGCAGAAACAAAGCATTAACTACATCACTCTCTGAGCTTTCAATCCTCACAGCCCACTTGGTCCCACTCACTAACCACAGCAGGACCATCTGCACCAATACTACTGTTGTCTGATAAACTTAACAAGACCCCTAGAACAAAAAGAAGTGGAAACAATTTGGAAAAAAAAATATATTCATTATTACTGAGCTGGGTCAGCAGACAAGCTCCACTCGGGAACATCCAGTGCACATTGAGGCAGACGCTTTACAGACACACGAGAAGACAAAGCTGTTCCAAAGACTTCCTACAGAAGTTAGTTAATTTTTTGTTTGAAACCAGTGGGAAGCACGTGGCTTTTACATAGCATGTCAGAGGGCAGCAGTCCCCAAATCATCCCATCTCACACTGTTTGAGAACAAGGCTTCCCCAAAACCAAACCCATAGCAATCTAATCAGGGAGCTCAGAGCAGAAAACCCTTGGGATGCTTTGAAAAACTCAACCACAAAGCCTGTCCTGAAAACATGCCATGCAAACGATGCACAAATAAAAAATTATCACCTTGGATTCTGACTTCTGAAGTCTTTCCCTCACAGTGTCCCAGGGTTTTGACTACCTGCTTCCACTGCTACTGACGCAAGACAGTCTTCCTCATTCTGGATCACCCTATGGAAGCCTATCCCACACAGAAAGCCATGAGGACCATCACCACTCCATTTACGATTCCACTCTTTTTATTGGTTTGAACATACCATCCTCTCTTGCATCCCTGAGACATCTCAAATAAGCTTCCAAATCCCAGTCTCCTTACACACTACCACTGCAATCGATGTTTGGAGCTTCGGAGATTTCCATAAGAACTCTGCAGGTCAATATTTGCCATGGCATACTATACTTGACTAGATTCCCTTGAGGAAAGGCAACAGAGTATCAACTTATTCTCTTTCTTCCCTGTCTCTGTGGAAGATACCTGTAATGGCTTGCATCTGCATATTTGGATAGAGGTACAGCTCCTTTGGGAAGAAAGAGTCCTGGCTTCATTTTCATCAAGTTTTAGACATAATTTAAATGCAAAGAGCTGTACCAAAAGGGACTGGACAATGGCAATTCCAGGTCCATTCAAGAATTGAGTCAGGACTACATAAGCAGAACATATCTGATTGAAGTCACAGGAGCAAGGAAGCTTAAGTCTCTTCAGCATTCCATTACATCACCAGAGTCCAGGTGCTGTAACTCTGAGCACAGAAATAACTCACTGAAGACAACCACAATCAACAAAAGTACATATTCACACACACCGTGGAATACCTATAGCACCTATCTACAAGGATCTGACGTGAGAGTCCTGGCTCCTTTTAACAGAGAGGTTGCTAACACAGGTATTTCAGCTCCTGCAGTGTCCAATCCATGTGGGAGGACCCATCTCCAAATTTAATGTACTGAAGATTGCTACCTGTGTAGTTCAGGAGGTGCCAGAAGTCAGACTGGCTGAACATTCCCAGACCCAGTGCAGATGGGGAACCTCCACAGGTCTGCAGCTCATGGGAATCTTTCTTGGGTTGATCTGCCTTTACCTACCTCAGAAGCGGGCCAAAAACTTCCATTTTTTGAGTACTTATTTCTTCAAAGGAAGGAATTCCTTTAAACTTATCTTCATTGTTATCATTTTTCTCTAGCTTTACTAAGGTGAGATACAATACAAAGAACTGGATCATAAATGTGCTAAATCAAAAACAAACCCAGCTTGCTTGTTTCAGGGTATGATTTTATAAACACAGCTCTGCTACTTTGTATAACTAAAGCATTGTAATGGCACTGTGAAAATCAGCTTTATATTAAATATATATTTCTTATAAAGCATACATGAGTAATTTTATCAATATCCCATTTCCATTCTGCATACTTCTCTGCTTGGGCAACAAACCCAATTCTGGTCATTAACAAGTGCCAGCAGTCTCTTCACTGTTTGCTGCTGCTGCTGCAGATCAGGCACTGCAAGAAGCAGTTAGACCCAGATCCTTGTAAATTGTAGAGCCATTTTCCTTTGTGTTAAAATTCCCTAAAGCTTGCAAGGGAGCTAAGGTAGAGTATATCCCTTTAACACAGTTTAACCACTCAATATTTGGAATGGAAAATGTGACTTAGGTACTGAGGTTTAAAAAACAGCTACAATGTATGAGGCCAATTTTCTAAACATGAATCTCATAAGGGGTTTTAGGTTTTTTGGGTTTTTTCCTTTCGTTTTCTTTTTTTTTTCTTTTTTTTTTTTTTTTTTTTTCACGAGAATGTAAGGCTTGCAGGAGGCAGGCAGCTAAATGCAACAGACCATTATGGCTCAGAGGTTTTCAATTTGCAACTAGAAATGGTTTACATTACAAGTACTAACAGCTCCAAAAGGTATTTAAAAAGGCAAGAGTGGAGAAAAACTTAGCATAAGTGCCTAAATATGGATTAGGAAAAAATAAATTCAATCTATGCAGTTAATGCCAGCCTCGCTAAAGTAAGCACTTAACAAAACTGGTTTTATGTGGGTTTAGGAGAACTAAAAATATATTTACACATACAGCACTATTATTTGCACATATAGTACTGTATTTACTCAAACATGCAACCTCTGAGCATTGTCAGCAGTGAAGGGACAAGGCTGCTCGGCGCCTGCAGACACCCACCAAGTTTGAAGGGAAGCACTGCAGGAGTGCTTCACCTCCACCGAGCAGGACCAGGGCAGCAGCACTTGCCAGTCCCGGCTTCAAAGCTCGGGCCTAAAGAGGGGCTGGTCGGGCCCCCACGGACAATGGGTTCGTCGCCGACACACAGCAGCCCGCTGCGGAGGGCGGGGGGCGGGGAGGGGAGAACAAAATTAACACCAAGGAAAGTTCAGCGTGCCTCCGGACCTGTCCAGGCTGCTCCGCCGCAGGCCGGACCTCCGCCCCGGGGGCACTCCGACCCCCGCGTTCCCGGGTGCAGCCGCTCCGGCCCAGGCCCAGCACCCCGCGGGGGGAGCAGAGGAAGGCCCCACCGCCAAGGCAGCGCCCGCCGACCGGGCAGAGCAGGGGAGAGAGCGGTGGGGGTGCAGTGCCCGGCAGAGCAGCGTTGCCCCTCCAGGCCTTGCACACCTGGAGCGGAGCCGGCCCAGGGAGCGGCCTCCTCCGCGCCCACCAGGGTGACCCCGCGGACCGCACCCCGCCGGGACCCCCGCCCGCCGCGCTCCCCAGCCCGGGCTCCCCGCGGCCCCTGCCCGCCCCATCCTCCGCTGAGGAAAAGACCTGGGGGGCGAGAGCGGGGCGCGCACGGAAATCTCTGCCCAAGGGTCCTGGGGCAGATCCCCGGGCGGGCAGCGGGGCCCGGCGCGGAGGGCGCAGCCTTACCCTCCGGCTCCATCTGCTCCCGCCGCCGCGCTTCTGCGCTCCCTAAGCTGCTGCGAGTTGGGCCGGGCGGCGAGCCGGGCCGAGTGGTTACAAAGGCAGCCGCTGGGCGAGGGGGGTGGGTTTCCTCTCCCTCCCACTGCAGCTGCAAAGCGCCATGAGGCGCCGCGAGCGGGACAAGGCGCCCCCAAAGGCGGTGGAGGCGGGAGCCGCCCGCCCCGGGCCGGCCCAGTGAGACCCGCCGCAGGGGCCACGCTGGCCGCCGGGGTACCAGGTGCCGCTCCCGGCCCGGGAGGAGAAGCCCGCCCGACCCTGCAGCTCGATACGGCCGGGAGGCGGGGGCCGCGCTGCAGGCCGCCGTGGCGGGGAAGGGAAGACCCCCAACCCCATCCCCCGCCTCCTTCCCGCCCAGGGCACCGAGCGGCTGCGGTGCGAGGAGCGTCCGCCGCCTGCGTGGGCCCTGCGGGCAGCGCTGCGAGGAGCTCCCACTGAATCGAACTAGTCCCGCGCGGGCGGAGGCCGCGTCCCGCTCCCTTCAGGCGAACCGTTTGGGCTCTGCCAGTGCCCGGTCTGCCGGGGCCCGGGCCGCAGCCCCCCCGCACATCGCAGCGCTAAGGCTCCCTGGTTCTTTGCTCAAGAAATGGGAGGCGTCCCCAGGGCAAAGCCCATAATCGCGGCAAAGGCAAAAGAAGGGGAGGCCTCCGGAGGCTAAGGGCTCCCGCAGCAGCTGTTGCCTTTGGAGCCGAAAGCTCTGGGTGCAGCTGCTGGACCCGGCTGGGAACGCGCGTCCCGGAGCTGACGGCGTGTCCTGCAGCGCTGTCCGAGCAACGCAGACACGAGCCCTGGTGTTTTCGCCCCCTCAGACAGACAGCCTCTTCCCTCTCCGGGAAACCCACCCCAACACACGGGGCTTCTTGGACGGCCGCAGCCGAGGAGGTTTCCCCCCGGCTCCCTGCTCCCTGCCCTGGAGAGGGAGCAGGACTGGCCGGGAGCGAGGAGGGCGACGCTCGCCTTGGCGGGCAGCAGGCCATGAACAGGGCGCTGGTGACGTGCTCCTGCTGCAGCCGGAGTAAAACCGGCCTCTTAGGGGAGGTCTGTGTTAAAGGAGAGCTCAGGGTTCGGCTCCTCATTGCAAGGAGTAAATAATACTGAGCAAAATAAATGCATTGAAAGTATATATCAAGCACTCTGTCTCTGAAAGAATGAAACAGTGTAAAACTGTCTTCACAAAGACACTTACCTTCAGGGAAAAAACCAAACCTCAGTAAATTCACAAGTTAACTATGTTGGACATCAGTCTACTTTTTATTACCCATTAATTGGTCATTGCACCTTATCTTTCCCCTGAAACGTCCAGCTTTGATGTAGGCCCCATTATGGAAATACACTTTTGAGTAATTTCAGAAGTATGGTGAAATGGAAAAATAGTTCTGTAGTGAAGTTCCTAAAAATTATTTATTTGAACTAATTATTCCAGGATAAAAAAGGAGTAGCTGTTCTAGAGTAACTCTTAGCCTGCTTTATCACAAATAAACCAACCTGGGTTTCTTGATGTTACTTTTGAAATGTACCTGTTACTTTCAAAAATCTACTCAAAGCATTAATATACAGATACTAATGATTTCAGTGGTTAGACTCCCCGCATTTATTGATGCATGAAGTAGTTCTAGCTCCCTGGAGTCAGCCCTGTCCTTCAGGATAATGAGGTCAATCATCTCTAAAGTACTTTCACCAGAGCAGATCTTATCTTGCCAACTAGTGCTACACGGTTATCAGATATAAGGGGTATTCAGCAGAAGAAACAAACTCCAAGACAGCAATGTTGATGCTATGAAGTATAAAGCTGAGACAAAACAACTTTAAGCATATTTGATATAGAACCACACCACCAAATAATCCGCATTCTTTAAAAGGATTTTTTTGTTTCCTGACCAGTTCTTTCCCCTCACAAGCCAGCATTTTGGTTTGATCCACCCACCCCACCCCATAGAAACAGAGCATTATATTCATTGTAGGTGCTTTTTTCAACTCTCATAGTCTGGTATTTACAGTGTTTCACTTGTATCTGACCAGAATCAGTGGAATAATTCTGGAGGGAGTTTGCAATTGAAGCAAACATTAAATTGTGGCCATTACTTTTGTCCAGCTAAGATTGCAACAAAGGCCTGTTTACATTTTTTCAGATCTAAGAATTAGCCGTTTCTTCAACCAAAGTAAGTAGTGCAGAGTCTCAGAGAGCAGTTGCAGCAGACAAGCCATGAAGAAAAGACAGGCTCTTTTTTGCACCTCAGTCAGAGAACTGAAGGAATAGTAGAAGGTGGGCTGACACTAGCAGCAAAAAAGAAAACATGTACAGATCTGGTTTTAGAACAGGAAGGGGTTTGCTGGGACACTTCCTCTGAATATTGTAACTTGTTTTCCCTCTGAATCAAGAGGCATCCAGTCATTTAAAAGGTTGAGGAACAAAACCTGGGATTGTGCTTTGCAGCACAGTTTACGACTCGTGATCAAAAGCACAGGAGCCAACCTTTCATTGAGTAGCAGGCTGTAGATGGGTATCCAAAAAGGATACAGTCTTCCTGACTGTGCTATCTCAGGTACCCAAGCTGCTTCTCTTCAGTGTCTCATGCAGGAAGTCCTAATAGGAACAAGTCTGTCCCCCTTGTCAACATTTCTTTCACTTCTGTCATTCCTAGGCTTAATCTCAAAGAAGTCGAAGCTTCTATTAAATAGAATAGAAACTGAATCAGGCAATCTTCTGCATTGAACTGGATCTTGCTGAGCACCGCAAGGTCTTGGTTTTGTTAAATCTTATTTGCAAATGCAAATTGCACTTTGTATCCAGTACGTTGTACTTCTTTCCTTTAAGCTTTGAAGCATAGGGCAATGTCAAAGAATCATAGAATCATAGAATAGTTAGCGCTGGAAAGGACCTTAAAATCTTCTAACCCCCTACCATGGGCAGGGACGACTCGCACTAAACCGTGTCATCCAAGACTACATCCAACCTGGCCTTGAACACTGCCAGAGACTGAGCATTCACAACTTCCTTGGGCAACCTGTGCAAGGGCCTCATCACCCTCAGAGTAAAGAATTTCTTCCTTATATCTAACCTGAACTTCCCCTGTTTAAGTTTGGACCCGTTACCCCTTGTCCTGTCACTACAGTCCCTGATGAAGAGTCCCTCCCCAGCATCCTTGTAGGCCCCCTTCAGATACTGGAAGGCTGCTCTGAGGTCTCCACGCAGCCTTCTCTTCTCCAGGCTGAACAGCCCCAATTTTCTCAGCCTATCTGCATACGGGAGGTGCTCCAGCCCCTGATCATCCTCGTGGCCTCCTCTGGACTTGTTCCAGCAGTTCCATTGAATGTGGTCTTTGTCATGGAATATTTTTTTATTGTTTTCAAACCCTTGATGTCTAACGCACATGTATGCAAAGGTAAGAGAAGAGGATCAATGAATAAGTGTAAGCAGTTAGTAAAGTTCACAGAAATACTCATTCTTTATCCCCCAAAAAGAAAAAAAAAATTGCCTGTCATATCACATTAAAATTCTTTTACAAGAAGAGCTCTCTCAACACAAATTAATTCTCCCTCATGGTAGGCTTTGCAGTTAAATAAGGATTACCATTGCATGCCCAGGGAAGATAAACCCAAAGAAAGTAAAAATAACCTCTTATAGATTTAATGAGACGTTGGAGACCAAGAAGCTAAGGCTTTGCAAATACACAGGGTTTGTCTGACATGCTTTTCGTGTGAGAGATACATGTTGTGTTCTCTTTTGGATGATGTAATCCTCACGGTGACCCTCATGTGCTTTTGCCATCATATGACACTCTACTGAGTATACAAAGTTCTTTTGTGTACAGAGTCCTTATTTATGACTCCTAGAATTTTGATCACAGCTTTTTTTTTCTCCCTTTCTAAAGAGACTACTTTTCTTTTGAAGAAGATTTGAAGATTACTGTAAAGTCTTTTGAGTATTTATGTGATCTCATTTTTGTGAATTTGAAACTGAATCTTTTCAATTGCAGAGAGAGAAATTCTGCTTTATTTCTCATTCACAATGAGATTAAACCACCAATTGCAACTAAAAAAGAATTGAAATTGTTGGCAGCACTGAAACTGATTTGGTTGCTTTCACTTTAAATTTGCAAAAAAAGTGGGAAAAAATGATTCATCAAAGGTAGCATTCTAGGGAAATATTTTTAAGCTGAAACCCTTCTGAGGTAGGGTTTCGGTTTTCTTTTTTAATGATACCTTAGGCAAAAGGAAGTTTATTCCACATTCACCAACAGCAGTTACAAGAGAGCAGCCAGGAATCCAGAAGGAAAAAAACCCACAGAAAAACAGAAATGCAAAAATAAGAAACTGCAGATAAAAGTACAGCAGTCTTCTATTCAGGACACATGTCCTGTAGCAGCTTTTGTGCTCTGGCATTAGATTTTTATAAGAGTGGAATAGTCTGTATTTTATCTCCACTACTTAAAGGAGTTGAACTTAAATATTTACTAGGGCTTGTATTTTGACTCAGTGTTAATGTTGTATGCCTTAACACTAAGGCATTTCAAATCCTGGACTTTCTAATTTCACTGGTATTCTTTATACACCAGCTTAACAGTTGTTTTCCGTATAAACTGATTCAGAATTTTTAAAGGTAATATACATCAGGATTGCTATCTGGACTCTCTGAAAGTAGAAAAAGGTTCATATCGCAGATGATGCATCATCAGTGTGTCACCTCTTCCCGGAACTTGATCTTCACAACTAAAAATGTTCTTCTTGGAGTCCCCAAGGAGGGTAACAGAGCCATTCTTCATCTTGTAAATACTGGGCTGGGGAAAACAATAATCCTGTTGCCCTTACTTGACAAATAACAATGAGCTACAGGGGTGGTGGATTCACTTGGGTTCTTGTGTGTTTCTGGTGTAAAATGAGGATAGTACCCTGAGTCATTAGGGGACTCCTAATATCCTGACCAAAAAAGCTACATTTAATGTGTGACTATCCACACTCACAGGAGAGGATGATGAGAATGAGGTGGTGTTTGTGACCTCTTTAGCTAAAAACCAACATGTGTGGCAGCCAGCAGACTCTTGGTCTCATAGTGAGGGCCTCTCTAGCTCAGCAACCAGAATACCGAGGTTAAACTTACAACGGAATGCAGCAGCACCAGAGACACCTCCGTGCATACATTAGTTTGTTCACTTTGGGTTTGCATTTTTATTTTTAGATTTCTGAAAGCTGTAGGCTTGTCAAATGTGTGTGTTCCACTGCAGAACTGGGGATGAACTCAGTGACCTAGAAGCTCCTTTCAACTCCCATGTTCAAAATCTATTTTGTATCACATTATAAAGTAAATGAACAGTTACAGCTTGTCACCAATCAATTAAACATTTCCAAACAACACTGACTTTCATACTACCCTCAAAACCAAGATACGCTGTATGAATTGAGTCATCTGACACGGCACAGATGCATTGAAGGTGATATTTTTCAAAAGCAGTGTCTTTCAGGAACATAAATTCTATTATTCAAAGGGGAAAGGAGAGAGCTGCCTAATTGTCCTTAGATTGAACAGGACTTAGGTTAAGCCATTTCAGAAATTATTACTTTCATATCTAAATAATCTAAAGGGCATTGTAGATTTTATCCCAAAGTTTTCTGTAAGTTAAAATTGGCCAAACTGAGGTTCTGTCAGTTGGTTGCTTTAATAAGAGAGTTACTAAACCTGGAATCTCTGACAATCAAGACAGATGGAAAAACTTGATCTACTGAATTACGTAGTAGACATAATTTTTACCTTCTGCATGTACTTTGTATAAACATAGCAGACAAGATATATACAAGAGATATTAGACCATCTGGTTTTCTTTATACCTATATTTCTCAAAGGTCACTGTAATGAGGAAAGGCAGGCTTTAGGTAACATGGTCTTAACCAGGGATTGGTTTGTGAAGCTTCAATGCACCAACTATTCTACCACATGACTTTACTTGTAAGAGAAAAAATAGAATCATAGAATGGTTTGGGTTGGAAGGGACCTTAAGATCATCCAGTTCCAACGCCTGCCACACACTAGACCATGTCACTCAAGACTCTGTCCAACCTGGCCTTGAACACCGCCAGGGATGGAGCATTTACGACTTCTCTGGGCACCCTGTGCCAGCACCTCACCACCCTCAGAGTAAAGGATTTCATACATCTAACCTGAACTTCCCCTATTTCACTTTAAACCCATTACCCCTTGTCCTGTCACTACAGTCCCTAATAAAGAGTCCCTCCCCAGAATCCTTATAGCCCCCCTTCAGGTACTGGAAGGCTGCTATGAGGTCTCCACGCAGCCTTCTCTTCTCCAGGCTGAACAGCCCCAACTTTCTCAGCCTGTCTTCATGCGGGAGGTGCTCCAGTCCCTGATCATCCTCGTGGCCTCCTCTGGACTTGTTCCAACAGTTCCACGTCCCTCTTGAGTCACCAGAACTGCACACAATGCTCCAAGTGGGGCCTCACGAGAGCAGAGCAGAGGGGCAGGATCACCTCCTTTGACCTGCTGGTCACGCTCCTCTTGATGCAGCCCAGGATACGGTTGCTTTCTGGGCTGCGAGCGCACACTGAAGCCGGCTCATGTTCATTTTCTCATCAACCAACACCCCCAAGTCCTTCTCTGCAGGGCTGCTCTGAATCTCTTCTCTGCCCAACCTGTAGCTGTGCCTGGGATTGCTCCAACCCAGGTGTAGGACCTTGCACTTGGCATGGTTAAACTTCATAAGATTGGCATCAGCCCACCTCACAAGCGTGTCAAGGTCCCTCTGGATGGCATCCCTTCCCTCCGGTGTACCAACCGAACCACACAGCTTGGTGTCATCGGCAAACTTGCTGAGGGCGCACTCAATCCCACTGTCCATGTCACCAACAAAGATGTTGAACAAGACCGGTCCCAACACCGATCCCTGAGGGACACCACTCGTTACCGGTCTCCAGCCGGACATCGAGCCATTGACCACAACTCTTTGCGTGCGGCCATCCAGCCAGTTCTTTATCCACCGAGTGGTCCACCCATCAAATTGATGTCTCTCCAATTTAGAGACAAGGATGTCGTGTGGGACAGTGTCAAAAGCTTTGCACAAGTCCAGGTAGATGACGTCAGCTGCTTTGCCCCTGTCTATGAGATCTGTAGCCTCATCACAGAATACAACAGAAGATGAACTACAGACCCAAGAGTAGAGTTTCTGGTTTAGTTTGTTTAAATCTCTGAGAGAAATCAAGTCTTTCCTGGAGCACTATTAGCCTTTAATTTTTAAATAACAGAATTATTGACCACTTCTGATGTAGCAGGTTTATCTACTGAGAAATTACACCAATTTTAGCAGGTAAGCCATTGGAATTAATTACTGTAGTTTCTACATTAGCAATAGGCAGCAAAACTTCATAAACTAATGAAACCTGGCTTTTCCTTTTGGTGCTTAGAATTGAGTCACCTAGATCTCAGCTTGCTCAGTGTTGTAATCCATCTCAGGCTGTTCTCCACCAGCATCCAGAAAGGAACAAAACACATCTGCTTGTAAATCCTTTCTGCAAAAGAGAGGAAGACCCCACTTCTGTGAAGACTGAGCCATTAAAAAAGAAGAAAGTGGCAGCATCAATGCAAGCCATTAAATTCAGGTAATTTCTGCATAATTATCAAATTCCCTTGCAACATTCTTGGCCCAGTTTTTTCCCACATCTCTAGGGACATCCACATCTTACCATGATTCAGTAGCAAAGTTCCATCCTCTTTTTTCTTGCCTTCATACCTGAGCTCACCACTGAAGGCAAGGTTTTCATTCAGTCTTATCAGAGAGATAAGCTGTTAGGCACTGGGGTTTGTTTTTTACCAGATGGTAAAAGCATCTATAGCATTATTTCTCTTTTGTGAAGAGCAATAGTAACCAAAAAAGTACACCATAGGTTCAGGTCCACTGCAGAAGAGAGCAACCAGATAGACACATCTTTCTCCATAACTTTTCAGACTAGTTCATCTTGCTGTGACTAGGCACTGGGTTTTCCTGCAGTGACTGAAAAAAATTGCCATTGAAGGCATAATGAGTAGGGGGCACCCAAAACCCAAAGCACATAACATTCCATGAGCAAAGCTATCCTGTCTCTGAGTGATTCAGTGCATGGCAGAGCCCTGAGCTGACAACTACACCTTTCCCAAAATATATGTTGAAGCAAGCTAGAACAGAAACCAGCAAGAAACAACCAATGAGGAAACCAGAGATGCAGGAATTCAGCATCCCTCCTTAATGGAAAGTAGCTTAGTATGGCAGGAAGCCCAATGTACTTTGCCCATCAGTTCCAAATCTTTTCCTGATCAGTTGCAAAGCAAGAGCAGATTCCTGGTTCTTTGACTTCTAAAAATACTGTGAGATCCCAAACAGTGATGGCATGACAGCGAAGAAAGCCAAAGCACAACAGCTTTTATAAAATGCCATATTGAAGTTTCTTGGTGATGTATGTGTGGCTGTGCTATCCATTGGATAATGGGATTTATAATTTATTTCAACAGTTTTAGCTTTGTTTCTTTCTGTACAATAGGACTCAATGTCTGTAGTGCTTGCCTAGCTGCTTACCTTTCACAAAGACCCTGCACAGACTGGTAATGCCACTAAGCGATGAGCTAAGACTACAAAGAAGTATTCACTTATTTGCAACCGCCTCCCCAGGACCAGCCACAGGCTGCTGTGCTCACCCATGATGGCAGCTTGGCCATGCTGTTTCGAAACATTACTCTCAAGTTCTGGATTAGGACAGGCAAAATGGAAAAGACAGGCTGAGCTCTTCCTAGTTGACAACCACTCTCAGGCCAATTGACCTAATGTGCAGCTAGAAATGCAGCTTTTGCTGACCCACAAATTGTTCCTAATAGGCATTAAATTTAGCAGGCAGGTTTGTGGTCATGGCAGGTATAGCGCAAGCCCAAAAGAGGTGGCACACTGACAAATGGCATATGCTGGGGAACCAAGCCAGTTGAATAGAACAATACCAGCGGGTGGTGAGACACTGGCACAGGGTGCCCAGAGAAGCTGTGGCTGCCCCATCCCTGGCAGTGTTCAAGGCCAGGTTGGACACAGGGGCTTGGAGCAAGCTGCTCTAGTGGAAGGTGTCCCTGCCCGTGGCAGGGGTTGGAGCTGGATGAGCTTTAAGGACCCTTCCAACCCAAACCACGCTGTGATTCTGTGATGATTCTGTGAAAATTTCTTCACACTTGTGGTTCCATTTAGTGCCTATCCCATGGTTCAAAAGGTAGTCAATCAGCTGCAGTAATGGTAACTGTTCGTAAAACTGTTCCAGACCTGCCAAGCCAGCAACTTGTCACAAGAGCGAGAAATACATTCAAAATGAGCTGAGAAAAGCCATGGGGAAAACTGGCAAAGCTAAACAGAGGAAGAAGGGGGCGGGGAAGAAGAATTCTTGGGGCTAAAGTCAAGTCTTTTAGCATGGAAGAAGCATGACAATGTCCGCTCTGCTCTCAGCTCCTTTTCTCTAACCAGTGATGCTGAGTGCAGGCTGTATGAGGAGCTGCTCTGCAGTGCGCTGCCATCTCCTGCTTGCCGGGCAGAACTGCTCCAAGTCCCACAGCCAAGGAGTTGGAAGGCCGGATACTGCATGTTCCAGCATAATGAACACATCCCTTTGACATTTTTTTACCATTTAGTTATGAATGAAAGTATGTTGCACAGAGCTGAGAACTGGATACAACGCCTTCACAGTGCTCCTTGCAGGAACCTACCCTTAACCTGGAATCAAAGAGGGAACAAGGATGAAACAACCCTATACAAGACTGCGGGAACACAGAGAAGGAAGGAACTGCCAGGACATCCTGTCTTTTCCCAGCAAGCTTCAGTGAACTTATTCATGGGGTTTGCCTTTTAAAATATCTTAATGTTCTATAGGCAAGACCTCAAAACCAGCCACTAGCATTACATTTAAACTTTGGCATTTGACCTTCTATAGGTTGTTTTATTTTTTTGCTGGTGGTGTTCGGGGTTTTGGTTGTTTTGTTGGAGGTTTTTTCTGTATCCTGATATCTGGAAAAAGAGGTTTTGGAAAGATAGGAAGAAGATTTATCTCCCATTCTGGATTCTCCAGCCTTCTCCTAGGCCCCAGTCAACCTTATTTCACAGAGCTGAGATTACAAAGAGCAGTTCCAAACTTTGAGAATTTCTGTAATTGAAAGAGCAGGAGGGGGCTGAGTGGGAAATTTGGCACCTTCATCACAAATGCCATGTAGAAGAATTGGATCTTCAGTGATGGCCAGACTTATAAAGAATAGGACTTAACAGTCACCTCCACACATTGGCCAGATACTCCAGCCACGCTGCATAAACTGATCTGCTAAAGTACAAATTTTAATTCCTCTGTCCAAATCTATGCCTTGATTTACTGGATACCAAGAATAAAACCCACAGTCAGCAAGGTCAAAGACAAGCGTTCCTGTCCCGCCGTCGGTGCTGGCATTCTGCTCTGCCGGGATGTGCACTCTTGCCTCCCCTCTAGTCACGGAGCTCATTTGGAAAAATTTCCTTCACATTACTTAAACCAGTTTTAGACTGCCCAGTCTAACACCTACACACGAGAACAGTTGTGTTTTGTGTCAGGAGCCCTGGTAGTCTCTAATTGCACAAACCCTGCAGCCCTTTTTCGGGAACAAACCACAACAGCAAACTTACAACAACATCTGCACTTCCACATTTTAGCTGTGTGCACCAAATGCAGGCTAAAGGAGGGACTTTTAGTAAGAATGCTGCAGAGCTGCAGGCTCTAAATGAGTAAGGGAGAGCTGGACACTGTGGTTATCACAGTGATACCACAGCTGTGAATACTAAGTTCTAAACCAGTCAGGGGCTGGCCACCACGTTACCTGTGCCAGTCTCGTGGCTCGCCCTCTGTGGACCTGTCCTGCTGTCCTGCCTCTGCCCAATTACCCTTTGGTTTCTCTCTGACTGTTACTTTCTGCACAGTTTTCAGAGGGCACTGGGGGTCACATATGCCTCAGCTCTCCCAGGAGCGTGTCCATCACTAGGAAGAGGTATCACAGCATTTGGCCTGCTTTAGCTTTGGAAGCTGGGGCTGACAGAGACTTGGCTCACAGCTTTCCATAGGCAGCTGGGGCAGCAAACTTAGCGCTCAATATAACAACATAGAAACTGATCTAGTTAAAATCATGTTTAAAAGCAACCTAACCTAAGGCTAGTCAAATACATCTGCTTACACTTGATATTGACAGCCAGATAAGTGTAGCTTCATTTAGATTGACTCAGAGTAATGAAAATATACTTTGATAGGATATCAAAGAACTGAAGCTTAAAGAAAGAGAACTGCTGCAACCCAGAAGACTTGGAGGAGACATTGCACAACCATGCATAAGGCATTCAAACATGGCAGGGAACACGCCCCTTTTCCATGTTCTCCTCATTTTCTTGCACTGTTTCTTCTTTCTGTGGTCTCATGTGCCTCTTCATAGCCCCTGATGGCTAGGAAATAATAAACGTGCTGGCTGATCCCTTTCAGATGGAGAAATGCACACTAGGCAGTCTGTACTACCAGACTACATGAAAATGCCAGCTGCCTTTTTGGAATTGAGCTGTTCCTAGGCTTTATGCCAAACAATCCCTGCCCACAGCAGATCCAGCTGCTCCAAGTTGCTCAACAGCCCATCCTAATCCATTGCTGCCATTTTTTCCTTTGCTGCCTCTTCCATGCTCTTGTGTACTTTCCTTTTAGATCTGCCTCATGCTTACACCCCTGCCCCCCACTTTCTCATTTCTCCTCCTGACACTTCCCTCCTCCTCCCCACCTGCACCCCCCCCCAAAACACATCAGATTTTCTACAAATAGGTATTTCGGATTGGACCAGTGGCTGCTTTTGGTAGAAAAAGTGTTCTGAAACAGGACACTGGTGAAAACTGGCTTCAGAGGAATGGGAGGACCAACAATGACAATTTTGCCTCCTACAAATGGCACAGAGACAGAGGAAGATCTATTTGTTGCTCCTTTGCTAGCAGATGTTCTTTTAGGTTTCTTAGAAGAGCCCTGAGCTCCATAGGTAGGAAAAAGCAGCAAAAGTGGTGGTCTCACTTTTACATCTCTGGGAAGACCCTTACAGATGAGAAAGAAGAGCCTAACTCAAGTCAGACAAGGAATTGGGACAGCTTATGATAACTATGACTCCACGAGTAATAAGAAACAAAGGGGAGGAAAGGCATGTCTTCTTATCATACTTTCCACTTCCCAACCAGCAACCAGATTAGAAAGGCAGAACACAAACATCATCTTTAGCTCTCAGCCCTTCTCTGGGCTGTAATTCCAGTTCTGCTGTAGACTGTTGTTAACTTAGGGAGGTTGTGAACATCACTGAGAACCTAACTGCACTGAGCCGATGAAAGACACTTCAGCCTCTGCAGGACAGCTCTTGAGAGGAGCATTCTCAGCTATTCCCTGCCCTCACTGTTCCAATTAAAGGCTGAACAAGTTTTTAGCAACATTATTTTTCTTTTTTTCTTTTTTTTTTTTTACAGAAAATCAAGATCCGATCAGGGCATGGAGGGAAGGGCTGGGGGGAGGGTCAGGTTCCTGTTATTCAAAGAAGGGAAAGAACCCAAACAACCACCGAGGCTTTTACCCACAGAGCACAAAGGAATAAAAGGTAAAAGGCCAAGATGAGGAGCAGACTGTTTCTCTTCACCTCCCATTCTAGGATCATACCTAAAAGCAGCAACTTAAGAAAACCACAAACCTTAAAACCCACTAGCAGTGGTGCAACATCAGGCATGTAATTTCATTGGCAGCCTATAGGAAGGTGCAATTTAGAGACATTTACAAGGTGCCACCGTTCTGATGAATTACCAGTAGCAGAAGGGAAGGTGCCAGCCACAATGAACTGCCCTGTAAAAGAGCCAGCAGGTCTTACAGAGCAAGATGGCTTTGCTCCTGCAACTAAAAAACAAAGTACATGGTGCCTGAAGATTGGATTCATTCTTGTTCTAGCTGGTTCCTAAAGTAATGTCAGCAAAGACCAAAACTGGTACCTAACAGTTGCTCACACAAACACAACAGCAGGACACAAACATGCAAGAGGAAAGCACTGCTCACATTTGCAGCAAGATCTGAAGGCCAAAGACAGGGAGAACAGACGGAAGACTGGGTGCTTGGTCTGATGCTTCACAGCAGTGGCACAGTGTGGTCAGCTTTCTTTTGACCCAGCTCTTTGAGCATGTTCAGATGTGCTACTTCATCGCCAGCTCCGCCGGGTAACTGCTTTATCCTCCAATATGACAGCATCTTCATAGGCTGACTATTGCACACTATTTTGAATCAGTTACATGATTTGTTATTCAGATTCAAGCATTTGGAGTGAGGAAAAAGCAAACACTCACTTTTTGCCAACAGATGTGAAGCACATCAGACCTCTGGCACGTCAGGCTGTAGTGGTGAGTACCCGAGCTAAATTAACTAGCAGTACCTGCAGCTAAAACCACGTGGGTGACTTCCTGCCACCAGGGTCCTGGCCCTGTACTCAAGTATTTGCACTGACCAAAAAAACCTTGCCACCTTAAGTATGAAGAGCATACTCAGGCAATATATACTGGCGATAGCTGATAGCTAGGAATTCTGTCCCTATGGAGAAAGTCAAACACACAAGGAACTTCTTTGTGCAAATCGGATCTTGGGTTTGACATCTGTTACTAAATAACCACATGACTACCAGCTAAAAAGAGTTAATGCTTTCCCCATCCTAATAAGGCCCAAGTTTAGGCTATTCTTTAGACCCAGGTAAGATCACACTTAAAATCCTTCTGCCCAAAGGTGTCAATAAGCATGGGCTCAACAGTCTTCACCCCAATGGAGACATCAGTCTTCTAAACAGAGAGATATTAATGTCTGTTCTCAAAGACTTCAATGATTGGCTTAACAAAGGCTCATTGTTCATTTGGCAGTAACAGGAAGGTAATGTTCTACTGCTGGATCAAATACTTTACTCTTTATCCCCGGATAAAGCCTTGAGCTGCATTAATTTGAAAGCCAGGGTAGAAGCACTACAGGAAAAACTAAATAACATTGGAGATTATTGACAATAACCAACTATACATGTGCTAGCAAGCATTTATTTTATAAAAGTCTGCTCAATACGTGTGATCTCTTTTAAGGCCATGTACTACATTGTCAGTTTTGAAGTTTCTCCTCCCTGTTAAAACATGTGGCAATGTTTTCAGCACAGGACAGTCACAATTCACATATCCACCTGCTGACAATTTTGCAAGTAAAACTGCAGAATTATTTTAAAAATACAACAGTTGCTCAAAATTCTTGCGACGAGGAGAACTGGGCAGGTACAGGTTTAGCCTCACAGGGTGCCCTTCTAACCCAACATTTGATTCAGAGAATGCCATAGTATTTGTGGGTTCTGCCCAGAAAGTAATTTTCAAACTAGTTTAGCAACTTTGACTCTTACTTGCTAAGCTGGTGGAAATCTGAGTGTGCATACTTGTGACTAACTCAGCCTAGCTTAAATTCACTTCTGTATGTAGCTAACTCAAGCTTTGCTTATGTCTTTAGCCTTAATCTGCATCACATACATCGTCCTAGTTAAGTATTAGTATATAGGAGGTTTTAAATATTTTTTAAAAATTCTGTCAGGTTTTCTCCAGCATTATCACAAAAATCAGATTTCCCTACACTGCTCCCACTTTGTATATTATCTTTACTTCATAGAATCATGGACTGGTTTGGATTGGAAGGTCCTCAAAGCTCATCCAGTTCTAACCCCTTGCCGCAGGCAGGGACACCTTCCCCTAAAGCAGGTTGCTCCAAGCCCCTGTGTCCAACCTGGCTTTGAACACTGCCAGGGATGGGGCAGCCACAGCTTCTCTGGGCACCCTGTGCCAGCGCCTCAGCACCCTCACAGGGAAGAGCTTCTGCCCAAGAGCTCATCTCAGTCTCCCCTCTGGCAGGTTAAAGCCATTTCCCTTGTCCTGTTCCTACAGGCCCTTGTCCAAAGCCCCTCTCTGGGTTTCCTGGAGGTTTTCCCCTTTAGGCACTGGAGCTGCTCTAAGGTCTCCCCTTCAGGAGCCTTCTCTTCTCCAGGCTGCCCCAGCCCAGCTCTCTCAGCCTGGCTCCAGAGCAGAGCTGCTCCAGCCCTCACAGCATCTCCATGGCCTCCTCTGCAGTCGCTCCAACAGCTCCACGTCCCTCTTGTGCTGGAGGCCTCAGAAAGGGTCTACTTTAACATCTAGAACTGGATACAGCTTGTTTGCTGGCTTGTTGTTGTTGTTTAACACGGTTACCAGATCTAAGACATTTTACAACCACTTCACTTGATAATTATCAAATCTGATGACTTAAGAACAGTGTGTCCCAGAGTCACAGGGTCAAATATGGTAAGGCTGGCTGATGCGGTTCCAATGTATGAGATGAGGTCTCAGATTACCTTGGAGATACCATGCTCAGTATCCTAGGAAAGAAAGTTCACTCTGCAGCTCTGATAGCACCTTCTTGTGGAAATTTGCCCTTTCACCGAGCAGCAGTGAAATCTCCTTTAGTGGGAAAGGTCAGCACCTCTTGGAAGAAAAGAAAGGAACAGAATGAAGTAATCTTTTCAGTAGTTTGTACGTGAGTGATTTTCCCAGCAACCACTAATGAATGTTTGTGCTTGAAGCTTTTTTAGATAAACATTCAATATAATGATCATATACTCAAAATAATCATATTAATTAGCTGCTTTGCTTGGTTTTGAGCTCACAGAAGTGATCTTTATAGTTTTACTTTGGTTTTGCTTAGTCTTTGGGTAGAAAAATACCTTTTCCTGGTCCTGAAGGTCAATCTACACCATCAGCCTTAAAAAAAAACAACATAAGAATGTGAATTATTTTTGAAACTAACCTCTGTAAATATTTGTGTATGTTACCATCTTATCCAGTGGCATCTCCAAAAAGCACCTATGTCTAGTTTTGTCTTAACCTCATGAAACTAGCTACATGGAGACTTCCAGGCCTGCTTCTCTTTATCTTTAGGCCTCCTTAAGCCCATCTGAATTCTGCCCTGTTCCTCCTCTGGGAAGTTACGAGTTTGTTTTCAAGCCTTACTTGCATGAAACAAACAATCACTAATGGATTACTGAAGCCACGGAACCCAGGAGTGTTACATTCACAGGCAGATTCCTTTCCCCGAGACTAAATCCAGCAACATCTGCAGCCTGGAATGCAGCTGGTGACCCACCCGCCCCGCTCAGCACAGGCGACATTCCCTCCAGGCACTGCATTTTTTCCCTAAACGGAAAGAGTCAAAGACATTCATGTTTTAATGGAGCCATTCATTAGACAAGCTTTTAAATTAAATATTTTCTTGTTTTCTTATTTTCTTAATAAAGCATTTTTGAATCACACTGTTGTACTATTTCAGCAGGTCTGTTCTTGTTCTTCTGTCATTTGTATGCATATAGATATTTATAAGATATTTCTCCCTTAGATCACCCTGCAGATATAGCTTCCACTACAGCAAATGCAGAACTGCACAACCAGAGCAAGTATCCCAGCAAATATGTTCAGATAATTTACTGCACACAATTCAACAAATATTCTCAATGCCTAAGTAAAAACCATCACATTGCTCTCCAGTAACAATATAAATTATGTTCATTAGAATCACAGAATCACAGCGTGGTTTGGGTTGGAAGGGACCTTAAAGTTAATCCAGTTCCAACTCCCTGCCATGGGCAGGGACACCTTCCACTAGAGCAGGTTGCTCCAAGCCCCTGTGTCCAACCTGGCCTTGAACACTGCCAGGGATGGGGCAGCCACAGCTTCTCTGGGCATCCTGTGCCAGCACCTCAGCACCCTCACAGGGAAGAGCTTCTGCCTAAGAGCTCATCTCAATCTCCCCTCTGGCAGATTAAAGCCATTCCCCTTGTCCTATCACTGCAGTCCCTGATGAAGAGTCCCAGATTAGCTGGTGTAATGCAACTCACTGCTACCAGGAATATAAACAATAAACAAAACAGTTCTAGGAATCCCACCTGGGGACTGAAGAGTTGTTAAACTATAGTATAGAATCATATTTCATCGATCAAGGAATATCCTTGTATTGATGGGGTAAACCTCAGCCTCGCCCTCAAGACTGTAAGCACACTCCTTCATGGCTGTTTGTAAATTCTACTGGATAAACAATATCTTAATACATTTCAGACAGTATATGAGAAATTAAGACGTAATTTCAGGAAGACTTGTCACCACTGCCACCAAAAGCACTAGTCCTACTCTCCCTGTACCAGTTTCTGTACTAGTATACAAGTGTTTGCATGGTTATTCAGTGAAACAGATTAAACCAGTCTGACCAGGGCCAAAGCCAGTTCACGAGAATCTCATAGAACAGTACACACGATAAATATGAGCACAAGTAATCAGTTTTCTAGACCTGCAGAAAAGTGAGGTTCAAGTTTTTAGTTTCTCTCAGATAAAAATTAACATTTCTTTAGCCCCACACTGAAAATGGCTCAGGAAGACTAACTGAAATGACGCCGCCTTAAAGCAAAAACACCAAGCAGAAAATGCAATTCCTGTTTTCTTTTATTGATACTGCCGATGTGACTACCTTTACGCAGGCAGATCTTTCCTACATTAAACATATTTCTATTAATTTGGAAGTAAAGTTTTGCCCTCTTTACCCCTCAGGTCACCCACAGACACACAGTTACACTTCTCAGAAGTTTCCACATTCTCTTTAAGTTTTTTTGTGGGTTTTTTTTTGTTTGGGTTTTTTTTGGTGTGGTTTTTTTTTTTTTTTTTTTACTTTTTTTTCCAGATCTGTGTAAAGGTTACTTGGCAGGAATACATGCATATGATGTTAAATGGAGACCAATCCACCACTAAAAGGTAATGCACATAAAACATAATACAGTACTTGGACATCATTTCAAATAAATACCCACATACAAATGTAGTTATTTTAAATGTAACAATATTTCTTATGAATCAATACTGTAACAGAAGATGGAAATACAAGTCCCCACGTCTAGGAATAATAATGCTCTTTCCAGCAAACAGAAATCTTTTCCCCACTGTCAATATTATTTCAATTTGAACTTTTTTGGAGTAGTGGGAATGCTCCCCCTCAGCAAGTACCAATTTAATCATTCATGTGAGCCTCAACAAACAGCTGAGCAATAGGCACAGCTTGTTGATGCACTTCTCTGTTTCTGTTTCCTGAAATTACAATTAGATACAACATGCAAGAGAAGATATCAATGCTTTGCTGTTCACATTCGCAAACAATACTATGGTTAAATGCATCCACCACCAACAAAGCTAATATAATATCAACATTCCTGATATGCTCTCTGTACTGTTACCACAAATGTGTTAATATATCTTGCTTCTTTGTTCAACATGAGCCTGTTTGGTTCCCACAGTGTATTTGGGTTTGTTTAGGTTTGATGGTTTTGTTTTGTTGTTTGTTTTTTGTTTATTTTTTTCTCTACAGCCCTGAATTTGCAAGGATTTTCCTGATGAAATATCACTGACTAACAGAATTTGTTACAATTCCTTGAATATATAATCTCTATAGTAAGACTACCCATTAAAACGTGCGAAGAGGGAGTTCACGCAGTTTCACTTATTGCTCCATGTCTTCAATAAATTCCAAAACAGCTTTTCCATTTATTCTAAGTTACAGGACTTAGACTAAGCTATTCTAAGAGTCTCCCTTAAAATGATTAAAGGCACTACTGGCAATAATTAATGACAGAAAGGCGCTGATATATAACACCCTATCATTGACAACTTTAGAATTTTTCTTTCTAGATGTACCATAATTTGGCACAATAAAATGAAAAAGTAACAAAACAATTCCAATTTGGAATTTAACTGGTATAGTTGTATAAAATTCTGTTAATCAATAATACTTCAACTTCCTAGAACCCAGGAATTCTGGAATTTATAGGTAATACGACTTTAATATTTTTCTAGTGCCTATTACTGTTTTAACCAGAGCAGAGTCAAGTTTTCTTCTTGTTACATTGAACTATTCCTAAGAATAATAATACAATATGAAAAAAACCCCAGAATTTGAATACCCTGGATTTCTTAATTAACATGGCAGTTAAAAAAAAAAAAAAAAAAAATCAGTAATTTAAACATATAAAGCTTAATATTTTATAATAAAAAAAGCTGCTGAAGCACAGCACAGTTTAGCAGAGCTCCTGTTTTTTCGTTGAAACTCTTTTCTAACTACAACCTAGAGTCCCCAAAAAATCTCTGCCACATGCTGATGTAGAATTCAAAAATCACAAGCCCAAATTGGAGAGAGACTATGAGCACAAACCACTGCATTTATATAAATCATTCTACAAAAGGAATTAAAGAAGCTAAAGAAAAATACCAAAATATCAAAAGTGCACAGGTTTAACAATCAGATAAAAATGAGCATCTGCAATGAAATAAGAAATTCCTCCATCTGAACATTTCTAGTAGATCATAAACTAATATGGTGATCATTTTATTTGAAGTAGGTTTCTTCAGCACTTGTAAGTTTTCTTACTGCAGCAGCACTTTTAGGTAAAGCTTGTTTTATAGCTTCAGACATAAAAAGGAAGTTTCAGGTAGTATATATAAGAAAAGGTGTTTTCAAAATTTAGGATCAGGTCAGTGGTTTTCATTCTTTGTGCAATGGGCTACCATAATGAAAGAGGCTAAGAAATGTTGTTGCACTGATGGAAAGGCCTTCTCCAGGGACTATTCTACAGCTGGAAAATGGAAAAATAAAATAGCATTAGGGAAAAAAAAAAAAAAATCAGAATCAGTGTTTATTTCTCAATCAAAGAACTGAAAACAACGTGCTGCAAAAGCAGGTTAGTTGGCTGAGGGCGTCTGTTAGCTTACTGGGGTAGAAGCAGCCACCTTAGCTCACCGGTCAAACAATGCTGTATGAGTTTAGCCTGGAAGCAATAGCTTTGCAGAAAGAACATTTCTTACAAGTACTGAATAAAGCTTTGCTGTTCAAGCAGAACTTAATAGCAATGAATGTGCAAGGAACATTTTCAGTGAAGCTTCAGGTTCTCCAGAAACATGCAGGTCAGTTACATCATGCAGGCCAATGCAGAAAATACAATTCAGAATAAGAGCCTGCTTGCAGAGGTAGGTGACGGCTTAAGGAATTTTCCATGCTTTATCCCAACCCGTTGGAAGTGATATATGAAGGACATATAGAAAATGTACCTTTCAAGAAACTGTTAATCAAGAATAACAAAACTCAGTCTTAAATATTATCTAAAAATACAAACAGTAGGATCAAGTCACTTTATCACCATTCTTCACTTCTTTTTGTAACACGTGCTCCAAGAAGTCAAACCATAACCTTGACAAGCTCAAACAGCAGTCAAGTTGGCTTTTTTGCTTGTTTTTTTGATGATTCACAGAAATTAGTGAAGATGAAAATGACTACTGAGACTACTGGCATAATAGCAAAATTGTTCTTACTTGGAACTGAAAGCATGAGTCAAGACTGATAGTAATAACCTGGTACTGCTGTCTGTCTCATACCACTGTGGTGGTAACACTGAAATCTTTAAAGAAAGTTCCAATTAATCTGCAATAAACTAACAATGCATCCAATTACGTTTTCCAATTTACCTTTTTGCCATTAGTATTTTGCAAAATTACTGCCATTAGAGACATGGAAGCAGTGAAAACTGTATTAAAGATCCCTACCTTTAGCAGTGGAAGCAAAATTGTAACTGTTTCTATGGAAGCACAGAAAGTTAGCATTCAAATGTGGCTTTTACAAAGTATTTTTAAATTATTCTTAATGCAACGATGAGAAGAATAAAGGCCTTTTGGAAGATTGTGCAGCAACAAGAAAAGCCAGATTGAAAATTGTTAAAAGATGTCTCGCTTCTAAAATATCAGACCTGCTATTTAGCAATATTAAAGCTCAAATTCAGGAGAACTCAATGGTTTCTAAAAAGAAAGTAATAATAGATGCACGGGGCCTGGTTTCCTAAAGCCAGAATTGCCATTTGTTTAAACTTCTCAAGCAGTGAAGTTTGAGCAACATATTACAGTTAAATCACTTTTTCCTCCTCTCAGTAATGATAAACCCAATTCTGGGACTGAGCTGTGGCATTCCAGTGTTCCCAGCTTTGTAGCAAGGTTTCTAATATTCTACTTGTTTAAAGTCTCACTGTATGAATTTAGAAGTCTTCCCCTTCCCCCTCCCCCAATATCTGGGAAGCCAAAATCCCCTCTGGTTTCCCCTCACTGGAAAAACAAGCTGTGCTCCTTATTACCTTGTATTAGTACTGCGATATCTCCTACTTATAAGCAGAGTGGCAATGTGCAGGAAGCAAGCTGCTGATCATCTATAAGAAATGGTAGTGAGATGAGGCAGTACCACACCAGGAGTATTAGAATGGCATTATAAAACAGCACGACCAAGCAGACAACTTGCAGTCTCACATTGCTTTTAGTAATACTAGAGGCATACAAAATTATTTGAAAGAGTACAAAATGAACAGGGCTTTACACTAAAATAAAGTTCGAGGCACTTTAAAACTCTGGTTTAGAGAAGCGTGCCTTCCTGTGCTCCACAAGTTTTCCACGATTTTAGAAGCAACATTTTCAATCTTTTTCTCTTATGTAGGCACCAATTATGAAGTACACTTCTATATTATCAAATATACTGTAATCAAGTGGCTAAAAAGGCCTCTTAGAAGTTTAATAGCAAACAAAGGTTTACTTGTTTTTAAAGATTAACATGTATACTAAGCTACTTCATAAATAATTATCAGCAGAATGATCTGGTCCAATTTCCTGTGCCTATAATGTAGAGCCCTGTGAAACATGTGCTTGCATAAGGAATGCAGTATCTTTTGCGTATTTAAAAAATAAATAATGATCAGAGCTCTGAAATACTGATCCTATTTAGGTTAATACTGAAAAGCTGAGAAAACCTTTTTTGTGACTGACAATACTAGACCATAGTCACATTAATTCTACACATACATGTTGTGTGGCTACAGTAATATATAAAACAGATTCTTTTCGAAGAGTTATGTTTGCAAGGAGCAATATGAGACCACAAAGATCCTTTCAGGACATGACACTTTTCCACAGCATAACTTCTTAAAGTGGAACTGTCCACCACGTAGGATCCCAATTCTTCAAATTTTAAGTTTTATACCAGATGGGGTAAATATTGCATATTTTTAATATAAATGTGCAAGTTTATTCTGTTAACCCTCTGAAGAGAGGGAAGCAGAGTGTAATTACATACCCTACCAATATTTCTTGTAGCTTTTATAGCCTATAAAAGCTTTAGGACTTTGGACAGTGATGATCTGACAGCAAATTCTTAATATCTGCCACAATAGGCAAATTAAGTTTGCTTCCAGTTTCAAAATGCTCTGCATTTTAAGATTTGCTTTTCATCACTTCTTAAGCCACAATAACAAGGAAGGTTTTCTGTTTGTTTCTGCCTGTAAATGCTTTTTCTGAAGTATGCTGCAACCCTGGAGAAAGGATCACATTTGTACTACACAAACTACAATTAGTAGCACCAGATATATTATATCAGGTGTACTCTTTTAACACTTAACCATAAACAGCAAAACCCATACATGTTAATTGTGGAAAAAAGCTAATTCCTTTCCACTATTAACTTGTTAATAGCGTCCCCATACTTATGAATTAATTACAGTTAAGACCACCATAATACAACTTGTATTACCTGGTTCAACAACATACTAGTACAAGCCAACTCACTGTGACATTAGATAGTGGAGATTTACGCTGACAGTTACAGCATAAGATGCATAATGTGATTTTTCTACATACCTGTCCTAGTCACAATAGATTTTATATTTCTCATTACAAAAAACCTGGTTGTTAAGGACAGATCCTTCAGACCTGTCTACGTAGGACTGAATATGACTTACGCCTGGGTTACTGCTCTTGGCTTTGGAAGCAGATTTTGTACGTGCCCTTTTGGATTGCTCATGGTCAAGCTCCAAATGTTCCAGCCGCTGGGTCAGTGCCAGTTTCTGCTGGATAGCCATCCGAAGCAAGGAGTTCAGAGTCTTCTTCTCATCCTCAGCTGCTGCAAGCTGCCGCTGCATTTCATCCAACTGTGTGACATATTCATCACATCTGCAATGAAATATATCAATCTTTAGGAATCCTGTTTCCATCTATAACACATGAATCCCTTGTGTCTGGCCAATATTAGCAGGGATAGCTTTGCAGTTGTTTGCGTACACACTCTTTTACATAGGAACTTCAACCACACCTGTAGAAAATCACAATTACTTTCACTGGGGTTCTTAAAATCCCACATACCACACATTCATGCCTTTCAGGATGTAGTAGAATTAACAGCAACCTTAAACTATGAACGTGTGTGGGGCCTGATATAAAAATACTCATGTCTAAAGATTAGTCAGATGTCCTTCCATAGTAAGCAGACACAATGCAGTCAAGTTACTTTTGTCTCTATTTATACAGAGACCACTATAGTTCTAACCTTTAGGCTGGAGTCTGAGGAGTGCTGTAAAATAACCATTGCTATTTTACCATTTGATGAGCACCTGAAATTCATAGTTTGTTACCTCACACTTTGGGTTGGAAAGGACCTTAAGATCATTTAGTTTAACCCATTAGAGGAGAGACACCTCACCCTTGACTATGTCGCCCAAGGCTCTATCCTACCTGGCCTTGAACAGTGCCAGGGATGGCTCATTTACCACTGCTTTGGGCAACCCATGCCAGTGCCTCACCACCCTCACAGTAAAGAACAAATAACAGATTTCCACTGGTGCCTGAGCAGCATTGTTACAAGCAAGCATCTTTCATAATGCTACTTTAACCTACTCAGATTCCTAAAAAAATCTATAAATACTGGTTTATTACTGTTCTCTCTACAGCAAGTGACCTTTATATAATTGTTTTCACCATCAAAATTAATTTTAAAACAGATAAACAAAGGAACTGAGTGTTACTGGGAATGCTGTGCGGGGGAGGGGAAGCTGTACAGATGCCTGCAAGCTGTTTCATCTATGGTCATTTTCACTGAGCTTGGAAGCTACTACTTTAATTGCACAGTGTGTCATGGGAAAACTTACGTCTCTACATGTAGATGCATATTTATTGCACACACAGAAGACCAATTATGTATACGGTAGAAAAATAAGTATTCATAGGTACCAGCTGGAATTCACAATGGCCACATCTGTAAAATAAAACTTCTTCATAAAAGCAAAAGCAATCACAAAGAAGCTTCTTTCAACATCAAAGTGGAAAACCCCCTGACTTAATGGGACATTTATCATCATTCATTAAGGGCCAAACCTTATCCCATTTGCCATGAGCACTAAAGAGGAACACAGTCTGAAATGGCCCCAGGAGGTCTGAAAAGACAACAATATATCTTGTGGGCACAACATCCTCCCCTCTCAGTGAAGGAAGCACCACCTCCAAAATGAGGGCATGGCTACAGAAATGAGCAGCTCACAACATCACCACTAACCCTGCAGCCTGCTGCTCTGCACTGGCAGAGATGTATTTTCTTCACTTGGTGGGGAGCAATGCACAGACTGAAGATCACTGGGAGGCCTGAGGGGTTTCTCTCCAGTTTTCAAACACACTCCTGACATTTGAGGTGAAAAGCACAAGTCTGGTTATATCATGAGTTACCTTTCTTCTTTAGTTTCTACCCACACCTCAAACCTGATTCCTTCAAAGCTCCACTCCTGCAAACCAGAGGAATGTCCAGAAAGTGTTACAAATTCCTTGAGGAATGTAATGTGATTGCTTCAGCAAAATATAATCTGACACTGGAGTGACCTGTCCCCATTACACTTGTTTCACTCTCAGTATTACCCTCTCAAGAGGTAAGGGCAAGGTGAAATCATGGGGAGTTTCCCCACTCCCCCTTTCCCAGCTCCCTTCTTGTGAATCAGAATGTATTCACTTTTTTTCCTGTGTACAGAACAGGATACTAAATTAGCCCTGGGGTTTCCAGCGCAGTGAAGCAGTGTCAAAATTGCTGCAGACTGTCTACTCTGAGGCACTAATCAAAGCCAGCCAAGGCAAGTGGCAGGTTTCTCCCTGACCCTCAGCCCCATTTAGAAATAAAAGAGGAAATAAAAAGAAAACAAAACCATTGCAGTAAAACAGAGCAGGGAATGCCACACAGCCTTGCTTATGTCCCTTCATCCTCTTCTCTAAATGTTTCTGGTATTCAAACGCCTCTCTATCTAACACAGTGCCAAACCTGAGAGCTGACTGGTAACACAGACAAAGCTCGTCAAGAGTCGAGAAGGCAATACAGTCGTTCAGACATGAGCCAAGCTATAATTAAAGTCCTGATTTTCATTCCAAAAGGTTATTGTAGCAAGTCATTATCTCATCAAGCTTTCTGTTAGCACAGGGGTTTAAAATTATAACATCAAATGACTCTCCTTAGAAATTACAAGGCATTCACTATTTCAAATACCTAAATTAGTTAGATTCCCCATCCCTCCCTCCCATAAAACTCAATTCAAGGAGCTCTGCCTTCCTTTTCAACAAAAAAGAAGTGTAACCAGTAGCATTCCTGCAGCTGCATTTTTCACTGTATCCTAATATTGTTCTCTCCTATACAGAGGAGGATTAGAGAGAGGCAGGACTGTTAACTACTATGACTATACACAGTCATGCATCCTGAACCTGTTGTCCTGATCTTTAAGTCAAATGAAGTGATACAGCCTCGAGACCTGTCCAGGGTCAGAGGAACACTACACTATGCAAAACACAGCAACTGCTCACTTGATCAGAACAAGCGGGGGTTGAAAATTTTCCTAGAAGTGGATGTAGACATTGCATGTGGAGAGGGATCTGCCTTGTGTTCACTGACTCCCAATTTAATTTTCTCCAAAAATCTAGCCTCCCTAAGCACTAAAGAGGACGTAGCCTCTAACACTGCTCTACCTAGTGGTAGTTGCTACGTACTGTTGTGGTATGTGTATCTATTCTTGTGGCTTTGCAGATACAAAGATAAAAGATCCTTCCCTTTTCCAATTTCATTTGCCATGTGCAGAGCTACTTCCCAGCTGTATATTCAATACAAAAGCCAACAATGGAAAATGTTGTCGTTTAAAAATCATCTTTGACAGAAAATAATTGAGCTTTCATGCTTTAAAGAATATGAAATTACTATAAACCTGCTGTACATTTACACATTCACAGTTTTAAGTGGATAGTGAACAGGCGGCTTTGATGTTGCCTGTGTTCTTATGACTGGTAATTAACAACAACAAAAAGAGATTTTAAGGAGACATCAACTGCATTTTTAAAAACAACACCAGCTGAAGCAAATATCTACACAGAGGAAATATCCTGAACGATAAATGTAATGATAAGAAATAAAAACTAAATCCTCTGAAGCCAAATTACTGAAAACTAGAAGGGTTGTCTTGTTTTCAAAAGCTGCATACCACTGCTTCCCACAAATGCCAGTTGTGTCTTATTTCTACATACCATTTTAGTTAAGCTTTAGTTTGTACCATATTCAATAACATTTATAGCTTAATTCAGTACTGAATCAAGATCTGTTCCAGAAAGAAAAAAGGGATGTAACCAAATGCACCTGGACATAATTACAACTTTTCCCCCCTCCTCTGCAATCAATATGAGTATCACATGACAACTTCCAAGAAAGCAAAGCAGATGTGACTGAAGGAAATCTTTAACTTTTAGCTCAAGAGATCACAAGACCTACATAAGAAATTAAAACAGGGATGATTAAATAAATTGCAATTTTTCAGCCTTATTATCACTGGGAAACATATTAGCAGAGAAGCAGTTAAAATGACGTAAACGAGCGCTGACTGCATTCTGCTATAAGGGATATTAGCCAGCTGCTATTTCAAACTGAATCTTTATATTAGAAATTAATATCAATGGCTGAATTTTACCACCTTCCCCCACCTGACTGCAGGAACAAGGCCTGCTGCTGAGTAAGCATCTTTTAGACATTTTTAGGCTTGCACGGTTGTAAGCCCTTCACATCCCAGCTTCAGTAACATGGTCTTCAAGAATCCCTAAAGAACAAAATAAAGCACAAATCCTGAAGAAAGCAGAAGAAAAAAATCCCAGATTTAGGCAGTTCAGGATTATAGATAAGCAAGTTTAAGGGAATATCTATGGAAACCTTAGCTAATTACTGATTTTCCTCAATATCTTGATCTTGTCTGAGTTCTGTATTTGAAGGGAATAAATCCTTTGGCCTGTATTGGTACTAATAAGTGTGATTTTCACTAAGAACAGAGAATGGTTTATAACCAGCTATAGTTTTCCAGAATGTTGCTAATAAGCCATGTATAATCAATGTCCGTTAGTAAAAACTATTAAAGTAATCAGACCACAAATCTCTCTCGTAGTTTGAAGCATATGGGAAGAATTATCCCCAGCACTGAAAGAGAACAATCAGCTCAACACTGATGGACACTGCAGCTCTTTGAAACGTCCACCGATAAAAACTCTCAAGGAGTGATCATGAACTTTGTGGCAAATTCCCTCCTCCTATAATAAAAAAAAAAAAAAAAAAAACCAAAAAAAAAACCCGATGCTTTTGTATATTTCAAGGTTGAACTTAACAACCCAATTGAACTACATTATACAGAAGTTTAAAGCTATCACACAGGCAAGACATTTTTCCCAGTTCTTCACTGAAGGAGGTAGCAAGGCCTGGAGGAACTAATCTTGAATTTTCCATCCCTTCATACCCAAGACCACTAAATATGTGCAAGTGCTTTGTTTTTCACAGGCTATGAGCACTGACACTTCATATTAATTGCCAAATGAAACCAAGACTTGCCTATCTAAAGCACTATAGATACAAGTAACTGCTGCTGCAGTAGTATCCCGTATCAGGTAACATAATTTGCTTTCCATTGTCATTAAAAGCAAAAGGGCAAATAGGCAACAAGAGTTGGTACTGTCACTACTCTGAATATTTCTAAGGTACCTCCTATGTTTTACTCTCCTTAACAGCAGGCATACAAACAAAGCACCACACACAGAGGAATTAGTGGTGTGGACACAGCCACTTAAAAAATATCTGGGAGAAGAAGAGTGGGAACTCATCCTTGCAACCCAGGTCCAGGGTCTATCTACAAGGAGCGCAATCACCAAGGTTGAGTTTCAATATATCCAGCATTACTTGCAGTACACATTTACAGTCTAGAGAAGACACATTAGTGTTCTAACCATGAGTATGTGCAAGACATATCTCATGGGCTTTTGTAGCCTGTAAGATATTTGAATGTCTTTGTTCTGCCTGGATGCCTCCTTGCTTTCATGTGTGTGCTGGCAGCCCAGACATTTTTCTCTTCAGACATCATTCATCACCTCTAGATCTAGCATCAAGAGTAAGAGGCAAATGCTGTTACTTCCATCTGGGAATCTCATTCTGGAAATCTTCAAAGTTGTATTTTCTGTGTCTGAGTCCTTTGAGCATTTACTCTACAGTACACTGTTAGAGAAGTTGAATAGTTCTTCTACTGTGTGGAGTCCAGGATGGAGACCCTTTAGCAACAATTCTCAGTCCTGCACTTCTCTTCATTAGTTTAAACTCCTTTATATTCTGCAGGCCTTTGCTGTCCATGAACACAAAAATGTTTTCCCAAACACTTTGGATACTTGGAAAACTGACAGAGCTTTTATAACTCTTTAACTTATGTATGCATTCATTTGAAACACCTTTCTCCATTAATCAACAAAAGCTAGCTGCTGCTCCTTATGTGTAATCATGGCTTTGTTTCTTTATCACAAGCACTCTCTTGTAATTTTAAGCTCATGTTAAGCGCTGCCAGTCTTTCCAGTATGATCTAACTGTTTAACCACTTGTCTCCTTGCTGACTGTTGCAATTGATTGTATCTCCCTTTACTTATAATTTATGAAACACTGGACCATGGGAACAGCCATTAATTACAAGTAGGCACATTTGTTCTCTGCTTTTGAAAACCTTCTCCTTCTGCTAGAGTTCTTGTTTACTGTTCTGTATTTATTTTAGAGGGATGAGCAATGTCTGTCCTCTTACTGTCCCTGCTTCTTCTCAGGCTCTGGAAAAGAAACAGAGAATGCATGACTAGCAAAGTTGAGAAACCTCCGTCTTTAATCAGAGGAGTGAAGATGTGTCCCAAGTCACTTCTCAGAGACACTTTAAGTCTGTCAAGGTTTATTAGGACAAATGCAACTTCATATAATTGTTTGGGTTTGTTGCCTTCCTTGACCACAAAAGCCAAGGAGCCAGCACGGCGGGGTTTAGCCTGCTTTACTCCATCCACTGCAACAGTTTGGCTGTGACCTGTCACACAGGAGGTACTTCTAGAGAAAAGAGATTATGGTGTCCTCCCATGAATGCACAAGTACTCAACATGTAGGTTAAAGAGACAAGAAACTTGCAGCCTATATCAAATGACAGAAAACCAGCAGAAAAATGACACAGGGAAGAGAAAGCTGAAAAACCATGTTGTACTTCCATTGTGTATGGTTTCTGCCATTTCCCAGATTTAGTAGAAATTTTATAAGGGTGCTTACTCAAATTCTACTAATTCAAACTCAAGGAAAAGACTAGCATAGCAAAATAAATACCCTTTGCTTTTTAACATGCAGATTTGTGTTTAAACTGCTCTCGTGTCCAATCCATTACAAGCTTTTCTCAATGCATTCTTTTCTTGGCTGTGAAGTGATGGCCATACTGGCCTCCTGCTTTTCATCTAACCATCCTTTAAGGACTTTAACCTGAATTGTGAGTTGATGCATCTACATACCTGTGCTTCATTATTAATGACAGTGTACTCTGGAAACTGCAGGTTTGGAGGTGTCCTCCAAACAACTAGCAGAACCCTACAGTCTTGTTACTCTCTCCTTCCTTATTCAAAGTTAAGTGAAACAAGACTCAAGCTTTAATTCCAAGCCAGATTTTTCTCCTCTGTTTTGATACAGTATTTTTTTCCTCCAAAGTCAATTTTAAGAAACCTAAACCTTAATGTGCTTGCAAGTCTGAATGACAAATTTCTTACAGGCAATCTAGAAACATACCTTGACCTACAAGACAAGGAAACTGCTTCACTCCCACCCCAAGTCATTAGAAAACAGGACATACACACTTGAAGTTCCCTCAAAGCCCTTGGGAGAAACTCTTTGTATAGCAAAGACAGGAATCAGTCTTTCTTCTGACAATATTTTAAAGGAAGATGAATTAATTTATCTCAAATTTGCTCCTAAACTCCCTCCTTGTAGGGATTTCTATTATATTGTGTATTAAAAAAAGATAAAATCTTCCTATTTTCTTAAGCTACTAGGTAAGAGTTTAAAAAATAATTTAAGCCTCCCATATTATATTTTTGGAGGTTACAAATTTTTGCCAGGAAGGAAACAGCAGCAGCTCCTAGCTCTGTGCTCCCCACACTCCACTTTGAAGTGACCAGAATACCAGCATAGGATCTACTGCTAGTCTAGGAACTCCTTACTCACTGCTTTCTCCTTATATGGGGCTTTTAACATAGGGTGTTGGTCACATTAAACTCAAAAAATACTCAACAAACACTTTGAAAGGAGCCCCCTGATTCATATATACCTGAACAAAGACCTGAGTAAGACAAGTTAACTGCAAATATGTGGTCTTTATACTACTTTGTTATAGTGCAGTTAAAACTCCGAGGCAGTTCAAACTCTTAGAGCAAAATGCATTTTAAAGACTCATTCTGCCTTTTTGAAGATTTTATTTGAAAACAAATTAGTTCTTAGGTTATACTGTGTAAGGTAAAAATTCTAACATGAGTGGTTTGTGTAAAGCCATATTTCGTTTCACCAATTTGCAAGAATTTAGTTTTTAAAATACAGAACATACCCACTAAGGTATTACTGTAATTCAATGTTGCAAGTGTAGTGTAAAACTGACTGCATTCTCTACAATGTTCAATTTTATGAAGACAAGCTATTCTGTTTTAAATGCCTAATAGATTCATAACCCTCTAAAAGCCAGTAACCACACTAGTGAATTTTGTACAATGAATTTTGAGAAAGATTATTTTGGGAAATTCTGTTTTCAAACAGCTGCTCCAGAGAGCTGGTAAAGTACAGGAACCAGTCGGTATCTGTATAGAAAAAGAAGCACTGCTTCACATCTTATAAAGCTGAAGGCTGCACCCTAATGAACATTTGCTACATTGTTTGCTGTTGATTTACATTTTGCAGCACCCACACTGCCATTAGCAAGTGCAAGCCTACTTGACACAGGAAAACAAATGAGATGTTCAACTTTTCTTCAGATTTTAAATTGAGAAGCGACTGCATTCTTTTTTTTTTTTATTTTTCAGGCAAATATAAAGTTTACTAATGAAACATCAAATATTTGATTGTAATACAGTGATACATAAATACCTATTGCAGTCTAATTAAGCAGATATTTCCATTTTCAGCTCTACAGGTCAGATTTTCACCTGGCTTCCAGTCTGTTTATACATACAACAGGGATATTTGTTTTAATTAAGAAACTCTGGGTTTTAACAACACAGCTATCGTATGTATATCTATAGTACATTACACAATCCCTGATTTACTCCTTTGTCCAACAACCTGATTTTAGCCATACAGTATTGTCTAGAGTGCTGGAGCAGACCCTCAGTCCTGGAAGTGTTAATCTGTGCTTTGCAAACCTTCCTTTTTATCAGGCTGAGGTCTTTCTGTATTTTCATTACTTATTAAAAATAGCTGGTAGTATTGTCAAATCAGTGGGATTAACCTACTTTGAAAAGGAAATTAGGTCAGTTACTATAATCATGCTCATCCTTCAACTCTCATGTACTGTTACAGCTCTCTTGCATCCTACAAACTGGGCATTTTCCTGTGAAAATACCTATCTGAGGGCAGCAGCAGTCTGCTTTATCCAACACTTGAACACACCACAAAACAAACACATTGGGGTAAAGAACTCATCACTTTTGATTAGGCTCTGATGATACAAACATCTTGGCCAGAGAAAAAACACAACTTACTGTGCACTGTGACTCAATTCACAGGTTTGTGATGGTGAAGACATACTTTTGATATTTGAAACACACTTAAACACCAGATTCCAAGTGGCTTTTGAGGTTATCTTTGCCAAAGCACTTAAAAATACCCCTTCCAAACTTACCTTACTTGAAAAAGAGACTTGGATGAAACAACCACTGACAGATGAAGGCACTCAGCCAACCACCAAGCTACTACTGGTCTCTGACCACAGAAGAGGGAGGAAGGGGTAGCAGTATCCTACCTGCAGTTAAGAGCTCCTGATAGCTATTGTGGCATCTGAAACACTGGGCACAGTGAAAGAAAGCAGCAGTTCCTCATGATCTGCACAACTGCCCAGGCTAAATACGAGGCCCAGCTGCTTCCCTGCCATGCCTCCATTGAGAATGCAGATGCTCACAGGACTTGCAGCTCAGAAGACCACATCTCCACTCACTCCACCCTGGTTTTTTAGCCCTCCTTTGCTCTTGGCCTCTTGTTTTTTTCACTACTCTTACTAAGTAAAGTTTAACTGCAGATACTGCAATTGTTCATTTAGGCTGAGGATCTGTTGTGCATCCCCAGGCAGAGTTCACTCCTGCCTCTCGTCACCTGTGAGAGCCCCACGACAGAGCTCTTAAGTCTGTCGCTTTCAGAAAAACCTTTATTCTGCTTCCAATTTCCCCACATCAAGGAATTCTGATTATTGTCTTCCCAGTAAAAGGACAAGACTGACCTCTAGATAATGCATCAAGAGAAAGGCGGAGAGGATTACCCTCCAGCGTGTCTCTGACAGTTCCTCTCCAAACCATTCACAGTCACTTGATTTCACACTGAGGCAGGAAAATAAATGTGTAGGGCAAACATACTGCAGTTATGTGTAATTCAGACAGCTAGCTCTCTGCATCTAGGAAAAAGAACTGAAAGTTAATAGCATGCTTCCTCTCCTTCCTCTCAGCTTCAGGCGCTGATCTACAGCTAACAAAGAGATTGCAATTTCTGCATGTTAAGTACACTGCAGAGGAGGAGAGAGAGGGGAAAGAAAGTAGGACAAATCCAGACCGTACAGGGCATTCTTTTCTCTGGCATAATGAGCTGCTGCAATTCAACCTTTAGCATTCCTTGGTATCCATTTCTCCTTTCTATGCTTACCCACATGCATTGATATTGCTGAGAAAGGCTGAATCATCCGGAAGCCTAAGATTACCAAGGAGCACGAGTGCTGCTGCAGAACCAGCCCCACAAAAGACCCATACTGAAAAGGTTCAGGAATCCTCAGAAGCACTCTTTTGCTTCCTTTCTATGGTACTTTTCAGCAGACGACAGAAAAAAATCTTTTCTGTGATGTTGTTGGCTTGGGTTTTTTCTGCTTGTTTGTTTTTCAAACATGTCCACAGTAGGCAGCAGCATACAGTGCACACAGACTCCCCCATCTCCTTGGGTTAGCTTAAAAGCAAGTGTCTAGGTTACATTAAACAGCACCCTTTGAAGTCTCTCTTCTCCATCTTCTTTAGGCAATGCACAGAATATGCAGGCATATGAACATTACCAGGGGTGTCCCTGCGAACCCCACTGAGCTGGGACTTGCAACTTTTAGATAAAGATCTTTCTTTTCCCATCTTCCAGGAATAATCTCCACACAGGAGCAACTGAATGTTCCTTAGCTGTGAAGCAGATCTGGATTTTGTAATGTGATGTTGTTGCCTCAACATTCACCAAAAGAAACACGTAGACTTAAGGAAGAAATCAGTGACAGTAGCAGTAAGCAACATGCACATCAAAGTAGTATTTATCACTTCTACAGCATGTGGTATGTCAGCAAGCACAACTAAGAAACAGCAGCAAGATCCAAAGACATGTGCAACCCAAATCAGCTCATGGAGGTAAATGAAATGTCAGAGATGGCAATAGCAGGATGGACAAACTAAGAATAGTAAGATGTTTGCAAAATCTTTACTTTTTTCTGGATTATTACAGGTCAAGCAGTCGTATCTTTATTGTGTAATAAGCACTCTCTTTGTCCTGTTAAACGTCACTCCTTCTCAGAGTTAATGGCTCCAAGAACCAGGGATAATCTTGCACCCAAATTAAATACCACCACCACAACTTCTTGGTTTGTATCAACATACTCTATCCCTGGCATTTCTCTCATCAATCAGAACATATCAAACACTGTAAGCAACACACTTGGAAAAAGGCATTTTCCTCCTCTGCATGGGGAGGTGGGCAGGGTTTTCAGCTCTTCCTCCACACAAGCAAGAAAAAACATTTCGGGGAGTTCTTGTATTCGTTACCTTGTAGCAAACATTGCTCTCAGGGAAGAGAAGGTAGCAGCATCTTCTTTCAAAGCCTTCAGCTCATTTCGCAGCTTCATCATGGTCTCTGTAACCATAGCTTTCTCATTTTCATACTTGCTTTTTAGGTTGGCAAGGGCTACCTCTGCAGTCTGTTGTTTACCAAAAAGAACAGAAATCTGCTAGTTAATGAAACTCTTGACAAAGTGGCTGGCTAAGGCATCTCTTATCACTATTCACATGATGAAACATTCACTTTGTGCTGGAATGCTAAAATTTTGGTCAACTTTTCTTGTACAGACTAAATAAGATCTCATTTTTGAACACTTGAAACAGATTGGACATATGGGTCTGCTACTTCCATTAACCCTGCAGCAGCATCTAGGGAAGTTACAGAATATACATTTAGTGACTCCCATCTCCAACCACTAAAAAGAAATTAAACTTTACATACTTCAAATACAAAATAGTCTATCTAGTATCTCTATATTTAAATGCATTCATCAATCACTTGCACAATTCTCTAACCTCTACAGCATTTTGCCTTTCATTTTGAGATACCTTTATTAAAATGTGCAAAAAAGCCCTGAAAGTATGTATATATTTCTTAAACAACACTATACTTTTTTAATTTGCATTACTTTAAGTTCAGAGGAGACTATGAAGCATTGTCACATGTTTTAATGGCAGTTATTTTCACCTACTGCACTGCTAAGGTGTAGCAAATGGCACAGACCAATCCCCAAACCCTACTTTTACCTTTCACCCCTGTTATTTGGACCATGTTCTTGTATCACATCCTCATCTTAGTAGGCTTTTATTCTGCCGTTTGAGAGAGAAGAGTACTTAACTCTTTTGAGTTACTACTCAAAATCAATACTAGAATTAGGTACTACTAGGATTCTTTCAAGTAGAAAGTAAGATTCACCTCTTCATTTTAGGCATCTTACATGAAACATACTCCGATATAATTCAGACAGGCAGTAAGCTTAATAAATAATCTCATGAGTATGTGACAAGCAGAAGTCAGTTAAAGCCACTGTCCTTGAGCTTTACAGTAGACAGCTGTGCACCTGCTTCAGTCTGGTACCAAACAAGTACCAGCAACAAAAGCCCTACTGAGTTGAAGGTATGGCAGCATGACCTCTTGTGTTTAAGACTTAACTCCCAATCACTATAACCTTCACATCTCTTAGACCTAGTTACCTGTTTGTTGGCCTTCAGTACAGTTCTCAGAGTTGCTATCTGTTCTCTCTTGGTGCTCAGCAGGGATTTCAACTTCAGGATTTCTTCCATGAGTGCTTCCTTGTCTTTGTCCACCACTGGCCCAAGTTCTTGAGTGGCAACACGCTGCCTGGACAACTCGGTGGTTCTGTCCACAGCAGCTTGCAGGTGTTTGATCTGATCCCGGATTATAGCAATCAAATTGTAAATATTCATTGGCTCCTTCTGAGGATCTGACAGAGGCGATGGCAGCAATGACACTGGAGACGGACTGCTGTCACCACTTCCATTCTCTGCTTTTCCTAGCTCTATAGTTAACAGCCCTTTAGAAAGGAGAATGGGAGACCTTCTTCCCTTGGCCTCTGGACTACTGCGTCCACCTTTACCTTCCTTGTAGTAATCCAGCATCACTCTGTTTGGAGTTTCATTGTTGCACATGCAGACATGGTGATATAAATTGGCCAGTTCTTCACTGAAGGTGACTAGTTCATCTTGGGCCACGCTGAGGCTGCCCTGTGTTTCTCCAGCAACATCACTGACTTTCTTCAGCTCCTTCTCCAGCCTGGCCACCTGTTCTCTGTCATGCCTACTGGATTTTTCTAGGGAGGTGATCTTTTCAGTGAGAGCTTGGCTCTCGGTCTCGTATCTGCTCTTCTCTTCCTCATACTTAGACTCACATTCTTTGTATTTGGCCTTAAGATTTTTGAGCTCTTCTTTTAGGTCAGTAATTTCTGCCACAGCCACTTTGTACTTGCATTCCAGGATCTCCGGCCCATTGATGTCAACTTCGTAATAGTCTCCATCTTCATGGCTGTCTCGATCCTTCTCATTGTCAAGGGCAGACTGACGTTCCTTGCTAACGTGGAGTTTCTTCATCGCATTTAGGTTTTCTGTGAGTCTACCAACTTTTTCATGCTGTTCTGAGAGGGCCCCCCGTGTATTTTCCAGCTGCTTCTGAGATTCCTGCAGTGTTGTTAACAAGTTCACCTTTTCTCTTTCCATCTGAAATGCATGAACACAAACACATACATAAAGGAAACTGTATCACTTAAACGGTTTTACTATAAAAGACAGCAACTTAGCCAAGATCCATATGGTTACAGAAACCCAATCACTTGCACATTATGTGTGCTATTTAATTTATTTTAAAGGTTATTTATTTTTAATTAATTAATAAGCTATTTCATTTATTCTATAGCTATCTAGAGCACAGTGTTCCTTGCCAATTCTTTCTCATTTTCACTTCAAAATCCATATTACACATTCTTCCATAGCTGATGGTCTCAGTGTGAAAATATTCTTCCAGCTGAAGATAAGCAAAAGTTTACTGTTATCTTCCAAATTATCAAGTTATTAGAAATAGTGTTAGAAAAACCAATCAGAAAACTTGCAGCTAGTCTATGGTGGAAATTTGGGAGTTTCATGAAAGATTCAGAAATACTGAAATTTTCTCCTCTGAAAGGTTTCATTTTGAAAAAGTCCAGCTATTTTTTCCACAAGGGCTTTTTCTATGGAAAACTTAAAAAGTGCTCAACAAAACTTTAAAACATTTCTGGGTAACATAAATACACAACTTGTTTCAAACTCTCCAACCTCCCAACAGCACAAATGTAACACAGAAATGCTTGGTACTGATTAAAATTTCATATTCTTTGAACTAACTAGAGAAAGGAGTTCTGATGTACAAAACTTTTGATGAAGATGACTGGGGTAACTATCTATTTTTAAACAAAGTACTATCTTTCTTGCTAGGGACACAATGAAGTAGACACACCATGTGCTGCACAGAAGATGCACTACAATTGTCCTCCAAACACAGGACATGACTGCTAATTTTTCCGCACATGAGAACAGCAGCACGCTACAGTTTTTCACTGACAAACTTTTAACACCCTCAAGTTCTAAATCAATCAGAGCCTTTACAAATATAGTTCATACTGTATGCTGTCCATGTGAGATACTGAAAAGACTGAAATAACAACCCCAGTAAACTCTAGCAGCTATTTGGAAGTACACAGTTGTTTAGGAAGCCCATATACCTGTACAAGCTGTTGTTTCAGCTTCTGGATTTCAGAAATGTTTAATTCACTTAGAAGATCTGAAACCAGACTTGGGGCTGGTGGGAAGCTTTCATTTTTCTTGGGTGTTGATGTACTATTCTTGCCATTGCTGAGTTTGCTGAGGCAGTTTTGTTCAAATCCATTCATGATTTCATCATTATTGGGCTCTGTGGCCTCATCACTGAACTTAAGACCATCTAAAGAGATATTGAGGTGGCTGTTGTACATGGAGTCGTTGATGTTCATGTAGTGAGAGAGCTCCTTACGAAGGGTGTTCTTCTGCTCCCGCTCTGTCTTCAGTGTCTCTAAGGCTTCCTCAAGCTGGCGTTCGGAGATCTCCTTCAGCCGTATGGCATCTTCTAGCTGGCTGTTGAGAAATTCTGTTTCCTCCTCAAGCCTTTTGATTTCATGTTTCAGGCCTTCAAACTCCACCTGGAGATTATACAAACACGGGGGGCACAGGGAAACAGTAATGAAAATGTCTGCCTGCAAGACACCAAATAATTTTACTTTTGAATGTTTGGTTCAGCAAATATGGTGAGAATAGATTCATTTTTTTCAGTACTAGAGTCTAGTTTTGGCACTTTGACTCTAAGCTGCTTACACAACTTACCTTCACAAAGAGCATGGAAGAAAATTTCTAAGCAAACCACAAACCAGCTGATCTATTCCAGCTTAACTGAGACAGGTGGGAGATACAGGATGTGATAAAAGAATCACAAAACAGGCTTTCCTAGCACATTATGAAAATTCCTTCTCTGTTTGATTAACAAATTCCCTGTCCAACCTTCTCACAAATTCAAGCTCAACATTTTCAAAATCCAGCATTACAAAGCTATGCTTCTGACACTCTGCTGCACTGCTGTCAGAATATGCCACCAGGCTTAAAACTGTTGGGATGCAGCAATCAAACTCTGCTTTTAGATATTCAAAATAAAAAATTTTATCCTCTCTGTCACCATCATCATTTCAGCACATTTTGAGAGAGCTACAATTTATAGACTCTACACTTCAGACTCCCAATGCTGCTACATTAAATTTGTTCTCACGTCTAAGTTTTATGTATAAAATTGCCTTTTTTTAAACCTCTCTTACACTGAAGTTATGAACACCAACAGCTGGGCTAAAATTTTGAATCCCTTGAACAAAACCAAAAATGCCTAAAGAATACTTTATCTTAACCTTGAAAGGAAAACATGCCACATGATACATTTATTTTTGCCAGCTGCTAAAGGAATTTTAGATGCCAACATATACCAATCTGGTGGTGCTGAACCACACCTGATTTAAAAACGAGGAACCAATTATGCTAATTCAGTTTTGCAAGTTATGCCTGGGAAAACATGATGGCTTCTTCTAGTTTGTCAGTAGAATAATGAAAGCTTACCGAAATTCATCAAGTCAGATTAGTAATAATCCACTGCCATGAACAGAATTAGCTCTTTGTTCTATACATGTCTATATATGAGCTCAAATATTCAAGATTGCAGTCTACTTCCAAAGGTTGCAGAATACAAACAGGTAGCCAATAATTACTAGTAATTGACAAGCAAGACAGCATCTGAGCCAAAGTTTGCTCAACCCAGAATGACAGCCCTCTTGAATATTGGTATTTTAGAATGTGAACACTGAGCTTCCACTTGCTCCTCCAAGTATAATGAATGAAATAAAAATGTCCCTATTTTGGGCACATGAGCAAGGCCAAAGTGAAAAAAACACTGACATGGAATTTCACCTGGAGATAAATGAAATACAGTCAATATCCCAAATACCTTGCTTGGAGGGGCAGCTTTCATTCCAAACCCTGAAGGAGTTCTGAAGCAAATCCTAATAAGGTTTTGCTATGTGCTCATTACAACAAATGATATTAACACTACTTTTTTTTCCAGGAGCTTGTATTTCAGGAATATTATACCATTTCCTCAATAGCACCTCAAGTTTTATTTATACAATGAGGATGATGAGAACCTAAGTTCCTGTTAAGTCAGGAGATTATGATCTGGTGGCAATTACAGAGACGTGGTGGGACAGCTCGCATGACTGGAATATACTCATGGAGGGCTATGTCCTTTTCAGGAAAGACAGGCCAGCCAGGCGGGGTGGTGGGGTTGCTCTTTATGTGCGAGAGCAGCTACAATGTACTGAGCTCTGTCCAGGAACAGGGGATGAGCGAGTTGAGAGTCTGTGGGTGAGAATTAAGGGGCAGGCTGGCAGGGGCGATACTGTTGTGGGTGTCTGTTACAGGCCACCAGATCAGGGTGAGGAAGTTGATGAGGCCTTCTACAAGCAGCTGAGAGCGGCCTCACAGTCACAGGCCGTGGTCATCATGGGGGATTTTAACTTCCCTGATGTTTGCTGGAAGGACTACTCAGCAACCCAGCCACAGTCCAGGAGGTTCCTCCAGTGTATGGATGATAACTTCCTCATGCAAATGGTGGATCAGCCAACCAGGAGAGGAGCGCTGCTGGATCTCATCCTCACTAACAAGGAGGGTCTGGTCGAAGCAGTAAGGGTTGAGGGCTGCCTTGGTTGCAGCGACCACGAGATGGTGGAATTCAGGATCTTGTGTGGTAGGACCAGTACAATAGCAAGTAGAATTGCAACCCTGGACTTCAGCAGGGCAAACTTTGGCCTTTTCAAGCAATTGCTAGGGGAAGTCCCATGGGCAAGGCTGCTTGAAGGTAAAGGGGCCCAAGATAGTTGGTTGGCATTCAAGAATTGCTTATTCCAAGCTCAAGAGCTGAGCATCCCGACACGTAGGAAGTCAAGGAAGAGGGCCAGGAGACCTGCGTGGCTGAATAAGGAACTGCTGGGTATGCTCAAGTGGAAGAGCAGAGTTTATAGGTCATGGAAGGAGGGGCTGGCCACTCGGGAGGAATATAAGGCTGCTGCTAGAGGATGTAGGAAGGCAGCTAGGATGGCTAAGGCCTCCTTAGAATTAAATCTTGCCAGAGGGGTCAAGGACAACAGAAAGAGCTTTTTCAAATACATAGCTGATAAAACTAATACCAGAGGCAAGGTTGGCCCACTGGTGAACGGGATGGGTGCCCTGGTGACAGAAGATACAGAGATGGCAGAGTTATTGAATGCCTTCTTTGTGTCAGTCTACTCTGCCGGAGGCAGTCCTGAAGAACCCTGTACTCCTGAGACCTCAGATGAAGTCAGGTCACTGGAGCGGTTTGCCTTAGTCCATGAGGAATGGGTTAGGGACCAGTTGAGCAATCTGGACATCCATAAATCCATGGGTCCAGATGGGATGCACCCGCGGGTGCTGAGGGAACTGGCGGAAGTCATTGCTAGACCACTCTCCATCATCTTTACCAAGTCTTGGGAAACGGGAGAGGTGCCTGAGGACTGGAGGAAAGCAAATGTCACTCCAGTCTTCAAAAAGGGCAAGAAGGAGGACCCGGGTAACTATAGACCGGTCAGCCTCACCTCCATCCCTGGGAAAGTGATGGAACACCTTATCCTTGATGCCATCTTAAGGCATGTCAAGGATAAGAGGGTTATGAGGGGCAGTCAACATGGCTTTACCAAGGGGAAGTCATGCTTGACCAACCTCCTAGCCTTTTATGAGGAAATAACATTGTGGATGGATGATGGCAGAGCGGTGGATGTGGTCTACCTTGACTTCAGCAAAGCATTTGACACAGTCTCCCACAGCATCCTCATAGCTAAATTGAGGAAGTGTGGCCTGGATGATCAGGTAGTGAGATGGACTGCGAACTGGCTGAAGGACAGAAGCCAGAGAGTTGTAGTCTATGGGGCGGAGTCCAGTTGGAGGCCTGTATCTAGTGGAGTGCCTCAAGGGTCAGTATTGGGACCAGTATTATTTAATATATTCATCAATGATTTAGATGAGGGAATTGAGTGTACTGTCAGCAAGTTTGCTGACGACACTAAGCTGGGAGGAGTGGCTGACACGCCAGAAGGCTGTGCTGCCATCCAGCGGGACCTGGACAGGCTGGAGAGTTGGGCAGGGAGAAACTTGATGAAATATAACAAGGGAAAGTGTAGAGTCCTGCATCTGGGCAGGAACAACCCCAGGTTCCAGTATAGGTTGGGGAACGACCTGTTAGAGAGTAGTGTAGGGGAGAGGGACCTGGGGGTCCTAGTGGACAGCAGGATGACCATGAGCCAACACTGTGCCCTTGTGGCCAGGAAGGCCAATGGCATCCTGGGGTGTATTAGAAGGGGGTGGTCAGTAGGTCGAGAGAGGTCCTCCTTCCCCTCTACTCGGCCCTGGTGAGACCGCATCTGGAATATTGTGTCCAGTTCTGGGCCCCTCAGTTCAAGAAGGACAGGGACCTGCTGGAGAGAGTCCAGCGCAGGGCAACTAAGATGATTAAGGGAGTGGAGCATCTCCGTTATGAGGAAAGGCTGAGGGAGCTGGGTCTCTATAGTTTGGAGAAGAGGAGACTGCGGGGGGACCTTATTAGTGTATATAAATATATAAAGGGGGAGTGTCATGAGGATGGAGCCAGGCTCTTCTCAATGGCAAACTATGATAAGACAAGGGGTAATGGGTATAAACTGGAACACAAGAGGTTCCACTTAAACTTGAGAAGAAACTTCTTCTCAGTGAGGGTGACAGAACACTGGAACAGGCTGCCCAGGGAGGTTGTGGAGTCTCCTTCTCTGGAGACATTCAAAACCCGCCTGGACACATTCCTGTGTAACCTTATCTAGGTGTTCCTGCTCTGGCAGGGGGATTGGACTAGATGATCTCTTGAGGTCCCTTCCAATCTCTAACATACTGTGATACTGTGATAACCTGAAGAATAAAAATAGCAAGTCCCCATCTGACAGGTGAAGATAAGCAAATCATGCCAAAGGCCACATCTAACACACATCTAAGCTAACTACCTCTGCTAATGGTGACTCAGGAAAATTCTTCAGTTGTTCAAAAAATGCAGTTTTCTAAAATTCTGAAAATAGCTGGAACTGTGCAATTAAAAATGTGACCTTTTAGATGAGCAGTCACCCAGATCTGACATTGTGGAGCAAATGTAATAGTAGCCCATGTTTAATGAGAGTAGCTGCAGGAGAGGAAGAGTATGCAACCGGAGAAACAAAGTAAGAAATAAGTAGCATTATAAACATGTTCAGAAATATACCCACTTACAGATACTGTAGAAGAGAACAGGTGGATGGATGGGTAGATGGGAGAGTACTGCAAAGAGACATTGAAAAACTAGTGTAGCAAAGACTAAACCAAGTAACAAAGCAGACTGGTAGAAACTTCACTTCCATGAAAGACAGAGAAGGCAGTGGAATGACTTGGAGGTCAAAGTAGAAGCAATAAAGTCTTAAGACAGTGCATAAACAGAGACAGAAAGGACTTGAACATTTTGGGACAACTCTTGGTACTAAAAAAGAGATTATCGTCTCAAAAGCGGTACAAAAAAATAAGTGGTTGGATGCTGAAATGAGACAGAACCATGCTGTAACACAGGAATTAACTGTTGCTACCAAAGCAATGCTCATTATTTTGAAAAACTTGCCTGGTTTTGCTTCAGAACAGACACTTGTTTCTGGAGACAGATGTTTTCCTCTTCAAGCTCAGTGTAGTCTTGCAGCAAACGTGCTTCTCTGAATTTATATTCCTTAATATCATCTCGTAGACGGGCCCTTTGGATCTCCACATTCTGATTGACCTGGAAAAACAAATGAACCCCACAATGATGGTGATTTGGACAGGTATCATTAATTTTCCGTATATGCGCTAATCAATTAGATTCTATTCAAACAAATTCTTCCTCCCAGCTCCCCCACTCTCCCAAATGATGTACAGAAACCCAAGTCATTTATACACAATAATTAGATTTTGTTTTCTGTCTTCTCTTACAAATTCTCACCCCTGACTCAGAGAAAAGTCAATGAGCAAGCAGAGAACCCAACATTCACACCTGTGTCTCACTAGCTGTCAAAAGTTTTCCAGATCAGAAGTCAATGCCTGGATCTGTTAACACTTAAACAAGATGGGCCTTTTCACAAGAGACAGACAGATGCAGATGACTCCAGACATTTGGACATGTATTTGCTGCTGCTTTTCAACAGATCTTCCCTTTATGCCCAATGCAATAATTTGGAAATATGTTCTCATGAAACCCTTTGGAGAGAGACAACGAGTTAAACCCTGAATGAAATCCAAGATCCCAGGTAGAAAGAAATAGCAACTCTGGTTGACTTATAAAATGTTCCCTCCCCTTAGCCCCAAGACTTGTGCAACCCCAAGACCTCAAAGAAAGACCTAAAAAAACCCAAACAAAACAAACAAACAAAAAAAAAATTAAAAATTTAATATACTGATGTAGGATGATCTTTAGATCTTTTGTTACTATACAGAGACAAATAAATTGAGCTAGCACATATACAGCTGTGTGAATGGCCCACTGTACTTAGCCCTTGTTTTTTCAACATTATTTTCCTTCAAGCCACATTTTAAATCCTCAATTAAAACAAAGGGGAAAATACATCCTGAAACATTAGCAGAAATTTCTTCAGAAATGGGAAAATAGGCAGTATAGTTGCCTATGAAAATAGTGTCCAGATATTTTAGCAGCTGTACCTGTGAAGTGACAGGATGGTTTTCCAAACAGTTCTAAATCAGTGCGAAACAAAGGTGAGCTCATGAAAGAGGCTGCCTACCAATTCAGCTAGGCAGGTTATGCATTTTTTTTTCTGGTTCCATCTACCTAGCAGCCTAGCTGGGAAAGCCTCATCCTCTGGTATACAGACTCAGCTTCCCTTAGCGTTCTCCACTTTTGGTTAGAAACAGGAATGTCATCAACTATTAAAATCCAGTCTCAGTCCCTTTGCAAGTGTGCAGCAGGAATACAGAGAAGAAACACAACACAGGTATCAACAGATCAATACAGAAAGCTAAGAGATAAAGGAAATGTTCACAGCAGGAACAAACTTGAATCTGATACGCTCTGAACACAAACACAGAATCACCTGGAACTGTTAAGACCAATACATGTAAATTATAGCTCCCCACAAGTCAGGTACAGAAAGATAATATGCTAGAAACCTGCCTGCTTATTTTTCGCAATGAAGACCACTGCTTCCCAGCACATTGAGAAGCTCAAAATCAACATTAATTGCTGAAACCAGACACTACAGCACAGCAATGCAAATGAAAAGTTGCTACATTCCATACTCCAGGCCTAAGCAACTGTTGGCTCTATCTTTGCACGGACCCAGGACGCATAGCGAAAGGTGCATGCAGGTATCCGAAGGCTACAGGCTGACACGAATTCACATCCTGACTTCTTCCTCCTTAACAACTGCAAAGAAGACCTCTTGCGTTTGGCAGAAAGAGCCTTCAGCCAGACAACCCAAACTGTTTAACAGCCAGTCATCCTCTCAGCTTTGCCTTGGCAGTTCTGCAAGGAGCCCCTATGGCCTGCACGGTGCTAGAAATCACAGGGATCAGTTTGAATTCATCCTTGCTTGCATGTAAGCTATGATAAACAGCTAGGATGCTATTTTCCACAATTTCTGCAGGAGAATAAATGTGCTATGAGTTGCACATATTCCACCTCCTCTTCTGATTTTTGTACCCTGCAGGATATCCTGTTGTAGGTATCAAAAAGAGTTTTGCACAAATTAGTAGATCTTATCCATAATTTTCCCCATTCCTGAGTAAAATGTTCTGAAGTTTCACCCCGTTCCGAAGTGAAATGAAAGACCTCCCACAAAGCTACTGGTGAGCTGCTCTCCCCACCATTCAGGCTGCATTGCTCCTCTTCCTCCCTTCATGATTTAATCTTTGCAGAGGTCAGTGCCTGGAGAAATCACTGGAGCCAGACTTTTCTGAAGAAGGAATGGTTTCTGCCTAATCCTGCCCATTTAATTCAGAGCAACAGTAAGAGCTCGTTACTTAATGTGAAAGTACTGCCATGTTCAGCCTACCACAAGAAAAAAATCATTCCATTTCAGTGCGTACAGAAAGGCCAGATTTAAAAATAGCTCCCTTGCTTCCTGACTGGGGAAGGAAGATACAACCCAGATTTATTGGCTGTTTAGTGAGCTGTGCATTCAGCTTGCTGTTAACATTTTCTTGTCAAATAAACGTGCATGCTTGCAAGCTGCAGAGTTAAACTGGGTGCCATGCTAGCTCATACATCTGACCAAATGGCAAGATTTTTTTCTGTAGGGAAGTGAAGCTACTGCATCCTTCCTTAATCAGATTTTTCTATTATCTATATGGAAAGTGGTATTTATGTGTTTTAAGACAGACACTGCACATGTCCTCACAGGTGGTGCTTTACAATTCCCCAAGTCTATAGACATAGTGAGCTGACCTACCGATAAGTTTTAACCTTTGTGTAACTCTTATTCCTTCAATGGCTTCTTCCTTCCTCCTCTGCCTACAATACAGGGGACAAGGGCCTAGGCTGGGCTCTCAGCTTTACGAAATCCTACTTCCACCTAAAGCAAATCACACAGCACTTTAAAGTATCAATTACCACAGTGGAGAACCAATGGCTGCTGAGTATTCATCTACCTGACCAAATTCCTCAACTTCTCAACCTAAAGAATATTCCCACTACACAGAAGCCTCCCATGCATCCTGCCTAGGAAAAGACTGTGATTTTGACTGATCTAAAGGCCATAGACCAACCCTGCTCCTGCTGCTAGAAAGCTTGTCTTCAGCATTTTCATTCTCTCAGCTTTGCCTTGGCAGAGTTCTGCAGAGTTCCTCTGGGCTGCACAGTGCTAGAAATCACAGGGACCAGTTTGAATCCACCCTTGCTTGCGTGTAAACTATGATAAACAACTAGGATGCTATTTTCCACACTTTCTGCAGGAGAATAAATGTGCTGTGAGTTGCACATATTTCACCTCCTCATCTGATTTTTGTCCCCTGCAGGATATCTGCACCTCGATGTCTCCCTTGTAGTGAGGGGCTCAGAACTGGACACATGGTTCAAGGTGCGGCCTCACCAGTGCCCAGTACAGGGTGACAATCACTGCTCAGGCCCTGCTGGCCATGCTATTTCTGATACAGGCCAGTACGCCATTGGCTTCTTGGCTGCCTGGGCACAAGCTGCTCATGTTTGGCTCTGTCAATCAGCAACCCTAGGTCCTTTCCCATGAGCAGTTTCCAGCCACCATTCTGAAGCCTGGCATGTTCCACAGGATTGTTGTGGCCCAAGTGCAGGACCGGCACTTTGCCTTGTTGAACCTCATCCCATTGGCCACAGTCCATCAATCCAGCCTGTCCAGATCCCTCTTCAGAGCTTCCCACCCTCCAGCAGATCAACACTCCCACCCAACTTGGTGTCATCTGCAAATTTACTGAGGGTGCCCTCGATCCCCTCATCCAGATCATCAGTGAAGATATTAAACAACACTGGCCCTAACACTGAGCCCTGAGGGACACCACTAGTGACCAGTCTCCAACTAGATGTGCTGCCATTCACCACCACTCTTTCTGATCTACCATTCAGCTAGTTTCCAAACCAGTGAAGAATCCTCCTGTCCAGGTCATGAACAGCCAATCTGTCCAGGAGAAAGCCAATCTGTCCAGGAGAAAACTGTGGGAGACAGTGTCAAATGCTTTACTTAAGTCCAAATAGACAATGTCCACAGCCTCCCCGTCATGAACAGGCAGGTCACTTAATCATAGAAGGAGATCAGGTTGGTCAAGCACAACCTGCCCTCATGAACCCATGCTGACTAGGCCTGATCCCTCCGTTTTCTTGCACATGCTTTATGATCTCATGTAGGATGTTTCAGGATAATGCTCCCAAACAGCTCTGAAGTTTTAATGAAAAACAAACAGCTGCACTGAAACTTTGATAGCAAAAGTACACAAATGGCCTTGGTTCTGGTTGTGGGGTGGCTGGGTTTTGGGGGTTTTTAATTATTTTAATATTGTTTTATTTATTAATTTGGGGTTTTTTCAGGTTTTTTTTTTATTTACCTGTCCTCTCATTATGAATGATGTGAGGGCTGGAGCAGCTCTGCTCTGGGGCCAGGCTGAGAGAGCTGGGCTGGGGCAGCCTGGAGAAGAGAAGGCTCCTGAAGGGGAGATCTTAGAGCAGCTCCAGTGCCTAAAAGGGCTACAGGAAACCTGGAAAGGAGCTTTGGACAAGGGCCTGTAGGGACAGGACAAGGGGAATGGCTTTAACCTGACAGAGGGGAGATTGAGATGAGCTCTTAGGCAGAAGCTCTTCCCTGTGAAAGGTGCTGAGGCGCTGGCACAGGGTGCCCAGAGAAGCTGTGGCTGCCCCATCCCTGGCAGTATTCAAGGCCAGGTTGGACACAGGGGCTTGGAGCAACCTGCTCTAGTGGAAGGTGTCCCTGCCCGTGGCAAGGGGTTGGAACTGGATGAGGTTTAAGGTCCCTTCCAACCCAAAACAGTCTGGGATTCTGTGGCTACCCAAACACTTACCCCATGACAAGTCCGTGAGACCTGATGAAATCCATCCACAGGTCCTGAAGGAGCTGGCAAATGAGGTTGCTAAGCCACTGTCCATTATATTTGAAAAATCATGGCAGTCAGGTGAAGTTCCTGACGACTGGAAAAAGGGAAATACAACCCCCATTTTCAAGAGGGGGAAAATGGAAGACCCAGGGAATTACAGACCAGTCAGTCTCACTCTGTGCCTGGCAGGATCATGGAACAGATTCTCCTCAAAACCATGCTGAAGCACAGGAAAGACAAGGTGGTTGGTAACAGCCAACATGGTTTCACTAAGGGGAAATCCTGCCTGACCAAATTTGGTGGCCTTCTATGATGGGACCACAGAACCGATGGATAGGGGCAGAGCAGCTGACGTCATCTACCTGGACTTGTAAAAAGGATTTGAACTAGATGATCTTAAGGTCCTTTCAAGCCAAACCAGTCTATGAATCTATGACAAAGCCTCTTAGCATGGATACATACACCTCAGGATTTTCTTTAGTTGTGATTAATGCTGTGTCACCACCTACTGATGTACTCAGCTCAACATTTATTGATTTTCTTTTTTTTTAAACCATTAAATAGAAAGCTGTGACATTAAGAATGGGTTATCACAACATTGGAGAACAAAGAAATGCACTGTCATGAATTTCTTTTCTACACAATATTAAGAGACCTGAGCTGAGACTCAGTTTGCATAGCATATTCTGGAGCCACTTAAAACTGACAACTGCTTAGTCAGCATTAAGTCTCACTACAGTACGTACATTCCATTACTTAATGTGTTGCTTGGTATCTGTTCAAACATTTGATCCAGTTCAGAGTCAAATCCAAAGCACATTCTCAAACTCCTTCATTGTCATGAGGAGGGTTAACATCTGAACACTTGATACACCCCTTACTTTTGACTAAGTTCTTTGTATAAGGATGAAGCCTTGCTCTAGCGATTCTCTCCAACTGCAAGCTTACAACCCAGGTGAGGATAAAAACACACCCCCCTTGACCCCTAATGGGTGGTCTTTGTCTAGGAGTCCACTGGGCACTAAACACTGGCACTGGCACAAGCCCACAGACACAGCAGCAGTGGTGCAATACCTTCACAGAAACAAACAGATCAGTGCTGTAGAAGAAGCTGGGAGGACTGGAATGAGCCTTGTGATCAGAAGTGGGGGCACTGATAAGTCTCTGAGATCAGAGGATGACTTCTTGAATCCATCTACAGCTGCTTTTCAAATTTCAAATCTAAATGCTTAGCAGCTTTCCATGTCCTTCACTGCCACAAAGAAAAGATTTAACCCTTCCAAGGCCTGACAATAAATTTTTAGGTAGCTGTCACCTTTGACTCCAGAAAGGCTGGCTGAGCCAAGCCAGCTCTAAGAAGGGTCACTGCTACCCAACGTGACCCAAAGCAGGTTTTGAAAGGTTTTCCATGTGCTGCATTTGTATTTTCAGATGCTAATGAAACAAGCTTGAGGTCTTCCCTCAAGCTGAAAGGAAAAGGAAGAAAAGAGCTCAGTAACTGAGACAACAGCCCTCTACATTCAAGGCTTGTCCATCATTCTGCCAGGTTTGGGTAGAGCACAGGGATGTCCTTCCCTGGAGGACAACTGAACTCAGATACACCTCAGGAATAGCTGAACTCAAGCTCTGACTGCAATAGTTCTCCCTGTGGACGCAAACTAGCAAGGGACTGTTTAGATGAAGCATGCTTCCAGGAAAACAGAATGAACAATAGACTAGCTAGACGTACATCAGAAGCATACAGAGCCTTTGCTGTCTCTTCTCAGTTTTGTCTACAGCCCACGCTTAGGGGAATAAATTAGTAATAAATATGTATTTCAAATAGTAGCTCTAAGTCACATTTAATTAAATATATAAAGTGACACATATATATATACACTCACATTGTGAAATCAAACATACCTTTTTTTATATATTTCAGATTGAGACTGCTTATCAAAAGCTAATAATCAAAATCAGTCTCCCCTATACCTGCACTCCAGAGAAAAGAGCCATAAAACCTACAAGTGAGATACTGCTCTGCCTGGAGAAGCAGTGGTGGCTCTAAAGAGTCACAGAACAAGAGATCACACAGCAAGCTTGGAAACAGTAATTTGATGAAATTGATTTCAAACCTTGAAAGCTCTCAGGGTTTAATTTCCCAACTGAAGCATACAATTTAGACTCCTCTAATGCATCAGGTGTCTTAGGAAAGTAAAAAACATGAAACCTACTGTGATAACTTGGTACAGAACAGCCTCAGGACAGACACAGTGATGAGCTGGCAGTAATGGTGAGGATGTGGCAGGGAATGCCTTCAACACCACCAGACCTTTCCTTGACATAATGGCAGCTGATATCCTGAACAGTCTTGCTTGTTCATAACCAAGCCAAAACAAGTCTAATGTTTTAGTATTTCCATAAACTTCTTTTTCTAGCCCACTGATAGCTTCTAAATGCCTTTCTCCCTGGTCAAGTTCTTTTTTCATTGTTACCTTTGTCTTCTGATTTTAACATACTTCTGTTATTGTGAGAATTATTGACCAAAACCCTCCCACTTAATGACATTAGAGAAGAACTACTCTGTGCTGTGCTCTGTAGTCTAAAACTGTAGTTGCACTCTGCTGTTGTCCCTTTGCAAATCCATGTTAAGTTTGTCCCACCGGGAATATCCACAAACCACACATTTTCAATAGTCGTAAGTACAAGATTCTCTTGTTAATTAAAAACTGCCCTCCCCTGTTCCAAGGTCTGTTGGAGGCTCATTTATTTTCTTACTCATATTTCTTGCTTTAATATTAAAGGCCTATTTTAAAGTTTATAACCCATTTACAGTGGTGACAGTCCTTCTCAGGCAGATTTAACACTGGCAGTGTGGCAGCAGGCCAGGAGTAAGTTTATGGGTCTGCAGCACTAGATACCATGTACACAACAGACTTAACAGAATTTACAACTAAAACAATGTTGACAAAAAAGTAGCAGTTAGTACAGTACTGAAGATTAGAGGTCTCCTATTGACTTAATTTTGCCATAACTAATTTCTATGTAAAGCATGAGAAAAAAGCTTTGGCTAAATTTGCACTCCCAACATTAATGGCCTGTTTTCACAAGGTGCCACACCTCCTGGATGTGGAAAGTGCTTAGTTTACACTACCCAATCTTACCAATCTTCCAGCAGCCTTGTTTACCACTTTGCAGGACAGACTTTAGAAAATTACTGATGACTTAATACAATTACTTCATACATATTATGAAACCTCCTTCCCTTTTCACAGCTGCATTTCAGACAGTGTGTTACATCGAGCTTGTATTCTTCAGAAACAAACAGACGTGGGGACACAGCAAGCAATGACCAAAAGCTGTTTCCACAGATTTCCTCTGTTTTTCAACTATTATCTTAGAGCTACAAGAGGCTTTGAAAAGCCAAAAGTACCACAGGGTCAGTCGCTCTGAATATACTTACGCCACAGTAGCCTTTTCCTTGCAGGACACACTGTGGAGGGAGTAGACAAGTCCTACATGGAGAACATGGTGCACTGAAGCTGTGTACCAGTAACTAGTAAGATCCTGCTTTCTCCACTCAGAAAGTACACACTCTGTGCCTGTTATTATGCCACTGACCTATATTTCCATAAAGGAAGGAAAAAAAAAAAAAAAATCCATCTTTGGCCATTATTTTTCTAAGAACTCTTTGGATTAAACTGAATTTAATTCATTTGAATAAAATTATACTATATAAAAATCTACATGTAGGCAAATTTACAGCAAAACAGAAGAGTCCCTTTGTCATGAAAAAAAGCTATGTTCATTGACCCCATGCTAGCTTTTCCTCCCACAAGAGCTTTTGTCCAAGCTCCTACGAACTCAAATGGCCGAGACATTGTGAAGATCAAACAGCTCTGTTAGAATAACCACCAGAACATACACCACCATCATCAAAACACAGAAAGGGCAAGTCTTTATTCTAGATTCTTCATTTTAGGGCAAAATACCATGAGAGCACAAGCAGTGGCACCCCATTTTCAGAAGCAGTTAGTGCCTCTGCTGACACCCATCTACATTGCCAGTTAGCCGTGAGTAGTCCCAATACTGCTCCTAGAACTGCTGACTAATCTGTTATTTATCAGGATTAAATCAGTCATTTTTTTCAATCTCTGCAACACTGGGGAGTCAGAATAACCCAGTTAAGGAAACCCAAGGATACCTCTTTGCTTCCAGATCTAAGCTACCCTGTGCAGAAGCAGACTGGATTTCACTGCATGCGATTACTGAATACCTGCATATTCTGTTCAGTGTTCCCCTATCAGTCTACCCCACAGAGGACAGGCAGCTTTGGTTCATGGCAATGCCAGCTACGCTGGGTTTCTCTCACCTGCTCAACTCTCACAGCAGCAGACACCTCCCTCTGGGCAATTAAATGCTTGAAAGTAGCAGGGTTAATGAGTTTGCTACAATCACCAATTTCACTAGAGGGAAAGAATACCGAGCAATGTCAAAAGAATCTGGACCCCCTCCATCTACAGATGATCCACTGGGCATATATGGAGAGCTAGGGAGGAATACTTGGTACATTACCACCCCAAACTTATTTCCCCTAAAAAAAGGATCAAGAGGAATACCAGTAAAGTACATCAAAACTAAACTTCAAAGCCAAAACACAGGGTAAAAAAAAGGAACAGATTTTGATACGGTCCCAAGCATGGCATCAGCCCAATGTTATTTCTGATGGTACAGGCACAGCCCCTCAACTGGCTTCTTATGTTTCTGTTCAAGTGGTGTTTTGTCACAAGCCATGTTCTTAAAACCTACAGAATGTGACTTGAACGCAAATCTCAGGTGCTGTTCTAAGCCAGTCCATCAACACAGAACTGCTAGGTGAAACAAAGCAAATCTTTTTCCCAAGCATATCACAGTACTGCTTTGTGGCATAAAGTAGTACATGCTCTTTCCTATTTTCAAAAGAATTCCACTCTGACCTAAACAAATCTTGCCTGCTTGGATGGCCAAGGGTCATCTACTTCAATGGAAGCAGTGCCAAGCCCAGGTGCAACAAGGCAAACCTGCTTCTGCATCCTAAAACAGTGCTGCCAGCACAGCAGAAGTTTTCACTGAGGGGAGGGAGGGGGAGAACAAACCTGAATTAAGTTTGTAAAGTAACTTCAAGCCATGATTTCACTGATAAGAGCATTTCCAGCTACTCCTGCAATACTGCATATCGATTTCACATTTTTTATAAGATCACAGTTGCATACAAGAGACTTCCTCCCTCCACCGCTCATGCTAGTCAAGACACCCTGGGCAGGCTAAAGGTTGTGATGGAGGTTACTGGAGCTGTGACTAACAAGAAAGACTCATCCTGCTCTTCCTGCAGCTCTGATAGGCACCTAGCAATTTAATTAGACCAGAACAATGAAAAGATCACCGGGCACAGCAAGCGTGCTACCTACAAGTCCCCACACAACAGAGGATCATGGAATCTGAATTAAGACTTTGAGAATCATGTAGCTTCATCATGTCAGAAGGACAGTAACTTATTTTAACATTTCTTTAAAATCTGAAAATACACAGTGTTCAACACAGTGTTCAAATGGTGACTTTGAAGACCCCCATTTCCAGTATTAATTCAGTTTTGGACTCTGAGTTTCTAGGCAGCACCCATTACAGCAAAAGAAACTGCTGTTAATATCTTCCTTTTGAATATATCAGTGCACAACAACAGAGAAACTACAAGCAGATACCTCCTTGAGTATGTGAAAAGCAAGCCAACTGAATTTCCATGACAATTCATCTTCTTTGGAATGTGTTTTTATTATGTTTCAAATGGTTACCAACTACATGCAGTGCTTCCTCCTTGTAAAAACACTCAGCTCTCATCATGCTTAAAAACAAACACCAAAAAAAGAAAAAAAAAAAAAAAAGGCTTAGCTGATCCCCAGCCTCACTGCTCACATCAGATGCAACTCCTTCAGTGTATTTTAGCATCGTTTAAATGCAATCCTGTCCACACAGTTCAAAACAATAGTAATGAATCAATGACTATCTGTTATACACTGCTGCGGGGTATTATTTGAGCATTACACTGGAATCCAGAAGGACCTAAAAATCCATAGGTAATCAGCTCTGCCAGAACTTTTGTGCTCAGAGGCTTTTCCATTAGAAGTTAAGCATTGCTATGGAATTCCTGAAGAAGTGGGGAAGAACCATCTTCACCCCCACAGCACTACATTGAAAGCCATGCCATACGGCTCCTTTGCTCTCAAATTCAGTGCTCATGAACACACCAGTTTCTAAGAGCTCTTCTCCTGCAGCCTCTCCTGTACAACGTAGCGAATGGCAGCACACAGTGATGTGGGATATCAACCCTGCAGCCTGTCCTGCAGGCTGAGCAACCACACCATGACCAAGCACAGCAACCCTCAGAAGGTCTCACTGTAGCCCACCAGGCAGAGCAGGACAAACACTGTCCTTTTCTTTTTTAACCAAAATACCCTTTCTCCGTAACTTACCAGCCTGCAACCTGGTTTTATAGAAGTTCATGCAAAGCTCTCAGCTCTCTCACACAGTTCTGTTTGCTTGTATGGTTTTTGTCAGCACCTTGGCTGTAGACCTGGTCCACCATCCTCCATGTCCAACTCTCCCACTCTGGCTAACTTTGGGTTGCTGGTGGCTATATCAGCACTCGGACAACTTCATATGGCATACAAAGCTGAAGCATAAAGCCACCCTTAAAGCTCTGCTACAGAGGCTTTCTAGCAAGGCTCCCCATATTCTCCAACTAAGCCATTACACTTTTGGTTTAGCTCCTTAAGAGAAAGGAGCTCACTCCTTGCTCTTCGTCAACATTCAACCCCAACTCTCCATTTTCTTCTTGCCTCTTTCTCTAGATTAACCACCCTGCTTTCATTTCTTTTTGTCTTCCAATTCACCCTGCCTCCATGGGATCTCCAACCCTCTGTACCTCCTAGAAGCAAGGCAGAAGTCTTTATTTACAGCTTCCTTCAGTGTAATCAAAACTCTTGCACTGCCAAAACTATAAGCTCCATTGCTCCACAGGAATCAAATCTACCATCAACTTCCAGAGCTTTCCAGCCTTCCTCACTCCAATTAATCCAAATATTATCACTACAGACTTCTTCTTTTCCCTTGCTCTAAGTCATACTCTCCATCAAAAATGTCCTTTTCTCCTGCTTTCTGCATTTGACACTAATGCCATTCAGACCTCTTTTTCCATTCTTCAACACTTCTGCTTCCAAAAGCTGCAAATCCTCCTCTGCTACTGTCCTTTCTGCTTGGAAAAAACTCTAGCGATAAGCAGTTTTTTCTTCCTTGCTTCCCCAAGATTCTTATCATGAAAGACAATAAATCTTTCAGCACTTTCACTTCTTTAAGCTGTTCACCTATATAAGTGGCATTACAGATTAGATACTATTCAAAATGGGGAAAATATTTTACTTCACACTATGAATGTGTGTACAGAAGTGTTCTGTAAGCATATTTTTGCTATATGATTAACATTACCTCAAGTTTCTTTGACCTTTGCAATAGATTCAAAAATATTACAGCAATAACGTTGGGAACTTAATATGATTTAGCTGCATCAAAAATGTATCCCCCTTTCCTGTTTATTTAAAAAAAGGAAGAAAGATGCAGAAACACACGTCAGACTACATGAACCACAGGACTTTAAATCTAGAATACATTGTAATAAACAACTCTAACACACTTCTGGCCACTTACCAGTAGTGCAGAGTCTATAATTGAGAACACAATAAAATGTTGTTTCTGCTTATTCTCTGCTATAATAAAAGCAATGCCTTCTTCAATCATGACTCCTGATACAGCACTTAGGGCACACAGAAGATGGAAGCTCTGCTTCCTTGGCTGCAGGGGAGATCTGTTGTGTTTTTTTTCTGTATGAGTTACCAGTGTGCTCAAGAGGGAGAAACAGAAAGCAACTCAAAGGACTATTCAGCATCTTAGTTATAAATCCTAGTGGGATGCATATCCCTCAGCCTAGGAAAGGCTGAGGGAGCTGGGTCTCTTTAGTTTGGAAAAGAGGAGACTGAGGGGTGACGTCATTAACATTTATAAATATATAAAGGGTGAGTGTCATGAGGATGGAGCCAGGCTCTTCTCGGTGACAATCAATGGTAAGACAAGGGGTAGTGGGCTCAAACTGGAACACAAGAGGTTCCACTTAAATTTGAGAAGAAACTTCTTCTCAGTGAGGGTAACGGAACACTGGAACAGGCTGCCCAGGGGGGTTGTGGAGTCTCCTTCTCTGGAGACATTCAAAACCCACCTGGATGCCTTCCTGTGTAACCTTATCTAGGTGTTCCTGCTCTGGCAGGGGGATTGGACTAGATGATCTTTTGAGGTCTCTTCCAATTCCTAATATTCTGTGATTCTGTGTATACCTGTTGTGGCCTGTAATTTGGAACCATGCAGCCGTTCTCTCACTTCCCCGCTTCTTCCTTCCCCACTCCGGGAGGGATGGGAAGGAGAATCGCAAGAAAGTAAATCCCATGGGTTGAGATAAGAGCAGTCTAGTAACTAAGGTATAACACAAAACCACTACTGCTACCACCAATAATAATAATGATAAGGGAAATAACTAGGGAACAGAATATAAAACTAAAAAGGCAAAAGGAAAAGAAAACAATAAACACCATTGATGCACAATACAACTGCTCAGCACCCACCAACCGATACTCAGCCTGACCTGAACAGAGATATGGGCCTTCTGCATAACTCCCCACAGTTTCTATACTGGACATGACGTGCTGGGTATGGAATACCCCTTCGGCTAGTTTGGGTCAGGTGTCCTGTCTCTGCTTCCTCCTGCCTTCCTCTGCCCCACCTCCCTGGCAGAGCATGAGACTGAGAAGTCCTTGATCGGAGTAAACATTACTTAGCAACAACTAAAAACATCAGTGTTATCAGCATTGTTTTCAGGCTAAAGTCAAAAACACAGCACTACACCAGCTACTGAGGAGAGAAATAACTGCTCCTGCTGAACCCAGGACAATAACTATAACCTTAGGAATACCCGTCCTTCACTGATGATGCTAAAGAAACCTGAAGAACTTCAGCAATCAGACTACTGTATATTTACAGAAGACTTGTCAGCCACCATCACTCTGAGCAGACTGGGTCACATCTAACAACTTAATGGCCTACCATTGTGAAAGCTCCAAAAAATAAATGCTTGTTAGCAATCAAAACAGTCAAATATCAGAATCACAGACTCATGGGATGGTTTGGGTTGGAAGAGACCCTAGAGCTCATCCAGCTCCAACCCCCTGCCACCGGCACAGACACCTTTCACTAGACCAGATTGCTCAAGTCCCGTCCAAGCTGGCCTTGAACACTGCCAGGGACAGGGCAGCCACAGTTTCTGTGTTTCAGGGCCTCACCACCCTCACAGGGAAGATCTTCCTTATATCTGATCTGAACTTTGCCTGTTTGAACCCATTACCTTTGTTCTATTACTACAGTTCCTGAGGAAGAGATGTGAACAGAGGTGGAAGAGACATTGCTGGGAAGCCCAGGACACGGTATGTTCACCGTGTTTTAACTGTAAGGCCAAGAAAGCTGATACAAGCACCTGCAGTGTTGCTGCATGCAAGGATATGGAGAGATGACTGCAGGCAATTGCATTACTGAATATGTAAGGCAGTCACGGTCAAAGGAATCTAATAGAACGTGTCTTGTTTCCAGTGACTGAAGATCAGCTTCCACTCAAAGCTTTTCTAATCAGAGTGCTGGCAACTGTCTGTGTCCTTCAGTGAAGTGTTTGGCTGCCCACAACCAGAGACCTAATTCTAGGTCTTCAACGAAGAATAAAGATGCCAGTGCTGGCTGGTTATTTGTTTCAGGTTTACTAAAGAGCATGAGTGAGCTTCATAAGCTGTAAACACAGTTAAGAAAATTATTTACGTGATTTGACTAGAGCATGTGTGAGAGACTGATCTGAAATCAGACTCCACTGCCCACTGTCTCAAAGACTGGTAGGAAAAGCTGAGATGGGATTCCACCTATCTTTTGTCTCAGAGATGGGTGGGAGGAGTTGAGGTAAGGCTCTTCCACTGTCCAGTGCCTGAGGGATGAGTGGGAAAGAGCTAAAACTCTTAGCTTTATTTATGTACTCTTAATAAAACTCTTAGTTTTATTAGTAACTCTAAGTTCATTACCTTGAGGATTGGTGTGAGGAACTGCAACCCATTATCCCAAGAATTGCTGCAGACATGTGTGTGCAGACACGTGCAGTTGAAGAGCTGGTTGCAAGACCAGGGAAAGTGGTCCACCAGGAACATGTAATACGTGACATGAAGAGCAGAAGTACTCCCCCCAGCTCTTCACAAAAGGGGAAAAAGGTAATCACCAAGAAAGACATTGCCAGGGAGCCATGGCCATGAGGAGGACTCCAGAAAGACACCTCCACGAGGACATTCCACCAATGACTACTACGGACCCGGAGGGACACCCTCCATGAGACATGGCCATGAGGGCAACTCCACAAGACACACTCCATGGGGTACCTTCAAAGGGACTCCAGAAGGATGCCTACACAAGGACACCACCTCCAACAGAATCTTGGGGGACACTCTGCTCCGATACAAACTATGAACCCTGAAGAACTCCCACCACTGACGGCAACAACAATGCATCCCCGGGACACTGCTGGATCCATGGTGGTGACTATCTCTCTCACTCTCTGCACCCCAAATACTTGATTCATTTTCTACCTTTTTTCTAATCTGTCCTATCATAAATAAATATATTTATTTATTATATTATATTATTATATTATATTATTATTATATTATAATTATAATTTATTATTATAATTTATTATATTATTATATAATTATATATAATTATAATTTATTATTATATTATAATTATTATATTATATTATATTATTTATAAATAAATATATTTATATTAAAATATACTCATTAAAACATATTTCCTTCTTTAGCTTACATAACCAGAACACCCTCTACTTTCCTGGGAAAGAATTGCTCATTTATTTTTTAGCTTCTCTGGGCAGGGCTACCTCATGACTTCACAGCCAAATCACCCTCCAAAATCTGTTTTGGTGCCATTAAAACACTGGAGAGATGAAGAACACTAAAAAGGAACAGCAATTAGCAATTACTCAGGAGCAATTACTCCTTCCAGTGACTCTTCCAGGACAGGGGAGCTGCTGAGCTAGCTAATGACAGCAGTAAAACTCATAATCAGTAATCACTCTGCCAGCCTGTCTCAACAGGCCAGTTAGATAATTCAAAAGAAAGCATCAAAACCACTTGTGCCTGCTCCAGTAACCCCAGGTGTACTGAATATCTTCTTCCAACAACTCATTGCTTCCGTGCAAGTGTCCTGAGAAGACAAAAAAGGAATGATAGCATCTCAAACGCGCAGTCATGAATGCACCTCCAACCCATGTGGGTCAACATCTGGTTTCAACCCACCACCACTGCTACTGCCAGCAGCATCTCAAGATGAGCTGCTGCCTGATGCACTCAATCATCCTCCTTGGGATGCTACTAAAAGCTTCAGCAACAGTAAGCCTCTGTGTCCTCTCAGATAGCTGCAAAAACTTTTGCAACCAGCCCTGCCAAGCAAATCTCCCTTAAAAATAAGGCAGAGATTCAGCCTCAGTTAATTTCCTGAGTTTTGATGGTGGGTTTTTTTGCTTTTAAACTTCCTTTTCATTTTGACAGAAGAAGCCTTCTGCCTGGCCAGAGGACACACAGATAAGCATTTTCCACATCCTTCCTCTTATCTGGATCAAATCCAGAACAGTTGCAATGGAAGCAGAGTTTCCTATTCCCCCAGACAACTTGCAAGTCAGTTCTCTCGATAGGCAATAATCCTGGACTTGCAAAATACACACTATAAAGAACAGATCTGCCTACAAGCCTTCTCCACCTTGTAGAGAATGGCCACAGCATTTTTTCTTTCATCAGCAATCAGAAGAAATGAAGGTAGTAATTTCCACCGTCTTCACAGTATAAAGGAGTAGATCATATTCCACCTTCTTCCCCAACACTTCCAGACTACAGCAGAACTCTATAACACAGAATCTCCCTGGACAAGTATCAACACAAAACTTTAACTATGAAATGGGCTAAAGCTAAGCTTGGCAACAGGGACTGGAGAAAACCCCACTGCTCATCTTCCTCACTACCTTACAACCACCACAACACTTCCTCCTTCATTCCTCTTACACAACACTTTCAAATTAAATTTGCTATTAGATCTGTAAATCACCACAGGAGGCCTGTGCATATCACCTTGTTTCTACATACCTGGACAGCAATGGAGAAACAGCAACTATTTGAACTTCTGCCACATTCTGATGCATCTTTTGAGAGAAAACCCAAGTCCCTCAAGATGGTCATGTTGACTTGTTTTTTTGGTGGGCCAGGAGAAGTCCGATATCTCTGTTCACACACCTTGTGTCACTGTTTCCTACCAGTAACTACAAGGCAATTCAAACCAAAATGAAACACACAAATAGGCATCTTCAGAAGTGTTCAAGGCCAGGTTCAAGCAGCCTGGTTTAGTGGAAGGTGTCCCTGCCCATGGCAGGGGGCTTGAGCTGGATGAGCTTTAATGTCACTTCCAACCCAAAACCAGCCTGTGATTTTTGTCTTCTCGTCTTCAGGAGAAGAATCCCACACATGATCAATCGGCACAGGTGTTTTCATTTTAACACTACAGCTTTCTCCTTTTCCTTTCTTTACCTCACCAGAATTTACCAGCAGCAGAAGAAACAGCTAAGCTAAAAAAAGGCAAGGAAGAGGAACACACACACTGAGATGACACAAAGTGACAGGCAGGGAATCCTCTAACTGCAGGACTCCAGTTATTTACCACGTTAGGCTTTGATTTTTACTTTTTCTTCAACTGAATTAGGTTTCCATTCAAAGTTCAACATCAGACACATCCAGTAATCATCAGCAGCCTTTATTTCCAGTCAAGTAACTAATTGCATCTTCTCCTGTTCAGCAGATGAGAGCATTTAAAAAAAAAAAAAAAGGGAAAGTACTTGAACCAAATTAAAATTTTCACAAGAAACCTGACATCCCCAACCTCCCCTCTTCCTGCACTCTCCAGTTCTCCCTGGAGTCTAACTCACACAAGTGTTTTTGTGTAAAAGGGGGTGTGAGTGAGGTAGAGGACAAAGCACAAGAAAAAAATACACCCTAAATCCATGCAAACTGACAACTCATTCAACAGGTTGTATAAAGCAAAACACAGCTCAAAGCAGAGGTGGCTGAAATGCAGAAGTCTCTAGAAGAAAAAAAATCACCTTCAGCTGCCATGACGCAGGGAGCTGGATTGAAATCTGCCGACCACATGCTTTTGAGCAGCGTCTGGAACCCATTACGGACATGATGCTGCCTCCAGGGTGAGGAGCTTTTCTTTTAAGCTGTTCTTAAAGGTTAGGAAATACAGACAAGAGTTGTGTGTGTGCTTGCAGGGACTGGTTCCTTGCCTAAGCAGAGCACATGGCCTGATTCCATCTCTGTTCTCCCACAGCCAGAACCTCAAGGGGAGCTTGACTGGCCTGTTTGATCACCTGTGACAGTTTGCCCCACAAATCTCCTTCTCTGTCATACCCAAAGAGAGGTAGTAGTGAACCCTCAAATCTCCACTGAAGTAACCCACATTTCCTCATTAATTTTACTACTAAATATTATCCACGTATTTGTTACTATGACCTAAAGAAATTAAATTAGACGTTTCTGATTTTCGGCTGTGGTTGTGCATTGTACATGGAGATTAAGACGTGGGCTCTTAGGTAACCTCCCCTCCTGGCAAGGGAGGCCAGTCCATTATCCCAGGACTAGATGAGACTAGTACCCAGCGCTTCAAAGGAAGATGCAAGAAAGCTCATGAGTAGTAATTGCTAGCTGTTTACCACATCCACCTATGGTTTGCAATCTAACTTTCGCTGTCTAAATTTAAGCAATGGCTTGAGCCCTCAAAACAATCTTTTCTTCATCAGTGCCACAGAACTCTTGCTGAGCTATAGATTTCATAAGTAATTAAACTTTCTACGTCAATTTCTCAGCAACTATTTCCTCTCAGAAATAGGCAGTTTCAATATTAAATAATAAAAGATCAAAGGTACTTTGAGGTAGTAAGATGAGAAACCTATGAAAAAATAAAGCCCATCACTTTCATGAGAGAAAATACAAGACTATAAACTTTACTGCTACTCTTTTTTTATGTTATGCTCCCGCATCCTAAAAGTTAGGGTGGGAAAAGAGATAAAAGCAGAAAGTATGCCCCAAGTATTTTGCAGCAAGAGTTAGGAGCAAGGCAGAAAAAGTAACAAAAGTAACAAAATCCATAACACCACTGTGCTTGGACTAAACAGATTCCTCTGCTTCTTAATGCAGCAGGAACTGACATGGGGTACACCCACAGCAACAGTGTGACCCAGACACACAAGCATCTGTCAGTCAAATCACCTCCGACATAGTGCAGCAGTTTCTGCAGAACTAGCAGGTATTTGAACAAGGTGGAGCAAATCTGTACTGGATCAGAAGCACTGTGGCCACCACAGGCTGGTTCAGTGGACGGATCCACAAAGCTGCATTTACTGCACTGCTGAATTAGAGCTTCATCTGGATGTAATATTTCACTGAAGTCTCAAGAGACAATGCATCTTATCAGCTGCCAGTATTACTGATCAGCTCAAGAGTTTTCCTTATTTTTGTTACCCAGGACAAGAAAACATAACTACAAGCTGTGGTGTGCACTGCGCACCTTCACTCACCTCTTTCAGCTCCTGTGCAACAGAATTAAGGCGTTCATTTTCAGACTGAGTGTTGGCAAGGACATTTCTGAGCTGCTTCAGTTCAGTCTGCAACTCCATAACCTTCTTCATGTAGTACTCTTCCTTGGTAGCAGATTCCTGAATCAAGGTCTCCTCTCTGCTCTCTCCATCTGCTGCTACCTTCTTGTGGTTGGTATGGGCCTGCCCAAAAGCCTAGGACAGTCAGAAAACACACCTTTTATTAGTAAACCTAGAATTTTGTGTAACTTCTATTTTAAAGAATTGAAAATATTTATGCTCCTATTTCTCTGATGCAAAATAATGCAAACTTTTCCTACACCCTCCTCTTCTGGGATCAGATCTTTAAATGCTAATGAGTGGCCACTGGGGCTCTTCAAAGTGACACATAGCACCCAAATAGTGAAGCACAGTATAGTAATAAACCTTATATAGAGACAGACCTTCATATAAACCCTTGTGGGAGAGAATAACAATGGATTCACTTGAGTGTGCTGTTAAATCAAGACTAGTTGTCAGCAAGATGACCAGACACTTCTGCATGTGCAGAAGTCGCATCAAACTCACTTCTGCAGTAACTGGATCACTGAAAACAGATCTCATCATAGCAGCCTGTTCCATTTCTTGGGCTGGGAGCACACTTACTCCCCTGATGCAGCTATACCAAAGAAACGTATCACCATCCTCAGCTGCTCATTGCTGGAGATTCCTGCCCATCATGGGTGAGGTTCACAGGGCGGCTCCATATCCCAAGTTAACAGCGGATGTTCGGCCAGCCAGCTCTGCTGCCTGCTCTCAAGAGACATCACCTCTAACAGCATACCAACAAAGGGACTTAGAGGCAGGCCACAGAGACCTAACCTCTTCCGCAGAGCATGCCTGTATTTGGAACTCTCAGATGCCACAGCAGGTTTTCATAGCCAACATTAAGGTCAGGTGCTAAGCCAGGTCAAGGACAGATCAACATCTCATAAAACTCCTTGTCTAGTCATGCATTACATTTTCAATTAATCATCTTTTGCTAGCTCTTCAGAAACATAGTGTCAGTGCAGAAAAAAAAACCCAAAACCACCACTAACTGCTTTGAAGAGAAGCAAATTTCAGTATATTATTACTTCTGTATATTAGACCAGATGCATTATTAGCACTTATTGAATATACCAGGGCTGACACAGATGATTTAATGGGCTAGCTGTGCCTACATTTAAAGACCCACATACTGCTCCTATCAGGCTACATTTTATTTCAGATAAGCAAGTCAGAGATACAGGAGGCAAATACCCATTGAGGAAATTGTAGCCAGTTTCACTGAGATGATGCAAGGGAAATTAGAAAGCGTCACATTTCAGACAAAGTAAAGCACCATCTGTGCAAGTCCTTGTCAAATGAGTTTCAACAAAACAGCTTAAAAGCTTAACACCTATGATCTCCATAAATGTTAAAGGGATAACAAAAAACATGCAGGCTTCTCAAACACACTATCTCTTTTCCATAAAGAATTAAGATCCGCCTTTCATAGACTTGCATTTATTACAAATCTTAGACACAGAAGAAGGAGACTCTGAGCATCTGTTTGCTCAGTGAAGTGGCACCATTTTCTTGGTCGCAGGATACCAACACAGAGCACATTGAAGCTCAGGATTCAAAGCTACATCTGACCAGACAGTGGAGTCCAACGAAGGAAATCAGTAACACTACTAAGGGAGAAATTCCTGAGAATAATGACTAATTCGCTCTTAAAGGTTTCGATGCACAAAGGCCTTGTGTTTCTTTAATAACTGAAAAGAGAACATCATCATTTTGCACAAGCCACTATTGACAGGGAGAGGCAACACAGAACACAAACAGGCACGGCAGATGAGAATAGGCTTTTTTAATGGTAATTCTATATTCTATCTGCCACAGAGACTAATGCCAGGGGGCAAGAAACCCCATAATCTTCCAGAGTTGGGGACTGCTTTAAGCCTTGAAGCAGAATGCTTGCTATAAATTTGTAAGAGCTATTAATATTTAGTTACCTCTTATTTTTTCATGGGTTTATGCATTTCTGGCCTCCATAAAGTCCTACAACAATAAATTCTGTATTTTAAATCATACCCGTACATGACAATTCTCAGTTTATAAGTTTCTCACATTTTCAGAAAACAGAATGTATTTTTGTTCAGAAACTTGAGGGTGTGTTGTTATTCCATGATCATTCATTGTTTCTCAGAGATTTCCATCACATGCCTCAATTCCCTGGTGAGAGCAAGGTGAAGTTCAGTAAGTTATCACCACTTTTATATTTGAGAAGTTTTTATCATGCTAAATGGACTCTAACACTACACAGAACACAAGAAACCTTAACAGACCATGGTTATCAGGACAGGCAGACTGGAACAATTTCATCGGGTGGATCTATAAGGAAACACTTAAAAAGCACCTCCATTCTAACCAAGCTTCATTATCTCCCTTGTGTGGACTTAGAAACAACTTCAATATGTTCATGATACCAGCCATTTTCATAATTGCAACAGCCTGAGTGGAAGAGGAAATTTAACAAAATCGTGCAAAATTACAGAGTGATGCAACGGCCTCCATGGCCACAGCCAAGGCCTGTTTTAAATCGAACCATTAAAAGGAAAACTGACTTTTTACTGATATGCATGAAACCCATAAACATTGATGTTCTCAGAAGTCCAGCATCTACTCATCCACTTTTGCTTTTTCATTATATAAAACACAGAAACAGAAGTCTAAGTTACTCTGTTCTTCCTCCTCTTCCAAAACCTCTATTTCTCTCTACTATGATACCAAGATAGGGAAGAAAACTGTTCACAGTTATATCAGAAAGATACTCTTTGGGAGTATAATCTCTTCACAAAATATATGAATTTCTAGCAACTCATTTGCACACACCTTGCTGGATGTGAGCATCACTTTCTGCTAACAGCTGCCTCAAAGAATCACAAGATGCTAATATTAAGGGACTATCAAAGTTCCTTTCTTCCAGATGTCCAAAGGTCAGGCCGAAAGCAAAATCAAATAATTTGTGAACTAAAATGCTGTCTTGCTGTTTGTTTAGCCAGATGCGCTTATCAGTACATGGGAAAGCACTTTACACTGCTGGACAAAGGTATGACAAGCTCCCACTGACTTCTTCAGAATGCTGCATAAGACAGATTGGAAGTCCTGTTTTAGTGTTAACACTATCTGAAACTAACCAAAACCAGCCTCCATAATAAACACACCACCTCAAATACGCCAGCCAGCGTGCTCGACATCCTGGTGCAACAGCAGCAAGTGGCCTGCACCAAGTCTTGAGGAATGCACCAAATCACTCAGATGCTGATTATCAGTTATTGTTCATAACCTGCTACAAAAGCTGCAGATCAACTGAAACCTCACAAGTTTTCTCTTGTCAAGCTGCCATCCCCTACCAGCCATACCAGTACTTGTGGTTCTTCGGCCCTCTCTTCCCCAAATACATAAGGGAATGCTGCCCAAAGGCTACTTACGGCACCAAAAGCCAGTGGGAAATTTACCATAACAAGCTGATGAGCTCTTATAAATAAGCAGATAGCTTTTACACAAAACCCATCACAGTGAAAGAGATTTTCTTGTAAAACTCCAAGCAGCAGAGAGGAGCTGTAGGTCTCTGTCGTAATGATGGATATTCACCTCAAAGTTACAACCAGTGTTTCTACAGAGAAAGCCCTCAAGGTGTCTGACACTTGCACCCAAATGGAACTAGTAAGGAAGGAGACTTCAGTACAGATGGTAGGTTGGAATGAGTGCACAGATCCTTCTCCTAGGGAACAGCAAGTACGTGCAAAAGATGTGCACAGTTGATGATCTGCTGTGTCAGGTGGTCGAAGTGCAGAAACAGGTAATAGGTTGTACAGTACCAGAGGGGCCCAGGTGGAGAGGTAAGTGGTTTCAGAACCATGCTCCTGTGGCAGACACCACAGAGAATGAGGCACCTTGGACCCCGGTAACCCACAAAGCAGAACTCTGCTTCACTCCTTCAATACTACACTACTTCAGGACTCCACATCCTCCATAATTACAACCAAAACCAGATACGAAGCTGTAACAGCTGTAGACACCCATGAGCAAGGTCTGCAAGGACAAACTGCCCCAGCAGCACACAGTTGCGCACTGCAAAAAGAAACGTTGAGCGCTCATAGTGGGTGATGATGATGATGGCCTGGCTTCGCGAACGAAGATTTGGGAAGGGCATTACCCACACTCACTACAAGCACGATGACTACGGGCAAGTGGAATAGGCAAAAAGTGACTGGAGAAAAGCTGCATAGGCAATCAGGAAGATTCCACACAAGACTGTCATCTCCTGGATCAAGCTGGAGCGACCAAAGGCCTGAACCGCCCGCAGGCAAGGTTGGACCTGCAGCTTCCAGTGCACCTTGTCACCTGCTGTTTCGACCCTCGCCTGTCGCTACAGGGCTTTGCAAGTGTGAGTAAACCCTTCCAGCCTGCGCAATGGATTTTTTAGGTGAGGCGCAGCGTGCGCAGAACTGCCTCCACCCTTTACACCTGAGGTTTACTGCCACGGCCTAGCTAGCTAGGACGGTGACAGCAAAGTCCTCAGGTCGTAGGTTTTGTAAGAGTGTCCTTCTCTTAGATGGAAGACCTTACAAGGCTAGACGAGCTTCATCAGCCCCAGTTTGAAGATAGTTTTCCTTCTCCTATGAGGATGGCATGTCTTCGCTAACAAAGATTTGGAAAGGGTTTTACCTTTGCATTCTGAATAAGACTGTCATCTCCTGGGTCAATCTCAAGCAACCCATGACACAATAGCACAACATCAAGCATCTAAGCAGGATTCTGACTTAGAGGCATTCAGTCATAAGCCCGCAGATGGTAGCCTCGCGCCAGTGGCTCCTCACACTCTGTTAAGGGGCACTGAGGCACATTGGCTTGACAGGGTCTCATGAGCTGCGCTGCCTTCTAGGAACTAAGGTCCACGATGTTGCCAAGAGGGTGGCCAAGGCTTGTCAAGAACACAGACTATCCATTGCCATTCCTTCATGTAGGCAGAAACTACACTGCAAGTTGGAACCTGGGCAGAATCAGAGATAACTACGGAGCCCTGGGGTGTAAGCGAAAAGTACTGGTGCCCTAGTGAAAAATTTTACCAGTTAGAGAAAAGCCAGAAATAAGTGTATAATGCAAATGAACTTCTGGCTTCGTGGCCAGCGCTGTCATGAGGGCTTTGGCTTTCATGACAACAGGAAATTCTTTGATGACTATAGCTTGTTAAACAGGGATGGGATCTACCTGCCTAGAAGAGACATGGGAATCTTTGTCAGCAGGCTGGCCAGCTTGGCTTTAAACTGAAGGGCTTGGGACACAGGGTCCAACATGCTGATGCCATTGCAACCAACTTTGGAATAGGCCAGGCCAACCAGAGCAGAGGCGAATGTTCCTTTAAATGTACCTCCCAAGATGAGAGCCAGAAGATAAACCACCTGAAGCATATACCAATGCAGGCAGCCTGCGGAACAAACAGAAGGAACTGGAACTCTGCACCAAGTCACAAAACTATATCGTATCATTGTAATAACTGAAACATGGTGGGACAACTCACACAATGGGAGGATTGCGATGGATGGTTATAGGCTCTCCTAGACAGGCAGAGGAGAGGAGAAAGAGGAGTTGCACCCTGTGTTAAGGAGAACCTTGAATGCATGTAAGTCAACTCCAGCAACTGTGGAAGCCCTACTGAATGCCTCTGGGTCAAGATCAGAGGGGTCACCTCCAAGGGGGACCTTGGAGTAGGCATCTGCTATCAACCTCCAAACCAAGACAATAAGGTCAATGAAGCAATATTTGGGTCACCAGAACCTGGCTCTTATGGATGACTTCAGTTACCCAGAAATTTGTTAGAGAAACAACACAGCAGCCCACCTGCCACCCAACAAGTTCCTGGAACATGTAGAGGACTGCTTCCTTGTATACATTAGATGTGCCAACCAGGACTTGCTCCTCACAAACAGAAAAAAAACCTGCTTTGTAATACCTTGGTTAGTGACAGCCCTGGCAGCAGCGATTATACTATTGTGAAGTTGGGCATCCAGCTGAGCATGCTGAAGTTTAGTGCTAAAACAAAGGTTTTAGATTCTAGAAGAGCAAACTTCAGCTCACTCAAAGCTCAACCGGGAGGGATTCCATGGAAAGCTTCCACAGAAGATACAGGAACTAAGAAGTAATGAGAGATTTTCAAGAACACTCTCCTGGAAACACAAAAAACAGTTTATCCCCTTTAAAGGTAAGGGAAGTAGATGGAGAAAGAGATTCCCTTAACTTAACTGTTAGCTTCTGAGTCTGCTCAAAACCAAAAGCGAAGCATATCGGAGATGACAAAGCAAATGAATACCCATTGAGAACTACAAGGTCACTGCCAGGGTGTGCAGAGATGCAGTTAGAAATGCAAAAGCTCAGCTCAAATTGAAATTGGCCTGAGATATCAAAAACTACAAGAAAGGGTTATTCAGGTACATAAACAACAAGCACACAGAAAGAAAATACTGGCCCACTGTCCAGCAAGAGAGGAGAACTGGTCACAAACAACGCTGAAAACGCAGAGGTTCTCAACATTGTCTTCACATCTCTGTCATTACCAGCACTGTTGAGTCCCAGGCCTTAGGAACAAAAATCCAGGTTGATGCAAACAGAGACCCACAATCAGTGAAAGAAGAGTTGGTGTGTGAAATACTACAGAAGTCTGACTCCCCAAAATGATGGGCCCTGACAATATACACCCGAGGATGTTAAGAAAGGTGGCTGATGACATCATGAGGTCACTCTCCATAATCTCTGAGAAACTGTGGAGACAGGGGGACATCCCAAAAAACTAGAAGGTTAACATCACCCCCATCTACTAGAAGAAGGGCTTAAAGGAGGATCCAGGAAATTGTAGGCCCACTAGTCTTACTTCAGTGCCTGGGAAAAGTTATGGAATGAATCAAGAACAAAAACATCAAAAAAAGGTGCTGCAGGGAAGAGCTGTTTCTAAGCAAGAGACCAGCATAGTATCCTCTGCCAACTTCTGCAAAGAGCTGGCATCCCTAAAGGTCTGCTGAGATCTGACACTAGCCCACATGCTGCACAGGGACTCTTAAAGGCTTGGGAAGCTGCCCTGTGCTGCCTCACTGCGCACAATACTTGTACCTAGCGTGCAAGTTTAAGCACATGCTGAACCAGAGCAAGAATTGAAAGGTGAAAAAGCAGCCTGAGAGCTGCTTAAAACAGACCCACTGGCAAGGGAAGAGTCACAACACCACCCTCCCCAAACCCCCCCCATGTCACATAGAAGCAAATAGCAGAAATAGGATCTCTCTCTCTCTTAGTCAAAATGATGGGGAGGTTCCTGTGCCGTGAAAGAATACACACAAGAAATGAGAAATCAACAGAAAACAGTTTCAGTGAAGAAGTTTTGTCAGGTAAGTTGATTACGAATTCATTTGTCATATCAAACAGAACTCAAATGTTCTCCATTTAGACCTAGGGGCAGGGGAAAACAACTGCTTATACATGATTTGAAGGACTAAGAAAAAGGGAGGGAGTTCTTGGAAGGGGGCTTAGAGCTCCACAATACAGATCGATGTCTGGACAGCTCGTGTCATCCCGGCAACAGCTACAATCTGATTCCTTCAGATTTAAAACAAACAAAAAGGGAGAGGGAAAAAAAAACAAACAAAAAAGCAAAACAAAAAAGCCCCAACACCCACCAGAAACAAAAACCCCAAACTTCAGCCTGCAGCAAACATGAAACGCTTCCCCCCTTCTTCTCCCCCCCCCCCCCAAAAAAAAGTGGAACTGGTGTAATTCTCCAGCCTCAACATAAGCCAAAAAAAATCTTTTTAAAGAAAAATACACATTTTTTTTTTCCTCTGGTCAGTTTATCTCACATGCTTTGGTTGCTATAATAGAAACAGTTGAGAATTAACTAAAGAAAAACACAACATACTTTCAATCATGCATCAGAAACCAAGGTCAGATTTTCAACGAGATGCAGATACTTGCTTAACCAGTTCATACACAACCTAGAGTCAAGTACTGGACACCGGTCACCATTTGCAGAGAATGTCACCAAACTTGCTCATGCCCCTTCACACAGAGGACAACAATGGATCATTCTGCCCTTTTTGCAACTAGCCATGTGCGATTTCATCCCACCGCTGCAGTCCACAGCTTGTTCTCACATACTGATTGCTCACTGGTCATGGGTATAGCCATCTCAGGAGCAGCAGGGAGAAAAAAGCATTAAAGCTGTTTGTCAGTGATTTTAATGTTTACTCTGTAATTGCTTGAAATACGCATTTAGGTATATTCATGAAGTGAAAGCATTGCAAACTTGAACACATCCTTCTTGGCCTACAGAAGTCCTACCAAGGATGCATAAGAAACCCCACATATAACAGTAAATTATTTTTAACACCTTTAACTGAAAGCTAGCCAAGGATATTTGCAGCCTCCAAGTGGCTTTAACACTGTGCCCAAGTTGCATCACCTGACTGAGAAACAGCTTCTCAGAAGGAATAAATTTTTGCTATTGGCCACCAGCTCTGTTTCCCTAAAGAAAAACAGTTCAAGAGCAAAGGAAAAAGGGGATAAGGTAAAATTCAAGTAAATCATCCATTTCTCCCCTGCACACAGCTCACGCTTGCTTGTAGTCCTTAGAGCACACAGACCGCCAAAACAGACATTGAGCAGAGTATAAACAACAAGGGTTAGTGTTTTTTGGTCTTGGGGTGGGGTTTTTTTGCATGACAGCATTTATAAAATCCTCAGTTGCTCCACAATCACATACACAGATGTTGTACTAGACAGAGGACATATTCACTGTTGAGAAGCAGGACACCCCTGGCAACCAAGCTGTACACTTCTATCAAGGGACAGCAAGGGAAAAAGATGACCAAAACACAGCGCAGTTTTGTTCCTAATGCTTCACAGACCTAAAAATCAAGCTGCTGTTTCTGAACAAGGATAAAGAAAGCTTGAAAAATACCAACACAAAGTATCACTTAAATTCTGAATCAAGAACATCAGAAAGGGCAAAGTGGCAACAGTCAAGCTTAACGTCATTAGCAGGTGGGCAGACACAGAATGAAGCTCAGCTGAGATCTGAGTCCTGGGCTCTGGAGGCACAGACACCTCGAGACTCCCAACACAAATTCCCAAGACAGAGGCAAAGTGCAAGCAAGTGACCCTGCATCCCAGTTACAAAGGGGAATCATAAGGTAATGTCATGAAGAAAATCAGAAATCCACGCAAAACCTTGCACTTCAAAAATCTTCACTGGTTTACAAATACATGTTTCAGTGGGATTTACCTACAAAAAGCCTCCAAGGAAAAGTGACACTGCATGTGAAAGCATCACAATGGAGAGAGCAAGCAAGAAGCACTACCAGAAGGTAAAAGATGGCCATCCAGCTAGTCTTTGACCTGTACATCAATCAGTCAATCACAGAGTTGTTTAGAAGCGAGGGCTAACACAACCCATCTTGCATAAGGAATAAAGGGAAGAGACATCTATGTTCCACTTTGCGCCTCTTAATAATTTGCTGCCCAAAGCAATAAGCCTCTGGCATTGCCCATCCAGAGCCACAGTTGCCTGAGCTGAAGGGTTCACTAATACTGATTACTAATATTGATTACAAATACAGGACTCCTTTTAAGAAGTCATGGAATGCAGCTGCTTAAGTATCTGTAGACATATGGAACAAAGGGGAAAATGAGATTCTGAGCAGAATGGTGGGAGCAGAGGACAGACACCAGCTTTACAGCTGCAATGCTCCAAGGTGAAGTAGTCAGTAAGAAAACAAGATTGTGCCAAAAGCTGCCAGCACTGTCCCCAAGGTATCGCAAATGGGGAGGGGGGGAATCTAACCCTAAGCCTTCACATACTGATCAGGATCAGGGACTCAGAGCCACACAAATGAACCACCTGAAACTGCTGGGGATGTAACAAACATAAAAGCACTGCCCTTTCAAGATTCATATCATTTTTCAAAATGGTGGGTAACTGGATGCCTTTACTACTAATAGCAGTTTAAAAGTTCCAATTTCCTTTCTCTCATAATGCATAATAGTGCTGAATGCATGGCCCCCATACTCCCCTGCTGACAGTAGAGTGCTACCTCCAGCAGTCCTGGTTTTCCAAAACACCTTCATGGACATGCATTACAACCAACATCCAGTTTACAAATCATGCAGCACCTACAAGCTCCAGCTTGATTTAGACATGACAAAAATTCAGTATTGCAGGTTTCAAGCTTACATACTTTAGAGGCCATGACTTAATTTTCCCCACTTCACAGAGCCTAAACCCAGAGGTGCCAACCTTCCTTTCTTTCCCCAAGCCACTCTATTTGAGACACCTTCTTTGTATGGTAGGTTATTTTGCTATCTTGAGGGGTCAGATTGCTTGATTCACATAAATATGGAGCTAGGAGAAGTTATAGTTACATGGTCTCTGCTTATCACAGATTTCCAGCCAGCATTAATGTTTGGTGAACAAGCTCTGAATTAACAGCATATAAAAACCACAGGTCTCTTGCAGATATTTCTTGCCATTGATATTGAAATTTGAGAATGTTTCTCTGCTTATTCCACAAACCTGGTACAAGAGCAAAAAAGCAAAGAGAGCCTTAAAAAATAAAAATAAAAAAAAAAAAAAAATCAAAGATCAATTCTAAAATCCTGACAGTTATCTGTAACTGAAAATGAACCAGGGAAAATACAACTATCACTGCAATAGAAAAGAGAAATTAATCCTAGCTTCAAGTGAAAGTTTAACCACAAATCCTTCAGCTGAAGGAGAGTCAAGATGTTAGTAATGTATTTGCAGTAAAGCAATTAACATTTTATATCCACCTTGAAAGGAAGTTATGTGCATTTCTGGAGTGACTAGAAAATTGTTTTCATCTAATGCGTAGCGAAAAAAAAGGGGAAAAGTAAGTATTTCAATAAAAATATAAAGAATAAACCATAGTAGGTTGCTACAGGACATTGAATCAAATTACTGGGATGAAAATACCAGCAAGACATTGGCCATTTTGCACATAAACCTCAGGAACAACATAAGAGTACAGAAGCAAACGTCAAAACATTCTGGAAGAGTTGTTTAAGGTCAGGCACTGGTGCTTAAGCTGGTCTCTAGCCGTTAGGGATTGCTACCTTGTGCTGGTAGCATCATTCTGCATCTTCCAAATGCCTTTTTTTCAGATGTTGGTCATTGGCAGAAACAGGCTGGACTGAAGAGATGACAGATCTCATTCAATATGGTGATTCATTCTTTCATCTGTACCCCCTTCCCACACTGAGAGCAGCACCTTGGCTTTTGCTGTCAGTGACCAGCTGCTCTTAAAACTTCACACTCAAGTGCCATGAGAAAACAAAACCAACGAACAAAACCAACCCCAAAACAGGTACACGAGCATGAGAGAAGAAATTCTTTAAATCAAGCCACCCATTCTGCAAACAGGCCCACGGTGACAATGGGCACTGAAGGGCATCACCTGCACAAGTCTCTCCCCCAGCCCCAACCTCTTCCCAGTCTCTCACCCCCTTGTCTGTTCCCCCCAGTTTGGGATCTGGGGGAGTTTAATCTGCTTAGGGCAGTTTTACCTTCAGAATTGCAGACTGTGGCTTTTCTGAACTGCTGTGTGGAAATCCAACTTGCAATTCAGTTTAAATATGCCTCTTGATTTTACTGTGAACAGCATTTCTCATCAGGAGAGCTGGCCAGGCAACAGACAAGCTACAACCACCTTTGCAAACAGTTTTCACGCATTTTGAGCGCCCTGCTCTAGTGGAAGGTGTCCCTGCCTGTGGCAGGGGATTGGAGCTGGATGAGCTTTAAAGTCCCTTCCAACCCAAACCATGTCATGATTCTGTGATTGGGTTACCATGCAATTCTGGTATTCTCCCCTCTCTATGAGAAGATCCCACATTTTCATATTTTGCTCATAGCAACTTAACTTCATGTTAATTATCAATGTCTCATTAGCATTATTATCAATCATGGTATATTAGCATGCTTCAGAAGATGAATTAGCACTAAAAGCCAATTTTTTTTTCTTATTTTTACACTGCCTGAATTCCATTACAAAATTTTAGCACCAGTTCAGCATCTAATTCTTTCTGCTTACCAGATTCAAAATAAAGGATGTTTTCTATGGCTTCAGCAAGCATTGCACATTTTTCATTAATAAAGAAATTCATTATGACCATAATGATCTAAAATAACAATAGTAAAATGCAAAAACACAGTTCTGAAGGGACTGATGCCTCTTTACAGGGAGCAAGGAATTTAATAGGAGGGGTCATATTCCTCTTGTGCATTGCATTCATATGCTTTCATTTTTAATTTTCTTACAACGTGGTTGGCAGTGCATTCTTCACTTACTAGACCAGCGCTTTGACTAACAGTTTCACAGCAAAGTCCTTAAACAAATATACCAGACTTATATCAAAGCCTGAAGCTGTATCAACACAAGCATTTTCACATGCTCCCAGAAAGATCATAATCCTTTGAGAACTGCCTAACCTTGACCAGTTCCACTCAGTTCCCAGGTCCCTCAGCTGGGTGACCAGGGCTGATGTCAGTATTGCCATGATGGATGGGATGGACCAATACAGTGGCCCAAATTGGGGCCAGAAGACACTCACACCTCCTTCCAAAAACAGCCTGCTTAGATGGCCCACTGAGACCAAAGTCCTTAATACCAGCAAGGCTACTGAGCTCCTTCACACTTCCGAATTGCTGAAAGACCTTCAGCTGGAGCCTTGCTTCATTTCAGTGTCCTGGATTCAGCTGTAACGGTTGATTTTTTTTCTCCTTCCTAGTAGATGGTGCAGTGCTGGGTTTGGGCTTTAGCTTGGGAATAACACTGATAACACATTGATGTTTTAGTTGCTGCTCAGTAGTGCTTACCCTGATCAAGGGCTTTCTGAGTCTCATGCTCTGCCAGGGAGGAGGGGAAGCCGGGAGGAAGCAGAGACAGGACACCTGACCCAAACTAGCCAAAGGGATATTCCGTACCACAGCACGCCATGCTCAGTATAGAAACTGGGGGGAGTTACGCTGAAAGCCCAGACTGCAGCTCAGGTCATGCTGGGTATCAGTTAGCAAGTGGTGAGCAATTGCATATGCATCACTTGTGTTCACTGTTTTCTCTTCCTCTTCCCTTTTAGTTTTATATTGTCTCCTCATTTCCCATACCATTATTATTATTCTTGGTGGTAGCAGCAGTGGTTTTGTGTTATACCGTAGTTACTGGAATGTTCTTATCTCAACCCGTGGGATTTACATTGTTTCCATTCTCCTCCCCATCCCGCCCAGGGGGAGGGTGTGGGGGCAGTGGGCAGTAAGCGAGCGGCTGCCTGGTTCTGCATTACTGGCTGGGCTTAAGCCATGACACACAGGCACCAGGGAAGCTGCAGCTGTAACAGAACTGGCATTTTGTGCCATACCAGTACTAGAAGGAAGTGCACTACAGAAGCTAATGCTTTTAAGAGACTGAAATTTGAGAGTCAAAAAGAAAATAAAACCTCCCAAAACCAAAACTGAGGTTTTTTTGATACCACAATAGAAGGTTAAGATGATTTCTGGGTCTTGTGCTGCATGAATTATTCCCATGCAAGCTCCTATATGTTCCCTTCAGAGACAAGAGGGCAGCATGGCAGAGGAGAAGCCAGTAGCACAGTCTCCCTGCCCCAAAGCACCTGCCCCAGTAGATCAGAAGGGAAGCTTTGGCAATGCCAGAGGAAAATGAGCCAGGAAGGACAGCATGGCAGCAGAGTGGTCAAGCTCTGGTGCTCCTTTGCACCCATTCAAGCTGTGCCAGTGTGAGCATCAGACTTTCCCAAGATCTGACAAGGTTTCAAATTCAGCATGAAGAAATGCAAATGCCTTATAAGATCACAGTGTTCTCCCTTCACAGATTACAGGGACGTTTCACAGATGATTTAGAGGGATCGTTTGGTTTGGTTGTTTGGTTTTTTTTGGTAAAAACACACCGAGGCCTATATTTAGAATATATTGCTTCAGTGTACTGCCACTGGGATGAAAAGATTTGATGACAGGAGTCTAATTTAGCCTGTCAGCTTAGTTATCTAGACATTTAACCTTATTAACTTGTGTAGGCCAGAGAGCTAAAGGCAACTGTGCCTAAATCCATAGCTAAGCAGAAACTCTACATCTTGTTACAAGAGCTAGTGGCCAGATGTTGGACACAGCTGGGAAGGGGCTGTAGCCTCCTCTCACATCCTTCAATATATACTCCTTTGATATGACCCACCAAAAAAAGTATATAAATCTGAGGGATAAAACACAGGCAACTGAAAGCAGGGGAAATGGCTCAGAGTAATGCAGGAGCCACTCCACTTAAAATCACCAGCACCTGACTGCTTTTGTTCAAGGCATGAGTGCTCTATTTCCATCACTTTTCCGATTTGGTATGTAGGATCCTCTTCCAGGCTGAACCAAGGGGTCTAGAGGTTTGAAGAGATTACTGAAGTACAGAGTTTGACTTCAGGTTGGAAATTTCTCAAACAGCTAAAAGTCAATATGCTTTCAGATCGAATTCATGTGAAAAGGCGTTAACATGACAGGCCTTGAGTCAGGAGATTGAGAAACCCACACAAGATCCAGCATGAGGAGAATCAACAGCATCAGTTCTTCCCCTCCTGGCCCTACCTTACTTGCCCTTGCAGAGGCAGAGCTGCTTCCCTGCCTGTTCTCTACTTGGCCAGTCACCTGGAAGCTATTCCTATCCATTCCAATTCTTGCCCTTCTGCTCCCTCATTCAGCAATAAAGATTTGGCTCATTAGCAAGCAAAGTGTTATAGTCCTGCCTGACTTACTAAGTGCAGGCAGATCAGACAGCATGAGCTGAGCAAGGGCAGCAGCAGCAGTGAAGGCGCAAGCTTTCCATAAACCACTCATCTCCAGGCACAGAAGTTCAAGCTGACAACTGCTTGGGGGGTGGGGGAAAAAAAATCAAACCAAAAGAACCCCAATACAGAACAACAAAATGCACACAAACCCACAACGCAAAAATCACAGCAAAACCAACAGTGAGAAGATTGTACTGCGAAACAATCTAGCCAGACTTCTTCTGCGATTTGTATGCAGAAAGGGTAATAGCTACATACTTCAGGACTAGAAAAGTGCTATTTTGAGGATTTCCCAAAGAAACTAGAAATCTCTTTGGACAATGTAGCTGTGCACCTTCCACAACAATTCCCCACCCGTCTCATGCATTCAAACTGCTTTCTTAATTTCAAAGTTGTCATGGCATGGACACCTGCCCATGCCAAAACCATCCCTTTGTTTCACAAAGGCACACACCAGCAATGCAAGCAGCCGTTATTGCTGGACGTTCCTGACGCAAGGTGAAATTTCTTGGGCTGTCCCATCTGCCCTACTGCCAAATTACATTTTGAGGCAGCTCCTATTTTCCTCATGGTATGCAGATAAAACACAGCAAGGAGGGGCAAATGTTGCTCTTGATCATTTAAAACATCTACTTAACATGTCATCCCACAAAATGGCCCCGTGAGCATCACAGAGACACAAAAGGCAGACTGGGAAGGGAGGAGCCATGGAGCAGCACCACAGGGAGCAGTCACCAGCCTTCATGGCAAAGGCAACCCCTCTGACTGCAATGACCTGCCCTGCACTGCAAACAGATGGGCCTGCAAATGGGTCAGGCTGTCACACATAATTCACAGGAGCCTCCCCATGAGTTGTTATGATTAAGCCAACAGCTCTGTGCTGTTACTAAAAGCAAAATCAAAAGCCGGTCACAGACTGGTCACACTGTTCTGATCCACCTGGAACACACACGCACTTACACAGGCTGCAAGGGCTGTGTTAGGTGTAATGCTACGCTGAACAACAGTGTAAAAGTAATGAAACACATTTTAAGAAAAGGCTTTTGGATTTGATGGAAAGTAAAAGACTTGCATTGCGTGTGTCTCAGACTGCACAGAGAAGATGCCAGCTTAAAGTAACAAATTCATGCTGCAGACTTCAGTACCTCAGGTCTCTTTTTCTGAGAGACCTGCATGATCAACACTTGCATTAAGCTACAGAAGGGTCTCAATTTACTGTAACACACACATAACACTAGGTAAGGATTTACACTTACATCTTTGATTTCTGCTGCTCTTAGAAGATGCTGGAACAGGGGAACTGACAAGCTATTTACTGAAGCCCTGCACATTTTTACAGTCTCTCTCATCCTCGGAATTCAACTCTCACAGAAAGGAAGAAGTGTTATTTCTTTATGAGAGAAACAGAGACACAAAGAGGTTGAAGGCCTTACCCAAGGATAAACATCAATCAACATGAGAGAAAAAACAAACCCGAAGGCTGCAGAATCTCCTAACCAGGCAACCTTCAGCTTCATTTTCTCTGCCTCCCTGCAAATACTTACATTGAGAATTTATTCCTGCTTGCACTTTCACTACAAACAGTAGTATTCAGTTATCCAGCTCGTGCCTAGTCACTATAGCACTGAACAGACAGCATGCAACATGCAGAAAAGCTGATCCATCAAGGTACCTGTGAGAAAAATCACAGAATCCCAGCCTGGTTTGGCTTGGAAGGGACCTTAAAGCTCACCCAGTTCCAACACCCTGCTACTGGCAGGGACACCTTCCACTGGAGCAGGTTGCTCCAAGCCCCTGTGTCCAACCTGGCCTTGAGCACTGCCAGGGATGGGGCAGCCATAAATATTCAACAGGATTTTTCAAATCTAAATCAATACACAAGGAAGAAAAAAAAAAAAAAAAAACACAAAACACCAAAACCCCACAAACACCTCATCTCTGGAGAAATGCAGGGGGCAAGGGGCCACCTGAGCAGACAATAAAACCAGTAACACATCATGTATGTGACAAACCAAATTTGGATACAAACAAAAAAAGTCCTTTCCAAAACAATTTAAAGAGCTCCAGGGAGAGAGGAAGGGATTTCATGCCACACGCCCTCCATCTGTGTGACCTACTTCTGTCCCATTTGCTTTTAGGGTCTTTTTAGTTTTTTCTTTTCTTCCTTGTTCATCCAATCTGATGCTGAAGAACAGAGAATGAATTGGAGAATGACACCAGGAGAATGATTTCACCTACAAGGTCAAAAGGCTGGTCAATAATGGGACAACACCAACTTGCATAAAACAAGATCACCCATGCAAATCTAGCCCAAGTTTAGCACAGATACAAAAATCTATGCTAGGAAAGAGTGGGCCAAAAGGAACAGAGAGAAAAACCCCCCTATGCTGGTGATGCTGTTGTTAGGTACTGTCTTTTCCCAACCTAGCAAACTGCTGGCATAGAGGAAGCTCACAACCTTCCTCTGCCTAAAAAGATCAGAATTTTCCTGTCCTCATCCAAATTTCATCCCTCCCAAAGATTAAAGGAAACATGTTGCAGGGGAAAAAAACCCACCAAAACAATCAAGAAACCAATAAGAATAACAAAAAACCTGCCCTTGCTCACAAAACTGCTTGCTAATATTAAATGTGGAATTTAATTTTTGCAATTGCTTCCCTTCAAATGGACTTCGTTAAGAAAGTGAAGTATTAATAGTTATAAATCTCCAGTAAACTGGTTTTATTCCCAGCTCTTCAGTAAATTTCTCAGATGACTTTTTGGACAACTGTTTTATCACTTTCTGCTTCAGTTTCCTGACCTACTGTAGGGAAACAAGAATCCCAATGCCCTTTGGAGTGCAAGGCAGCAGTAAATCTACAAGAAAAGGAGGACAGGAACACAACAAACAAGTTTTGGGTTTATGTTTCACCTACTGCATTCTTCGACTATATGAAGCAGCAGGTGAAACCAACTTGAGCACTAGTCCAAAAAAAATATGATTACCTCCAGAAGTGCTTTATACAGCCCGGAAGAAGGACAAACTTGAGCCCTGGTAACACCCCAGCACTTCTATGTTTTGCAGCCGCTTTCACAGGCAGTCCTTGAATTAGTAAGTTTTCTTCATTTAACTTTGTTACAAACTCAGGTTGCAAGGACATCACTTACTTGTGGACCTCATAATGAACGCAAGATGCTTGTGCTTACTCCCTGCTTGCACCCCAAGTCATGACTAGTATTTACCATGTATTTCCATATGATCACACCACTGGCATAGAGCCATCCCTCCAGAAGCATAATCTCCAGAAGCATAATCTCTAGAAGGAGCATATTTGTGTTATTATGTCCTGAATCAGATGACAGAATGGGAAGCAATTACACAAGAGAGTATTTTTTTCCATTCTTATTGATCTTCTGGGAAGGGACAGAATCCAAAGGGACCTTGACATGCTTGAGAGGTGGCCAATGCCAACCTCATGAAGTTCAACCATGCCAAGTGCAAGGTCCTACACCTGGGTCGGGGCAATCCCAAGCACAGCTACAGGTTGGGCAGAGAAGAGACTCAGAGCAGCCCTGCAGAGAAGGACTTGGGGGTGTTGGTCGATGAGAAAATGAACATGAGCTGGCTACAGTGTATGTTGGAGTCCAGAAACCAACTGTGTCCTGGGCTGCATCAAAAGGAGCATGAACAGAAAGTCAAAGGAGGTGATCGTGCCCCTCTACTCTGCTCTTGTGAGACCTCACTTCGAGCACAGTGTACAGTTCCGGTGTTCTCAACATAAGGACATGGAGCTCTTGGAGCAAGCCCAGAGGAGGGCCACGAGGATGATCAGGAGACTGGAGCACCTCCCGTATGGAGACAGGCTGAGAAAGTTGGGGCTGTTCAGCCTGGAGAAGAGAAGGCTGCGTGGAGACCTCAGAGGATACTGGAGAGGGACTCTTCATTAGGGACTGTAATGAGAGGACAAGGGGTAACGGGTTAAAACTTGACGAGGGGAAGTTTAGATTGGATCTAAGGAAGAAATTCTTTACTGAGAGGGTGGTGAGGCACTGGAATGGGTTGCCCAGGAAGGCTGTGAATGCTCCATCCCTGGCGGTGTTCAAGGCCAGGTTGGATGAGGCCTTGGGTGACATGGTTTAGTGTGGGGTGTCCCTGCCCACGGCAGGGGGGTTGGAACTGGATGATCTTAAGGTCCTTTCCAACCCGAACTGTTCTATGATAAGGAAGAAGTTCTTTACTATGACGATGGTGACACACTGGCTCGGGTTGCCCAAAAAAAGTGGTAAATGCTCCATCCCTGACAGTGTTCAAAGCCAGGTTGGACAGATCCTTCGGGACATGGTCTAGGGTGAGGCATCCCTGCCCATGGGAGGTGGGTTGGGACTGGATGATCTTAAGGTCCTTTCCGGTCCAAACCATTCTATGATTCTGTCCTATACACAGCACCAGAATGCTCATGAAAACCAATGCATTTCTGCTATTCACTGGCCTTCCTAATCCTTCAATTACTTCAATAATCTGTTTTCTAAGATTAAAAGGTAACCTTCAAAAACAAAAGAAAGGTTTGAAGAACATAATGAAGACAGGTTCAATCCAATACCATAAAGCATGCTGGCAGCAAACTACACAACTCCTGCCCAACTGCAGACACACTGGAGTCAGAAGGCCTCATCACAGCAGGCTTTATTGAAGCACTGTCTGCTGAAGTGAGAGACAGGGCATCAATGACTGCCTACAGTCTACACACCTAAGTGTGCATATTCCTTTCCTTTAACCTTTTCGTAAAGGAATTGATCAAGGAAACAGGACATCAGCATTTCTCATGCTCATTTCTGCTCAAGTGGCACCAACATGGTCTGTGTTTGTCCCCAGCAGTGCTGACCCAGCCAAAAAGCCCATTTCTCCCCACTTCCAGGCTGCACACCCAGCCACAAGTAATGCTGAAATGCCAAGCAGTGAGGAGCTGTTTTTAATAAATGCCATGCTGCCCTTTTCTCTGTAGTGAAATACTGCTATACCAAGCTAGTAGTACTCAACAGATCAGTCAATGTTGAAGCATTAACCCCTGCTTTCATTCACTTTGAGGTGTTTAAGGGTTGCTTCAGGCCTTCTTGTTATCAGTCACATTATCATGCAGCACAAGCAGACTGGAAAAAGCATAATGTGTTCCTCCAAGAGGCATTTTAAGAAGACGAGGAATTAGCTTCAAGCTCAATTAACAGAAAAGCAGGCATAGATATGGGAGAAAGGTGATGTAAGAGAGCTTGTCTGAAAATGATCTCTTGCCTTTCTCAAAGTTTGGAAAGCACAGCGATGTCCCTGTGTGTGCATACACCTGGGGAGCAGTGTCACATGCAATACCACCAGTGGAATAAGCATACAGCAGAGGGCTTGGTTGCACTTTCGGAGCACTCAAGTAGATGCATTTCAGCTTTGCATTAACAGAACACACCACACATCCTTCAGTTGCAATGTGCTCAGAGCACAGATGCCCTCCTTTTGGTGTGGGTGAGCAAAGGCAGCCCTGCCAGTACTCATTACTATCCCTTCTGACTTCCTAGGGAAGCTTGGAGTTAAAAGCCAAAGGACATCAGTCACAAGGTATTTCACTCATTACTGTTCAGGGAAGGTGAGCATCGCCCTCAGACACCCTGCCCCTGAGGAAGCCAATGCTAGTTTTGTACCACAGTCTGTGCTTTAAATCAGCATTCATATCTTCACAAAATGTGTTCTCTGTCACTCACATGAGACTACTGACATCTCAAATACATTTATTGACAGCACAGAACATTTCCTCAGCCTCTGTGTCCTGCCTTGGGGACAACCAGCAGGACAGTGCCCCTCTGACCACTTCAGAACCTGCTGCTGCTTCCATCATTACTCATCCTCCTGGGAATGCCATCCGGAGAGCAGCCGGCTTGAAAGCTGCCTGCAAGTAAGTGGCTCACCAGCAGCTGCTCTAGCTGTTCTCAGTGACCAGAATGGATATTAAGCTGAGGTTTGGGGGTTCTTTCTTCCTTTTGTTTTGTTTCTTTGGGTTTTTTTGCTTGTTTTAAAGAACGAAAACGCTGTAACCACATAGCAGGAAAGGAAAATTAGAAGGCCCTGAATGCATTTTGCTGAGCTTAAATTAGAGACGAATGGGTTCCAGTGTGCATACATTTGTGCTTTCTTAAAAATAAAGAATAAAAGAGAGCATGCGGGAGCAGGAAAGTGAAGGGGAGCAACACAGAAATCAACACAAAGAAATCCTCCTTTCAAGCCTGCAGGGTGAAGGAGAAAAAAAAATAATAATAATTTAAAAAAAAACCAAAACCACAAACACCAAAACCCACATAACAATCAAAACACAACAACAACAAAAACAAAAAAAAAAAGCTGAGGCATCTTTCTCTCCTCTGCATCAGAACAGACCTATGATCTCTGCTACAAGCAGACGTCTCCACAGTTCCAATCCAGGCCTCAGAGTAAAGACACATGCTGCCATAGATGGAAATGCGCAGGATAAGGAGTTAATGCTGCTGAACATCAGCTCTATTCCACAGTTTGAGAGCCGAAGAGACTATGGAATTCTACTCACTCATGCAAAGGATGCCCACACACTGGGGTATCAAAGCACAGCTAAAATTCACTCTTTCCAAAATTGTATCACAGAATTTTCATTGCCAATTTTAACTTCTGAGTTCTAAACCCTTCTGCTAAATTTGATAAATGCTTTATTTATACAGGCCAGTTCACAATATCAGTTTGATCATGTTTAAGTAGCCTATCCAGTCTTCATCTTCTCCTGCATATGAATCAAGAAGTGACTGCATAGATTAGGAACAACAGTGTCCTGTTAAGATTGTCACTCTTCTGCAGGCACTAACACTGAGCAACTGTTGGACTAGCATTAAAAAAAAAAAGAAATTTGATGTAGGTATTACCTACAACGGAATAACTTTTAAAACTTGAAAACAAAGATCAGTGATCAGTAGACTCCAGTAGCTGACCATAAAACATAAGCAACTAAAGGCCATCAACAGTCCTGAGAAGTATGCAATGAACCTCCAAAGGGTATAATGGACACTCAATGTTAGCAAAAGCCTGTTCCTTCTTTAAATGTTAACTCTTTACTTAAAACTCACAAAGATCATACCAAAATTACACACTCCATGAAGAACAATGTAGGGTGACCTTAAGTACATGCCTCACACAGCCTTTGTTATAAAATATATAAAAATTATAAATAATATTTTGTTATAAAAAATCATAGAAGATAAAACTCTTATCTAATGCTATTAAACACTGATATCCATTGCTGCTTAGCAAGTACCTGATCAGTAAATCCCTGGAAAGGTACCTCTGCTGACAGTATTGTGTTCCTTCTCATCTCTAACCTATGAAGATAACTTGACAGCAAGATAATTGGGAATTGATAAGTTAATACTTATCAATAATAATAAATATCAATAAATATTGATATACAATAAATATCAATAATTGACAAGTAATACTTATCAATTAATTTAATATTCAATACCATTAACACCAGCATTTTCCCCCAATGTATGTGCTATTTAGCTCTTTTACATTTAGCCTTATGTATCACATCATGAGACTTTTTCCACAGAGCCAGTTGAACTTTCGTTACCACTGAAGACTTCTGCAAGAGAATGAAAGAAAAAATCAAATGAGATCTTCACACTCCAAACACACATGTGACCATATTTAAAGGCAGGAGGAGTGATACTTAGCTGACAAAGCAAGGAGATGCATTATGTCCTTCACATTAGACCAAAATTGAAATTGTACAATTGACCCACACAGACACCTCTGAGAAAAAGATTTTTTGTTTATATTTGAATATCTGCAAACAGTTTTACTGCTGGGGAACATGCAGTGAGAACACGTGTGGCCTTGACAGAAGCAGATATGGCAGAATGCCCTCATGGCAGCCTTCCAGCCCAGCACCACCATGTTTCCTCCAGAGCCCTGGCCCATGGCCAGGATGAGGCCAGCCACCATGCAATGCAAGCACACAGACCTTCTCACTTGTTCCTCACCACTGCAAAAGCTCTCATATTGCCACAAGTCTGGGAGCAGGCTTTTTCTCACACACTCAAATATCCCCAGGGCCCAAACATAAACCTTAGCTAAGCAGCAGTAGATTCACAAACGTCAGCCCACTGTTGACCCAGTACCTACAGGGAAGTAATAAGGCTTTACAAAACAATACATCACTTCCCTACACACAGTCACCAAACTCATCTTCCAAGAGGTGATGCAATTATAAAGATTTGGGCGCACTCCACGAAGGAGTGCAGCCCTTCAGCTGCCTTTGATTTTGTTAAAATGATGGTTTATGCTTTCTTTGGTGAAAGCCCAATTAATACAAAAAATAACTCTAGATTGCCTTTCTAGAACGTTGTGGTATTAGCTGGCGCAGGATTAGTCCTGTGGTACAACCCTGTGGCAGAGCTCGCTTACTGTTAGCTGCTTGTTACGTAACAGAATGTAATTAAGGAAATCAAATGACATAGCAGAAATTCAGGGTACCAGGCTCCTTACCTACTCCTATAAAAGCCTGCTGAATGCCCTTCAACAGGATGGGTTAGCTTTAACAATTGAGAGATATTGCTGCAATATCTGACCACAGCATTTCCAGCTGGAGAACTGAGAAGACTAGTGTTTTAACTGAGCGCAAGTCTGAGCATTGAGGCACAAGAAGATGCAGCTTCCACTCACTCTTTAATCATTGCTAACCAAAGGATCACCTATGAACACGCAGTGCAACACTCTCTTCACTGAGACTTAGCACACTGTGGAAGGTTTTACACCCCAACAAAGGATCTTTTATCTCTATGGCTAACAGTGAGCATAAAATTCTGCAGTAATATGTAATTTCTTTCAATTATATTGTAGTTAATGGACATTGGCATCTCACAGCATGAGGAATCTCCTAACAAAAGAGCATTGCTTGCTTGCTGGTGTGCACACACACTCAAGAAACAACAAGAGGAAGCAAGTTGCACCCTGCAAAACATATTTAATGTAAAGCTCATTACTCTGCTGCTTGTTGAACAGGATAGTGGCTTCTTCCGCTGGTGTGGCAATAATAAGGCTTTTGTGAACAAACCCTGCTCCACAAGGAGCAAGAAACACAGTTGCATAAACACAGTCCAGCACATGTAAATACCTGCAAGTTGTTAGTACCAGAATGCACAAAGATAAGAGGCACTTTAGGAGAAAATTTAAAAAAAGTAATCATGGACCAAAGTATTTAAAATACCTAAGCACACTTTCAGTCACTGAAGTAGCAAAGGAGACTAAATGGTAACTGTGGAACCACTTACTGCATATGCTAAAGGTACCTGTGCTCATGTGAGCTCAGCTGCTCACCCTGCACACAGACAGCTTTATAATGATCCAACCTACCAGTCAGGCTTTTTGGTCTTAGTGGTCCTCAATCATCTTCATACCCACACAGAAGACTGCACAAGGTATATCATCAAACATACAATTACCAGCAATTTCTGCAGACTTTTTCTTGTAATTTTAATAGCTCTTTTATTAAAATCTCCTTACACCTGGGTAGTGAATTTATTTTCCACTTCAAGGCTAAAGAAAGACCCAGAGAATTTAACCCAACTACAACTCCATAATCTTTTGTATCCAGCTAGGACAGTATTTACAATGAACTCCAGATGAGACTCTTCATTCCATTTCACATTTCTTGCTTGCAGCCTACCTCCAGGCTTCACACTGAACCATAGCATATCCACTTAGCATTGCCCATTATGGTTGGGTATTGTTTAAAAAAACCCACAAAACTAAGCAAAACACTGAATACACATTTGGGCCTTTATTTTAGGGTTTGAGTTAAAAAGCAAGAAGGAAGGGTAAGGGGGAAAAAAACCAAACAACGACAAACCAAGCAAACAAAAAAAAAACCAAGCACCATCAAAAAAAAAAACCCAACAAACCAACAAAAAACTCAAACCAGCCTCCTCTTCATAACAGTTTCTCCACTCAGACAGTAGAGAGCAGCTGCAGCAGCACACACAGCCAAATCACTGGTGTGCACCATTTCATCTGAAACATGCTGCTGAACCAATGTTCAGCAGGGCTGTAGGGGGTACAGGCAGAGGCAGCACTGTTGGGGTGCTTGCCACATGCTCCAATGCCTAGCTGCTAGTGATACCACCCTAAGAAACGATTCAAGGACAGGCTTTTCCCACCATTAAGAAAAGGGAGGACATATGCATTTCAATCTACATGACTCCCCATGACACTTTCTGAAGAAAAGAGGAGGATTAGGGAAGACAGATCTACAAAATACAGGTGAAAATGAAGTGCTGGTGTGTTACTTAAACCGTAGCAAACAGGAAGTAAAGGCTTCCTTTATCGACACACCCCTCCCCACGGGTTCCCACCAGCAAGCTGCGCAGGCTGGGAGGAAGCAGCCCCACCACATGACATCCCCAAATGCACTGGTAGCTATTTTTACATAGCCTGGTCAGGCTTACAGCCCTCACTGCTTATTTCAGAGCAGAATGCCTGTCAAAATAAGGAAATAACATACGCAGTTCTTGCTGGCAGCCAGAAAGAGGTTTTGCTAAAATGAGTAGTACAAAACACAGACTGGCAGACAACCACATACATGTTGAAGTGATTATGGATTCTACCCCTCTCCTCCAGCTCACACTAAGCAGCAGTCACAGTACCCCCAAAGAGACCGCACCAAGGTCCAGTTATTCTGGGATGTGTTACTGCTTTGTAGCTATCTGAACGGTCCTAAATCACCAAATCCTCATGACACTATCAGCAGCAAAGCAAGTGCCTCTTTCTCTCCAAACATTCAAATATTTCTCATGCCCAGAATCACAGGATCATAGAATAGCTGGGGTGGAAAGGACCTTAAGATCATTCAGTTCCCACCCCCTCTCATAGGCAGGGATGCCACTCACAAAACCATGTCATCCAAGACCTCATCCAACCTGGCCTTGAACACTGCCAGGGATGGAGCATTTACCACTTTTTCTGGGCAACCCGTGCCAGTGCCTCACCACCCTTTCAGTAAAGAAATTCTTCCTTATATCTAATCTAAACCTCCCCTGCTTCAGTCTGGATCCGTTACCCCTCGTCCTGTCACTACAGTCCCTAATGAAGAGTCCCTCCCCAGCATCCTTGTAGGCCCCCTTCAGATACTGGAAGGCTGCTCTGAGGTCTCTATGCAGCCTTCTCTTCTCCAGGCTGAACAGCCCCAACTTTCTCAGCCTATCTTCATACGGAAGGTGCTCCAGTCCCATGATCATCCTCATGGCCTCCTCTGGACTTGTTCCAACAGTTCCATGTCCTTCTTATGTTAAGGACACCGGAACTGTACACAGTGCACAAAGTGGGATCTCACGAGAGCAGAGTAGAAGGGCAGGATCACTGCCTTCAGTTTTCTGGTCATGCTCCTTTTGATGCAGCTCAGGATACAGTTGGCTTTCTGGGCTGCGAGCACACACTGCCAGCTCATGTACATTTTCTCATCAACCAACACCCCCAAGTCCTTCTCTGCAGGGCTGCTCTGAATCTCTTCTCTGCCCAACCTGTAGCTGTGCCTGGGATTGCTCCGACCCAGGTGTAGGACCTTGCACTTGGCATGGTTAAACTTCATCAGGTTGGCATCAGCCCACCTCACAAGCGTGTCAAGGTCCCTCTGGATGGCATCCCTTCCCTCCAGCGCATCAACCGAACCACACAGCTTGGTGTCATCGGCAAACTTGCTGAGGGCGCACTCAATCCCACTGTCCATGTCACCGACAAAGATGTTGAACAAGACCGGTCCCAACACCGATCCCTGAGGGACACCACTCGTTACCAGTCTCCAGTCAGACATCGAGCCATTGACCACAACTCTTTGCGTGCAGCCATCCAGTCAGTTCTTTATCCACCGAGCGGTCCACCCATCAAATTGATGTCTCTCCAATTTAGAGACAAGGATGTCGTGTGGGACAGTGTCGATCACTTTGCACAAGTCCAAGTAGATGACATCAACTGCTCTATCCCTGTCCATCAGTTTTGTAGCCCCATCATAGAAGGCCACCAGGCTGGTCAGGCAGGATTTCCCCTTAGTGAAGCCATGCTGGCTGTCACCAAGCACCTTGTTGTTTTTCATGTGCCTTAGCATGCCTTCCAGGAGAATCTGCTCCAAGATTTTGCCAGGCACAGAGGTGAGACTGACTGGTCTGTAATTCCCCGGGTCATCCATTTTCCCCTTCTTGAAAATGGGGGTTATATTTCCCTTTTTCCAGTCATCGGGAACTTCACCTGACTGCCATGATTTTTCATATATGATGGCCAGTGGCTCAGCAACTTCACTGGCCTGCTCCTTCAGGACTCGCGGATGGATTCCATCAGGTCCATGGACGTGTGCACATTCAGGTTCTTAAGATGGTCTCGAACCAGATCCTCTCCTGCAGTGGGCCTAAGGTTTTCATTCTCACCACCCTTGCATCTGCCTTCCAAGACTTGGGTGGTGCGGTCAGAGCACCTGCCAGTGAAGACTGAGGCAAAGAAGTCATTGAGAACCTCAGTCTTCTCCAAATCCAGGGTAGCCAGTTCTTTCATTAGCTTCCAGAGAGGGCCCATATTATCTCTTGTACTTCTCATGATTTAAGTCCATTTTTGTTTTCCACCTTACAAGCAAACCCAGTCTCCAAAGCACAGACTTGACAGTACCACAAGCTGCTTTGGCACCTCTTTTCTTGATTCTTTCAAATGGCATATTGTTTTAATAATTAGACAACATTGGCAATTGATATCATCAGAAAGCTTCCTGCTTGCATTTTATACCTTTAGTGTAGCTAGAAGTACATACTTGTTCTACACTACAAATTTTAAAAAAACATTTAAAAAAAAAAAAATAATCTCAGTTTCACTTTCATTTTCCTCCATTTTTTAGATACACAATATTCCAGATACTCATTTTCCAGCTTCCTGAGGAATGAGTCAGGTACACACGTACCTTGTGTACAAATTTATCACAGACTTTATCACAGACTCCACTTGAATAATAAAAGATGTCCATATTTGGCATCAAATAAGAGGTGGGTTAATTCCTGTTGTCACACAGGCATCCAACTCCAGCACTGGGCACTGCTCATTAATGTTAGGTTCTTCAACTATGACCTACAACTATAATTCTGTAGAATTTTAAAGAATTGCTTAGGAACACCAATTAGTACATTGATGAAATCAACATTAACATAAGCCCATTCTTTTATTTCCTTGACATCAAGGCTGCAGCACCTTGACATATAACAGTATCAAGGAGTCAACAAAATTCAGCATGAAGCCAGAACAAAAGACATCCATAACATTAAACATCTTGACAATCCCAAATAAAACTTAAGACCTTTCTTTAAAGCATGGATTGTCTGCCTTCATTCCCTGTGAATTCCTACTGCTTGTCAGAGCCACATATTAACTAGTTGTGTCATGGTGTGAGAGAAAGGCATTTTTCCTCTCCCTCCTGAGTAACTCTGAAGCATCACAGGAGTAGTTTAAGGATCTCTGTAGTTAACAATTGACAAATACCATTCTTGCCATCTCCAGCCATAATTGCTGGCTCAAAAAGGCAACTTCAGTACAAAGTCTTTCCTGTTTCCACTACCTGCCATAAATTTTACACCAAGGGCTTCAGTTCCGTGTTCATTTACAGGAATGAAAGTAGAAGATGGTAAAGACTTAGACTGATAGAAAGAAGTATAGAAAACAGACCACATCAGAAGAGACATCTAAGTCTTTATACATGCTACACCGTTAGATTCTGTTTGTATCACAAAAAGAAACAAAACATTTGGTACATTCAAAATTTTCCTGGAATTGCAATTATGCCATTCTGGTAGTGACTTCTTGCCACTTTTTTTGTACTATTGCTGATGTTAGTAAGACAACTTGAACACACACTCAATACAGATGCTAATTTTTTCCATGGTCAGTGCTAAAAAATTAAAATAAAATAAAATAAAAACAAAAAGAAAGTCTTAATTCTTCTGCTCTTAATGATGTTAATAAGCATCATGTGTTGTTTAGAACTATGAAAAAATTACCACTCCCAAGCTGTGAATGCAGAAGTCCTGCTGCTGTGAATTACAGATCCCCATTAAAAGTATCAATCCCTTAGTGCTTGCTATCCCTCCCAGCTATGAAAGGCCCTTTTGTTTAAAACACTGAGCATTCCTTAAATCAGAACTCTCCATGTCCCTTTGTAGTCTTGCAGCCCCTATGGCCAATTCATGTTTCTTCAACTAGATTTAAATTTAACAGAGTCTTATAATTTTTCAATTTATTTATTACCATGAAGTATAGAGCTCTCCCCATAAGGCTTTAGTCTAACACATGCACACACAAAACAAAAAGACATTGTTAACACTAGCGAATCTTCACTAGCACAGAACTGTTGCAAAAGCAAAGCTGAAGCAATGCGAAGTCACTCACTACGGTGTCCAGCTTGTGCTCTGCACACAGGATGCCTGTGACACAATTCCACACTGACCAGAGTGAGATCAGCAGTCAAATATAGCCCAAAGGCACTCTCCCTGCTGTTGTAGGTCCTCCTCCCTGACAATGCAGCAGAATAGCATTGATCCAAATGGATTGCATTAAGACATTAAAGCTTTTATTATTCTATGTATTCTGCCTGAACTGCAACAGAATCAAGTTGTTGGAAACACAAACAGGTTAAGAGTAAGAAGGATACAGGTGAACATCCAAGGAAACTACAAGCCAGAATGCAAAACACAAAACCCCATGTAGACAGGTGCAGAATGCACAAAATAGTAAAGAGTTCATTAGTAGGTATTGGATTTTTACTTATGAGATAATAGCTACACCAGGAATCAACCATCAGCTGGCAATCATCAAAAAGCACAAAGCCCCTGAACATCAGTCCCGCCCCTGTTAAGTGGGCAGAAAAAAAAGGTGACAGACAAGTTAGTATGGAAACAAGGAAACAAAGAGAAGGTAAATTAAAATCAACAGACTCATAGAAACTCCATGACAGAGGCCACACAGTCTGGATTTCAGAAGAACTTAAGCAGTGCATGGCAGCACAAAGATCACTAGAGCCATAGTTACTTGTGGCAGCTACTTCTCAGAGCTACTCCTCCCCTTATGTACCAAGGGGGGCATGTCCCCTGAAGTTCAGTCCCATAAACACAAATAGCAAATAACACAAGTGACTTCGGCCACTTCAGCTGGAAATAATGGTCTTTGCTTAAAATGCACTAAACACAGTAATTAAAACTGATAAGAAAAAAAAACCCAGATCTCATTCTTCCAAACTGCCCTATTTTTTCAGCCAAATACAAGTTAGATCTGCAAGAGTTGTACGGCAGAATCAGTTTATTTTTATACTTCTCCTTCCATCAAAATATGTCAGTGGAAAAAAAAAAAATTCCATCTTCTCAATGGCTTTCCAAATTCCTTCTACCTTATTTTTAAAAACAAAAGACAGACAAGTCAGCATCACCCATGCATTGAAAGCTTGAGTCCCAGAGTTTACTCAGCACAGTTTGTTTATGTGGATGCAATTCCACTGATCATACCAGACACATTGCAGATTTGCCCTTGTGCAAGTAAATGCCAGATCATGCATGTAAGCACAGAATCAGGGAATACCAGGTTGGAAGGGACCTCAAAGATCATCTGGTTCAACATTTTTTGGCAGAGCATGACCTAGACTCGATGTACCCTGGCCAGCCCAGTCTTTACAGTGCCCAATGCTGGGGAGTCACCACTTTGCTGGGGAGATTATTCCAGTGGCTGCTTGTTCTCATTGTGAAAAATTTTCCTCTTGTATCAGAGGAATCTTCCAGAATCTTCAGATCAGTCAGAATCTTCCCAGGAGTAACTTGTGCCCATCACCCCTCATCTTTCCCATGGAACACCTTGTAAAAGAGAGTTTCCACCTTCTTTGTAGTCCACCCTTAAATACTAGAACTTGGTGATAAGGTCACCCCTGAGCCTTCTTTTCTCCAGCCTGAAAAAGCCCACCTCTCTCAGCCTTTCCTCACTCATCTTTCCAGTCCCTGGATCATCTTGGTAGCCCTTCTCTGGACCCTCTCCAGCCTGTCCAGATCTTTTTCGTATACGAAAAAATCTGTTCTGTATATTAACAGAGTGCACACTCTCCATCTGATGGGCTCCTATAGCAAACAACATGCCTTTGGGTTTAGGAGTGAGGACATCACAGTTCCCACTCCTGGCAAAATAACACTACTTTCATCCTCACTGCTGAGTAGCTAACTAGAATAATGTGATTTAAGGACAGGCACAGACAAGGACTTATATGTTCACAACCACATCTGTGGATGCCCAGAATTAGTCAGGTTCAAACAGATTATGGAAAATCAGGAAAAGGACCAAGTGCTATAGTACTTTTATAACAAGTGAGGCATGGTCTACCTGAGAGCAATTACAGCTCTAAGAAAATTGAAAGCCTGTTACATATTTCAAGATTTTCAAAACAACCAGTGTAAAATACATGTTTTTTCATACAGAAGGTTCTCAGTTCCACCAGGACAGATCTAACCTTTGCCCACAGGAAGACAGAAAGTAAGTCTCATCACTTGCAAGACAGCTGTGAAGTGCAACAGAAGACTCCTGTCTAGATACTTTACCACAGCAATGCCCATTGTCTGAAAGCAGGATAAACTCAGAATTATAGAATCCTAGACTGGTTTGTGTTGGAAGGGATCTTAAATCTCACTCAGTTCCAATCCCTGCCACGGGCAGGGACACCTTCCACTAGAGCAGGTTGCTCCAAGCCCCTGTGTCCAACCTGGCCTTGAACACTGCCAGGGATGGGGCAGCCACAGCTTCTCTGGGCACCCTGTGCCAGCGCCTCAGCACCCTCACAGGGAAGAACTAAAAAAATCAAAATTCTCTAAATTAGATGTAATCTGAGAAAGCCAAAGATGATGTGTGAACGTGGTCTAGTCCTGCCTTAAAAAAGTTTCAGAGGAACTGTCATTTAAAAAAAAAAAATAAATAAATAAATAAAAATAACCCCACACTAAAACTCAAAATGGGTCTTCAGAAAATAAAACAACACAACCCAGCAGTCAGGAGCCTGTCCTTGCCAGCAAGGCAGCAGCAAACAAGCAACAAGAAAGAGACAAGAAAAGGCTGGCTTCAAACTACAGATTAGTTGTACACAATCACAGGCTACTGAAAAGAGATCAGAGTGATTTATTTAAAATAAAGGACTGAATGATAACAGAACAAGGCCTGATTATTCTTAGTGATGCCAAAGGGGTTTTTTTGGGTTGTTTTTTTTTATTAAAAGACTACGAAGACTCACGCACATTTCTAAATTATTGTCTGCACCTCAACAGAAAACCATTATTAAAAAAAAAAAAAAAAGGAAAGAAAAAATTTAAAAAATTTTTAACGTTAAAAGATGCCTCAAAGCTTGCAGGTTCAAACACAGAAATGATGGTATTACCAAACTCTTCAGAGAATTGCTTAGCAAACATTTAATAAACATGCAAGGAGCAGCTTACCTACAGTTAGAAATGAACAAAAATAGATCATTACAAGTTCCAGAAGATTGTCCTGAAAGCATCGGTCTTGCAAGTCCAAATTCAAGGTCTGAAACCTGAAATTACACTACAGCTACAAGGATCCAGTGAAGACCAATTAAGATGTTCAAACACCATGATGGATTTATACACAGTGAGAAACTGCAAGAAACATTACAAAGGAAAGGAATAGATCAAACTTTAGAAATCTGTTCAAGATTATCAAAGACAAGAAAACTGAATAATCTACATTGTTACTTTATTCCAAAGCCCCAGACATTCAGAAATAAAAGGCAATAAATTAAGTCTGTGACTTCTGGAGTCTTTGAAAGCAGATCACAGTTAGAGCTCCTAAAATAGCTGGCGTAATACATCTGTTCATAGCCAAGTCAAACCATAAATACATCTTGTATTTCATTAAAGAATTTATTTCCAACTAAGAAGACTGAGACCTCATATGTATACCTAGTGAACCGATTTTCTCTCCTTCCAAACAGATTTAAAAATAATTAAATATTCTCCTTAATTTCTGGAGATAAAAATCTCAGTTTTGCTGCCTTGCTCCATGGGTAACTGAAGTGCTATATATGCAGATCTGGTATAACTGTACACCCCTTGTGTAAAGGTGAGAATCCAGTTGTTAGCATGGCAGACATCAAACACAGACAGGATGATAAACATAAAATCCTGCCCACAGATCCCCAATTGCTTGTTAAACAACACAAGACAGAACTGCATACACAGAAACAAAATAAAAAGATATAAGGGCTAAGTTCAGACTAACTCTTTTTAAGCAATGCTAATGAAGTGGTGGCAAATGTTGTTTAAAAATAAAAAGGAAGTATTTTTCTTTTGAATGAATGAATGAATCTAATTTTATTGTCTTCTGCTCATAAGTTCATCATGCTCCTGATTTCAGCAGGGTAGAAGCCTGCAGCAGAGCAGCAGGAAGCAGAGAAGGATGTTTACATTCCTCAGCCCTGGTCTCATCAACTTCCATATCCACTAAAAGAAATAAATGTCATTAACAACTTAAAAAATTGGATTTTAGATATGTGAGGAAACTTTACTTTTTAGCTGCTGCAAGGACTAATTCAAAGGCCACTTTCCGTCGGCACAGCTGTTCATCCAGCTCTTCAGTTTTGCTTACGTTGCTGTTTTCCAAGACAGGGAATGCCTGTTAGAGATTTTACATATCTCCAGGCAAACCCCTTCACGTGGTGCTGCCTCCTTTCATAATACTTGCTACAGATGGTAGCTGCTCATTGATAAAACATCTTTAAACAAGTAAACACATCTTGACTCAAGTTCTGACCTCACATTTAGTAAGAGCATAATGCAGGTTTCATTGTCATTAATTATATCCCAAACATCTCTGTAAAAGTTCAGCTACGGTCACCTGCCTAAGGTGGTTGTGCATCTGAAGCCACCTGTCAGCACCCTGGCAAGAATCAGCAACTCTGACACTTTAGTGAGACCAGACTATTATAGGATTCATCTCTTCCTGGAGCCTGGTATCACACCAAGAAAGCTAAAACCAGGCCTGATCTTTATAGGGATGTTACAAATGTATGCATCTGGTCATAAGCGAACAGAAAGCAAAATAAAATCCTGTATAACAACAGAGGATTTTATATCATAATACTCTATAATACTATAGGATTCCACCCACCCCCATTCAAGGAATGTGTGTTAAAACATGTAATAAAAGCAAACTTCTGGACACGTTTTACAATAGCATGTTCACTGATCAATTGTGCATCAATTTGCTCTCCCATTCTGCCCCCCCGCCTCCTACTCAACTTCATTTCCTTATTTAAGAACCTTTTTAAAAACACCTCCACATATTTGCAAGCAAATAAAACTTTTGATTGCAGCTGGCCCTATGGACACAGTAGTCCGCCTAGGAGGAGGCATAAATGCCTAGTGTTAACAAGAGATCAGAAGGCAGTCCCTGCCTTTCCCCAAAGGTGAAATTTGTTGCGTACCATGTGTATTAATCCAAACCACCAATCTCAAAAGAGAGGTCAAAAGTTAACCCCCCTCCTCATCAATTTATGTTGTAGCCATAACCTTGTGTCAAACAACAATAATTTAAGCCAAAGTTTCATGTACACAGTTGCCTTGATTAAAACAAACCAACCCATGCTGCCAGGACTCTCTTCCTTCAATGTAAAGCTCGTACCATGCACAGCCAGCAGCTGATGAGCTGGAGCTGACAGCACAGACCCAGCACACAGTCACAGGGAAAGTCCTCTCCCTGCTGCCACGGCAGCCTGGATGAGCACTTCAGCAAACAAAACCTCCTCACAAGTTTCAAACCTAATACAATACAAGAAAGTGGTAAATAACTCCTCTGCTTCTCCGTATCCCCCATAGGAGATCTTTGAGTAGGGTCTACACAGAGAGGCTGAACAAAAAGTTTGATTCCTCTCAACAGAGAAATTGCTCAGGCCATTGTTGTCCAGGTCGGTTGGACAGTGGCCCAAACAATAAGCTGTTTTTAGAAAACCGGAGATTCATCCTCTTATGTGGCATGAGGGAGGGATTTAGCCTTAATTTAGCACCATTTAGAAAAGATTACCCTTTAATTGCAACAGAAGTTGGCAGACACAGGCAGCAGTGAAAAGCCTTCCTCCTGCAAAGCTTCCAACCAGGCAGCCCTGTCTGCGCAAACCAGCCGGTGGGGACACAAACCCCTGGGCCCCCACTGGCGTGCAAATCAGGAAGAGCCTGAGGAGCCAGCAGTGCTGAAGGGCAGAGAGACACTGCCACAACACACAGGGAAGAGCTGCAACCTTTCGACAGGCAGAGATGTAAATAACGCACAGGGCCTCAGGTCAGGGCCCCAGCTGGTGCAGGTACAGGGGAGATGCTGGTATCTTCCATTTCAGTGTCAGCTGGGCCAGGTCAGCAGAGGCACCTCCCCAGCTATTCCCGGGTGATGGGGCAAGAGGCATTGCGCTGTGTGTTCAGGCAGCTGGAGGACATGCATTGTGTGCCTCAGGTGCAGGGTGGACGGAACCCTATCAAGAGCCAGTAGCTTGAAGCCACTCAGGAGCCCATTACATGTCATCTAATTTGCAGCAATTCTAATATCCTTCCAGGAAAATTTAATTCTTGTTCAAACAGATTTTGTTGCAGTGATGCCTGTCTTACATCTGTGCTCAAAGTGGAATAATGCCAGTTTAGGCTGGCATAGGACATCCCGGAGCCTACTGCACAGTTTTACTCAACTCAGCTTTATTTTTGAAAGTTCCATGTAAAATAGTAATTTCCATCCACAGACACAGCCTTAAGCCAAGGTTAAACCTCCTCCCCCTCCACTTCCTACTCAACTTGGCATTCCCTGGCATTTCTGATGACCTCAGGCCTGAAAGATGATGCCCATCTGGCTGAGCCATGTGAACATCCTGAAACCAGGGAGGGGCGAAAGGTTCTGCAGCAAGCAGGCTGGGAACTGGAAAATAAAACCGTCAGGAAAAGACTGATAAGGAGCCATGAGAACCACTAGCATCAATGGATAAGGCAAAGAACACCTGTCTGTGGGAAAATGTTAAGAGAAGACAGCCAAGACAGTGGCACAGGGTAAGAACAACAGCTGGCAGATCAAGGGAACCTGCACTGCAGAGACTGCAACAGAGTTCAGCAGGAAACTGAGGAAAAGGAACAAAACCAACAGCAGGGGAATTAGGAGTGGGAAGAAGAGATGCAAGTCTGTAGGTAGCTGCTTGACCACGCTGCCCTTCAGATATGAATGGGCAGCCAATAGTCCTCATCCCCTTTGTGCAGTAACTGGTTCCAACTTCTTAGCCTAAGGCTACAGTTTGTCTCCCCTTCTAGCCTCCCAAGGTAAAATGCAAAAAGCAGCATCTCCAACAAAGCTGTGCAAGAGTTGTTAAAAACATCCCACGTTCACCAAATCTAGCTAAACAACAACTGTCAGAGACACAAGTCCATTCAAGACATTTCAGTCTAAACCTTCATACAGGACAGGGAAATCATCCGAGTTGGGACAAGGAACAGTGCTACTTTAAACTTACCAGAGTGTAAGAACTGCTCTTTTTGACTAGTGTTCACACATGCAAGTCCCCTCCAAGCTGTGGCAGAAGCTCAAGTAAAGAAAGTGGATAACCAAAATGCAGGTTCAGTATGTAAGCACATGCTAGTTTGAAACATTGTTAGTTATTTGAGAACAATACCTGACTTGAATAATTGCATCATTTGCCAATTCTTCCCTAGTTCCCTTCAACACCAGTAGCCTGGCATGATGCTCAAAAATTACTTCAAGACACTTCAGAGGATCAAACAGTAGAGGGATTTGGACTTGCTTGGTTTTGGGTTTTTTTTATGAGGGATACATTTTTGCAGTTACATATTCAGAGTGCTCATGTAATATCATCTGACTCAATAAACCATGTTCTTGGCATGCTGATAGAAGTTGCTCTGCTACTCTCCCTAGAACCAAGTGCAAAGCAATTCTGCATGCTAGGGAGCAACTGTATGGATGTTGAAGTTACTGCTAACTGAAAGCATCAAACTACATTTAAGATGTAATGTGCTAAGAGACATGCATTATATGTAGACAGAGGATGGGCCTGGAAGGAAACCAGACCCCAAATATGCAATATATATTTAATGCAGCCACACAGCAGGGACACAGCAGATGTGCCAAGATGTTTACAGTGCCATGGAGGGCCTTAAGCTACACCTCTGTGTTTAGCTTCATGAGTTGCTGTAGCACATCTCCATTCACATTTGCCCTACTTTGGTCACAGGGAGATAATTCATGAAAAGTACATTTTCTCAGATTTAGAAAAGTAAGCAAGAGACTGTAGTAAAGAGTGAAGTCAGGACTGAAGGAAGTTTTAAGGCTACATTCTCCAGCCTTTCAGAATCAAACACACTGCTCTTAAAGGCACACTAAACAGCAAGCACCCATCCCACCATTTCCCTGGATAACATTACATTCACTGCCACTGCTGCTCTTGCTGTTCATTCTCAAAGAAACATAGGGTACATCTATGGACTAACCTCTACCAGACTATGATGCCAACACAAAACAGGGAGAAGCAGAGATCCCCATCTTGCACTTGGTGACATACTGAAGCAGATCAGTTTTATTTTTTAAGACCACAAGGAAGAATTCCCTGTCTCTCCAAGAGCTCATTTTATATCCAGAGCTGGAATTTGGGCAAGGTGGTCCGCTGCATCATAAATAGACACTGTTTTCAGGCATACAAAGGCCTCAAAGTTAAAGAAAAACTGAAGAAATAGAGTAAAAGGAACTCATCTGTCCTCGTAGATGTTATTCAAATTCCTGAAACATAACTTTTTCCACTATTACAGCAGTTTTCTGCACTCCAAGAAAGAGAAATAGAAATACAAACATTATGTACAGTCCTGAAATTTCAAGACACTAGATCATTAAGTCCAATCGGAAAACACTGTAACTAGGCTCTGCAGCAACACCGGTACCAAAGGCAGCATTAACACGGATCTTAAAACACAAGAGGAAGGTTAAAAATCCAAGCCTGTGCAATGTAGAGCATTCACATGCACGAAGAAACCAAGTGCTGGGCTGTTCTTGTTAGCTCTGGCAATCTTTTACAAGTAAAACCTAGCTTCAGAGCCTCATTAAACCAAGAGGCAATGGAACAAAACTCAGATCTGCATAAACTGCACATCTTGTGGAGGCTCCATTCCCTTGTGCAGCAGAGCCCGCTGAAGATTAAGGCCACATTCTTCATACAAAGCCTAATACTATGTGCAGTAAGACAAAGCTAACACATGACAAACACAGGCAGTAAAAGGGGAGCCCAGGACAAGAGAAATATTTTCAAATTAATCACTTTCTATGGAGATGACCCTGCCACAGAGAACAATGATAATAAGATGAGAAAATACACTCCTTGTGAAGCACACATAAAAATCAGTGTTAACTTTAATGCTATTTCAGGCCTACAGTAAGTACAGGACAGGACAAAGTACAGGACAAGGAAGAGGGCCAGGAGACCTGCGTGGCTGAATAAGGAACTGCTGGGTATGCTCAAGTGGAAGAGCAGAGTTTATAGGTCATGGAAGGAGGGGCTGTCCACTTGGGAGGAATATAAGGCTGCTGCTAGAGGATGTAGGAAGGCAGCTAGGATGGCTAAGGCCTCCTTAGAATTAAATCTGGCCAGAGGGGTCAAGGACAACAGAAAGAGCTTTTTCAAATACATAGCTGATAAAACTAACACCAGAGGCAAGGTTGGCCCACTGGTGAATGGGATGGGTGCCCTGGTGACAGAAGATACTGAGATGGCAGAGTTATTGAATGCCGCCTTTGTCTCAGTCTACTCTGCCGGAGGCAGTCCTGAAGAGCACTGTACTCCTGAGACCTCAGATGAAGTCAGGTCACTGGAGCAGTTTGCCTTAGTCCATGAGGAATGGGTTAGGGACCAGTTGAGCAATCTGGACATCCATAAATCCATGGGTCCAGATGGGATGCACCCGCGGGTGCTGAGGGAACTGGCGGAAGTCATTGCTAGGCCACTCTCCATCATCTTTACCAAGTCTTGGGAAACGGGAGAGGTGCCTGAGGACTGGAGGAAAGCAAATGTCACTCCAGTCTTCAAAAAGGGCAAGAAGGAGGACCCGGGTAACTATAGACCGGTCAGCCTCACCTCCATCCCTGGAAAAGTGATGGAACACCTTATCCTTGATGCCATCTTAAGGCATGTCAAGGATAAGAGGGTTATGAGGGGCAGTCAACATGGCTTTACCAAGGGGAAGTCATGCTTGACCAACCTCCTAGCCTTTTATGAGGAAATAACATTGTGGATGGATGATGGCAGAGCGGTGGATGTGGTCTACCTTGACTTCTGCAAAGCATTTGACACAGTCTCCCACAGCATCCTCATAGCTAAATTGAGGAAGTGTGGCCTGGATGATCAGGTAGTGAGGTGGACTGCAAACTGGCTGAAGGAGAGAAGCCAGAGAGTTGTAGTCTATGGGGCGGAGTCTAGTTGGAGGCCTGTATCTAGTGGAGTGCCTCAAGGGTCAGTACTGGGACCAGTATTATTTAATATATTCATCAATGATTTAGATGAGGGAATTGAGTGTACTGTCAGCAAGTTTGCTGATGACACTAAGCTGGGAGGAGTGGCTGACACGCCAGAAGGCTGTGCTGCCATCCAGCGAGACCTGGACAGGCTGGAGAGTTGGGCAGGGAGAAACTTGATGAAATATAACAAGGGAAAGTGCAGAGTCCTGCATCTGGGCAGGAACAACCCCAGGTTCCAGTATAGGTTGGGGAACGACCTGTTAGAGAGTAGTGTAGGGGAGAGGGACCTGGGGGTCCTAGTAGATGGCAGGATGACAATGAGCCAACACTGTGCCCTTGTGGCCAAGAAGGCCAATGGCATCCTGGGGTGTATTAGAAGGGGGGTGGTCAGTAGGTCGAGAGAGGTCCTCCTTCCCCTCTACTCTGCCCTGGTGAGACCGCATCTGGAATATTGTGTCCAGTTCTGGGCCCCTCAGTTCAAGAAGGACAGGGACCTGCTGGAGAGAGTCCAGCGCAGGGCGACAAAGATGATTAAGGGAGTGGAGCATCTCCCTTATGAGGAAAGGCTGAGGGAGCTGGGTCTCTATAGTTTGGAGAAGAGGAGACTGCGGGGGGACCTTATTAGTGTATATAAATATATAAAGGGGGAGTGTCATGAGGATGGAGCCAGGCTCTTCTCAGTGGCAAACAATGATAGGACAAGGGGTAATGGGTATAAACTGGAACACAAGAGGTTCCACTTAAACTTGAGAAGAAACTTCTTCTCAGTGAGGGTGACGGAACACTGGAACAGGCTGCCCAGGGGGGTTGTGGAGTCTCCTTCTCTGGAGACATTCAAAACCCGCCTGGACACATTCCTGTGTAACCTTATCTAGGTGTTCCTGCTCTGGCAGGGGGATTGGACTAGATGATCTTTTGAGGTCCCTTCCAATCTCTAACATACTGTGATACTGTGATACTGTGACTGTTGTGAGACAACAAACCCCACACTGATCAAGTAGAAGCCTGGTAAACCAAGGGGTCCATAAATACTCTTTCAGACCAGTTCTCACAATTGTCAGAGCCAAGACCTTAGAAGTGAACAGATGCCTTGCAGGGGCTTCACCAGCCCCAGATAAGCCAAATTCCAAGAGAGGTTCCCAGCTGCAGTCACAGGCTGAGGAGCATGAAAGGAATGAATGCCTTACTATGTTCCCCACAAACCCTAACAATGGGGACGTCACAGGAACATCAGACCAATTTTGATGTTAACAGGCTTTGTGTCACATTAAAAGGGTCCATTTGCTTCAGTCCCAAGCGCTCATTTATATTTTAAAGTGCCTGCCTACACAGGCTAGATTAGAACAACCAGCTACAAACCATTACAGTAGCTAATGTAAATCCACACAGCTTCTGTTTTATGCAGGTGTACCTGCAGGTACCAGCAGCTCCCTGTCAACATATTTCTTACTGCACTCCTGTTGTTTGGCTTCTACCTGTTTCCAAATTCAATGAGTAGGCAGCAAGGAATCCACTGAGACATTTCTCTTCTTTGTTTTCTTCCACAGACAGGGTAAAAACAAGCTGATTTGTAAGTAAGTCCTTGGATGAAACTTGTCTTAACACAAAACTGCTGTGAAAGCTATGCTCCCACTGCCCTAGACATAGAATCATAGAATAGTTAGGGTTGGAAAGGACCTTGAGATCATCCAGTTCCAACACCCCTGCCATGGGCAGGGACACCCCACACTAAACCATGCCACCCAAGGCCTCATCCAACCTGGCCTTGAACACCGCCAAGGATGGAGCATTCACAACCTCCCTGGGCAACCCATTCCAGTGCCTCACCACCCTCTCAGTAAAGAATTTCTTCCTTAGATCCAATCTAAACTTCCCCTCTTCAAGTTTGAACCCATTACCCCTCGTCCTGTCACTACAGTCCCTGATGAATAGCCCCTCCCCAGCATCCTTGTAGGCCCCCTTCAGATACTGGAAGGCTGCTCCGAGGTATCCATGCAGCTTTCTCTTCTCCAGGCTGAACAGCCCCAACTTTCTCAGCCTGTTTCCATGCGGAAGGTGCTCCAGTCCCTTGATCATCCTTGTGGCCCTCCTCTGGACTTGTTCCAACAGTTCCATGTCCTTTTTATGTTGAGGACACCAGAACCGCACACAATGCTCCAAGTGAGGTCTCACGAGAGCAGAGTAAAGGGGCAGGATCACCTTCTTCAACTTTCTGGTCACGCTCCCTTTGATGCAGCCCAGGATACGGTTGCTTTCTGGGCTGCGAGCACACACTGAAGCAGCTCATGTTCATTTTCTCATCAACCAACACCCCCAAGTCCTTCTCTGCAGGGCTGCTCTGAATCTCTTCTCTGCCCAACCTGTAGCTGTGCCTGGGATTGCTCCGACCCAGGTGTAGGACCTTGCACTTGGCATGGTTAAACTTCATCAGGTTGGCATCAGCCCACCTCACAAGCGTGTCGAGCTCCCTCTGGATGGCATCCCTTCCCTCCGGCGCATCAACCGAACCACACAGCTTGGTGTCATCGGCAAACTTGCTGAGGGCGCACTCAATCCCACTGTCCATGTCACCGACAAAGATGTTGAACAAGACCAGTCCCAACACCGATCCCTGAGGGACACCACTCGTTACCGGTTTCCAGCTGGAGATCGAGCCATTGACCACAACTCTTTGCGTGCGGCCATCCACATATGCATGAGAGGCTGAAATACAGAACGTTTTGATGGGAAAGTTTTCCTTCAAATTTACAGGCTAGATGGTGTTCAGGTCCACTGTGCCAGCAGCCCTGACACTAACCCTACACACTTGGAAGCTCTCTCGTCTTCCTAAAAACCTCCCAAAATTCAGAAAAGAGGAGCTAAAAACAGGCTAAGATAGATACATCAAGCCTCATTCTACTGGCCATGGACAGTCCTAAGTACAGTATCCCTCCAAAGCACCACGGCACTTACCTCCACTGGGGATCCAAGAGGAGGAAAAGTATAATGGCTCAATAATGTCAAACCTAATTCTGAAATACAGGATTTTTCCCGTCCCAGAACCCTAGAGAAGTTAAAGGTGACCATAATTCATGCACACCATTCTAGGAGTTAAATAGCAGTTCATAAGGATAGGGGTAGACTGATGTAGAATACACGGAGGGGTGACAGGAGGGCTTCAAAACTCCTGAACATAAGAGTGTTTAGTAGGATCACTGCAAAAACCTAAGTGTGGGCATAAAACTATAAAGCCTGCAAAAGGCCTATGCTGACAGAAGACAATCCATCTCAGCATTCTTCACAAGTAACGCTGCAAGTGCTACAGCAGTCAGTATTCCTTCAGAGCTCCCGAAATCCAGTCAAACAGCTAACGTATCTCACATGTTCCTCTTGCTAAAATCTAGATTCAGCTACTCAGTCTTTCAGCAAGAATTCACTGCCTAAACATAGCTGGAAGAGGGGAATCATAAAACTGAGTTCAAACTGTACCCCTAACTGTATCCCAAACTACATGGCATATTATAAAGCACACATGTAAGCAGCAGATAGCATCTGCTTCCAGCTGAGACTGAAAGGGACCTCTGATGATCACCTACTCCAACTTCCCTGCTTAAAGCACAGTCGCCTACAGCAGGTTGTTCAGGACACTGTCCAGTTGGGGTTTGAATTCCTCCAAAAATGGAGGCCCCATAACCTATCAGCAAAGAATAGAAAATGAGAAAATAAGTTAACATGGCACACTGTGCTCGTGGTTACTTATGTACGTGCTATGGTTCACTCTCTGGTTTTTATGGACTATTCTGAAGCAACACAAATACACTAGAGGCAGGAGCTAAAAAACTCCACATCTGGATTTGTTCCAAGTGACTCAAACATGCTCTTAATGTCTATGATTACTGAAAGATTTTTGAACAAGACTTCACTGTAACCAGTGGGGGAGGGGCAGAATGTTTTAAAACATCACTACTCCCCAAACACTGCTCTAATTGAGCCAGTTAAGAGCAAGCTGCCTCATTTCCCAGGGATTATTTTGGATAATTTGGCTTCCGCTTACCTTTAAACAGCTTCCTAAATTGGACTCACTGTAGAGATCACAGGCTGCACTCATGCAGAAAAAACATACTAGTTACCCCCAAATAAGGACTTGGGTATGCAGGTGACAAGAAGCTCCCCATGACCCAGCTTCAGTGTGCACTTCAGCCCAGAACCGCCCCCCGTGTACTGGGCCACGCTCCCAGAGCCTGAGCAGCAGCTCAGGGAGGGGATCCTGCCCCTCTGCTGTGCTCTGGGGAGACCCCCCCTGCAGTCCTGATCCAGCTCTGGGGCAACAGCACAAGAGGGACGTGGAGCTGTTGGAGCGAGGCCAGAGGAGGCCATGGAGATGCTGCAAGGGCTGGAGCAGCTCTGCTCTGCAGCCAGGCTGAGAGAGCTGGGCTGGGTCAGCCTGGAGAAGAGAAGGCTCCTGAAGGAGAGACTTTAGCACAGCTCCAGTGCCTAAAGGGGCTACAGAAAACCTGGAGAGGGGCTTTGGACAAGGGGAATGGCTTTAACCTGCCAGAGGGGAGACTGAGATGAGCTCTTAGGCAGAAGCTCTTCCCTGTGAGGGTGCTGAGGCGCTGGCACAGGGTGCCCAGAGAAGCTGTGGCTGCCTCATCCCTGGCAGTGTTCAAGGCCAGGTTGGACACAGGGGCTTGGAGCAACCTGCTTTAGGGGAAGGTGTCCCTGCCTGCGGCAAGGGGTTGGAACTGGATGAGCTTTAAGGTCCCTTCCAATACAAACCATTCTGGGATTCTGTAATTCTAAAAAAAGAAACTTACAAAAATAGCTGCCTTATATTTTGCCTATTGTTTCTCAGTCAAATGTGGCTGCAGTGAAGCCGTTGACGTAGCTGAAGGTGGAAGCCAGCAGATGTTATGTTCGAACCATCAAACTGCACTCAAGAGCTGGAAGAATCTAGTGCTCACTCACACATTCCTACAATTCCTAATCAGCATGTCCTGAGCCCTTTCCATCCATCCCAGCCTGAAACTATTGCAAGGCAAATCTCACTTGTTCTCATGCAGAAAGTACAGTCTCTCAATGCAGTTTTTAAGTCAGCTACAGGCTATTGTGTGCGGCAGCTTGCCAGTGCACTATTCTCTCTTGCTGTGCCCATCATCACAGCACCCAGCATGCTCACCCCAGATAAACCACCACTTGATCAAGAAAAGACACATGAGCAGCAAGCTATTAACATGCAAATCTTCTGTAAGATCACCATCAGCTCTCCACCACTGACAAACTTATCAGTCTTGCAAAGATAAACTTTCATTTGAAGTTGGCTGGTATTTGGATTGTCACAAGGGAGGGAGACAGCTTGTCTGGACTTTACTTGTCCCAAGGCAAAACAACATTCCTTTCCTGCTAACTATGCTTCAGTCAAAGGCCAAGACTTACCATTTTCTTTTTAAGCCAATGGTGCAAATACTTGTACACCTGCCATTGCTAGAATATTACATAGTGAATATAGAAATCACCATGTAATGTTTACCTATATATATAAACCATGCAAGACAAAATGTGACATACATGCACAACTGAAAGCAACAGTTACATATAGTAACTGATAGTTTTTTAAGAAAAATTACAGGCTTCTAACAGATTACTGATGTTAAATTTCAAATAAAACTAGTTATTTTTTCCGTTATCTGAGACTCCACTTTTGACAACCTTTTGGTAGAAATCCTTCCTGAACAGAAAAAGGAGAAATTTTATAAAGGTTATGTAAAGTGCTCTGCTATCCAACTGCAGTGATTTCACAATCAGCAACAGAGACACAGCAAAACCAAAGCCCTGTGGATCTACCAAGAAACATACAGCCCCAAGACAGGCAGGAGGCTGGAGCTTGTTGTGGTCTATTGAACCCAGCAACTGCAGTTTCTCCTGGTTCCTGTGGGAAGGTCAGACCCGCTTACCACCCTCCCAGTTGTCCAGCCTGCTCAGTTCACATTACCCCCAGCCTCAGACTCCCTTTCAAGTCCATCAAGACTGTGACTCCCAAATGCACAAGACAGGCAGGAGGGTGTGAGAAACAGTTCTTTTGAGAAAAGAACCTAAAATGGAAAAGACAACAGGATTTTTTATCTTTCTGAAGAAACTTTAATTCCAAACTGATGCATAATGAATTAGGAGACTGAGCTCAGCAACTGTCATCAGAAGGGATCTGAACAAAAGGGACAAACCTCCATCCATGGAATGCTTCTAGGAGCCAGAAAATGGGAGAGGCACCTCTACAACTTCACAACTCACTATTGGTAAAGATGCCTTCAAAAAATCCTTTCATAGATCCAATGAAACTCTCCAGGAAAGTTTATTTGGAAAGCAAACACAGCGCACATGGGTGTGGGGGGGAATGCAAGGTATGGGACAAAGCTGCAACATTCTCCACCACCACAGCTCTAGGAAGATTTCTGTGGAACGCTGTGCATGGACAGGCCTAAGGCATGTAAACAAAGACTGAAAGTTGCAAGCTCAGTCCTAGCTCATACCACACTTGAGCTCCTTACCCCTTTCCCAACACAACTGGCAGCTGGCAAGATCTACTTAAGACAATGATTTACACACCCTTTCAGTATATATATATATATATATATATATAAAAAAGTGAATGATCATAAGCATTTTTCAAAATACATTCTTACAAAGAGCTGCAGGTTGAAGATATTTTGTTCTTATATTTAGCTATTGTATGCAGAAAAAGAACAGCTCTTTCAGTCTTCTCATAATGCTGGAAATTGCCAGACATGCATGTGTATACACAGAAAGTAAGGAATAAAAATAGAAGTAGCTGCCTCCTGCTGCAAGATACTCGATACACATCTATGCTTCATTAACTTCCAATGTAATATAGAAACCTGCACTGTGTTAGCTGTGTGTCATGGGGAAATTTGTGTTCACAATTAGGTTTGATATGTTCAAAGAGATTTCTCAATGCAGTTCACCAAGGTCACATTAAATTAGCCAAGTCCGTCCATTCAGTGTTTAATTGCCTGTACTGTATCGCGTATCAGAGGGAAAGTGCTAATCTCATGGGCTGTATATAAGGTAATTTTACCAATAATTGTTTAAGTACATTAAGTTTTACTTGAAAACAGATTTCTGGAATTTCAGGATGTAGCTCCTTTCTCAACAAGGGTAACAAGATTAAAAAATCAGAATTAAAGAAGGAATGAATGTTAAATTAAGATTAAACTTCAGTAGTAAAGAGTAAAATCTAAAATCCCTTTCCTTCAATTTACTTTATCACAAATTTTAATGAGGGAAACATCCTTAGTAGCCTCAGTAAGGAAACTTGTGATGCTTTAAACCAAGGATACAAGAGGACTGTTTAAAAGCTAAATCTGATGTTTCAAAAAGAAAATAGCTATTCTAATTCCAAGAGAGTTTTGGCTGTTTCCAAAAGGGGAGGGTTTCTTCCACTAGTTTATTTAAAACAGCTGTGCTCACAAAACAGCCATTCCCATTTCCTGCCCATAAAACATTCCTAACCCATTTAAAATAAAGGAGGGAGAAAAACAAGACAAAAATCTGGTGCTTGCAACTGCAGAACTAAATCCAAGTATTTATGAGGGTGTCTCACTGAACTTCCCCGCTGCAGCGCCTGCTCTCCAAAGCAATGCTAGTACGTCATTTTCCTCTTGGGGAAGCAGTCCCGATCTTTAGGTTTTAATGGGAATGCAGACGGACCCTGAATCTCCCATTTGTAAGTAATTAGAGCATAACAGAATACATTTTTGTGCTGTTTTTAGAAAAGTTGCAACTAAGGTTCTTTGAACACACAAGCCTTAACCCACGTTAAATTCACAGCAGCTACAGAGTTCTAGGCATGGTTTTATGCATGCATTTGTTTATATTGGGGTTCAGGAGTACAAACATCTGTACAAGGTCAGACACCGAGTTAACATCTCAGATGTGCACATACATACATGCATGAGTATCAGAGATCTTAAATGATTTGGCATTTAAAATACAACTACTGCAGTCCTCTTCAGGGGAGGAGGAGGGGAAACACAGGGGCAGTTCAAGTGCTTTCTAGCCTCTGTGGGTGCACAAAGTCACCCAATTCTCAATTCCTCCTTCCTCCGGCCTTACTTCAAAAAACTGTAGGCATGATTTATTTTTTTTTTTAAAGGCTCAATTTTTGGCATTCAAGATTGGCAACACTGCCAACAAAAAGGCAGTGCACAAAGCCAAGATTTTGTCTATGAAAAGCTGTATTTGAGGCTAGAGGGGCAGCTTGCTCACATTTGTCTCCTCTGAACAGGTCTGCTGCACAAGGGCAGATATGTCACCCACATCCTGTGTGAGCCCAGCACACAGAAGAAAAGAGGATTTACTGTTTTCCTAAGTTCCTCTCACTTCAATTGGTTTTTCTGGCAAGCTTGTCATAACTCGCATATGCAACAAAGTGATAGGAGGCTGGTCTCTGTTCCCACTGAAGTCTCAGAGGATCTCATCACAACTGAATTGTCAGCTGCTGGAGGAATCTTAGAAATGAGGGAAAGTAACTACTTTGACCTTGTCAGCTCTCAGTAACCTCTGCAGTTGACATGAGAGAGGTAAGTGCCTTCCTGCCCACCTGAAACTGTTTTGATCACAAAAATACCTGCAGGAAAAGACCATTATATCCTAACACAAGCAGACTGAGAAAAATCAGAAACTTTTGCCAAAACCAATGCCACGAAAATTATAGAAGTTTGGATTTAAAGTAAAATTCTTATTAAAGATAGACAAGTAAAGAAACTGCAAAACAAGACTAAAAATAAGCCCAGTGTAATACCTGAAATTGCAATCTTCTCCTTGCCATCAGGGAAAAAAAACCTCCACAAACACACAAACAAGGCCTAATAAACCTGCCATGGTAAGGGGATTTTCCAGCTTAACAAAATGTTCTGGTTTTCATGCACTTGAAGTTAACTTATTTACACTATTTAAATGCAGATTTTCTGTAGCTCTACAGTATGCTAAAGATCTCACTTTCAAATTAGGCTTACTTCTTATGTACACAGAAGACAGATTTTTACGTGACAGGATCTAATTCATCTCAAAAACCAACCAGCCATTCAAATTTAAAAACAACCATCTGTATTGTTATGAAAGACCAGAAAGCTGGCCGACAAAAGCTACAGCAGTCAGATTTATTTAAGATCACAAAGCTTAGCACTCAATTGTAACTGGGAGAAAAGAAAATCTGCGTATTTTTCTAGAGAACAAGGCCAGGACAAAGGCTTCTTAAGGGCACAAATACTTCAGAGGGTGCACAAAGGTTTGCATTTTCTTATATGTTTCATCACAATGCAGCATCTTCATTAAAACCCTCTGCGTACCAGCACAGAACATGAGGAACATCCCAGTACTGCTGAGTGACAGAATAAAAGCCATTGCCAAACGTGTAAATTGGATTTTGCAAGGAGAAACATATGAGATTGAAGCCACAAAAGTTTGAGGAGGAAAAAAAAGAATTGTGTGAAAGAATAGGTATTTGATGAAGGGCAAAATGGTGCCTTTTGTTATAGGCTAAGTCTCACATTATAGCTGTTAAATTATGTACATTTATATAAAATTTGAAAGGGACAAATGAAAATTTGAGCTGGAAATTAATAGATTAATCCCTGTTCCTCACTTCAAGAGGAATTATTTATGTGAAACATGATTACCTGATCAGAGAAAACCACAAAATAATTCTATACCAAATGCTCGAAAATGCATTCTCTATTTCCTTCCTAGCATCATACTGTTGAAAGCTTTCATTCACAGCTATTGGAAGTGCACCTTCTGCCAAGCTCTAGCAAGAACTAGTGGGCTGAGCTGGGTTACATACGTGCCACAATATTTAGCCACACTGGATATCCTAACCAAATCCCTCCCAGAAAACATACCCAGCCTTGTATGCAGAGAGTGCAAGAAAATTTCTTCGACTTTAGAGTCACCTGTTCATGCAACAGAACAAGTGCCAAACAAACATCATCCATCGATCATTTCAAACAAAAGGATTCTGAACATGGAAAGAGACTAAAATAGGATGTAACAAAATCTCTGTGCACAGGAAGCCGTGAAAGTTGCTTGATTTTGGCAGGTTAGATGGCAGTTCAAGTGTCCTTTTAGTTTGTAGCAATACTGAAGAAATAAGTTTATTCATCCATTAGATCAATACAGTTCTATGCTTTGGAAGCAGAGCTGAACTACAGGACCAGTTCTGTTCAACAGTGACAGACAGAACATGCAGAGAGTCTTCCTAATGAAGTCCATTATAATGAATTTACCATAATACTGCTTCACTGCCTATATCCAATATCCAGGCTGCATGTTAGCAGCAATTAAGCGGTGAAAACAAAAGATTTATGGAAACAAAGCAGTGTGGCATATGCCGCAGTAGAGAGCAGTACACCACAAGGCACACCATTTGTTTTAGTGAGAGCTGTGTGGGTCCCAGTGCTGCACAGCCACTCCCCAGCCCAAGTGCCAAACACAGTCGCAGCAGTGCAGAGAAACCACGACCATCCCCACACTGCACTTTTGGGCCAAACATTCCCAATTAGGCCCACGTCCACACACACAGATCCCACAGCTAAGATGTTTTCTGTGTGGATCCCTGCTTCCCTACAGCCCCAGGGGCAAACCATCCCGTTTTATGGGCAAGACAGACCACAGCTCTTGGCAGACTCTTCAGACAGGTCCCATCTACCCACTCCAAAGTGATACCTGTCTGCAGGTGAGTGGACAGATGTTGGCTTGTGGAAGCAGACTCCACTTCAGCCAGAGCAGTGACAGGAAGAGAGAAGAGGAAGGAAAACAGGAGGTGGAGGAAGTGAAAAATATGAAGAAAGTCACATTTCCGCAGCTACTACACTTAAAACTTCAGCTATTCACCAAAATGGAGGATCCTGCATTCGTTTGGATTGTAGTTTATTTATGTCACTTGCCCCTGCTAAGGTTTTGTAGATCATATTTCCAACCCACTTATATTCCTCTGTTGCTGGGTTACCAGAACTGAACAAACAATTCTCTGCAGCCTGCCAAAAGAAGAGAAAGCAAGCAAACTAACGCCTGGAGGAAGCACCACCCTCTGGAAGTCATGTTATGGCCCCACACTCCTACAGATTAGTCACAACCTCACACACAGTAGAGCAAAAGAGGAAATGGTGAATCCATTAATTCTGGGGCAGCACACAGGCCAGAAGAAATAAGTTTATTCATCCATTAGGTCAATACAGTTCTCTGCCTTGGAACCAGAGCTAAACTAGAGAACCAGTTCTGTTCAACAGTGACAGACAGGACACAGACCAAAACTGCTATTCCCACCCACTTGCCCTCCTCCTAGGGAAACCAGGTAATTTTCCAAATAATTAGAATTTTCTTTCAGATTCTAAGAAAAATGGTCCTAAATTCAAAGTACAAATTGTGCATTAACAGCCCAGAAACTAGCAAGTGCGTTCCAGCAGATGTTGAAATGGCAAGTAAGAATTGTGATTTAAATGTGGGTATCACCACAGCAGAGCTGCACAAAAACCATGTGACAAAACATTGATGACTGTAGGTTTGAGACTTTCAGTTTCCAGGCAGCATGTCTAGCACATCAGGGCTGCACAAACTTCCACTCCAGGGATGTACGAACACACAGTTGCCACTTGCAGAGCTGTGCTTATCAGAACCCCTCTAGGTTCACACAAGCCCTTAGAAATACCGCTTTGAAATAATCTTACCCTGTGGCACCTGTGGAGAGGGACTGACAGTGTGCAGAACCACAGAACAGCTCAGAGTGGAAGGGACCCTCAAAGCTCATGCAGTCCAACCCCTCTGCAGTGTGCAGGGACAGCTTCAACTACATCAGGTTGCCCAGAACTACATCCAGCCTGGCCCTGAATGTGTCCAGGGATGGATCCTCCACTTCTCTGGGCAACCTGTGACAGGATTTTATGATCCTCATTGTAAACAACTTTTTCCTCACATCCAGCCTGAATCTATTTTAGTTTAAAATAGTCACCTCTCATGCTATCACAGCAGGCCCTGATAAAAAGTCTTTCCCCATCTTTCTCATTTTAATTACTGAAAGGCTGCAATAACATCTCCACAGAGTCTTCACCAGGTTGAACAACCCCAAGTCTCTCAGCCTTTCCTCATAGGAGAGGTGTTCTATCCCTCAAGTAGTTAATCCAGTGTTTCTTCTGCCTAGACTCCCTGTCCCCTGGGGCTGACCCTGTCACCTTGTCTCTGAACACCATGGCAGCCCTCCAGCCCACATGCAGAGCCTCAGCTCTGAGCTGTCCCCATCTGGGACTGTGCACTGAATGATACCAAATGCAAGTCTCTAACAGGAACAGTTTATCTGGGTAAAGACAAAAAGTTTTGCAAGAGAGACTACATCCCACTAGAGACCACTACCATAACTGCCAGCCTGACAATAATGCTGCTGCCACAGCAGCACCCCAAGACTGCTAATTCCCAGCAGCCGATGAGATGGACCCACGCACACTGCACAGGCTGTGGGGTTTGGACTATTCAGGTAGCAGTTTAATGGTCAAGCTCAGCAGCAAGACTAGCTTGAAATACTCCTCTCATTACCTATTTGCTGCTGCTGCAACAGGTTCATTGTGATGCTGTACCTGCACACACCTGAAACCCAGATCTGGGAACTGATGTAACTCAAAAGCAAGAAGAAATCTGCTACCAAAACAAAACAAAACACCCAAACAAACAAAAAAAAAAACCCACAATAAAAAAAGAGCACAGTTCACTTTATCCTCTCCACCAGGACAGCAAACACCCAGCACTATATAGTAAATGGCACTACTGCTGCCAAACTTTTGTTTCCTGAACCTTTGGTTTAATCTAATGCAGAAAATTAGAAACAAATTATCTAATACTTGCTGGAGGGTCAGGGACAGCCTCATTCTGCGCTGAGGCACAGACAAGTATCACAAAATAGAAGTAAAACATGATGTTTCACCAAGACCCAGCTCTCAACTGAGACTACAGCAGCTTAGAGAAAACCACTACTCTGGAAACATGGGAGGTTTTAATAATTTAAGTCACCCAAATAGCTATGGCTGTTATATTACCTAAGGTGTAGGGAATTTTATCAGAAAAAGCCCAATAACAAAATTCAGCAATTTCACAAGAACATAATCAGAAATCATCACTTTAAGAATATAATTATGCAGATTTTTAAGAAAGGCAGTTTAAGCAACACTGGCAAAGAGAGTGAAGTTAGCAACATGAATCCTTACAGATTACTATTTCTAGTACAGCAGGAAAAACTGGAATGTTTAACTTCTCAGATTTTCTTTTTTTCCAAAATAATGATATGTGAGAGAAATAGCTTTTCCAAAATACAGTACTAAGGGTCTTTACCACTGCAGACATCAGATTAAATTACAGGTGGCTCTATTCTTAATGTACATCAACTATGACCTACCAAAATATAAGAAGCTTAGTTTACATGGGAGTATTTTACTTACCTCAACCAGTTTCCAGTCTGATTCTGCACTAGACACAGCAATTCTGTTCTATTCTTACATTTGAGGTGTTGGAGGTGCTAGGGTCCAAGTAACAATTGCCATTAAATCCACAAAATAGGTTCACAGAAGTATAACTATTTTCCATTAGTATGTGAAAACTCCTACCAGTTCCCCAATATCAATTTGTAATTATACTTTTCTCATTCTAGATTTACATGTGCATAACCAGAATTAAATTCTATTAAAAAAAAACCCAAACAAAAAAAAACACATACCAAAAAAAAAAAAAAGGAAAAAAAAGAAAACCACAAAAAAATAAATAATAATAAAAAAATAATAATAAAAAAAAAAACCCCACAAAAAAAACAACACCAAACACGTTTCCTTTTGTTTTAACAGCACTTAACAGCACTGGAAGGTTAGGAGTAATCTCAAATGTCATTAAGGTCCTTCCCTTTCAGCAGGAATCAATATCACACCTGAATGTTTATTAGGAGGAGGCTGCAGAGGTGTACCTGAGGCCACAGAGCTACTGAACATCATTATTTACTATGACACAATGGAAAAACAGTTAATCCAGCACCAAACTATGAGCAGAGGATTTAATCCCAGTCTGCCACTGGCTTGTTATGTGACTCTAGCCCAGCCATTTTTACCCTCTTTGCCCTTATGTTCCTACACACAAGATGACCACAGCAATACAGCAGTACAAGTGGTAAAATTGTTTTGAAATCAGATGAACGCAGTAAGGAAAAATCACTGCTATTTTTGAAGGTGCACAGTGAAAACACTAAACCAATCTGGATGATGTATCACATATCCAAGTAACTGTTACATAGTTAAGTGAATTAAGCAAATCAAAACTTCTGTCAGTGATCACAGATACTGTACACTCCACCTGAGCAGCACATTTAAATAAACAGCACAAATATTACGGCCCAGAACATGGCATAAGACACCCCACTTTGGCTTAATCAGAAACTAAGCAGGAAGTTGTTATTTGAATGTTTTCTGTCAAAGACAGCTTCCAAGTCTACCAGGAATCCTCTAAACAGAATTCAAATCATGGTATAAAGTCAATACACAATCCTTAAAGGCAAAAAAAACCCAAAAAATCACATACAAGGTCACCCTACAGATCATTGACAGCCCTCCTTATAAGCCTCCCCCTACCCCCTTAAAAACCATATATAAACTATACACATCACATTAACTGCGATGCACTGACACATGCTTTTAGACTCTAAGGACAGCCACAGCCTATTTGCATACTGTTATATTACACAACTAAGTAATTCATAATATAACACCCATGTTTTCCGAACGATTTAAATGCAAGTCTATAACCACCAATGCAACATAACTACCTAATCAGAAAGGAGCTTTGGACAGCAGCCAGTTTCATAACTGAGCTAATAGTTATCAATCTAACTGACATCTCAAAAGCAACTCAAAAGTACTGAGTGAAGCAGTACCCTATCCAAGTTAACCTTCTATGCCACATTGCCCTACAAATCATCAGGAACACAAATAACAGAACCCCCAGTCAACCAATTTTGTGGGCTGGAGCACGCAAAGAGCTGGCCCTACGTATCTTCGACAGCTCAGACAGGTCAGAAGCCCCGTAATTTACACAATTAGCACTACTGCAGACCAAGGCTCCCAAATGACTTACTAGTTGAACACAGCCTACGGAAACAACTCTTCATTACTACATTTCCTAGAAGCGAAAAAAACAGTAAAAATTATACTCATACAGTGTGATGATTTCACTCCAAGAAAGCCAGTATCTTACTCCTTTGAGTTAGGGAACACATGTATAATGCTTAATAAAAGTTTGAAATCAATTCCCTTTTACAAAAGCAAAGGTGGGACTCAAGATAACCAATATGTTTACCTGGGAACTGTTTGTATTTAAATTTAGCTCTCTCAAATCAAAATAATAGAAGAAATGCAGCACAAATTTCCATAAAAGATCTGAGATCAAGTCAGCACACAAAGCAGATAAAGGGACAAACTCAGGAGAGTCAACAATTTATCAAGGACCATGACTAAAGAGAGGCTGGTGTGGACCCTCAGTGCAAGACAGAACAGCTCCCCAGCTTCACCAGGACTTGAATTGCAAACACTGGGAATACACAGACATCTTTATAAAACAGGGTACAGATCTGAGGATGCTATCTGCACTTACCAAAGGGATAAAACTGTGGAGGTTAAGGCTATGACATTCTGCCAAAGTCAGGGATGGGAGACAGGCAGGAGAACCTGACCAGAAAGCTATGAAAGATCTGATGACTGTAGCAGAACAGCCTGTACTTTCAACAAATTATATTACAAATTTCCTAAACTGGGAGCCCATTTGCCTACAGTATGAACAGGACCATGATATGGGGTGCTTTATAACATTAAACAAATTAAAGTTTAACCAAACCTACAACAGCCAAGCAGTGCAGGAAACTTCTCTGTATGCCTGCACAACATTTGGCATAGCATGGCCTTGTGCTACTGAGGGCTCCAGATACAGTAGAAAAGAATAAATCTATAGAGACTAGAACTGCTGCATTTTAAAAGCCTGCATGAAGTCACAGTTAAGAAGCAAGAGAAGGAAAGCATTCCTGTTCTAGTCTGACATGCTACCATTAATCTCCTGCCTCCCTAAGAACAACCTCAGGTAACCCAAGGTGGAGTCCCTTTAGGTTGGAGCTTGACATGTGGCAAGTCTTGTATGCAACACTCCTCTAGCTGTGCCTGGGAAAAGCAAGAGGTTGCATAAGCAGCAAAGAAGACAAACTCCTCCTCTGAAACCATGCTTCATGCATCTGCTAAAGGTTTAAAAAAATCTAATGCAGACCAGATTCTTCTACAGCATCCCAAGAAAAACTAGAGGAGCAATGCTTTTTCTCTGTGTAGGCTAGCTAGCAGAGTCTCCAAGCTGTTCCCAGAATTGTTTGCCTCCCAGGTTTCAACTTAATTACAACAAGACATGCACACACAAAGCAAAACTTTCAAAACATTAAAAGCAAAAAGGAGTGAATCATTGCTGATCCTGCCATTTTCTTACCCCCCCTTTTTTTTTTAATAGCTTTTACAATCTTCTGAAGTGTTGCTGCCCTACAAGAACAAAAAGAAGTTGTCTTCAAGCGTTTTTCTGTGCTGAATGAGGTTCACCTCTTGATGCCATGTTTCCCATCCCACCTACCAAATGAGCTTACTAACTTTTCTTTCCTGTTAGCATAATTCTATTGCTCTCGTCTTCTTTTCAAGACTGCCTCTGTCCTTGACTTTTACATAGCATCTCTGCTACTATATGCTGCTGTAACCATGTTGGTTTCATGTGGCTTTAGTTATAGCGCTACATCAGTTCAGCTTGCATGTTTAGTTACAAATTTATAGCCGCATAATTCAAAGAAATTAACCTCTTTTGCTTATGCCTGTGTAACACAATAAAAGCAGATTAAAGCTTTATTTTCAAGACCAAAAGACACCCAGGAAGCAAAGACATTCACAGATTCAGCTGAATTTGTACAAGTCAGTTTAAAACTTTCTCTTCGAAACAGTGTATTTGGATGTTACTTCACATCCATTTCCAACTGAATGAGCTAAACTAAAGAACTATTAGATAAAATTTGCACCAGCCAAGTAAATCCAAATACATTCATCTCTTAGGCTCTATCACATCTTCTGCAATCAAGGCAAGGCCTAAATCAGTTGAAGAGCAGTACAGCATCTGCCTGCACAGAAACAATCACCGAAATAACCAAGGTACAGGCAAACAAGTTCCCATAGGCCATGCTATGTAGCAGACTGGTAAGGGCTCAGCCATGCTCTCACAAGGAGAGCTAACCATGTGTCTACAAATGCTGCGAAGTCCATTCCACTCTGAAAGGGCTCTTCCTGAGGCAGCACTGTTCAGTGTTCTAGACCTGCAGAACACCTTGCATGAGAAAAGCTTTTGTGCCAGTTGACCTAAGAAAACAGAATTTCTCCTGGCAAACCTTACTCCTCTACACAGATTAGAGCTGAAGTTTCCTTAAAACATATATGCATATATAAAACAAACAAACAAACAAACAAAAAACCACAACCAAACCAAAACAAACAGAAAACCCACCAAACAAAAAAACTCCACCACCAGGGAACTCCAGCAGAGGAAAGCTGTGGACTAAAGCCCACTAGATTATTTTTGTGGTGGTCCGCAGTAAGGAAGTTACTGACACCAACGCAGGATTCCTCCCTCCACACAAAACCCTCCAGGGGCTCCCGGTCCCGGCCCCGCCCTCTCGGAGGAACAGCCGGTGCCAGCAGCCCCCGCCGGGGAAGAGCTACACCGCTTCGCCGGGGGCGGCCGAGAGCAGCCTTGCTCTCCTGGCTGCGGCCCCAAGGCCGACCTGCCACCAAAGCCTGAGGCAAGACGGGACGGGAAGAGACACAAAAGCATTTACACGCTTCCCTCGCATATTCCCCCGGCACAACACAGGGGGTTAGAGGCAGATACACACACACGCCCCCTCTATTTTTCCACTTTCGTAGTCTGAAAATCAATTGTCTCCAAGAGCTGTCATCTTGGAGAACGGTTTGACCGCGCCGCCGGCATCAAGACTGAGGCCTGCTCTCCCTCCACCAGATTCTGCCGACAGCCCCGACTCTCCGAGTGCCCCACCACAGCCCCAGGGCCCCTCAGCCCATCCCTCCGGGCTCCACTGACGGTGACCTGCCCCGCTCCCAGCTTCCATCAGCCGCCTTCGCCTCCTTTTCCCGCAGCGGCCGGGCCCGCCTCGCAGGGCACCTGCCCCCGGGTCCCCCGCCGCCGCCTCACCTCCTTTAGCTGCTCCATCTCGGTGCGGATGGTCTCGTACTCCAGCTCCAGCTCCTCATACTGCTGCTTCAGCTGCTGCTTTTCCTCCAGTACGGCCAGCCCGTACTCCGCCGCTTGGATCTTCTCCCGGGTGGTCTCGCCCAGCTCCTGGAACAGCCGCTTGATCTCGCTCCGCAGCCACTCGGGCTCCGATTCCATCACCAGCTTGGAGTATTCTTCTTCCTCCATGGCCAACGACATGTCGACAGGGGCAGCCACCGGCTCCCAGCCGGCTCTGCCGGCGGGCGGGCGGGCGGGCGAGAAGGGGAACACGCAGCCCGTGTGCGGCTCCTAGCAGCACCGCAGCCCAAGCACAGCCATGGCGCGGCCCGCTCGGGCTGCCATCCGCGGGCGAAGCGCCCACTGAGCCGCCGCTCCCCAAGCGCCGCCGCTGCGATGCTCGCCCCAAGCGCCGACCGCAGTGAAATCATTCAAAAGGAACGGCCGGCCCGGCGCCCCGCAGCACGCTGGGAGCTGTAGTCCAGCGGCCGGCGCATTAAGCGGGGCGGCAGCATGCACGGACTACAACTCCCAGCGTGCACGACGACGGGCGGTGGTGGTAGCAGGGGAGGAGAGCGTCCCCTGCCGGGCGTCGGTGGCTGTGCCCGCTGAGTGGCGCGGGGAAGCTCTACCGGGCGGAGCAGGCCCGGCGGGATGGCTGAATGTCGTGCTGAACGAGCTCACCCGTCAGCCACGGCGTCGAAAATTAACCCTAAAGCAGCCCAAGGGAGGGTGTGCAGCAAAAAATGTACCCCACGCACACATCCCCAGCGCGGGCTCCTCGCTGACGACTGCTTGCAGGATGCGGCTGGGCCGGCATCCCGAGCACAAACACAGGATGGATGGAGAATGGATTGAGAACCGCCCTTAGGAGAAGGACTTGGGGGTGTTGATTGACAAGAAGCTCCCCATGACCCAGCTTCAGTGTGCACTTCAGCCCGGACCCCTCCTGTGTACTGGGCTGCACCCCCAGAGCCTGAGCAGCAGCTCAGGGAGGGGATCCGGCCCCTCTGCTGTGCTCTGGAGAGACCTCCCCTGCAGTCCTGATCCAGCTCTGGGGCAGCAGCACAAGAGGGACGTGGAGCTGTTGGAGGGAGTGCAGAGGAGGCCATGGAGATGCTGCGAGGGCTGGAGCAGCTCTGCTCTGCAGCCAGGCTGAGAGAGCTGGGCTGGGGCAGCCTGGAGAAGAGAAGGCTCCTGAAGGGGAGACCTTAGAGCAGCTCCAGTGCCTAAAGGGGCTCCAGGAAACATGGAGAGGGGCTTTGGACAAGGGCCCGTAGGGACAGGACAAGGGGAATGGCTTTAACCTGCCAGAGGGGAGACTGAGATGAGCTCTTAGGCAGAAGCTCTTCCCTGTGAGGGTGCTGAGGCGCTGGCACAGGGTGCCCAGAGAAGCTGTGGCTGCCCCATCCCTGGCAATGTTCAAGGCCAGGTTGGACACAGGGGCTTGGAGCAAGCTGCTCTAGTGGAAGGTGTCCCTGCCTGTGGCAAGGGGCTGGAACTGGATGAGCTTTAAGGTCCCTTCCAACCCAAACCAGTTTGTGATTCCATGATTCTGTGACAGTTGAAAGTCAGGAGGTGTTGGAAGCAGTTGAGTGTAAAAACGTGAATACTGTGCAAGGGAGATATAATGGCAAGTCCCACATGGGGATAAAATCATGGCTATGGTGGGATGGTACCCATTCGCCAGAATAGAGGGTATTGTAGGCCATACCAGTGTGGAAAGCATAAAAGGTTACTTAACATGAGAAGTGCTGGTGTCAGCCCCAGTTCCAGACGCAAGACTGTCAGCATCTTGATTCCCAAGTTTCATATAGTCAGTGCCATTCCTGCTTCAAGTAGTTATCCATCTACCAACAGGGAACAAAAACTGTGTTCCCCAGTGTCATCCTGAGGAGAAGCACATCCACAGGACAAGATTCTTGCATACTGCAGGAGTGCTCAATAGAAGGAGGGAAATGGCACAGGAAGTTCAACTGGCATAAATAGTTGTGAGACTAATACTTGGGCAACTTTATTACACTCTTGAAATAAGAGTTGCCAGTCTAGTCAGACAATGTGATCAGCCATTGCTACAGGGTACACTATTGGTCAAGTACGGCAGCAAACGGACAGCAACTGGGATATTCAGTTCTCCACCACAGGTAGCATTAATTTCTAAACCATAATGAAGGCTGAACAGAGCCCAACACCTCTCTTAGTTGGACCATTGCAATTCATAAGCAGCTCCATACAGGCCATGTGAATGTGCCTCTGCTTCACTCCCAGGCGGGGGAGAGAACTGCTTCACATACACCACCACCCCCCTCATCACTAAACTGGTAAGCACATGGCAAAAACAATAAAAGCGATTACATGTTTGAGCACTCCACAGGGTCTCGAACATAAAGCAACTTGTCTGCAGCTGCAGGGTTTTTTCAAACTACTTTCAGCTTCTGTTTGTGTTCCTCGCCCTCTCTCCTGGTACATATAAACCCTTATGCCTTTCATAAACTGTGTAATGGCTGGATACTGCCTCTTATTTGTGAAACTGCCTCAGCCAATTTTTCTTCCTCAGGGCCCTGAAACTGCCTGAAGCTCTCTGTGCTTCACGTGCAGGCAGGTATTTGTCTTATGAGCACCAATGCAACACTCAGTCACCTGGATTGAAGAACTAGCAAGTCAATGTTCTCAGCCTGTGTTATGTATGTCAAATTCTTTTAGCTTTATATTTTCAGAATTCCTCAGGGAAGTTTTTGGTTAATAGCAAATAAATATCAGTTGGCTTAAGCCAGAAAATAGTCATGTACCCCCTCTATAATCAATATGTTGGCATTGGTACGGTGTCAGATCTTTATGTTCCTCTGAAGCCATGTCAGCTGCATGTGTTGAAGCCCACTTAAAATCTGTATCTATTACTTTTAGGCACTACCTCGGCTGCCTGTGATTGGTGCAGAACATAACATTGCCCTCAGTAGATTCAGACCATAAGGCAGCAGGACTGTAAAACTTCCAGGCAACCCCATATTCATGTGAAACTATTGAAATACACTTTTGCTCCATTACCCCATATGAGAACTGGTAGGATGACACCAGCTAAGGACATGTAGGAGAGCACCCTGCCTCACACTGCTGCATCAGCTTTCTTTTCTCATTTCTAACTTCTACCCGAAACTTGAGACTTCAACTATTTACTATTTGGTTGAGTTTTTTTGGTTGGTTGGTTCTGGGTTTTGTTTTTTTGTTTGGATTTTTGTGTTTGGTTTTTTTTTTTTTTTCCCAGGGAATGTGCTGCGTTGGCAAATTCTAGTATTACACCCCAAAGAGAGGTAGTTACTTCATCACGAATTGTGCAGTTTGGGATTTGGGTATCGAGAAGTGCTTCTGACAGGCATTCTCAGTGAGAGAAGGTACATCTCATGAAGAACAGAGTGGAGACAGAGTATCACTGAGGGTCATTTAAAATCAGTAATATTTCCTCAGAGTTCCTTTTAATCCTTTAACTCAGCTGTCCCTGGGAGTAGCCAACATGCTAGGAAGGCAGAAAAATATATCATAAAGGATGTATAAATAAACAAACTTCTCTTCTTCCAACTCAGACCATACTATAGCTCTGTGGCAGGGATCTTGCACCGGCTCTGAATATCTTGAAACCCACCAGGGGAAGAGTGACATGGAGGCAGAGATCCAGGCCTGACACTGGACCTTACCCCCTAAATCGTGCCTCAGCATACCCAGCTGAACTGGCAATGCCATCTCCTGCTCCTGGTCTGTTCAAGCTCTGGTGGCCTCCAAAACTGCTTCCTTCGTGCATTTATCAAGAAATGCCCACATTAAAATGGCAGTAGCTGCAACCCACCATTTCCAAATGAAATTATTGTGAAAATAAAAGTTCAATGCTATTTCCATAAAGCCAGATTCTTATGTAAAGGTGTCTTCACTCTTTTACACTGGATTGCTGTACCCCCACAACCTAGAATGTATCTAGGGCGTTTAAACATCCTGATTCTTTTTTAAACCCAAGTGAGAAAAATAAAAACATTGCCTCTCAGATTCTCTGCCCCACTATGTTTTGAAGTATTAGGATTTCTTCTCAAATCTTTTGCTGTTTATGTTTTCTTTTGTTTGCCCCTGCTACATAGCACAACTGTTTAATCAATAAGATTTTTTTACATAATAAATACTATCTTGTTCTCTTGCACCTCATGCTTTCTGAGCCTTTATTGTGCTAAGGTTTTTCTTTGCAACTCCAGACTCAAACAAATCAGCTACCCTTCTGTGCTCTTCCCTTTCTGAAACTGAAATCTTGAAATCAGCATGTAATGACATGCTCTCAGGACATAGAGCTTCAGTTCACATCCTGAATATTGCTGTGTTTACAAGTAAATTGTGAGACTTGACCAGCTTTGGGGATTAATAGAGATGAGTTGGTCAGCTCATCATAGCACAAGTGTCTTTACTGGGTAATTGTTTTCAAGGTCATTCTTAAAACTAAGATGGTGTTGCTAAGTTTAACACCTTGCTGTTTTGATAAATTGCCCAAGATGCAAAGGCAAATATCCACCAGCAATTATAAATATTGTAATAACTATTTCAAAAGCATTTCTGCACAGATTTAGAAAACTGAAGTGGCTTGTCAAAGCTAAGTTTCCCATAATTGTTCAAGGTAATGATGCAGCATAATAAAAGCTTGTAATGACCGCAGTAGCAGCCTGGCCAGTGCCTATCACATCTTCCTGAGCACAGTCAGGGGCCACTGCCCATTTTGATTGAATTCACTGTCCCCAGACTCTATTAATGCAAAGGTTTAGCTGTTACCCACTGATTTGAGGTGTCACAGTGGTGCTATAAACCTTACACAATAGGTAGAGAAGGCAGACAGTCAGTCTTTCTTTTCTACTGTGATTTTAAAGCTAACCACTGAGCACAAGGTGGTAGAATTACACAAGAACCATCTTGAATACTAAAATAGAGCTGGATAGTCTTTCTTCTTGTGGTAGTTAACCCACAGAAAAATGTTTCCCCAGTGGAAAAATCACAGCAAGGACAAAGCCCTGCAATGCTATGCAATGCTAGTTTTATTTAACTTGAGTCCAAACCCCAAGCAGGTAGGTGCTTTAGTCCAATGCTGCAAAATGTTCAGGTATCTGCAGGCATGATCAGCTTCAAACAAACTGAATTTTCTGATAATCCCTGCTGAATGAATGTGGAAGGCCAACCTTACCTGTGCAGACATGAGAATCCTTAAAAATGCCTTTCTTTTTGTATCTTAATTTGGATCAGTTCAAGTGTACCAAAATGAGGTGGTACAGCATCATTTCTTCATTCTCCTTTTATCCACTGCATTTGCGTACAGCTCAGCTATAGCAAAATCAGAATAAAAAAAGATCTTTAAACTGGCCTGACACAGCCATAAGAAACCCTGGCAAGCAGTCCACAAATCTTTCTCTCATTTTCTATTTTAGAAGAAAAGAAAAACAAACTTCAGGGGTAAAGACACTTCAGGACTGGCTAGATGTTTGCATAAGGTATGGAAATGACTTCTTAAAACACGCTTCAAAATAAGAACTTGAAAGACTCAGATGGCTTGAAAATACTGATTTTCAAGAGTCTGTCAAGTTCCTGGCAAAAAGCTGCTGGAGACAGCACCTTCCTGCCACGTAAGAGCAGAGAAATTACGAGATGTTTGTCATGAAACCAAAGTCTTAAGATGTCTAAGCATCAGGAGAAGGAGCCGACTTAGCTTTGGCCATTTGATGAAATGCCTGGGCTGGATTTGGGAGCAGGGATTTCTCCTTGACCTGAGCAGTTGGATATCCAACCTGATAAGCACTTGGCCCACTGCCAGGAGCCGCAAAGGAGGAATGTCTGGAAGGTCCGAGCAGCAGTATGTCTGGCACACCATCTGCTGGGCGTAGCGCAGCGCAGATGCTCAGGATACTTCCTTGCTTTGCCGGGGGGAAACAAGCCAGAGAGGAAGGGAGGATTTTCCCACACCTCCCCCAGACCTCTCCCTGCTCTCTCCTCCTCTCCCCTGCACAGCAAGCCCAGCACCTCCCTCAGAGCTACCTACAGCTTCTCTAGACCATGCTGTGCCCTCTTGCTTTTCAGCATTTTTCTTCCTTGGTCTCATTCACCAGAGGAAGCCTCTCCTGTGTGTCTGCAGAAAGGGCCTGGTCATCCCGAGTGGTTGACCTCAATTTAATTGCAGTAAAGGATGATGTTTATACTTCATGCTGCTGAACATGAACCAATGAATAGCAGATTGGAAGGGGCCTTCAAATGTTATCAAGTCCAATCCCCTTGCAATGAGCAGGAACATCTTCAGCTAGATCAGGTTGTTCAGAATCTGATCTGATGAAGTCTTTACAATAGCTCTAATGCACAAGGAAAGTAACACAGCCGTACCACCTTTGGTCACAGTCATCCAGGCCTTTACTCCTGACCATCAATATTCCCTCCTAAATTATCTTGGCATATCTGATTGAGGAGCAGTAAACGAGCTACCATTACTGACTTCTTTTCTAATGAGGTAAACGTGCCCTTATCTGAATGTAAACCAAGCCTGTTTCATTTTAGATAAATCATTTAGGCACATGTTTAAACCAAAACAAAACAAGAGTCTGTCAGTGGGGTGTACCAGTATAACCAAGTGGATCACTGCAATGCTATTGCTCTCTCTCTCTCCTCCCCACCCCACTTAATTTTCCCCTACTCAAAAGGGATGCAGGTGCCAAAGGTCACCTACAGTAGAGTAATACTGTTATGTGTGCATCCAGAAATGCAGCACGTACTTTGGCTGGGACAGATTTTGCTTTCTCTGTACTTCTACTTACTTCCACCAGTGTGAGAAAAGAAGTTCATGTATCTTCCCTCTTCTCATAAGCTCTGAAGCGAGACAGACATAGCTAAAGCCTGCTTTGGCTGCACTCTTACACGCAGCAAGAATTTTTACTGAAGTCAGTTGATTGACATGGGTAAAATCAGTGGGTCAGTTTTGGTGCCAGGGAGGATGCTTTTATAACACCAATGGGACACAACAGCTTTGGTGCCTTTGAAGAGTGTCTCTGCAACCCCCTGCAACTTGCCAGAATCCCAGGATGCTGCTGGCACCTCCTTCTCTGTCATTTTTGCTTAAGAAATAATTTGGAAATAAAAAAGAGGCAGCATTTCTCAGTCAGATGATTTCCTCACTAGAACAACTTCCTGACAGTGCCAATTTTCCTAATACAAAGCAAGCCTCTGGGAACGGCATCAGATTCGCTTTTGATTTAAGACAAGGCTCGTGTAAAAGTCACTTCCAAAAGTTTCTGTCTATTTCCAAGCAAGTACACTTCTGTGACACCTCATATCTGGGCCAGAATTTGATCTGGTTTATATGACTTAATGTCACTCAGTAGATGACCCACAAGTTAAAAATAGAGCATTTTCCCCCCATCAAGGAAGCCCAACTGTAAATTACATTTCTTGACGATCCATTCACATGCCCATTGCACTGTTAAGTACCTCAAAGAGGTGAGAAATAGCTGTTAGTCTTTCACTCATTTAGCCCTGTTCTGAACACAGTATTCCTATTTCGTGGGCGCTGAGGCATTTTCTAGGTGTTTTCTAGTTTTTACGATTAAGGAAAAATTTCAAAAATCCCCCAAAGTAACTGTGGAATTAATTTCATCGATTTAAAAGCTAATCAGCTAAAGAATTCACAGTAGGTCTGAGCTCACTGTTATTTTCCTCTGCTATATTAAGGGCACTCAATGACGAGCATCAAGTTTATAAAAGAAAACTCAGAAGGCTGCTGAAGCTGCGTAGGCTGGTCGAGAAGCAAGAAGGACACAGTGAGATCACAGGGCAGGGGGACAAAGCTGTCAAGCAGCCAGCTCACTGGTAGCAGTATCATAAAGGAGACAGGGTGTGACCCAGAACCCAGCTGAATTGGTCTGTGCTTTTAGCACTGAACTAATGAGTTATGGGACAGAAAGGTATTGTTTTGGGGAGAATGTTATTTCTATTTACTCATTTGGGAATTCACAGATCTTACTGACGTCTGCTGTAATTCCTGTATTAATTACTAATAACTTGAATTCGTATTAAATTCCTATTATTACTAGTTAAAATGGTGGATAAAAGCAAAATGTATCCTTGTGGTCAATGTCAGCAGCTGCTAACTGAGACCATATCCTGTTTTATACATCTGGTTAGGAATAAATAGACTTATACTTTAGTCTTTGTCCTTTGATACTGATCTCTGCTCTGGCTTTCAGATAATGTTGCCTTTCCAGAACTGGAACTTGCTATAAAACAACCAACCAACCAACAACACCACCACAAACAGCCAAAACCCCAAATCGAAAAGAAAGCAACCCAGGCAACTATAAAAACATCAGATGTATAAAAAGGGATAACTAACTTGTTGATATGGGTAGCGTTTTCACGGTTTGTGATAAAATCCACAATTAAAATATAATAAAATGCCTCACTGCTCAGTTCAGAGCCCTCACCGGAGGGTTCAGGAAAACAAAGGAACAGCCTCCACGTTAATTACACCTTGTTAAATGCAGCCATTTGAACGACTAGACCTTAACGGGGTACTTTCTGTAGCTACTGCAGCTTTACCCGTCTGAATTATTTTCCAGTGAAGCTTTCGTGTATCTGAAAAGCAGATGCAGGGGTGTACTAGTGCAGGGTGTACACTCACAAGCTGCGTAGCAGGTGTCTATTCACACCAGTTACAGGTACCGCTCTAGTTAGTCTCTGGAGATTCTAACTGGTGCACAGCAAGAGTCAGGTCCCTTCTATAGAGAGCCTTGCTTAAAAAGCAAAAATGAGCCTATATTTACACTGATTAAAAAACCCAGAAGCACGTCAGACCACCCAGCAGTCAAATTCTTTGCTGCTATAAATATTACACTTCATAGAAAGATAAAAACAGACATGTCACAGCTTTTGCTAAGCATTGTCTGTGAGATTAGATGCCTGCATCCATAGTGTCAGCCCACCAGACTGGCCACTAGGTCCTTGCAAAGGAATAGGTGCACTTTATTGCCTAGAGAAGAGAAGCTGTGTGGAGACCTCAGGGCAGCTTCCAATATCTGAGAGGGGCCTACACGGATGCTGGGGAGGGACTCTTCATCAGGGACTGTAGTGATAGGACAAGGGGTGATGGGTTCAAACAGAAACATGGGATGTTCAGGTTAGATACAAGGAAGAAGTTCTTTACTGTGAGGGTGGTGAGGCCCTGGCACAGGTTACCCAAAGAAGAGGTAAATGCTCCATTCCTGGCAGTGTTCAAGGCCAGGCTGCACAGAGCCTTGGGTGACATGGTCTAGGGTGAGGCGCCCCTGCCCATGGCAGAGGGGTTGGAACTTGCTCTTAAGGTCCTTTCCAACCCTATAACCATTCTATGATTCTTCTTAGCACCTGCCTGATTTCTTCTGGTAGCTGACTGAGGCTTGCTATATGATGCTGGACTGTCAATAACACATTAAAAAAAAAAAAAAAAAAAGGAAAACTGATGGCAAAAATACAAACAAAAATAGAAATATGAACAAAAATAGAATTAGATTTTTGTTTTCTTCTTCTTCCAGGGAAGACTATAGGCTGGCGAAAGTATAAGCTACTCCTTTCATCACTATATCTGGAAAAGGACCTGTAGTTGGAGGGGGAGAACTGGAAGCCAGGGGTAGTGAAACCATGTCCAAAGAACTTCAACCATCTATCATCCTGTCATGAAGAAATTCATGCTATTAGACAGGTAACATCACTCAATATGTAGCACAAATAAAGAAATGTTAATGGTCCTATTCTTGACTGGAATACTTGCAATTCTTATAGTCAGTAATGAGTGAAAATTATATGGTAATTATATTCCATCATTACAATAAAAAGGTCCACTGAAAAAGTGCTACCATAAATGAAAACCTACATCTATGCCAAGACACAGCCAGCATTCTTCTGTTTCCGTTTCAGCATACTTTTCATGCAGATATCCCATATGTATCCCAGATTGGTCACACTTGAAAAGATGCTCCACATGTTTGTCATTTCACTGTATTTTTTTTTTCTGTCATTATGGCTATTCAGGCTCTGGTTGCAATGTAATTTCCCAGTGAGAAGATCTGAGGTGAGAGTGAGAACTAAGAAAGTTTTTTAGCAAACTGGGATTGGTGAGATACCCTTGGAATCATCTCAAGAAGATTTTATTCCATCGCCTCATCATTCCCCTACCTCAAGAGTCTGTACTCTACTAAACTATTTATTCTACATGAACTAAGAATGGGTGGAACCAGAGTGTTTTGAGAAATAGATGCTGAGGTTGCCCTTTCCTTTTTCTCCTGGCAGACAGATGATGGCTCCATTAAGACTGATCCCATATAACTATACTTGCAATATATACTTGCAGGGTTCAATTTCTGTTTTTTCAGGTTTTTTGCTGCCATTCCCTCATGCCGCTTGCTGTCCAGTAAACCTTTAAAAGGCTGAACCCCACCTTTAGATTAAACAGTTGGAGCTGACCACAGTCTCCTTTACTAGAGCTATGTCATCAAAGCCCTTAGCTGAACTCCTGCCGTAATTCTTTCTCCTGCATGTTTACATTCCTCATATTCCCACTTCAAACGCTTCAGTGGATGACCCTTGCTTTTGAACATATTCAGGCTATATAAATGTCTCAGGGCACGCTTGTTTTTCTGTCTCCCTGTCACTGGACCAGCAGGAGCAGCTGGGCAAGCAGCTCACCTGTCCTGGCACGCTTCCCTGCAGCCCCAGCTGCCAGGACATGTCTCCCTGAAGCTGTCAGGCAACCCAAAGTACTGGAAGGTGGGAAAGCCAACATCAGAGAGGACAAACCCTGTTGCACACCCAGAGAGGGAAGCGGCAGCTGCCTGAAGGACCTATCATCACAGAGGGAGCACAGGTGAAAAGCCAGGGCTCAGCAGGGCAGCATGGGAGGACCTGACCAGTGAGTGACAGAGAGGATTCCACACCTACTTGTTGAAAGCCAGTAGGTCTTGCATCACTATAAATGGGTTTAATCATATATGTAAATGCCAAATGATTCCTCCAAATATTTAGTTATTAAAAAAAACCCCAAAACCCAAGGGAAAGAAGCTTGTGGGTGCAAGGTACTTCAGAGCAAAGTCACTGAAGTTAATCCTCGTTAACTGTGATGAGGACAAACCTTTTTACTAGTACACAGTGAACCTTCAGAGTGTTTTGTGAACACACTGAACATTGCGACCTATTGCTTAATGCCTCTCTCTCAGACAGTTGCATTTGTCCAGCCAATAACTAAGGAAATAGTATCTATAACAAGAAGACAGCATTAGATCAATGATGGTGGCAATTGCACATGGGTATGGCTGTTGATCCTACATTTTTTCCAGTTATATGACACTTATTTGTTTATATGACACTTTATTGTTTTAAGCACAGTTTTAGCGCACATAGTGTTCTTCTGATGTAAAGAATCTGATGTGACAACTTGCCACCAGCAGGAATCAAATATTTATTTATTTATTTTTTAGTAGTAAAGACAGCATAAGATTGTAATGGGTTTATCCAGATTCTGGACAAAAATAAGCTTTGAGACTGTTTTTGAAAAGGCAAAAATGTTATATAGTAATTCTTCCCTCTCCCTCTAGCATCACACATTTGCTTGGCTTCTTGAGAATATTGTTAACTGTAATTTCTTCAGAGAAATGAGATTTAATCATCTTTTTGATAATTACACATACTCCCTAGCCTCAGGGCGTTTCCAATTGAAGGTAAGCATGACCAGACCTGAGACAAGAGGGAAGGAAAAGGAGGGCTTGGAGATTGTTAACAAGGAGACAAAGGTAACAGCAATCTCTCAAAGAGCCAAGTTTTTCTGGAAGGATTATCAAAAAGGAAAAACAATTGAAGTACAGAACACAGAACATGCCAGGAGAACACAGGGCATTTCTGGCAGAAGGAGCAACTGTGCAGGTCCCAGAGGTGGCTGTAATAATGAAGACAATGTTTATGCAGTACTTGATCTTTTGAAAGACGAGGAAAAACAAAGAGGCCAGGAATAAAGAAATAACAGGAAGAGGATGGCCAAAACAGACAACAGGGGAACAAGCTGTGCCTAGGACTTCAGGCGATGACTGTAGCAGGAAAAGCTGAAAAAAAAAATATATATATAGTCTTCTGTTTCATTTTCACTGACTGTTGCCACTGCAGCAGTACCCGAGTCTCTGTGCAGGCACTGGAACATACCAGGATAGACTGTCCAGCAGTGTGCCAGCTGTGGGCATGTGAGTGCCTCCAGTGCAGTGCAAGTGCCCCTCGCTGCACTCTGCTCAAGCTGAGGGAACTGGTGGCAGGGGAAGTGGGACAGGTAGGGACTTCGAGATGGTTTTTTGTGACCTCTCAAGTCTTCCAAGGGGCAATCCTGTACATCCCCTGCACAGGGACCGTATAACACTTCCATCTAGTGGACAGTCTGGCAGATCTGTGCTATTTTGTACTAAGGTGTGGGCCACAGGCTCTCTTTGACTTCTCACCATTTTATAAACAGTTCCTTAAAATGGTGGTATCCAATTCTTTTGTATCAGAGTGGTGGGGATCAGCTCACCTGGGAGAAAAGCTCCCAGGTTTCTACCTGGATATCCAAAGTCAGAAAGTTCCATTTGATAGTGTAGGTGGCTGTGAATGTGATGTCTTGGGACTCGACTGTTTGCTCCAAGGAATGCGAAGGTGGGGTTTAGGGTAAAGTTTGTAGGCTTGAATAGGTTTTAAATGTAAGACAGATAATTTCCAAACCTAATTCCAGTTCCATTGAAGCTAATGAAAAGTTTAGATGAACAAGTAGACCAAAAATAATCATGACCTACAGGCTAGGTAAAAATGAACTTAAAATCTTCTTTAAAATCCAGTATATTAAGCCTATGTCAGAGAAAAAAAAACCCAAAACCCACTCTGTTTCAAAGTGTTAAAACTCATTCTGGAGAAAAAAGAAACTGCCTGATTGCTTTGCAAATAGCCAAAGGAGGTTTCAGGAGAAGTTTCTGCCATCTCTTCTACACAACAGCCACAGAGAAACAGTCGACCCAGAGAAACAGTCTGTCAGCATCAATACACTTAATGCAAATTGAAAGAACGAGTTGGATGCTCTTTCTCTGTTTATCACAGCTGCGAGGATTAAAATCTAACATGCTATTGCTATTACTGTATCTATTTCTGAAGTCCTTTTCTGTTTCAGGCCTTATACACAGAACTTTAAAAGAAATTAAAAACAACCAAAACAAAAAAAAGAAGTAAATAGACAAGTCCCAGTCCACGAAGGAAACCAGATACCCAGATCCCAAACCCTGAAAAGTGGTAGTGCCTCCATTCAGTTTCCAAACAGCCGTGTATCAGAGTGAATCTGATAGCTGACTTAAGGTGACCTCTGTCATCTGCAAGGAAAATTCCCAAGCAATGAGCTGAATCAGCATATGAATCAGCACAAATGCTCAGATTGCTCTGGCTTGGGGGAGTTGGGAGAGGAAGGATGGGATGAAGAGAGAGAAGGAAGACAGATCTTCAGATTTCATCTTTACTCTGTTATTCAAATCCATCTGTGCAGCTCCCAAAATTATGGTTGCTAGAGCTGCTACCCCCTTTCGTTTTGACTACTGCCATTTTAAATGCTGCTTTTTCTTTTGCAGACATCATGGCTCTTTCTGGCACTTTGTGAAAGCCAGAAAGTGTTACAGCAACAAAAGGCAACTTCCAGGTGTCAAGCTGCCACCCACAGTGAAAACAGACCTTGATCCCAGGCTTCCACAGCAGAACTGCTGCCCTCCATCGCTCTGCCTGTCCAGTGCCATCCCATGTGGTCCACACAATGCTGCCTTTAGGCCTGGGGAACCATACCTTTTAAATAGCAGGCACACCCCACTTGCAACAGCACAGACGCATAGGAACTGCAATGCTAATTAAGGCCAGTTGTGAGTAGGTAGCAAAGGCGAAGCTGAAATAAGATGTAAACAGGGAAACATCCCAAGCAAGCTGTACAGGCCATGTTTATGGGTCTGAGCTGTTGGAAGGTGATGTGGTGCATGGGGCTGAGTGATTCCAGCTGCCAGATTGCTACAAGCTAAAATAAACATACCAATGCTTCAGAATGGTGGGCTGGAATCATCTAGGAATTAAAACAAAAAAGGGCTAAACTGAGGTAGATAGCAATGGCAAAAGACTAATAAGTGCCAGGTGGATTCCTGACCTTTCTTTCCCTGGTATGTATCAAGATTATCCTGAAAGTTGCTGTGGCCTTGAGCACATTGCTTAGGACCTTCTAATTCTACCTTCAAAATAAATCAGGAAAGCATGAGAGAACAATTAGGGATCAAGCTTGCTGAAGTAACTTGCTGGGTGTTTTGATCATGATTTCTATAATGGTGGGAGAAATAGGAACAGTGTATATTTAGCTTATCTCTATCTTTTAGAGAAAAAATATCTCTTGTCAAATTTGGAGTTGGTTATCAAAATTTTAAGGCTGTTTACAGAAGCAAAAATCTAGAACAAGTCATTTTAAAGCATGATTGAAACAGCTCCTGCAACCTCTCCCAGCACTTCAGCTCCTGGACTGTACTGCAAACAGCCCATGCAAGCACAGAGCATCAGCTCAGCACCTCTCTCAGAGAGGTTTCTAGAGCACCAGAAAATAATGAAATAGAGAAGGCAATAAAGAAATTTGTCCAGCAGGGATGAACTGAGAGGGGCTCCCTCTTTGTGTTAGCTCCTTCTCTCTAAAATGGGGGTCAAAGTATCCCCTCCCTGTTGTGAATTATCAGTGCCTTTACTGTGCGTCACAGCTAGAAGGATCAACGGTTATCATGGATGCAGGCGGTTAGACTTGGGTCACCCACTGCTAGTGAAGGGAAAATACATTATCAACTACTTAGTCATGGTTGCTTGTTGCTGCTGTGATCAGTTCAGTGATAGGCACCATTTTCAGGAATCCTGGAAAGCCACATGATGTGCAACAGCTGAAGGAAGTTCTGGGAAAGCGTATTTTGCAAGAAAAGTCACTAAAGCTGGCAGTCCTCCTCTGTATTATAACTTTCAAGGGAGCATTGCATACAGGGATCTGGAAAGCTGCTACAGGCTTAGGATCAGCAGGTTTTTAACAGCTAATGCATTTCCTAAAGCTGTATGAAGTGTCATCTGACCTATCTTGTATTCCACAAGGATCTTTTTTTCCCAGTAGTGTGACTGATAGGCTACAGTCTGCTGTACCTCTTGGGAAGCATATGCCTTGATTGAGAAGTTATCAGGGTCTTCTATACATTTAAGGAGGAACAGCAAACCTGTAGCTGTGGCAGAGGTGTTGCCATTATGGGGCTAATTAGGCATTAACAACCGAGGCACAGCACACATTTTCTGAGGATTAATGACCATCTGGGAGAAACTGATGGCTTAGGAAACCTTAATTGTTAGTGTTTGGGGCTTGTCCTTTCTCAAGGTCACTAGTATGGCTGTAGGACATGGCTGGATCAGAGTCCGAATGCCTATTCTTTGAATATTCTTTGATTCTCCAGCTCCCATGGGGTTTGTGCCTGGCTCTTCAGCTTGTGGTTTGCAGCCAGCTGCTGATACACTGATAGTGGTGAGAAGGTTTTAAAAGCATTCAGAGAATCATTGTTTGAATGAGGGATAAAGGGTTCACAGACCTGGTACATTTGAATCTTTTCAGTTCGTAATATCCACTGGTTAATTTGTTTTACAATAAAGGTTTTTCCCTGGAGCTCATAAGCTTCTGTTTTGTTGGTGTCAGTCCCCAAACATGCCAGTACCATGGTCTCGCAAGAGTTCTGCCTGCTGTGCCTGCCAGCGTGAGATATTTCAAAAAAAAAAAAAAAAAAAAAAAAAAAAAAAAATTGAAATTGCAGGATATCCCACCCAAAGCAGGAGATTTTCTTGCTTTGGTATGAAATTGGAAGATCGGTATTTTCAGTATTTTTTTATGCATATTTTTTCTATATACGTACATACAGAAAGACAGAGGAAGAGGGAAATGTCATGATGACAATGAAGTCCACAGAGGTCTGATCATTCTGTACTTTGCAAAATGGTTAGATTGTGTTATCATGTCTCTATGTCTTCCCAAGACAGATGATGCAGCGTGGCTCTGTGTTTTGAAACAGGCTTGACAATTACAAAACATCCTTCTGATTCCTTGCCTTATCTTGAAATCTGAATTAAGGAAACAGCATTCCACCACTTCCTTTCTGAAGTTGGTATTACCTCTTTCTCTGATGCATGTATTTCTAAACTTACCTGTAAATCATTGTGCCTCTCCATCTCTGGAGGTCTTCTATACATTTGGTAATAAGAAGCGAGAGGTTTCATGGGGCTATGTAAGCTGAGGTCTTTTACTATGTGCCTCTTGGCATAGAAACTCACAGCATGCATGTCAGTACTCCAACCTACACTAAGAACTGTTCAGCAAATGGAAATCATCTGCCACTAGGTGCTTGGTTAACATAGCTCTGTACCTTTTCCATTCTTAACTAATCTCAGTTTTATACCATCCTCAGCTCCTGACTGACTTGTGTGAGAGGATCTCTGCTCTGACATATAGACACTCAGTGCAAAGCTCCTGACACTGGTTCTGAGCTCCTCTGCTTCATTAGGGTGCCCCAAAAACTTCTGGAGGCACTTACAGGGGCAAATCAGTTCCCACAGCTGCTCTTCCTGTCCTGCTGGTGATTAAGGCCTCTTGTTCCCTCTTCTATAGTAGAATTAGCTGAAATTAATATGCTCTGGCTCTTCAGCTGCCTCCATTCATGACCTGATGCATTAACTGAGACAGTGAATTGGTTCATCCAGACATTACCTGAAATTGCTTTTTACTTGACTACTTTATGTCCCTCAGTTGGTTCCAGTCGGGCAATTCTCTAAATTATTTTGAAAATCAGATTTTTTTTTTTTTATATACACACACACATATGCATATATAAAAATACTTATAATATATATGATGTATATGATATGTATTATATGTATGATATATACAAAATATAATATCTATATAATGTGTATAAGATTCCTTTGCCCTTTATCTTAATTTTAATTAATTTTATTATTCCAAATTTTATTTTGGAAGTGTTTCACATTGCCCTGCTATTGAGCATTGCCCTCCATACTGCACAGCAGAATCCTGAACCAGTAAGAAAGCCTGAACTGGGAGTAAGAATACCTGAACTAGGAGTAAGAAACCTGACAGCTGCCGAGAGGGTTGCCAGCAGCTAAACCCCATTAACTCCTGTCTGCTAGTGCTTGCCAAACATTGCATGTGTAGGTTGAATAAACCCACTTTCCATACCAGTGAATAAAATATGGCTGAGCAAGGTGAATAATAATGCTCCCCAAAAGTTTTAATTTACTTTTGCTCAAGTTATAAGCAGCTGGGTGGTGTGAAATATTTACAGCCCATTCCTTGATGAGAAGCACTAGCAGTTTAGTTTGCTAGTGGCTCACATCAAAAGCAAACCCCCTAAGCCTGTTTTTTTCCCCAGCAGAAATAATCAATTGAATTTTAGATAGCTCCAGATTTTAGCAAATCTGCAATTTGTCTGTTATTTGGCTTCAACCTCTAGGTACAGATAAGTCTGGCATTAAGCCCAAGCAATGCCTTCAGCTAGCATCCTACCCCATCATTATTCATAGAATCATAGAATCATAGAATAGTTAGGGTTGGAAAGGACCTTGAGATCATCCAGTTCCAACCCCCCTGCCATGGGCAGGGACACCCCACACTAAACCATGTCACCCAAGGCCTCATCCAACCTGGCCTTGAACACTGCCAAGGATGGAGCATTCACAACCTCCCTGGGCAACCCATTCCAGTGCCTCACCACCCTCTCAGTAAAGAATTTCTTCCTTAGATCCAATCTAAACTTCCCCTCTTCAAGTTTGAACCTGCTACCCCTTGTCTTATCACTACAGTTCCTGATGAATAGCCCCTCCCCAACATCCTTGTATTGTCCCCTTCAGATACTGGAAGGCTGCTATGAGGTCTCCACGCAGCCTTCTCTTCTCCAGGCTGAACAGCCCCAACTTTCTCAGCCTGTCTTCACATGGGAGGTGCTCCAGTCCCCTGATCATCCTCGTGGCCTCCTCTGGACTTGTTCCAACAGTTCCATGTCCTTTTTATGTTGAGGACACCAGAACTGCACACAATGCTCCAAGTGAGGTCTTCACCAGTGCATTTTCCCAGACATTGAAAAATTATTTTCTGAATACTTAGCAAAAATAAATTATTTTGGGTTTAAAACCCAGGACCTTTCAGTATCCTGGCTACTGACAATTCTGCTGAACACAACTGTCTTCTGCACAGTAACTCCAGGTGTCTGATAAACTGACATGTGATCAAGCTGTGCTTCGGGGGTGGAGAGCAAAAAACTGGTAACAAGTTTTTTTATTAGATAATGAGCGTTTGGCATATGTTCACAGGGACATTTAAGTATTGTCTCTTTTAATGTATAGTGTATGTCCTAAAACCCTACATGTCTATGCTTTATTTCTCTGTGAGGCTGCTGAACACAGCATTGTTATGTTACCAATTACAAATTTGTTAAACCAAATAAACCATTATTTTCAATATTATCTTCTTTAAGAAGAAGCAGGATCACCTCCTCCAACCTGCTGGCCACACTCCTTTGGTGGAGCCCAGGATGCAGTTAGCTTTCTGGGCTATGAGTGCACATTGACAGCTCACGTCCAGCTTTTCATCCACCAGTACCTTCAAGTCCCTCTCCTTAGGACTGCTCTCAATCCCTTCATCCCTCAGCCTGTATTGATGCATTGGGTTTTGATTGATATTGATACATTGATATTGTGTTTTCCCAACCCAAGTGCAGGACCTTGTGCTTGGCCTTATTGAACCTCACGAGACTTACATGGGCCAACTTCTCAAGCTTGTCCAGGTCCATCTGGATGGTGTTCCATCCCTCAGGTGTGTAAAACACACCACTCAGCTTGGTGTTATCTGCAAATTTGGTGAGGGTGCGCTTCACCCCAGTATGTCATTGATGAAGATATTCAACAGTTCTGGTCCTAGTAGGGACCTCTGAGGGACCTCAGTTTCCATCTGGACATTGAGCTGTTGACCACTACCCTCTAGATGTGACCATCCAACCAATTCCTCATCCACTGAACAGTCCAGCGATCAAATCCATATCTCTCCAATTTACAGAGAGAGATGTTGTGAGAGACCATATCAAAGGCCTAACAGAAGTTCAGATAGATGACATCTGTAGCTTTTCCCTTGTCCACGGATGTTGTAACTCCATCATAGAATGCCACTATGTTGGTCAGGCGAGACTCGATGAAGTCATGCTGGCTGTCTAAGATCACCTCCCTGTCCTTCATATGCCCTCCCAGGCATGAGATGAGACTGACAGCTGGTAAAGCCAAGCACAGGAAGCATTTTTCAAAAGCCATACTTCTGAGTGTCACTTGGCACTTTCAGTAGACTGATCTCAGCAGCATGGTTTTGGACACTTGATGACAGAGAAGCCGCTGCATGCAGCTGAATGGTTCCAAGTGCTTGAACATCTGCTACATATAACCATATGGAAGAAGAGTCATAGGAACTGAGGAAGGATTCTCCCCAAAGCTAGTATAATCTTGATGCTTTGTGTCTGTGGTTGATAGTGGCACAGCATTGAGGGAAGAGGGAGAAAAAACAACAGATGACCAGGGCTCATACTTGGCTTCCTCAAATAATTAGAAGTCTTGCTGTGATTAACCACGGTACAGGAAAATCCTTACAACAGGACCCCTGAGCTGAATTGGCGGATGGTATACAAGTGCAGTGCTTTGCAGGTTGTGGGGCAGATGACGTACACTCTGGCAACCTCTCTGCTCCTTTGAAATCTATCTATCTCCTATGAAATCTAGCAGCTGTTGACAGCAGGCCATGACCAATAGGAGCAAAAAACTAAAGTCTAACTCTAATAGGACAAAACTTAGATACATGATCAGAGCACATTCATGGGGAAATACAAACAAAGGCAGAAAATATTTGGGGGCCATAATACTTTGTTGTTTACTATGGTGCACTAAGAACCCACAAGGTTAGGAACTGTCTCGAGGAAGCCTTGGCAAATCACAATTTGATTCATGTGCACAAAGAAAGTAAGAGAGCAGCAAAGAAATTCCCTGTGACAGTTTCTTATCAAAAGTTTCTGTTTCTTGCTGAAGAACTCCTGAGGGAAGGCAAATTTTTCAAGAAGGGAGAGCTTTATCAGGTCTCCCTATCCAGTACAGGCAAACTACATAGGACTTCCAAACAAGGCTTGATTAATGCAGTCCATCCCACCTTCTATTTAAGGATACAGAAAGATAAGAGGCTTGTTTTTATTTTTAGTCAGTGACTCATTCTAAACTTCTGTCTATTTAGAAATATGGAAAGAGAAACAAACTGTTCAGATGTCATTTTGGAGTTTTTAAAACCAGAAATAAATCCTGCCATGGATCAAAGAAAACAACAGGTATTTTACCAACTCAAGAATGTCCATTTCTTGGGTGAAATTAGCACTTCCACCTCTGTTTTCACTGCAGTTTTCTTAAAATACCTCCTGTCTTGTTATAGAAGCAGGGCAAACATGAGGACAACATAGGGCAGGTCAAAGTTACTGGTTTTCTCCACACTACGTTGGTCATTTCTCTTCTCTGAAGGGGTGTCAATGCAGTATTAAAAAACCCTATCAAATCCTTACATGAACAATCACCATCTCAAAACCAGTGATACACCCCAGCATAACACAGTGGGGCAGCGGATTGACAGTAGATGATCTTTAAGGTCCTTTCCAACTGTAACCATTCTATGATTCTGTGATATAGGATTTTTTCTTTTTTTTTTTTAACAAATCTGTGTGCCGAGCAGTCTTGCTGTGGTCCCTATGTGGGAGACATGTCCTGAAACCTGGGAGCACCTGCAAGCAGTGCCCGTGCTGGAGAAAAGGCAGTGGAATAGCATGTGGAAATATGATAAGATCCCGAGGAATCAATCAATGTGCCATTTGCAAAGGGCAAGGACACTGGACAAATGAGTGTCCAAAAAATAAAAGAATTAACAAGCCTCAGGAATTACCTCCTGAAGCTGATTTACTTATGTGGAAACTGAATATGGATGATGGGAACCTGGGGCAGAAAAAGAGATCTTCCCACCTGAGCCCCTGGTTCCAGTAAAATTGGGGAATGAAACTCTTAGGGTTTTAGTAGATACGGGAGCAAAATATTCTGTTCTAAATACTTGTAAAGGACTCCTGAGTAAATTTGTTAAATATGTCTGTGGTTGGAGCCAAGGTAAAGCAAGAGGTTAAACCATTCTTAAAATTGATATGTAAAATCGGAGAAAAGACAGTGATGCATGATTTTTTGTACTTACCAGAGTGCCCAATGATTCTTCTAGGATGTTATTTATTACATAAATTAGGACCACAAATTAACTTTGAAAACGAAAAGTTCCAACTGAAAGTTAATTTCTCTAAAGCTATTGCTTGGCAACTTCAAATACATTTATTACAGACAGAAACAGAAAACAGAGAAGCTTGAAATCATTCCAGAAGAAATTAGGAGTGCAGGTACTCCTGTTTGTATGGGCAACCAAAAAATTGGGAAAAGCCAGAAATGTTGAACTGGTAAAAACTGAATTAAAATCAGGAGTTTGGCCAGTCAGAAGGAAACAACACCCTATCAGTAGGGAAGCCAGAAGAGCTTTGGAGCCAATAGTGAATAATTTCCTTAAATATGGACTTCTGAGACATTGTCAATCCAAACATAATACTCCCATCCTTCCAGTGAAAGCCTGCATAATGAAGATATAGACCGGTTCAAGACTTGAGAGCAGTAAATTGATTAGCAGAGGACATGAACCCACTGGGCCCTAATCCATACACATTATTAACCACTATTAAAAAATCAAATGTGTATTTCTCTGGTTTAGACCTAAAAGATGCTTTATTTTGCATACCTTTGGACAAAAGCAGTCGAAAGTTTTTTGCCTTTGAATGATAGGACCCATTGACTGGGAAGAGGACTCAGCTCTACCAGATTGTATTGAATCCACAAGGATTCAAAACCAGCCTGACCATCTTTAGAGCAATCCTGACTAAGGAGCTGGATCAGTGGCCGGGTAAGGAAAGTCAAATAACCCTCCTGCAGTATGCTGATATTTTACTGGGGGTAGATACTGCTGAAATATGTAAAGAAAAGACTGTTAGTCTCCTAAATTTCTTATGAACAGTCGGGTATTGTCAGAAAAGAAAGTACAAATTGCAAAACGGACTGTAATTTATCTCAGATTTGAGATTTCCCAGGGATCACGAAAATTGGGAAATGACAGAAAAGAAGCCATTTATAGACAACCCCTCTACTTCCCCTACATTCCCTGCAATCTAAAAGAGAACTAAGGGAATTTCTGGGAATGGCTGGTTAGTGTTGCCTTTGCATTCCAAATTTTGGTTTAATTGCAAAACCATTACATGTGGCAATCAAAGGTCCTGAAGAACTGCTAGAATGGACTCCGGAATTCAGGGGAAATTCTGATGGCATTAAATAGACCTTAATGAAAGCCCCAGCCCTAGGGCTCCCAAATCTACGCAAACCCTTTGAGTTGTTTGTCCATGAAAGAGGACATGTGGCTCTGGGAGTTTGAGTACCTGTGGTTCTCTGAAGAGCACCCCACATTGGAGCAGATCTTCTGGCAGGAACTGTGACCCCACAGAGGACCTGTGCTGGAGCAGTCCACTCCTGAAGGACTGCATCCAATGGGAAGTACCCATGTTGGGGAAGTTTATGAAGGGCCGTCTGCTACGGGTGGGAACCCATGCTGGAGCAGGGTGGTAAGAAATGAGTAACAGAGACAATGCATAATAAACAGATGGCAATCCCCATTCCCCAAGCCCACTCTACCGCTTGGGAGGAGGAGGTAGAGAAGTGAACAGTGACGTTGAGCTCAGGAATAAGAGGGGCAGCAGGGAAGGGAAGGTAGGTTTAGTTTTGGTTTTATTTCTCATTATCCTACTCTGATTTTGATTGGCAATAGATTAAGTTAATTTCCCTAAGCCAAGTCTATTTTGCCTGTGATGGTAATTGCTGAGTGACCTCCCTGTCCTTATCTTGATCCATGAGCCTTTTGTCATATTTTCTCCTCCTTTGCCCAGTTGAGGAAAGGCAGTAATAGAGCAGCTTGGTGGGCACCTGGTAGCTAGCCAAGGTCAACCTGCCGCACGCCCTTCTTGGAAGCGTGTCACTCAAATACAGAGTCCCCTAGAGCCTCAGCATGGTTTTTCATAGGCATCAGGTATACTGGGAGGGTGACTGTTCCCCATCACTCCAGCTCTTGCAGGGGCAGGAGTCAGGAGTGGAGGAGATCCCAACCCAAGACCAACCTGGACAGAGGGTGAGATCAGCACTGGAGCTGGAGCAGCTTTGCAACTGCTTGAAACACCTCCCTGTGTCAGGAGATTGGAGATGCCACTTGGGTCCTCCCGTCCCCCTTCTGTCCCCAGTGAAACAGTTCAGATTCCTCCATCTCTCCCTGTTTTGTGTCCTGCTCCATCCCCCATGTCACTCAGTGTCCCCACACTGGTCTGGCTTGGGTCAGGGTTAGGGGCAGACACTGTTCACAGAGATGCCGAGATGTGGGAGAGGTCGGCGGGTGAATTGCTCCTCCTGATGTGCCAGGGAAATCTCCCAGTGTCCACAAAAAGGGATAGTCTTCCTGGCCATAATGTGGGGTCTCTGAGATGCACTGGATGGTTTCCTTGGGTGACCTCATGAGGGGGAAGGAGGGTGAGAGCCACAGGAGCCATGTGCACCTGGGGAAGTTTGTAGCTGTTTAATATAGTGGTTTTTCAGAACAAACCCCTGTTGCTGCTGATGCATCAGGGATGGGACATAAGCACGGAGAGCTGGTGGTGAGGATATCACTGCTGGGCAGGCAGCCAGGTCTCAAATGGTGAATTCCTGGGTCTCCCATGTGGCCTCGGCACCTTTCCTACAAGGAGGAAGGCACCATGAACTCAGAATTGAGGAGATTCATCTGTGTAGAGCTGCTACCGCTGAAACCCCTGGCCTTACCCATCTGCCCGTGACCCCAAGAGCAGCTGGGGGCAGGGAGACCTCACCTGCACTTCCACCACCAAACCACCCCAGCAAATGCTACGACCACAAGGAGCAGCACTGTGATGATGATGCTGACGGTTGGAGCTGTGCTGAGGTTTTCTAGGACAGAAAGAGAAGAGGGTGGCCCTGTGACGGTGACAGCATCAAGCTGGAGCTGCCCCTCGCAGGGCCAGTGGCTGCTACCTGCAACCTGTGCCCTATTCTCATAGATGTTACCTACCCCATGGGATGAGGAGGCTGCGGGTGCCCAGGCTGCGGTGGCGCACACGGCAGGCGTAGCTGTGCCCGTCACGGGGAAACACAGCCAGGACACTGCGGAGCTGGTAGGTGAGGTCAGCATTGGGCAGGATGGGGCTGGTGTTGAGAGCGGGGCCTGGTGGCACCTCCTGGCCATCCCGCAGCCACGCCACGCTGATGGGCCGTGGGTAGAAGCCGGTGACGCGGCAAACCAGCAGGAGCTGGGCTGAGCTGGGCGTGCGGGCGAAGACTGTGGCCAGGGGAGGCTCTGGAGGGCAAGAGCAAAGGGGTTGGGGAGCCCCGGAGGGACAACGCTTGGCCCCAGTGTGTGTGGGATTTGTGGTGGCCATGCCAGGGTCAGGGTGGTCTCACCTTGTCTCTCCAGATCAGCCCTTCCGTAGTCGCAGAGGGTGAGCATGTAGCTTGGGCAGAAGATGGAAAGGAGGTGTACCAGCAACAGTGAGATGGCCTTTTTGCTAGTGAGGTCATAGCTGGTCAGCTCTGCTAAGGAGGATGGCCGCTGGGGCTCCCAGTGCTGCCTCTCCACGTTGAAAGCTATGAGGCCTCTGCCACCCTCCGCAACATCCAGGAAGCCCTGGCTTGTCTTATTGGGGTGCAGCACACAGCCCGCACGGACCTGGATCACAAATGGGTCTGCAGAGCCAGAAGAGAAGTCCCATGAGTGTGTGGTACATGGGTGCACAAAGCTGGATATGGCTGGAGGCATGTGCAGGAGTGTGATGGGGTGTGATGAGCAGCAGTGTGTGATGGGCAGCAGGGTGTAATGGGCAGCAGGGCATGGGACCATTCTTCAGAAAGCCCCAGAACACCCTGCAAGCCCTCAGTGCCCTTGGAAGGCTGGAGAGGACACAGGCACAATTAGTGTGGGATGGTTGCTCAAACAGAATATTGTCCTCCCAAATATTTGTCCTCAAATCTCTTTTTCCCTGATCTGTGCTGTGTGGGTCTGGCAGCCCCAGTAAATTTGGTGGCCATTCCACAGTGCACAGAGGCTTTCTGCCATGACAGACAGCAGGAGGCCTGAGGAGTGTTTCTGCTATGCTGTCCTGCTCAGTCCTGCTGGCCATGTGCCCTGGCAACCACAGCATTTCCCATTACCCTTTCAGGAGTTGTTGAACCCTATGAGACTCCACAAGTGCCACCCCAGGGGAGATGAGGGCAAAGCCACAACCCAGGGAAAAGGACTGGGGCTCTGGCTGAGGCTGTCCCCATACTCACAGTCCAGTTGCACCTGCTGGGCCATTTTGTGCACATATTGGATTAAATTGCGCAGAAATAATTTTAAGTGGGACTTGATCTTCTCTGCATCACCCTCGGCTGTCGCCTGGCTGGCCCAGGGCCAATGGAAATGGATACTCCAGTTGCCAGGATCCAGTGCCAAGATGGCCACATCCTCCAGGAGAGTCACCATGGATATGTCAGCAGAGGTGATGGTGAAGACACCGGTGTGGAGCAGCTGAAGAACCTGTGGCTCTGCTGGGAAAGAGGGTGGGGATGGGAAAGATGAGTGGGGCATCTGGAGTGGAAACAGGGGATTCAAACTAGATATAAGGAAGAAATTTTTTATGGTGAGGACAGTGAAACACTGGCACAAGTAGCTGAGAGAGGTGGTAGATGCTCCATTGCCAGAAGCATTCAAGGGTAGGTTGGACGGAGCTCTGAGTAACCTGATCATGTTGAAGATGTCCCTGCTTATTGCAGGGGATTTGACTAGATGGCCTTTAATATCCCTTCCAACCCAAACTATTCTATGATTCTATAAAGCATATGCTATTCTGTGAAGTGTAGCTCTTCAGCCTGCTCAGAGTTACTTTTCGGTCTGAACTTCCTCTGCCTCCACTACTCTTTTTTCTTCCCTATTTTACATTCAATGAAGTGTTTCTCTCCCATACATGATTTCAGGCACCTCATCCTCTTCTGTCCCCTCCTCCCTCCTGCCCAGCACCTACTGTCTGGCTATTCAAAGCAGATGGTGGGGGTACATCAGAGCTTGTTTGGGGTGATACTCCCCCCAGAAGAAGCACCCATGCCAGGACCCTTATCTGCCAGACACCTGCACACAGCACAGAGGATGTGGAGGATGGAGAAGGGCAAAGGGCATTTTGTACAAGTCTGGGAGCTCTCAGCGTCAGTAGCTTAAGGACACAGAATACTGACAGGTGCAAGAGAGTAGCCCAGACCAGAGATCAGTCCTGCATTCTCATGTCTACTGCTGCTCACCGTCGGAAACGTGAGCTCTCACATGGCTGTGGTGAAATGCTGTGTGCGACAGCAGCACCTGAAACACCCTTATGAAGGTGCAGCTTCCCAACAAACAAGGGGCTGCTGGAAGAGGTCCACAGCACCATGTAGGGCTGAGACACCCTTGGCACCCACAGGCTCCCTGAAGGAGGAAGGCACTACTGGGGGAACCCCAACACCCAGGCTTGACTGAGGACCCCTGGCCTCACTTCTGCTTAGGTATTCGAGCCTCTGTGCTGGAGCCAGTGCAGCATGAAGCCCTGAACTGGAGGCAGGAATAGAGAGGGTTGGCTGGAACAGGGAACCTTTGGGTGCTGTGCGGTGGGGGGTGGCCCTTTGATGCTGGGGATCATCCGCCCTATGCAGGGGACAGTGGCCTGGTGGCCTGGCTGTGTGAGATCCGTTGACAGGGGGATGAGAGTGGTTCGGGTGAGCCGCGGCTCCCACTTACCCTCTGGGTCTGCCCACATCCCAGGGAGAAGGAGCAGAAGAAAGAGGAAGAGATGACAGGATTGCATGGTGCAGGCAGCAAGGCTGAAGCAGCACAAACAGTGACTGTGAGAGGAGGAAGAACTTGCAGAGTCCCACGCTCCCCCTCAGCCCAGCATCCACAGCGGTGGCTCCCCACCAATGAGACTGGTGCAAGTGAGTCAGGAAGAGCCCAGAGGTCCTGAGCTGGGCGCCTTCTGGTGGTGGGGGCTGGGGTAACGTGGGCTGAAGGAAAGCTGAAGTAAAGTCGAGTATCGTGAGAGGCTGAGGGGGGGGACACCCTGGCCAGGAGGGGAGGGCAGAGAAAGGAAGGCACAGGAAAAAGCACGAGGAGAAAATAAGTGCTCAAGGACCCACTCTGCGTCCCCTCTGACTCGTCCTCCCCGCCAACGGTGGGCCACCCCTATTCCTGTAGGGTGCATGGGCTCTGATGCAGCTGATGATGATTTTGGGTTTCAGCTCTGACTGGAGACAGACAGCGGTGGTGATGTCAGTGGAGAAGGGATGCTTTGAATCAGCATTGAGCAGGTTGGTGCTCAGGTTGAGTGCTGGGCCCGGCAGAAATTCCTGGGGGAGGAGGAGGAGGAAGAGGCAGCGGCAACAGGGCTGCATGGAGCCAGCAGCAAGGCCCTGAGCATGCAGTATTGGGCACAGTGGCAGGAGAAAGGGACTGTGAGAGATGTGGCTGCACACTTCTCCTCAGGATGGCTGCGCCTGGAGCTCCATGCAGGCCATGGGGCCTGGGCGCTGCCTCTCCGCTTCCCTGCACTCCACTGTGCTGGGGAGCCCCAACTTTCACATAGATGCTTCCGAGAGAGCGCCTGGGGCTGGTCTGCAGCCTGGCATTCCCCTTTCCTTCCCACCCACTTCAGTGGGGAACCCTGTCCCCCTCCTCAAGTGCCCCCTAAGCATGGGAGCAGGAATGGTGGGGATCATCCCCCTGCTCTGTCTCCATTGTCTCCATTGTCCAGCACTGAAAGGACAAGGGGGTGACTAGAGCTGGCCTCCCGCACACAATGGTCCTTATCCACTGCTCCTGCTTGGCTGTCTTGTGGCACCGCTCCTCACCCTGCAGTTTCTCTTCCCCTTTCTTGGGAATGCTCGTGCTGGGGGGCAAAGGCAGAACTGGATCTGCAGCCAAGGGAAGTGGGAGGGGTTGCACTGATAACCTCCAAACACCAGCAGGGCTGAGGTGTCCCCTCTGCAATGTGGCAGGATGCCATGAGACCCCTCCAAGCACAACTTGGGTCAAGTCTGCTCCATGTCTCTGTCTCAGGTGTCCTAAGCTGTGATGGGAACATGGGGAAGGCCCCTATGGGGCTGCTGTGGGCTGACTTCCAGCACCCCAAGACACTGAGTCAGGCTTGGAGAGACAAGGACACCGAACCCCTTCCCTTCTGTGGAGCTGTCCCACAGAGAAGTTGGCATGCTGTGGTGGCCTGGCAGGCCCAGAAATGGCACCAACTTCCCCAGCAGCTCACCTCGGCACCCCCCGGGGGATGTCCAGCCATGCCACCGTAATGCCCGCATCCCTCCCGGTAGGGCCACCGGTGCTGGGGTCAGGGGAGACTGCTTGGCTGTTGGGATGGCAAAGCACAGCCATGGGGGAGGTGAGGGATGTGGGGGAAGGGGCAGGGGGCTTTTGTCCTTGCAGTCCTATGAGGTGACCATTTGTCCTGCCCTGTAAGGGTGACTGTTGGTCACTTCTTGCTGAGCAGCTGATAGGCCATTAGCAGGTCTTTACCTTGTGCATGAGCTATCACTGGTGGCTGAGTAGCTTGTAGGGCAGGTGCAGCACCTGACTTTGCTCAGAGGTGTTCGGCCCCCTCAGATTTTCCCCCACATCTCTCCCACTGTTCCAGTGGACCAGAAGTCTTGCTTTGGCTCTTCCTTTGCTTTATCGAATACGCTTGTACTCATGGGGTTTTTTTTTCCCTCCGCGTCCTTACCTGTTGTAGCAGAGGCCGCAACTGCTGCCTCCTTGATATTGTCACTTCCCTTGTTCTTCGGTTCTTATAGTCTTCCCAGGTGACCGCAGGTCCACCCCCACCAATGCCTATAGGACTCTACAGTTCCACCTCATGTAAGTACTCCTCCTCGCAGACCCCACTGGTCACAACGGTCCTTGCAGTCCCCACAGGTTGCCGTTGGTCCTTGCAGTCCCCTCTCAGGTGAGGGCTGTAACGCCTCCTAATCCCAGCGCTGTGGCGGGTGAGTTGGGGTGCAGTGTGCAGGGCTGCAGTGCCTCTGGGTGCTGCCCTGAGTGTGAGGGCACCAGCACCCACCTGTCCAGGCTGAAACACCTGAATATCCTCTTGAAATGCTTGGGGCTTCTGTGTGTGTGTTTGCAGGGTCTCTTGTGGGGTCTCAGCTCAGAGATGAGACCTGCGGGCAGCTTAAATTTTCATCTGTCTGTCCTAGTTCGGCAAGGGCTCAGAGAAGCTCAGCATCACTCCTCCTCCAGGGAGGCTCTTGAGCCCCGCACATGTCATGAGTCAGCAGATGACTCTGGCTGTCAGGGAAATTCAGTCACGCCCACAGCACCGTGGTTCGCAGGGTTTGGCCAGGAGAGGATAAGCCCTTCTAGAGTTGTGGTGTATGTGGCCACAGGCCAGATGGGTTTTCTTCTAGTTCAGCTACTAGTTGGCTCACACATGGCTGCCAGAGACTGATCCTGTGAAAATTTGCCAGGAAGTTGCCCTATGAAACCAAACCCTTTGAAACAGCACGTTCAGGCGAGTGGTTGATTGGGCGCACAAACTAAATTCCTTTTTATGCCTTTCTGAACTCCGTTGTTCCCAGTCGGAGACTGGCTCCCTCTTCTCCTTAACTGGGAGGCTTGGGGCACCTTACGCCCATGTGCACAGTTGTTTATCTCCACGGCATATGTAAGAATGTGTTTATATATCCAAACACACTCTTTTTTTTTTTCTTTTTCCTTGCTGTGGCATTTCCTGCAATTAGCACCAACAATTCAGTGGTGCTCCAGCTTCCGTTTGCAGCTGGTAAAAACCTCTCCAAGCCCGTCCAAATCCTGAGGAAAGGTACGTGTTCTTAGTGAACACATGAATGTTTTATTTTTCGTTTTACACACATCTGCAGCTCCCATAGATGACATCGGAGTTTCAGTGTTACCCAGCGCTTTGTAAAACCATTTGCAGCACGTGCTGTTAGTCCGTGTAGAACAGTTCAGTCTCAGCACAAATAATTCTGGAATATGGTTAATAAAGGCAGCTTTCAGGAAGAGGAAATACTAGAAAGCAATAGTAGAAGGGCGCGCCTTACTGCCTACTGATAAATGTGTTATTGTACCAGAACCGGGAGAAATTGCCACTGGACAATGGAGTGCCCTGAAGAGCCTCAGTGGGCAAATGGGCAGTGCCACAAAGTACGAGATGATTGTGCGCAATGAGTGAGAGTGTCTTACACTTGCATTCTTCCCTGCTTTGCAAATGGAATTGGGTCAGGAGTCCCCCCAGGCCTTCCCCCCTGTGTCTCTGAGTCAAGCTGATCTTACACTTGGAAGTGCCCCAAATGTTGTCAAAGCACTAGATGGTAGAGTTATTGTCCCTGCAAGTTTGGTGGAAGGAGGCAGGGGCTGTTGGCTCCCTTCAGAGCTAAGCTTCTTTGCTCAGGATGGAGTTCCTGGACTCTGATACCTCCATCTGCTGGTGTTTCCTGAAAGGAGAGGGAGAAGACTCATGGGTACTCCATGGAAGAGACCTTGTGGGGTGTAGACAACAGCTAGTAGAGCTGCAGCAGGAGCTTCAGTGCTAAGTACAGCAGTCCACTGGGGCATTTCCTCCACTCCTCTCCCAGTGCTGCTCTGTGGGGCAAAAGGGGCCTCACCTGCATCTCCACACCCAACGTGCTATGACAGCTGCCACCACCAAGGCTGCCACCAGCCCAGCCGCAAGCCCTGCAATCAGGACAATCTCTGGGTTCCCTGGGAAACACAAGCAAACACTGCCGTGAGCATTCCCCGCTTTGCTCCATCCCGTGGGACAGGGCGGCTCAGGACCGCCATCCCTGTCCCCATGGGTGTTACCTACCCCATGGGATGAGGAGGCTGCGGGTGCCCAGGCTGCGGTGGCGCACACGGCAGGCGTAGCTGTGCCCGTCACGGGGAAACACAGCCAGGACACTGCGGAGCTGGTAGGTGAGGTCAGCATTGGGCAGGATGGGGCTGGTGTTGAGAGCGGGGCCTGGTGGCACCTCCTGGCCATCCCGCAGCCACGCCACGCTGATGGGCCGTGGGTAGAAGCCGGTGACGCGGCAAACCAGCAGGAGCTGGGCTGGGCTGGGCGTGCGGGCGAAGACTGTGGCCAGGGGAGGCTCTGGAGGGCAAGAGGAAAGGGGCTGGGGAGCCCCGGTGGGACAATGCTTGGCCCCAGTGTGTGGGGGATTTGTGGTGGCCATGCCAGGGTCAGGGTGGTCTCACCTTGTCTCTCCAGAGCTGCCTTCCCATGGTGCAATAACACTTCCATGTTGTCAATGCAGGTCTCGTTGAAGAGGACTTCCAGCAGCTCACTGAAGGCGGTATAGTTCTGGAGATAAGCCAGGACGTACCGTGAGAGGCTGGTGTCTTGGGAGAGAACCCAGGTGGCATTGTCCGTGTCAAAGCTGAGGAAGTCCTGGCCATTGTAGGCCACATAGGCAAAGGCTCGGGAGGTCCTGTTTGGGTACATCTCACAGCCCACCATGCACTGGGCCACAAATGGGTCTGGAGGGGCAGACAGGAGAGAGAGGTTGCATGAGGGGCTGGGAACTGTCTTCCTGTGGATATGGCCAGAATCTCCTGTGCAGCTCAAGCACAGCCAGATCCATCCCATTTCCCAGATGCTGTTCAGAGAAGGGGTGCAGAGAAGACTGGATACTCACAGGGCACATTCTTCTCAAGTGCACCTTCACCGATCAGGTGGATGAAATGGTGCACATAGATCCTGATCATGTTCTGAATGGTGTCCCAGTCACTGCGGGGCAGGGCTGAGTGCACCCAGGGCTGGTAGAAGCGGATGGACCACGTGTGCTTATCAAGAGAACCAAGCTCGATGTCTTGCAAAAGGCCCAGCCCCTCTGTGTCCACAAAGGATGCGTTTTGGAAAACGAAGGTCCGGAGCAGTCGGAGAGTGAAGGACCCTACACAAGACAGGAGTCGGCACGGGGAGATGGGAGCGGGAATAGAGGGCTGGGAAAAGTGTGAGGGCTAAGGGATGCGTCTTCAGGGTTGCAGGAGCCTGCAGGCCCTGCATAAACCCCCTGCATCCTTGGGAGCTCCGGCTCCCACCCCCTGCATGTACCTGTGGTGGGGGCATTGCTGCAGGGGAGGGGTGGAGCAGGAAGGGGTGAGGAGGAAAGTGCCTAAGGCAGGCGGGGAGCAGAAAGCCCCTTGTCCATGGGGTCCCACAGGGGCATGGGAGCAGGTGTGGATGAGCCAGAGCTCCCACTTACCCTCGAGGTCGGGCCATGTCCCAGAGAGGTGGAAGACGCAGAGGAGGAAGAGGCAGCGGCAACAGGGCTGCATGGAGCCAGCAGCAAGGCGCTGAGCATGCAGTATTGGGCGCAGTGGCAGGAGAAAGGGACTGTGAGAGATGTGGCTGCACACTTCTCCTCAGGATGGCTCCGCCTGGGCAGCTCTGCTGATGCTAGTGGCCCTGGCAGCCAAGGGGGCAGGCAATGAGGTTTTGGGGAGGGCCCCGAGGTTCCTGCTTGGGGTGGGCTGGTCTATGGCTGGAGTTGTGGGGGAATCTGGTGGCAGTGAGGCCATCCCACTGGCTGCAGGAAGGGGTCCCTCATGTCTGCATCAGCACCTTGACAATCTGGGCAGCGTGGGTGACCCGATCCCTTTTTCTACCCCCATTGCAGGTGGAGGTGCCACCTGGCCATGGGCTGTATCCATTGTCCCTGACAGGAGTGTCCCTCGCTGCCACTCATGCCCAGCATGCCTGGCCCTGCATGGCACAGATACACCTCTCTGCTCTGCGCTGCTACTTAACTGGGAGGTTGGCCCTGATGTGGCTGTTTTCCTGCAGGGAAGACAAACCCTGTTCCCACAGCCCAGCTGCATGCCTGTGCTCCCCATGCCCCCAGGGTGTGCGCTGGCCCCATGCCTCTTTGTCACCTCCCAGATCTCCATGGCCAGGCCATGCTGATGAGCTGCTGGTAGAAGCTGGTGCTGTGTCAAACCAGCAGGAGCAGAGTTGGGCCAGGGTTGTGGACAAAGACAGTGGCCATGAATGGCTCTGGGGGATGAGAATGGGCAGGGCAGATGATATTCCCTGACCCCTCAGCACCGCTGGCCTGATCATGTGGAAGGGGCTTGCCAGGGAGGTGGTGATGAGCAGCTCCAGCCCAGCCTGTGGCCACGACATCAGGGATGGTGCAGGCAGGGCTGGAGGAGGCATCTGCTCCAGGAGTTCCTTTTGGAGCACAGGCAGTCGATGGGCTGGAGGAGCTGTAGTGTGATGGTCCGCAAGGGTAGAGAGGGGCTGTGGGGCCTGGAAGGGACTGTTTCCCACTGAACAGTCATTGGACCATCGGAGTGGTGGCACTTGGCCAGGCAGGATCCTCAAGCTGGGACAGGGATGGGACCATGGTGTCTCCCTCCAGAAATCCCATTCCAGGGGCCTGCTGTGGGTGAGCAGCCTCCCCATTTCCATGGAGCTCCATGCAGGCCATGGGGCCTGGGCGCTGCCTCTCCGCTTCCCTGCACTCCACTGTGCTGGGGAGCCCCAACTTTCACATAGATGCTTCCGAGAGAGCGCCTGGGGCTGGTCTGCAGCCTGGCATTCCCCTTTCCTTCCCACCCACTTCAGTGGGGAACCCTGTCCCCCTCCTCAAGTGCCCCCTAAGCATGGGAGCAGGAATGGTGGGGATCATCCCCCTGCTCTGTCTCCATTGTCTCCATTGTCCAGCACTGAAAGGACAAGGGGGTGACTAGAGCTGGCCTCCCGCACACAATGGTCCTTATCCACTGCTCCTGCTTGGCTGTCTTGTGGCACCGCTCCTCACCCTGCAGTTTCTCTTCCCCTTTCTTGGGAATGCTCGTGCTGGGGGGCAAAGGCAGAACTGGATCTGCAGCCAAGGGAAGTGGGAGGGGTTGCACTGATAACCTCCAAACACCAGCAGGGCTGAGGTGTCCCCTCTGCAATGTGGCAGGATGCCATGAGACCCCTCCAAGCACAACTTGGGTCAAGTCTGCTCCATGTCTCTGTCTCAGGTGTCCTAAGCTGTGATGGGAACATGGGGAAGGCCCCTATGGGGCTGCTGTGGGCTGACTTCCAGCACCCCAAGACACTGAGTCAGGCTTGGAGAGACAAGGACACCGAACCCCTTCCCTTCTGTGGAGCTGTCCCACAGAGAAGTTGGCATGCTGTGGTGGCCTGGCAGGCCCAGAAATGGCACCAACTTCCCCAGCAGCTCACCTCGGCACCCCCCGGGGGATGTCCAGCCATGCCACCGTAATGCCCGCATCCCTCCCGGTAGGGCCACCGGTGCTGGGGTCAGGGGAGACTGCTTGGCTGTTGGGATGGCAAAGCACAGCCATGGGGGAGGTGAGGGATGTGGGGGAAGGGGCAGGGGGCTTTTGTCCTTGCAGTCCTATGAGGTGACCATTTGTCCTGCCCTGTAAGGGTGACTGTTGGTCACTTCTTGCTGAGCAGCTGATAGGCCATTAGCAGGTCTTTACCTTGTGCATGAGCTATCACTGGTGGCTGAGTAGCTTGTAGGGCAGGTGCAGCACCTGACTTTGCTCAGAGGTGTTCGGCCCCCTCAGATTTTCCCCCACATCTCTCCCACTGTTCCAGTGGACCAGAAGTCTTGCTTTGGCTCTTCCTTTGCTTTATCGAATACGCTTGTACTCATGGGGTTTTTTTTTCCCTCCGCGTCCTTACCTGTTGTAGCAGAGGCCGCAACTGCTGCCTCCTTGATATTGTCACTTCCCTTGTTCTTCGGTTCTTATAGTCTTCCCAGGTGACCGCAGGTCCACCCCCACCAATGCCTATAGGACTCTACAGTTCCACCTCATGTAAGTACTCCTCCTCGCAGACCCCACTGGTCACAACGGTCCTTGCAGTCCCCACAGGTTGCCGTTGGTCCTTGCAGTCCCCTCTCAGGTGAGGGCTGTAACGCCTCCTAATCCCAGCGCTGTGGCGGGTGAGTTGGGGTGCAGTGTGCAGGGCTGCAGTGCCTCTGGGTGCTGCCCTGAGTGTGAGGGCACCAGCACCCACCTGTCCAGGCTGAAACACCTGAATATCCTCTTGAAATGCTTGGGGCTTCTGTGTGTGTGTTTGCAGGGTCTCTTGTGGGGTCTCAGCTCAGAGATGAGACCTGCGGGCAGCTTAAATTTTCATCTGTCTGTCCTAGTTCGGCAAGGGCTCAGAGAAGCTCAGCATCACTCCTCCTCCAGGGAGGCTCTTGAGCCCCGCACATGTCATGAGTCAGCAGATGACTCTGGCTGTCAGGGAAATTCAGTCACGCCCACAGCACCGTGGTTCGCAGGGTTTGGCCAGGAGAGGATAAGCCCTTCTAGAGTTGTGGTGTATGTGGCCACAGGCCAGATGGGTTTTCTTCTAGTTCAGCTACTAGTTGGCTCACACATGGCTGCCAGAGACTGATCCTGTGAAAATTTGCCAGGAAGTTGCCCTATGAAACCAAACCCTTTGAAACAGCACGTTCAGGCGAGTGGTTGATTGGGCGCACAAACTAAATTCCTTTTTATGCCTTTCTGAACTCCGTTGTTCCCAGTCGGAGACTGGCTCCCTCTTCTCCTTAACTGGGAGGCTTGGGGCACCTTACGCCCATGTGCACAGTTGTTTATCTCCACGGCATATGTAAGAATGTGTTTATATATCCAAACACACTCTTTTTTTTTTTCTTTTTCCTTGCTGTGGCATTTCCTGCAATTAGCACCAACAATTCAGTGGTGCTCCAGCTTCCGTTTGCAGCTGGTAAAAACCTCTCCAAGCCCGTCCAAATCCTGAGGAAAGGTACGTGTTCTTAGTGAACACATGAATGTTTTATTTTTCGTTTTACACACATCTGCAGCTCCCATAGATGACATCGGAGTTTCAGTGTTACCCAGCGCTTTGTAAAACCATTTGCAGCACGTGCTGTTAGTCCGTGTAGAACAGTTCAGTCTCAGCACAAATAATTCTGGAATATGGTTAATAAAGGCAGCTTTCAGGAAGAGGAAATACTAGAAAGCAATAGTAGAAGGGCGCGCCTTACTGCCTACTGATAAATGTGTTATTGTACCAGAACCGGGAGAAATTGCCACTGGACAATGGAGTGCCCTGAAGAGCCTCAGTGGGCAAATGGGCAGTGCCACAAAGTACGAGATGATTGTGCGCAATGAGTGAGAGTGTCTTACACTTGCATTCTTCCCTGCTTTGCAAATGGAATTGGGTCAGGAGTCCCCCCAGGCCTTCCCCCCTGTGTCTCTGAGTCAAGCTGATCTTACACTTGGAAGTGCCCCAAATGTTGTCAAAGCACTAGATGGTAGAGTTATTGTCCCTGCAAGTTTGGTGGAAGGAGGCAGGGGCTGTTGGCTCCCTTCAGAGCTAAGCTTCTTTGCTCAGGATGGAGTTCCTGGACTCTGATACCTCCATCTGCTGGTGTTTCCTGAAAGGAGAGGGAGAAGACTCATGGGTACTCCATGGAAGAGACCTTGTGGGGTGTAGACAACAGCTAGTAGAGCTGCAGCAGGAGCTTCAGTGCTAAGTACAGCAGTCCACTGGGGCATTTCCTCCACTCCTCTCCCAGTGCTGCTCTGTGGGGCAAAAGGGGCCTCACCTGCATCTCCACACCCAACGTGCTATGACAGCTGCCACCACCAAGGCTGCCACCAGCCCAGCCGCAAGCCCTGCAATCAGGACAATCTCTGGGTTCCCTGGGAAACACAAGCAAACACTGCCGTGAGCATTCCCCGCTTTGCTCCATCCCGTGGGACAGGGCGGCTCAGGACCGCCATCCCTGTCCCCATGGGTGTTACCTACCCCATGGGATGAGGAGGCTGCGGGTGCCCAGGCTGCGGTGGCGCACACGGCAGGCGTAGCTGTGCCCGTCACGGGGAAACACAGCCAGGACACTGCGGAGCTGGTAGGTGAGGTCAGCATTGGGCAGGATGGGGCTGGTGTTGAGAGCGGGGCCTGGTGGCACCTCCTGGCCATCCCGCAGCCACGCCACGCTGATGGGCCGTGGGTAGAAGCCGGTGACGCGGCAAACCAGCAGGAGCTGGGCTGGGCTGGGCGTGCGGGCGAAGACTGTGGCCAGGGGAGGCTCTGGAAGGCAAGAGCAAAGGGGTTGGGGAGCCCCGGAGGGACAACGCTTGGCCCCAGTGTGTGGGGGATTTGTGGTGGCCATGCCAGGGTCAGGGTGGTCTCACCTTGTCTCTCCAGAGCTGCCTTCCCATGGTGCAATAACACTTCCATGTCGTCAACGCAGGTCTCGTTGAAGAGGACTTCCAGCAGCTCACTGAAGGCGGTATAGTTCTGGAGATAAGCCTGGACGTACCGTGAGAGGCTGGTGTCTTGGGAGAGAACCCAGGTGGCATTGTCCGTGTCAAAGCTGAGGAAGTCCTGGCCATTGTAGGCCACATAGGCAAAGGCTCGGGAGGTCCTGTTTGGGTACATCTCACAGCCCGCTATGCACTGGGCCACAAATGGGTCTGGAGGGGCAGACAGGAGAGAGAGGTTGCATGAGGGGCTGGGAACTGTCTTCCTGTGGATATGGCCAGAATCTCCTGTGCAGCTCAAGCACAGCCAGATCCATCCCATTTCCCAGATGCTGTTCAGAGAAGGGGTGCAGAGAAGACTGGATACTCACAGGGCACATTCTTCTCAAGTGCACCTTCACCGATCAGGTGGATGAACTGCTGCAAATAGATCCTGATCATGTTCTGAATGGTGTCCCAGTCACCGCGGGGCAGGGCTGAGTGCACCCAGGGCTGGTAGAAGCGGATGGACCACGTGTGCTTATCAAGAGAACCAAGCTCGATGTCTTGCAAAAGGCCCAGCCCCTCTGTGTCCACAAAGGATGCGTTTTGGAAAACGGAGGTCTGGAGCAGTCGGAGAGTGAAGGACCCTACACAAGACAGGAGTCGGCACGGGGAGATGGGAGCGGGAATAGAGGGCTGGGAAAAGTGTGAGGGCTAAGGGATGCGTCTTCAGGGTTGCAGGAGCCTGCAGGCCCTGCATAAACCCCCTGCATCCTTGGGAGCTCCGGCTCCCACCCCCTGCATGCACCTGTGGTGGGGGCATTGCTGCAGGGGAGGGGTGGAGCAGGAAGGGGTGAGGAGGAAAGTGCCTAAGGCAGGCGGGGAGCAGAAAGCCCCTTGTCCATGGGGTCCCACAGGGGCATGGGAGCAGGTGTGGATGAGCCAGAGCTCCCACTTACCCTCGAGGTCGGGCCATGTCCCAGAGAGGTGGAAGACGCAGAGGAGGAAGAGGCAGCGGCAACAGGGCTGCATGGAGCCAGCAGCAAGGCGCTGAGCATGCAGTATTGGGCGCAGTGGCAGGAGAAAGGGACTGTGAGAGATGTGGCTGCACACTTCTCCTCAGGATGGCTCCGCCTGGGCAGCTCTGCTGATGCTAGTGGCCCTGGCAGCCAAGGGGGCAGGCAATGAGGTTTTGGGGAGGGCCCCGAGGTTCCTGCTTGGGGTGGGCTGGTCTATGGCTGGAGTTGTGGGGGAATCTGGTGGCAGTGAGGCCATCCCACTGGCTGCAGGAAGGGGTCCCTCATGTCTGCATCAGCACCTTGACAATCTGGGCAGCGTGGGTGACCCGATCCCTTTTTCTACCCCCATTGCAGGTGGAGGTGCCACCTGGCCATGGGCTGTATCCATTGTCCCTGACAGGAGTGTCCCTCGCTGCCACTCATGCCCAGCATGCCTGGCCTTGCATGGCACAGATACACCTCTCTGCTCTGCGCTGCTACTTAACTGGGAGGTTGGCCCTGATGTGGCTGTTTTCCTGCAGGGAAGACAAACCCTGTTCCCACAGCCCAGCTGCATGCCTGTGCTCCCCATGCCCCCAGGGTGTGCGCTGGCCCCATGCCTCTTTGTCACCTCCCAGATCTCCATGGCCAGGCCATGCTGATGAGCTGCTGGTAGAAGCTGGTGCTGTGTCAAACCAGCAGGAGCAGAGTTGGGCCAGGGTTGTGGACAAAGACAGTGGCCATGAATGGCTCTGGGGGATGAGAATGGGCAGGGCAGATGATATTCCCTGACCCCTCAGCACCGCTGGCCTGATCATGTGGAAGGGGCTTGCCAGGGAGGTGGTGATGAGCAGCTCCAGCCCAGCCTGTGGCCACGACATCAGGGATGGTGCAGGCAGGGCTGGAGGAGGCATCTGCTCCAGGAGTTCCTTTTGGAGCACAGGCAGTCGATGGGCTGGAGGAGCTGTAGTGTGATGGTCCGCAAGGGTAGAGAGGGGCTGTGGGGCCTGGAAGGGACTGTTTCCCACTGAACAGTCATTGGACCATCGGAGTGGTGGCACTTGGCCAGGCAGGATCCTCAAGCTGGGACAGGGATGGGACCATGGTGTCTCCCTCCAGAAATCCCATTCCAGGGGCCTGCTGTGGGTGAACAGCCTCCCCATTTCCATGGAGCTCCATGCAGGCCATGGGGCCTGGGCGCTGCCTCTCCGCTTCCCTGCACTCCACTGTGCTGGGGAGCCCCAACTTTCACATAGATGCTTCCGAGAGAGCGCCTGGGGCTGGTCTGCAGCCTGGCATTCCCCTTTCCTTCCCACCCACTTCAGTGGGGAACCCTGTCCCCCTCCTCAAGTGCCCCCTAAGCATGGGAGCAGGAATGGTGGGGATCATCCCCCTGCTCTGTCTCCATTGTCTCCATTGTCCAGCACTGAAAGGACAAGGGGGTGACTAGAGCTGGCCTCCCGCACACAATGGTCCTTATCCACTGCTCCTGCTTGGCTGTCTTGTGGCACCGCTCCTCACCCTGCAGTTTCTCTTCCCCTTTCTTGGGAATGCTCGTGCTGGGGGGCAAAGGCAGAACTGGATCTGCAGCCAAGGGAAGTGGGAGGGGTTGCACTGATAACCTCCAAACACCAGCAGGGCTGAGGTGTCCCCTCTGCAATGTGGCAGGATGCCATGAGACCCCTCCAAGCACAACTTGGGTCAAGTCTGCTCCATGTCTCTGTCTCAGGTGTCCTAAGCTGTGATGGGAACATGGGGAAGGCCCCTATGGGGCTGCTGTGGGCTGACTTCCAGCACCCCAAGACACTGAGTCAGGCTTGGAGAGACAAGGACACCGAACCCCTTCCCTTCTGTGGAGCTGTCCCACAGAGAAGTTGGCATGCTGTGGTGGCCTGGCAGGCCCAGAAATGGCACCAACTTCCCCAGCAGCTCACCTCGGCACCCCCCGGGGGATGTCCAGCCATGCCACCATATCCCGTCCACAAGTTCCCTCCCTTGCTTCCCCACTGGTTGGGTACTCCAAGGTTTACAGCCTATCCGACGTGTATAATCCAGGTGCTAACTGTCCTGCCTGTGTTTACACCTCCTCTTACTCAACTTTGTGTGCACCTCCCTCTTTTTTCTCTGTTTATCTCCTTTTAAGGTTCGATTTCAGAACTCTCTGGCAGACATCTGGTACCCCAACTAGTAAGTTTAACTTTAAACAGTAGTTTAACTACAGAATCAGTTTGCACCGGCTTAGTTTCATAGGTTGTACAAAGATAGCATTCTTTTTAATCACAGAGCGTGTCATTGCCCAAAGATGACATTGTCTTTAACCAGAGCGTGTCTCTTTAAGTCCATAGTATTTCAAAGCCTTTGTTTCGTTCCTTTGGTAATTTAGCCCCAGCCCCAATATTGCAGAGCCTCAATATTGCAGAGCCTCTTCCCGAATATGCAAAGCCAACAGTGTTTCTCTCGCAGGCACCACCTACACACACAGAGCTCCTGCCCTCACTTTGCCACCTAAAACTCCATCTGCGCACGGCCTCTCTGGTGCCCGCTCTCCGGCACCCTGGAGTGGGGATGTAGTCCTGGAGAAAGTACATTTGGTTCTGCTCTATTAAAGAGTCTTTTTCTCTCTTGGACCCTTTCCAGGTTACAGACATCAGCCCAAAAAGAAAGCACTGCTCATCCTACCTCTTTTATCCCAGGTGGTGGTTTTCCCCACCCCTGCCCCAGGGCATTGAGAGAGGGGTTGTGGGGTGTTGCCTGGGGTATATAAGGCACAGTGTTTCAGGGAGGAGCTCATTCAGCTCTTGGGCTTCAGTCATTTTGGCTTTTTTTTAAACACATTTTTCCCATTTCTTACCCGTTTTAAGCCTTTTTTGCCTATTTCAAAACTATTTATGGCCATTTCTATCCCATTTTTGCCCATATCTCACCGGTTTTAAGCCATTTGGGGTGATTTCTAACCCGTTTTACGCTTTTTTTAGCTGTTTCTGAACTATTTATGGCCATTTCTGTCCCGTATTTGCCCACTTTGGACCCGTTTTCAGCCATTTTTGGCCATTTCTATCCCATTTTTACCCATTTCTAACCCATTTAAAGCCGGTTTTGTCTATTTTTAAGCCATTTTTGCCCATTTCTATTTCATTTTAAGGCATTTATAGCCATTTCCAACCACTTTCTGGCCATTTCTCACCAGTTTTAAGCCATTTCTATCCCATTTTTCCCATCTCTAACCCACTTTAAGCCATTTTTGTCTATTTCAAACCCATTTTTGGCCATTTCTAACCCTTTTTTTGCCCAATTCTAACCTGTTTTAAGCTATTTTGGCCATTCCTAGCCAGTTTTTTTTTCAATTTGTACCCTCTTTTAAGCCATTTTTTGCTGTTTCTAACCCATTTTTGGCCATTTCTCACCATTTTAAAGCCATTTCTTGGCCATTTCTACTCCTTTTTTGCCAATTTCTAACTCATTTTAAACTTTTTCTGGCTATTTTTAAACCCATTTTTCCCATTCCTAACCCAGTTGAAGCCATTTTTTGGCTTTTTCTGAACAGTTTTTGGCTATTTCTAACCCATTTTTACTCACTTCTAAGCTGTTTTAAGCCATTTTTGGCCATTTCTAACTCTGTTTAAGCAGTTTTTTTTCTGTTCTAACCCATTTTTACCCATTTCTCACGAGTTTTAAGTAATTTTTGGCCATTTGTAACCCTTTTATGCCCAATTCTAAGTTTTTTTAAGCCATTTTGGCCATTTCTAACCCATTTTCGCCTGTTTCTTACCCATTTTAAACCTATTTTTTCCCATTTCTAAACGATTTTTTTGCCATTTCTAACCCAATTTTGGCTACTTCTAACCTGTTTTATGGCATTTTTTTGCCATTTGTAACCCTTTTAGGCCCAATTCTAACCTATTTTAAGCCATTTTGGCCATTTCTAAGCCATTTTGTCCATTTCTAACCAATTTCTTGCCATTTCTAATCCATTTTAAGCCTTTTATGGCTATTTCTAAACCATTTATGGCCATTTCTATCCCATTTTTGCCCATTTCTTGCCAGTTTTAAGCCATTTTTGGCTATTTCTAACCCATTTACCCACTTTTAACCTGTTTAAAGCTTTTTTTTGCTATTTCTAAACTGGTTTTGACTCCATTCTCACTCTTTTTAAAGACATTTTTGTCCATTTCTTTCCAATTTTTTGCCATTTCTATCCCATTTTTTCCCATTTCTAACCCTTTTTAAGCAATTTTTGGCTATTTTTAAACTATTTTTTTTCTTTTCTATGTCATTTCAAGACAATTATAGCCATTTCTAACCCATTTTTGCCCAATTATAAGCTGTTTTAACACATTTTGGCTTTTTCTAAAGTATTTTTGTCCATTTCTACCCTTTTTTTGCCCATTTCTAACCTGTTTAAGCCATTTTGTTTATTTAAAACCCATTTTTCACATTCCTACCCCAGCTCAAGTGTTTTTTGGCTGTTTCTAAATAGGTTTTAGCCATTTCTAGCCCATGTTTGCACATTTCTAACCTGTTTTAAACCATTTTTGGCCATTTGAAACCCATTTTTGCCCATCTCTATCCTGTTTTCAGTCATTTATAGCCATTTCTAATCAATTTTTGCCCATTTCTAACCCAGTTTAAGCCATTTTTGTCTGTTTCTAAATGATTTTTTGCCATTTCTAACCCATATTTCCAGTTCTTAACCAGCTATAAGTAATTTTTGTCTATTTCTAACCCATTTTTGACTATTTCTATCCCTTTTCTGGCCACTTCTAAGTGTTTTAAGCCATTTTTGGCTCTTTCTAAGCCTTTTTTTGCCACTTCTAACCAATTTTTGTCTATTTCTAACCCACTTTTGGTCATTTCGAACCAATTTCTGCCCACTTCTAAGCCGTTTTAAGCCAATTTTGGCAGTTTCTAGAACTTCTTTTTGCCCATTTCTAAACGATTTTTTGCCAATTCAGACCCATTTTTGCCCATTTCTAACACACTTTAAGCCTTTTTCTGGCTATTTCTAAACATTTTGTGGCCATTTCTGTCCCATACTTGCCTGCTTCTGACCCATTTTAAGCCATTTTTGGCTATTTCTAACAATTTTTTCCGATTTCTGACCCATTTCAAACCTGTTTTTTTCCCATTTCTAACCCACTTTTGGCCATTTCTAACCCATTTTTGATCCACTTCTAGACGTTTTTATGCCATTTTTGGCCATTTGTAGCCTTTATGCCCAATTATAACCCTTTTAAAGCTATTTTGTTCATTTTAAAACCATTTTTGTCTATTTCTATCCATTTTTTTTGCCATTTGTAACCCTTTTATGCCCAGTTCTAACCCTTTTAAAGCCATTTATTGGCCATTTCTACCCCTGTTTTGCCCATTTCTAACCCATTTTAAGGCATTTTGTTTATTTTTAACCCATTTTTCCCATTTCTATCCCAGTTGAAGCCATTTTTGTCTACTTCTAAGCCATTTTTTGGCCACTTCTAACCAGTTTTTGCCTATTTCTAACCCATTTTAATCCTTTTTTTTGATTTTCTAACCCACTTTTACCCATTTCTAGCCCATTTTAAGTCACTTTTATCCATTTCTAACCTGTTTTAAGCCATTTTTGCCCATTTCTAACCAATTTTTAAGCCATTTTTGGCCATTTCTAAACCATTTATGGCCATTTCTAACACATAATTCCCCTTTTTAACCCCTTTTAAAGCGATCTTTGTCTGTTTCTAACCCCTTTTTGCCCATTTCTAACCTGGTTTTGGCCACTTCTAACCCATTTTTGCCAATTTCTAACAGTTTTAAGCTATTCTTGCCAATTTCTAACCCATTTTTTCCCTCTTCTTACCTGTTTTAAGCCAGTTTTGGCAATTTCTATTCCATTTTTCACCATTTGTAACCTGTTTTAAGCCATTTTTTTCCTTTTCTAACCCATTTTTGCCCATTTCTTACCTACTTTAAGATATGGGACACCTAAAAAAACGTTACTAAAAGAGATTAAAAAGCAATTAGATCTGAAGAGAAAACATGAATAAAAATGTAAATAAATAGAAATGCGTAAAGGCAATAAAAAGCCAAAGAGAAGAATGCGATTATAAATTCCTACAAAGCAAATACCAAGGCATATAAGTGAACAAGCCTGAAAGAATCTCCAATAAAAGTTACCTTAGTAACTTGGCCCCAGCTCCGACAGTGCAAAGTCTTCAAGTCCTCAGTCAGCAGTCGGTGTCCCCGGAGGACGTAAACTGGGCTGGGAGCGGCTGTTGCTCAGCCCGTTGCCTTTTCGGTACCGAAAAGGTGAGCATGTGCTGCCGCCACGTGTCCAAACATCGGTACTGCAGGTGGTGGAGGCTTGGGGGCACGGAGTGGCGCCGGGCGCTACTCTGTGCTGCCACCATGTGTCCAAAACTCGGTACTGCAAGTGACGGAGACAGGAGGGGCCTCGGAGTGGGGCCGGGCTCCTGTCTGTGCTGCCATCATGCGTCCAAAACTCGGTACTGCAGGTGGTGGAGGTGGAGGGAGGCAAAGGAGTGGCTCAGTGCGACGCTAGCTGCTGCCATCATGTGGTCAAAACTCTGTACTGCAGGTGGAGGAGCCGCAGTGTGGCACCGGAAGCAGCTTTCAGGCGCCCGGCGGCCGCCATTGGCCGAGACTCCTGTCAATCACTCTTAGCTAGTCCCTCCCCCGCTGCGCTAAACCGGCATTGCCCCCCCCCCCCCCGCGGCCGCCATTGGCTGAGAAGCCTGTCAATCACTCGTAGCCCGCCCCCTCCAGTCTGATTGGCCACCGCTTCACGTGGTCGCCATTGGCTGAGGCCTCTGTCAATCACGAGTAGCCCGGCCTCCCCTCCGCTCTGATTGGCCAGAGCCCCCCGCTGCAACCATCGGCTGAGACCCCTGTCAATCACTTGTAGCCCGCCCTCCCCTCTAGCATGATTGGACACCGCTCACCATGGTCGCCATTGGCTGAAGCTCCTGTCAATCACTTGTAACCCGGCCCCCCCAGCTCTTATTGGGCACTGCCTCCGCGGCCACCAAGCAGCAGCCAAAGGGAATGTCTGCTGGCTGCTGCTGACCTGCCCCGCATCCCCAGTAGCAGAGTCGAGGGGCCACAGACCTGCCCGAACCCTGCCCCACACAGCCCCACAGCCTCTGCAACGAAGAGCTAAGGCAGGAGAAGGTAGTCCTGCTCAAGAACATCACTGGGAGCCGGGGACCCCAGCAACAGCCAGCAGCATGGCAGGACCCAGCAGGGCTGCAGGGACGAGGACAAGGACAGACGCTGCTTGGGTGGCTGAGAGCAGCAAGGCCCCTGCCACTCAGCCCACCCTGAGGAACGCTGGCAAGCAGCAGGGCACCAGCCAGCAATGTTGGCTGCAGGCAGCAAGGGAGCCACAAAGCAAGTTGCTGCGCCTGCCTCTACAGCTCAGCAAGATCAAGCCTTGGGAGCAGCTAAAGAGGAGCTGCTTGGACAGAGCTCCTGACAAGCAGCAGGCACCTCTCCATCCACTGGCACCAGCAGCACCTTCTGAGGACTTTGGCAAGCTCCTACTTGCCTTCTGCTTGGCAGCAGCAGGAGCACGGAGACAGGCACCTGCCCCGCAGAGCGCTAAAGGAGTGGACGCAGATCTGCGGGTGAGAGCCATGCCCAAAGACAGGAAGACACTTTCAGGTTTGTGGCTGTGATCCAGAGAACCTGCCAGCAGCATGTGAAAGAGCGCACCACATCCCAAAGCCTGCATGTGGCGATGGTGGCAACACAGGTGAACATGGGCTCTGAACCATGCCGATCCGACTCCTGATCTGAGCCAGTTCCTGAGGAGAGGGAAGAGGATGCAGGTCCTTATAGAACTTTTCATTTCCTTGCTGGAAAAACAAGTGACTTACAGCCATTTGTCCCACGTGGAAATGCGCAGTGTGAACATGTGTTTGAAAAGGGAAGGAATTTTGAGATGTGGTGGGATGACAAGAAGAGGGAGAGGCCCATGAGTGAAAATTTCCAGCTGAAAAAGCCAAAGGAAAGGTTTGAGAACATGCCTTGTTATCTCCCTCTGTCCCTGGGAAGCGAACCGGATAAGATCCTGGCCCCATGTATGCCTTCTAGACCAGTGACAGTTTGGAATCTCCTGTTCATTGTAGGGAGAGATGGGCACTAACTAACTGCTGCTAATCTTGAAGGCAAAATGGTTCTGGGGGCAGCTCTTAAGGTTCCCATGCTTGTTCCGGGACAGCTGCTTGCCTGTGCAGGAGGAGTGGAGCTGTAAGCCATGGTGTTGGCTCTATGGGGGGACATAAGCTAATGTCCCCAAGGGGCTGAGAAGGGCTTGCATTGTGGCACAGTGACCTACTGGCGGGGTAAGACCTGGACCAGTTTTTTGCATGAAGGAGGCTTGTCTTGGGCTTGGGACCAGCTTCTTTAAGGCTTGTGGTGCTTGGGGGTGTGGGACAAGCTGGCTGGGGAACTGAGTGCTGCTTGGTGTTAGCAGTGGGATGGCAGGTCTAATTCAATGGGTCTGGTGCTCATTCAAGGCCAGCCCCTTAGGGATTTTCTGCCTGGAGCTTTCCCATTCTTGGCTATGGTAGGGACCTGTGTCAAGCCACCCAGATGGGCCCATGACCTGCTTCCTGATGTAGCCTGTGGCCCAGGGATGTTTGTGCTGGGGCAGGGGGATCATGTTAAGGTTTGTGTGCTTGCAGAGCCAGCCAAAGACACTGCTGTTGTGTGCAATAGCGAAATTCCCCAGTGTTTGGAAGGGTGGGATTTTTGCCTTGGGAAAAGGACTCTTGAGGGCAGTTATCACCCTTTTACTATCACTCTCAGGCCTGGAGCAGTGTTGTGTGATGAAGTGATACTCACTGCTGGGCTTGTCCCTGGCACCTGTGGGTACCAAGCAGTTAAGACATGGTGGAGAGCTGTTGGCTTTTCCACAAGTCAGGAGCAGCTGTTCAGGCACTGGGTCTCCAAAACTGCTCCCTGTGGCTGCAAGCACCACTTGAGCCAGCCATCCTGGTGCATCTTCCTGCATCCTCCCTGCAGACCCGGCTGGAGACCTGCAGTGCCTCACCAATCCAGCTCCTCAGGCTGATGGCTTTCCAGCTCTTATCGACGTATGTCTGCAGAATGAACCATGTGCCCAGCAGCATGAAGAATATGGCCAAGTACCGGATCAGGCCTGCGAGGGGTACGAGAGGAGCCAGGTGAGTGCAGCAGCATGAGTTGTGGACCAGAGGATCCCTCTGGCTTCTTGGGGACTTAGTCTGTGTATCCCCATGTTGCCAGGCACAGAGTGACAGCCAGTGCTTGTATGTTGTGGGAATGCAGCTAACAGCTAACACGTCTTCCTTCCTCCTCTAAAAGGACTCTGATCTCTTCATTAATACCTCTAGAGCATGTGGCAATGCTCAGATGCTGCGGTTTCAGATAAACAACTACTCAGTAATTTACACTGTAAATACTGATCTATATTTCAAGTCAAAGATATGAACAAAATTCTACTTCCAGAATACACTGTATAACATAGAAATGTAAGTCATTAGGCAAAGAACTCCTTGCAAGTATGCAAAATCTCAACATTTGTGACAGTTTTTAGCCTTATTTCATATGAAATAGGGTACTAAATTCCTACAATTTTTAGGAAAATCACCAGCAGGGTGGAGAACAGATGTTATCAATGCTGCCATTAGTGAAAGGTGGGAAGAAATTAACCCACTATTCATTTTCTGTGGCAGCACTTACTGGCTGTCCAGTTACCGCATCTCCTGCCTTGGACAAACCACAGCACATCTTTTCTGAGCAGAAAAAGCACATACAGGACTTAGGACACTGTGAGCTCTGCACAGGGGGAAGAAGAGTCTTAGGAAAACAGAAACTGACCAAGATACAGGATAAGTGACAAAGATACAGGAATGTGAAAATAGAAGAAAAAGGAAAGATGAGGGGTAGCTGTTTTAAGGGAGTCACAAGAAACAGAGGAAGCTGAGGTTGTAAGACTAGAAGAACTTAGGGCATGAATCTGAATGAAATCTGTCTTTGTGAAGACATTTGTTCACAGAATCATTTCATAAAGCCAAAACAGAGAAAGCTGTATGGAACCCAGTGCGCCTCAGCCCATGGAAATAATTGAAAACTGCAGATGCTCTTTGTTTCTCAAAATCTGTATTTGGGTTTGTAGGTTTAGCTGTATTCCAAACGTGCAGAGAGTTTTATTTGAAAGTACTCTGCAAAACACAACATTAATCAAAAAAGATTAATTTAAGAGATATCACAACAGGGGCATTTATATGTGCTACGTACTGTGAGAAACCTTAACGTGAAAAATAGATAAATGACAAACAGTATCAAAACACTAACAAAAATCTGACAAGTTAGATGAACAACATCAAACTATATATTGTCTTATTTCCCTAGCTTGTCAGTAAAATAAAAGGTGGAAAGCCAAAAAAACCACCCTACAGTAATCGGAACAAATAAAGGCTCTGTTTATCCTACCTCAGTACAAAGAGCATAAGAAATGTCAGAAGAGACCATTTTGACCCACCGCAACCGATTTTTTGCCTTCTACTACTTCTCAATACTTCTGAGGAAATATACTGTGACATCCTTCTTCATTGTACAATCTGTGTGATGGAGACATGAAGAAATTCTGTGAGTCCAGACAGATGTCTGTTTTAACACTGAATCAGGGTTAAATTTCACTGCTTGTGAAATTGCAATTTTTATTATCCTAACTTGTCTATGAAAGTTACTATAATAGACTTGACTGTATCTGAAAGATATGTGCAGAAACGTTTAACTTGTTTAAAACAAATCTGTGTCCCCCTTTCCACTCTACTTACAACACACTGTGAAGCAGATTGTTTAGACAGTATCTGAAAGAGAATTCTTGGCTATGCAATTTACTACAATGAAAATTGCAATTTCACAAGCAGTGAAATTTAATAATTTATAATTAATAACTTGATAACTGGTTACTAGAAGTTTTTGAGACATACTAAACTGTCTGCTTTAAGAATGACCCAGTAACAGCAAGTTACAGTGGTTAAAATGCTATTCATTACATATACATCCCAATCAATCTAAAGGTCATTAGTTTATTTCAGAGATAAAATCCTCTGCAGTACTGAGACTAGCATGGAGCTGGTTTCATTCTGATTCTAGCACAAAGATGGTTTCATCCTAGACTGAAAACACTATCACATCTGATTTACAACAAGCTGAGTGAATTACACAAAAAGTGTAGAATGATTTCTTAAGAAATCATTGGCAACTTAATGGTATTATAAAAATCAAGAGTTTACAATTTAATGGCTTCACTGGACAGAGAAGATTGGCTATGCCATTTACAGGTCCCACCAGCCATCCAGAGGCTGTTTGTTTTTAATCCTTTTCAAAAATTCTCTGAATCAAAGAATCATGAGCAAACGATAAAAGACATTAGACAAAATCTCCTTCTCCACTGTAAAGCTGAAATGAAACAACCAATAGATTGGTATGGTTTGGGGTGTTTGAAGACTGAAACTACTATAAAGCACAACAGCAGGTGCAAAGAGAACTTTTTTCACTTGAGTATTTTCACTATTGCTTCAATAGTAGAGCAGCCTATAACAGGTTTTCAGTTTTCCTCTGCTTTTTCATTGTTATTTAACTTTAATGAACTACTCCAAAGGAATAGAAGGCATTAGCACTTACACTGCATAAAGCTGATGGCTCTTTCAGTTAAAGAAACTCACTGCCTTTTTTCAGGTGTTACCAGATTTATTTTATCTGTAAACAGATACCAGTTGCCCCATATTAACCCAAGCAAGGCAAAAAAGAGGAATAAATTAATACTGTCTTTATCTCTGTGCTGGTACATCCAAGAATAACGGCTCACTAGTTAGGTATTCTCATTAAATGCATCTTCATGATATTCAGGGTTTAAATGCCTGCTCTGAAGTGAAACTAGGCCAACTGATCACATGGGTGGATTTCTATAAAGCCTTACATGACATAAGTAGTCAATTTTCCAGTTTCAAGTATTACTCTCCAAGCACTCTATGCTTTCTGGAATGGTACAGCACATTTATTTCATTTATTCAGAGAAAGAATATGATTTTTTTACATGCTTCATGAACAGAATTAGTCTGGTAATAGTGGGATACTAATGTCTTTTCTCTAATCCCAATGTGGTGTAAAGAAAAGATGGATCAGAAGGAGTGCCTCCACAGCTTTCCAACCCCTACTGCAGCTGGGTGCAGCCCCTTAACAGTTCCTTTGACCATGGCCCTCCGCGGATTCCCTTTCTTACTTTGAGCAACAAGACCATGTACCAGTAAGAAGAAACTTGATGAAAGTCTACTCTTGGAAGTACACACCACAGAAATTGGCCCAACTATGTTTTTTCATAACTATCCACAACTGAACAGACATTCAAGGTTAAGTTTTACATTTTTAAGCTTATTTCAAGTAGAGGATAAACCTCAGGAAATTTCAGAAAGCAGGGAGACACTGCCTTGAAGGACACTAAGTAACATCTGAATTTTTCCCTGTAAATCAGCTACCTTGGGCACACATTACCATTTCATTGGTGACCTGCTTTGGATTTATCACCAAGAAAAATTGGCATGCACTGAATTGTCTATAGTCCTTCCTCAGACGGAGGGGGGGGATTTTGTTTCTTTGTTGAGATGAGATGTAATTCCTCTGTGGGGTTTGCATGGTGTTAAATTCTGCCAGTATTAAAGCATGATACAAGTTATAGAACTGTGCCAGTTGCTGGGGATTTACAGAATAAAAGGTATAATTTCACACTTCACTGCATTTTCTTTTGCAATTGGATGTTGACGTGCTTTTCAGTTGTTCAGATGTGTTTGTTTAGCCTTTACTCTTAGTTAAGACAAGTGCACTGAGGGATTTGGTGAGTGAGAGGCTGGAGTTGCCTTCCTCACTTTCTGAAGGAAGTGCCTGAGAGACCCTGAAGCACCGTGCAATGGAAAAGCACCAACAGCTCAAGCATTATGGTCTTAGAGAGTGAAAAAAATCTTTTGTCTGCTTGCTGTATCTCAGTAGTTCCTATTTTCCCAATAGGTTTGTTGTACACAAGAGGATATTCATCAGTGATGCAGTTCAAACCCATCACAGCAGCACTTTGGTCCTGGAGGGAATGGCTGATGAAACTAAAGGAAATGATAAAATTTGCAAAGGTACAATTTACTCTAGAGATTTTCAGGCCAGACTAGCCAAACACGAGGGTAACACACGGTAAAGAAATTCCCTTACGACTGAGTCACTGCAAGATGCTGTTCTCCCATCAATGAATGGCACATCACTGGGCTCTCCTTATAGCTGGTCTGCTGTGTTTGACTCTGGTGCCAAAGCTTATGGCTCTCCTGAATGAGCAAACGCACACACAGTGTATAGCTGCACCAAGCAGGCTGCAAAATGCCTGCACTTCTGTCTGCATTTCTTTGAAAACTGCATGCCTTTAACATCCATTAACTTCCAAGCAGGGCAGCACCATGACTAGTTCGTTTTTAGGAATGATTCTACGTGCTATCTGTTACCATCTGCTAATTGCCTGAAAAGCTATACAGAAAGCTTTCCAGGCAGCTGTACGAGAAAAATCTGGCTTATTTTTCCCTTTCTCTTCCTACCTGTGACAGTCAGAATATCCATGGTGGTGCACTGAAGAGGTGGTGCAGCTCCTGAGGCAAACTGTCCCTGCTGGGTGAGCATCAAGGCTTTTGGGGTCTGTCAGGAGTCCCTCACCACAGCTCTGTCATCCTCGGGAGGGGAAAGTGCTAATCCTGATTAAAGACACATATTTCTTTAGGTCATGGAATCCAAGCCCCTTATGCTGCATGCGCTGTGGTGAGCTGCTGTTCTTAACACCTGAACCGTTCTTTCCCAGGTAACGTACCTTTTAAGACACTGTCAACCTGCTGGTGAATCACTGATGTCCCAGCACATTAATAATGTATGTTGGGGAGCAGCTGTTTGCACTGATGCTGCTGTGCAGTGCACCAGGTTCAGCCCAAACCATTTCCCCAGGGCTCAGCAGCAGCATTGTCCTTTGGGTAACTCTTCCAGATCTGGTTTAAGCCCCCCTCAGCAGGAACACCTGATAATTTGAGAAAGACTGCTTTTGGACAGGGTTGAGTAAAGAAAGCCCACATCTAAGAAGTAGTGGGTGAGCTTCCAGTACACCTCTGCTGTAAAAGCTTGAATGTGAAGAGCCTGTTCCTGGAAGAGCTGGCTCATAATGTGGTGCTGGAGGAGAATTACAGGAAATGGCCACAATGTTCCTGGCTCTGCTTCCACAGAAGGATGACAGGTTTAGGTGACAGCAAGCAGCAACCTGGCCCTGCAAGAGCCCCATCCAGCCTGGCCTTGAACACTTCCAAGGATGGGGCATCTATAGGTATTTTCTCTTGGCAGTAACCCTTGGGTCCCTGAGCAAATCCAGCGCTGAGTTAAGCTGAACTGAAGCTGCTTTAAAATAAAGGGAAGGGCTTCTGCAAAACAGGCTCTGTGGCCACAGGTGAGCACTGTGCCTTTGTACTTGCTCATTAAGATGGCTGGTGCCTCGTTACAGATCATAAAGAACTATTATTAATATCGTTTGCATTTTTTTCCCCTACTAACTCCCTGAATTCATCAGCCTTTTCTGGTAATAAGATTCCTTCCTTGTACCCTGTTTCACCTGATTTAATATTACTACATGGGTTTTGTTATCTCCTAGAAGACCTTAAACTTGGAAGGCATTGCAATGCACCAGAAAAATAGGGGTAGAGCTCTCTATGGCATGTGCGCACGCAGAGGTCCCTCCAAGCTGACCCACACATGATGTGCTGATGTCGCGCTTCACAGCAGCACCTTGATTTTAACTATCAATATATATGTATATTTAACTATTAATAAAGGCTCACAACTGTTGTGCTGGGTTTTTTTTTAGAGAGCCTGCATCTGTAATTATTTTCCTCACAAACTAATATTGGTTTCACAAATAAACGCAAATCTCAGCACTTTCCACTTTTAATACAGAATTTGATTTAGGACTACATATCCTCTGCCTGCTAAATAGGTATTTATTACAACCAAGCCTGCTTGACACCCTTCCTCACCCCACAGGGTTTTCTCCCCACCTATATAATAATCATTGGTGGTGCTGGGGAAATGTTACACCACATGCCTGAGGGTGCCTGAGCACTTTAACAAGGTTTAACTACAATATTAGCAATGTGAGTGAAGCATACAAGTAAACTAGCCGTAAATCAGCCCATAAAATGAGCAAAATAACCCTCTTCCACCCACAGTGCCTGCAGATTACACTGAACAAATGGTGTCCTGGGTTTTGCTATATGCTGATGTGGGACACCTGGGAGGTTTGCAGACATGGGTGCTATAAGGCTGGTTATAGACACAAATGTCCCCAAGGTGTCACCTCCTGTCCCTCCAGTACCTGTCCCTCCTGTTTGCAGGGACTGAGGCTTTTCTTGCACTCTTGTAGGGTGCCAGTAGGACTAAGGAGCTTCTGTCTGCTCGGTTATTCCATTAATCAGCTCACTGATGGGGGTCCACTCATCAACCATCTCTTCGACTTGGTTTTCTTATGGAAAACAGTGATGGCCTGCAACACAAAGATTGTTTTTTCAAGAGGAACTTTGGGAATTTCCACGGTAGCAGGGGGCAGGCTGCCCACAGGAGGGAATTGGCATCAGATGCTCATCCAGAACCACTGTGGTCAATAAACCATGAATTAAGAAGGATTTGCATGACAGAGAGCTGCTTAGAGTTGTTAGAATATGCTCAGTAATCCAGTTGCAAAAATATGCCAATACATGTGCTTGATTAAAGACAATAACTGCTTTAAAATACAGTTATGGGCTGTTGCACAGAAGAGGTACAGTAACTTGACTATTCACAGGCACCGAATGTGACTGATTTTATCATGTGCTACAGTGATTCATACAGGACATAAAAAGCAATTGTCAAAAATGTGGAAGAAAAATCCAAAGCCAGAAGTGCAGCCATTTGTTCTGTAAGCATCTGGTAACATGTTAATGCAGGGGAAGAGAAATATCCACGCTGCAAATGGGAAAGGGGCCATTCAGCAAACTAAACTCTTCTTTGGGAAAAAAAATCCACAGAATAATAATTATCCATTAGCTTTAAACTAAATTAACCAAATTAATAGCTGTTTCCCTAGCACCACAATGTCTCATATTAATCCAGAGAGAACAAATCCATTACTAAGTGCATTTGTATCTCTTAAGCTTTTTATGTTCATGATTGGGTCAAAATAAAACCTTGTTGCAGATAAAGAAATGATGCCTTAGAAGAATAAAAGGTTATAATTCAGTCAAGGTTTCCTAATAGAACCTCATACCTGCTGCAATGGAAAGAGAGCCCTGAGACTGAATTAGTACCTGAAGATTTTGTGCAGAATCCTTCACTGTTAAGGGGCCTTGCCAGTTCATATTTACATGGTTTATAAGGTGTCACATAGTTGTACATTTTAATCTCATGGCACTGAGTTTACGGCTCAGAGCACTGCAGAGCTGGAGGTATCAGAGGACCAGCCAGGGAGAGCTGATTTATGAATTTATGGTGCATCTCAAGCCACCCAGTGCAATAAGGATAATGGCACTAATTCATAAATCAGCTCTGCCTGCCTAACTCTAACCCTAACCCTAAGGGAGCTGAGAAGCACCAGGAACCTGCAAACACCCATGACACATGCAGGGCTGTGCACATGGATGCAGTCCAGGCCAGCTGAGCCCAAGGAGGGGCACAGTGTGTCCCAGGGGAGCAAGGCTGGTGCAGAAGCTCCCCTGGGCCAGCAGCCTTGTGGAGCTGAGCATGGCTTCCCTACCATGAGCAATGGCAACACTGCTGTAAGCTCAGCACCTTAGTGCCTGGGGTCCAGCTTTAAATTTGGCTAAAAACATCTCTATCCCATTTACAGAACACGTCATTAACTTGTAACAGCAGCAAAGTGTTCCCATGATTACATTCAACATGATTTGTGTGCAAAGCATTATCAAGCCCGCTGTTTCACTCAGAGGAAGGTATAAATACCTTGTCTGTGCAGCCTGCAGGTGGCTCTGCGGGGGAAGTTGCAGCAGGAGACAGAATGATGGATTGATGTGAGCTGACTTGATCCTTTCGGGTGTCTCGGCACCTGGCATGCGTTGGATTTGCTCATGAGCTGGAAGGTAACAGAAGCTGTTTGGCTTCATGGCTCAGACCTGTACCTATATGCTATATGTTACCATGCTTGAGTGAATAAAGTAGAAATAGTTGTGAAAGCTCTATGTGTGTGTGCGTGTTCAGCCTCTTTCTTTACAGATGCCGCAACCCAGTTTGGATTCACCGTGGTGCTCTAGGATATCCAACCACTCCTGCGAGACATGCAGCTATAAAGGGAAGATTAATGACACATTTTAAATAGTACTTACCACAGGTACAAGGAGCATGGTCCTGATCACTAGATGATGCTAACGAGAAAGTGGATAGATATGCACAAGCAAGTACAAGCCAGTATCTGAATTTTGAAGGTCAAAATTATGATTTCATTGAACTTTTAAACTTATTATGGCATTAGCAAGAACAGGCAGAAATCCTTCTGGGAGATACAGGCTAAAGCAGGGCAAGTGAATCATCTGAGCACAGTATCTGTCTTCCTCTGGATTTCGGTGCTACTTAAATCAATTTGTGATGATATATTTGTACCTGCCAAAGAAGCCAAATACAAAATCTGATCTCTTGCCAAGTCACTATTAACAACTGCATTTCCAATTAATTCTAGGATATTCATTAACCAGGATCCATAATTAGGTATAATTTACAGACATATAATTTTAAATCACTTGCCAGGGAACTTACTAAGCTCACTTTATGATATTCAAATATATTATTTTTAAAAATTCACTGAATTATCAGCTTGCAAGTAATTACAGTGGAATAGCATTGCAACTAATCAAGTAGATACTGGGAACAAGAATTGCCAGAAATGCCTATAGATCATTTTTGCCATGTGATATTTGACATTCAATTCAACTGTCTCCAGAAAGCTGCTATGTATTGGTGGATTCCAAATCTGTTCCACTAACTCAGCTCTGTTACAACACAACTCCTTGGACTTCTTTGTTCTTGGTAACCCCTGCCCCACATCTTCTCTTCAACACCAGGCAGCTGATTTTTTAATGATTTATTTACCCTTTGAGCAAGTGTCCCGTTGCTTAGAGGGGGGACACTAAGTGGCAAGCAGCCCTGCACAGTGTTGCAGAATTTCCCTTACTTTGGGGCTGGGAATGTCAGGCACCACTTGGAGCCAAACAGCAGCAATGCCAAGGCAGAAACATCAGCATCAAGTTAACTGTTTTTTAGAGCAAAGCTTGACATGTCTCTATGCACAGCATTTTATCAATTTCATAGAATAATTTCACTTTCAAAGGCTATGTATGGTCTGGTTTATATCTGTTGGCTTTCTCCATGGTCAACAGGGATATTTTACAGAATTACAGAATCATTTAGGTTGAAAAAGACCTAAAGATCATCAAGTCCAACTGTTAACTTGGCACTGCCAAGTTCACCAGTAAAAACCATATATCCCTGAGTGCTGCATCTACACATCTTTTAAATTCCTCTAGTGATGGCGACACTACTGCTTCCCTAGGCAGCCTGTTCCAATGCTAGATAATCCTTTTAGTAAATTATTTTTTCCTAATACGCAAACTAAACCTCCTCATGTGCCACAGAAACTAGTTGCACAGTGATGCAGGCAACTGAAAGTTGTAAGTTGGAACTTTAGGACCCTCACTGAAAACTGCACTGAAACCCAATACAGACAGGTTAGATAAATCACAGTATTTTGTTGGAAGGTATAACAGAGAAACTAATACAAACAAGTAACAGCTGCACTCTGAGCACAGCTTCCCATATGAATTATATATGCACCTTGCCTTACATGAAATAAGACTCCAGTTTTTGAGTGTTTAACCAATCATTCTTCCTGCTCTTCAGTCCTGTGTTAAATTACATCAGTAAAGTAGACAGTAGCTGGTTCTCCCAGAGCCTGCTATATTTACCCTGGTTTTGGTCTCCATTTATAAATTGTCCATGCAGTTTAAAATGCACCACACTGCACACACTGCAGCTTTACCATCATCCCATTACTGTAACATGCAACAGTAAAGAACTCCTTGAAGATGAGGAAAATACTGCTTTCTCTGATGACTAAAGGGACAGCTTATGAAATGGAGGTCTTTGAACACTGTATCTTACAGTACAAGGAATAAAATAGCAGAGAACCAATTAAAAATACACAGTAAACAAGCAATGAAAACATTTTGAGTAAAACCATAACTTACAGATAAACACCACAAACCTTGATTCAACTTAGCTTGTTTGATACAGAACCTCTGAACACTGGAAATAAATTAGGCTAACAAATGTCACAGTCACAAGGAACTTTCATGTTATGTAATTTTCCACTGCATTACAACTTAACAGAGAACTATAAAAATAAGACACCATTTACAAAATATATTAATCTGTTTGTAAAACTATTGGTTAACTCAAGTTTTAAGTTTCATGATAAATTATACAGCTTAGTCACACTGTACAAAGCATTGAATGATACTCCAAATATAAAATTATATCCTCTCACAATCCGACTACGCCAACTCATAGTATTTCCCAGAATTCGGATCAAAGTAACAGTTCAGACATGGATCATACAGAAGAGTCAAAATTTCCTCATCTTCTTCAGCACTGAGGTCATCTTCACCTGCGTCAAGTGGAAGAAGTACGAATAAATCATTCTTATTTGCTTAGATAATAACATGGAAATACCATTCTGTCAGATGTGACAGAATTCTTCTTTAAGTGTATAATCTTTTGACTCCTGAATTGTTACCTTCAAGACAACAGCAACTCACATTTTTATTGTATTTCTGAAGACTTGTATTCAGTTGAGGTGAAATAATGTCAGTCAGAGACTGCTTAACAACTGGACTTTCCAAATGGAGCATTTGCCCAAAAGTACTTTTACGGATGGTGGATCAAAGGATTCCTAAATGCTAGTTGTCTCAATGACCTTCTTAAACAATAATGTTTTAGCATGAACAAAGACAGTCAGTGTGTACTTAAGGCCTGTAAGAAAGAATGTGAATGTCTCGTATTCAATGTGTCACCTGTTCCAATGTGTCACGCATAGGTAAATCTGTATAAAAGAGCTTTTAATATTGGAGAGGAAATAAGATTCTTTTAGACAATAAAAAATCTAAATCTAGGCTTTTTAAAGTTATGTAAAATGCAAGAATGTTTTCAGGTTACTAAAATACACTGATAAAGCCACACAGACAGCTATTACAGATGCTTTATATATTGTAGTTCCTTTTCTAAATCTGTCTTTCACATAAACTAAACCTAAATTGCATAATCTACAGCTTTTTGATGGCAAATAATTCACAGTTGAACACAATCTGTATCTTGAATTTCATCATAAATGTCCATCTCATTCTTAGACTGCTAATACAAACTGAATGTGCTTTATATGCCCTAACACTCCATAATAAGTAATTGTCTGTTATGCTAACAGCAGCAGTTTCACAATGCTCAGAATCTATTCACAGCTAGGATCATGCCACAATACACAGGTTACATTATCTAGAGACCAGAAAGTAGGCTGGTGCATTAATGTGAACAGAAATGTGTGCTTTAGCCTTTTGGAATAGATGTCATTTTTGTTTCCTCATTAACAAATGCCATCAGAAAGAAACTGTCTTTTACTGTAACCAAAGGTAAAAAGGTAAAGCAAAGTTGTTGCCCTCTCTGCTGTGAGTACTTCATCAGTCCTGGGGAGAGCTAAATGAGGTTAACTGAGATATTTTGTTTGGATAGCTCTTGGGAAGAATTACGCAGTGCAGAAAGAAGGCGTAGAATTGAATGTCTTTTTCTACACTTCAGATCATAGCACACCAGCAAATGGCATTCATGCCCCATTCCCTCACACAGCCTTACATTTTCACTTGAAAACGATGTTATTTCCATTGAATTTTTCCTTTTATTATTTTGCTTTTCCCTGTCCATGCTTCTTTTCAAAGTGATTTTCTTTTCTTCTCTAAGCTTAAATCTCCTTGCCTCTTTACCTGGGAACTGCTCTCTCAGTATACTCCCTGGTTTGGTATCAAAATAGAATTCTCCATACTCATTGAGGTATATCTCTTTCCCTTTACACCTCAAATTCATACCGGATCAGAATTACGATTGCATCCAGGACTAGCTGGATTTATACCTTTATAGCAGTAATTCCGTGCATGTATTTTTGTGTGAACAAGAACTTAGTTTTCTACATAGATCTTGTTTTTAAAGTTCGGCTTCTTTCTTTCAGCACCTCACAATATCCTCAAGTGCATTTTAAGACAATTCTAGATATTGCAAGAGATTTCCAATGGCAGTATGGAGGATTCAGTTTTGAACAGATTAAAAAAACATACAAAAACTTCACTTCTGTTTTATTTCCTAAAAAGATGCAATAATTAAATGACATTTTTCTATATGTCTACACTCAGCTAATGTGTAATGGTTGTGTTAGCAAGCATCCGTCTACTTTCAGATGGTGCATTGTGTACAACTTGACCATATGTAGGAATGAAGTGTCTATGGCCAAATTCCCTGATAAATGAGTCCCTTTCAAGTAACATATCCAGAGCTGTTTAGGCTGCCACTGTCCACACTTTTGGAGTTGAAGCTGCTCAGGATTGCATGAAAAAAACTCTCGGCAGCTTAACTTGAATATCATGGTGAAAGCAAAATCAAAGCTTTTGTTCTTAAATCACTACAAAATTAAACAGTATTTTAGGCTAGCAAATCACTTGATTTTAAATGAAACCTCAAGCCTGAGATACACATTATAGAGGGATGAGTATTTTTTAGTTTAGAGCTGAAAGACTGAATATAGTTAATACCTCTGAATACTTGAATGCTGCCCCATGGAAATCAAGGGAGCTATTGTTTTTATGGAGAAAGGCTCTTGCTCAGAACGTTTAAACCAGGATAACAAAGAATGAAGAAGGCATGTAGCAGCTTTTTCTGAACTCTGAAATAAATGTACAAATAAACTACTGTTGTTTGGATTCTGTTAACACTGGCTCCGTAGTCACCTCAATCTGGAGAACTAAATAAATAGTTTCCATTTTCATGAAAATATATTTTCCCTGTATTATAGGTTTTAATACTAGAAAATACTACAAGGATGCTGGGGAGGGACTATTCATCAGGGACTGTAGTGACAGGACAAGGGGTAACGGTTTAAAACTTAAACAGGGGAAGTTTAGATTGGATATAAGGAAGAAATTCTTTACTGAGAGGGTGGTGAGGCACTGGAATGGGTTGCCCAGGGAGGTTGTGAATGCTCCATCCCTGGCAGCATTCAAGGCCAGGTTGGATGAGGCCTTGGGTGACATGGTTTATTGTGGGGTGTCCCTGCCCATGGCAGGGGGGTTGGAACTGGATGATCTCAAGGTCCTTTCCAACCCTAACTATTCTATGATTCTATGATTCTAAAATGGCTTGTAGCATATCTCACTTTAAGATACATCGATCATATTCTGACCCTGACGTAAGGCAACTGCACTGGATCAGCTGTCAGCAGAAGGGGTGCTGGAAAGAACACGGCTAGTATTTTTTCAGGTATGATCCTTGAACATGGAACTACAGTGCTCAAATCGATACTGTAATTATGTGCTGCAGGGTTACCACATTACTGTTGTCAACAGCTGTAGTCCAAGAAGGACTATTCAGTGCTGTGGTTCCTGAGGTTCCCAGAATTCATGACTCTGCCTTTGTCACTTACTGGGGAAACTTTTTTGTATGATTTGTTATGTCAAGATGAAACTGTCTATAAATCAGAACTAGCAATGCTCAAGAAGGGAAAAATCTATGGAAATTAATCATATTTATGAGTCTAAATTTTCCTCTTGATTGTCTTGTGACACCTGTTGAATAAAAAAAATACGTCTCATTATGTCTCCCTATTTAATTAATGCTGCTGCAAATGTTAAGAAAGGGACTACAGAGTATAATGCTTTCTTAGAAATTAATCCCCCTTCTTCCCCAAAGTTATGTCCCAACTTAAACATTTTTTTCTAAATATAAGAATTAAAAAAATCTTTATAAATGCACTAATGCTATACTACCTGGTTTTCTGTAAGGACAGTTTCAGATAAAATTAGTATCTTGAATACATTATGAATCACTGCAGATTTTTATTTCTGATAATATGGTTTTGTTATCCTATGATAACTGGAATACTGGAAAACTGCACACACACACATACACAATAGTCTTGTAACCATTAAGTCACTGTCCAAGATGAGAAATAATTCATTTTCTAATGTGGCATTTTTAAGAAAATAATGAGTAGGGCAGCAGAATTTTATGGAATGATTTGATCATTCAGCTTGCTGATGAGAATTGGTACTTGACTGTCAGTAACAAAACTGTTCTTTCATCACACAAATAACCAACCTCAACTGAAGTGATTAAGGAAAACTAACTGCTAGAGACATAGCACAGGACGCAACAAAAACAAAAAGCCATCATAAAAAGCTATAGTATATAGAGGTTTTCTGTTCTCCAAATGTGCAGTCACAGACATATGATGTAAAGGACTTCAGCATAAAGGAAAATGAGTTTAGGAACAATTCACAAAACACTGTGGAAATTCTAGCGTGAATAACAAGAAATACAACAAATTCCCAAGTTTCCCAAAATTCTATTTTGCTGTCATAAACAATTACAAATATACATCTATGAAAACATCCCCCATTTGAGGGGCATAATTTGTTTCAGACAGTAAGTCACTCAGGCATTATCCTTTGGGCAGCCAAAACACACAGGTCAAATTTATGAGAGGTCACACTGAATTCCCCAGAGTTGAAGAAAAATGTAGGCATCTACCCTGTTTCTTAAGACAACCGATAAAAAAAAAGGGCATTTGAAAAAAACCAAGGTATTTGTTTTATTCTACTGTTGCTGACTTTCCAGTTTCAGCTGAGTTCTTTGCCATTTAGTAAGCAAATACCATTAATAAACAAAACCCTGTAACATTTTAAGTGATGACAATAGTCTTTACACAGGAAATCATGCTGAGATTTCATTTAAAGCTAAATTTGAAATTTTTCTTTGTAAGAGAAATATCACTTACATAAGTGTAATTGTGCTTCTGAACAAGAATGTTTAGTCTTTGCATTCTTTCTTCCATAGGTTTGCCATCCCCACTAGCATAAATTACTTACTTTAAACAAAAAAGATGCATTTTTTGAGTTAATCTGTATCAAGTCAGAACATTAGGAAGCTTCAACTGCGTATGCTGCTCTCTTTTATCAGAGGCAAATAATACTGTCTGGAAAACCCTACCAGCTTGAGCTAAGAATAGTAAATAAAAGAACTTGGAATCAAAATGCTGCAGTACAGAAAACTATGAAAAGGCAGCACTAGCACTACAGAAACAGCATTTCAAAAGGTCTTTCTACCCAGGACCTTTTCATTGTCTTAATAAATTCCTACCTGGAGTACTTTGATTTGCTGAAGATTTAGTGTGCTTTTCCAGCTGTTGGCTTCTAGGAATGATGGGCGGACTGAACACGCCCATCCAGTCCCTGAAAAACACATATCAAAATATCATCCATAAAACCACAGTTTGTGTAACTATTATTTAAAAAACCCTTTCAAAGGTTAGTGCAAGTTGTTGAGTGTTATGGACCAAAATCAAGCTCGATTTTACTGTTATAAAAATAAACTTCACAGTTAATACTATAAATGTTAAGGTTTTCTTCCTTCTTTAGCCAATTTGAGCTGGTACTGCTCTCTCAGCAAAAAGTATACATGAGGTGTGATCCATAATCCACACAGCTGTACTGTGAAAGACTCTAGGACTCATGAGAGTGTTTTTCCTGAGGAATAAAGATTTGGGATGAACAACCTGGTCTTGATTAGAGACTGATGAGGCTAATTTGATTAAAAACCCTTACTTACCCTCTCTAAGGAAAAAGGCTTACAGACAATCATAAAGAAATATCTTTGGTTACCACTGACTTGGCACTGCTTGGAGATCTCTATACCACAGTGACATGGCAGGTGGTAGATCACTCACAGTCCGGATGGTTAGTGACTTAGAGCAGAGCATAGATTTGAAATGGATGACACCAGCAGTGTGCTACAAGCTCAGTGGTCATGAACTGTGGGACAGCCGATTTGTACTAAATAATTTAATCTTTCCAGTTTAATTTAACTTGAAAATTTTTCAATAAAGGCATGGAATTAGTGGTCACAGCTAAGCATAACATATTACCAGTTTGCTAGTGTTTTTCAGAAGGAAACACTGGATTGAGTCAAGATGTTATTGCTGACAATATTCTTGATATTGGAAAAAAAGCTTTGCTAGGTAACTACATTATAAAGTGCTTATAACGTATCTATATTGTTATAAAATACTAGGTGATATGAATAAAAAAGCTGTTATCAAGCATAACATGATTTTAGCTACTGACAAGGCCATACAGAGGATTCATCTTGCCTGTCACACATCTATTTTGATTCTGTAAAGAAAAAGATTTTGATGGGATCTTTATCATAGACGAGGGAGTATGGACCTTCTTCACCTATTCTGTTTAATAGGCAATTTATGTCTCTCCTCAACACTATTTTGTGATAGCTTTTAAAAATTATTTTCATTATCACACATTCATGCAAAGTTCAATGTTCATTTCACATACACTGTTTTATGATAGTCTGTGTTTGTTATAGCTCAAAGGAAAACAGAACAGTTTTTATTATTATTACTGCAACTGCAGATTTTTTCACTCTAGTAACTCATACCACGTTTTGTAATTCTTTTCATAGATGAAACCAATCTCTGTACGCTATACACAGCTGATGTTTCCTTAAGTTCCCATCTCTCCTCATCAGCAGTAAAGAGCTATAACACACTCAAGCTTTCATATAACCATTAACTAGACTGAATACTTGCAAATTAATACTTAAACATAGAATTCAAGGGACCTCAATAAATCATCTCATTTTGATCAAACCAGATCCTTCTTTTTTGACCAACCTATTTCAACTACAAGACAAGCAGAATGGAAAGGAAAAGGGCTCTTTAAATTCCTTTATGTTTGCTTCATGCTGATGGGAACAGTGCACAGAGTAAATCAAACTTAATTTGGGGCTGCTTTGACTTACATCTGGCCATGGCTGTTCCAACAGCTGGTACAAAAATATTCTACATGCAAAGTTGGAGGCCAAGCTGATTAGCCAGAGCTGTGGAGGTAACTTCAACATCCATGGCTTCTTCTAGAAGGGATGAATTGTTCCAAAGCTTGACAGATTTCTTTACATTGGTTGACTGTAATTGTCTCAACTCAACTGTCCTACACCCACTAAACAGGTAATGTACTTCTACTTTCTGAAAAGCCTTGATGATCTCTTGTAAGATTTGCTTCTGACAAAGGAATCTGGCAAGGCTCAGTCATGTGTTGTAATTGCTAAAATATGCCAACTTTTATGTTAGCTTTTCTGCTACTTCTGGACTTGTTATTGATTTCACATTATCTCCTGTTGGCATACAGGCATAATCTGGGGTGAACTAGGGGACAAGCACCAATCCATTTGCAGTCAAAACGGAAAAAACTAATCTTCTGCCTCAGGAAACAGAACTGCTGTTGTAGAAATCCAGCAAGTAGAGTAACAGATTTAAAGGAAGAGATACTGAATTTTCCATTATTTCAATAGGTAAAAAACATACTTCAATATTTTTTTACACCATCATATTCTTTTCACATATATGGTCAACTTCACAACCAATCCTTCTCTTCTGCTGTTCAGCTAACACCTGAGAACTGGTACAACTACTCCACACAGCAATATGCTTGCCTAGACGTCTCATTATTAGCTCTCTGGCACTGCTCACCATATCTGCATTACCGGAATATGGCCAAAGATTCTTTGTTCACACCAAAGCTTCCAAAGTTTTTTAGAAATAACAGTTAAATGCATGCTTTGATATCCAGTGGCATGGTAGAATATATTCTACATTTCTGCCACTTGCATGCGTGGTTTGTGCTGCCTCAGAATCAGCAAACATAAACTTAACACTAGAATCTGACCAAGCTCATAGCATGTGGTCAGAGAGCATGCAGTATTATCACTTACCTGATTCTCTACAATTGCACTGAAACACAACATCAGCAAAGGCAATGTCTTGGAGAAACTGAGGCAATTTTAGAGAAGGTAAGGAAGAACTGTTAGCACTAATCTCTGATTCCCAAGCTACCCTTTCTTCCAAATTCACTACAGCTTTTAGTTTAGTATTATCTATGAGACAGTCTAGATCCAGTTCATGTTTTTTTCTCTCAGTGTCCAAGAAAAACTAATAGCTTTGCTATTCAACCCCCTCCCACCAAGACAAGTAATCAAAACACTACAGTATTAGGGATTCATTGTTGACTTAGCGTTATTTTTAAGATGGAAACATATTACACAATTTGCATTAAAACTAGGTTTTACTTCCACAAGTTGGATACCAATGTCTAAACCAACTTCTCCTAAAATCTTGAGATAAAAAAACCCAGAACAAAACATAATCTCATGTGCACTGAAACATTCTTGGACACATTGCAGGAGAGAGTAAATACTGGCATTTGACTGATAAACTTCTGAGAAGTGGGCTTATATTGGTAATTCTGATAGATGGTGTAATCTAGCAGACCTTGCCTAAAAGTAAAGCCCAGCATGGAGACAACAGGCAATGTCCTGAGAACTGTGGCCTGCATTCTCATTTATGGCAGTTTTATACTGACTAAATAAAGAATATTGGGTTTTGAGAACTTCTTGAAGAAGCCAGTTTATCTCCTTATCCAGCAAAGCTAATCACACATTCTGACTCAAAGTCACTCCCTTTAAGCTATCAAAGCCTCCAGCTGTAATCAAGACAATCAATAGGCAATAAACTATCTACAGCTCTCCTGACAACAATGTGGAATGCCAAGTATTGTCTTTTGACATTGTGAGCCGCATTGTATGAAGCCTTAGAATAGCTTGCACTAAAACTCTTCATTATTCTGAAAGCTCTTCTGTATGCCAAAACAGAATTAAAAATACTATATAGTCTTGGAACATTATGATAATCTTGTTAAATAGTGGTCATATATTGAAATACCATATGTGATGGAAAGCAAAAGAATCTTGTGGACTTATGAACATCATTTTCAGTCTTATGACGGTATGTTAAATTTTGCAGAAAATAGCATTCATCAGTAAAATCTGTTGAGAAAATTAGTGATGCCTTATTAAGTAGCACTTCTCAATGACAATGTATCTAAAGCATTGACATTAACAAAAATCCAAAGAATCAGAGAGGTATGATTTAAACCTTAACAAACATCCTTGATATTTTTGATTTTTTTACAGACATTCTTGTGCTTTAGTCTATCCTGCTGGCTGGACTGAGAAAATGGCAAATCATTTAGTATAAAGATTTGTAACATTGCTTTGAATTGAGATGGCATACTTTAATACATTCCTTTTGGATCAGACTTAATTTGTATTACTTAAACCAATGGGATCATTTAATCCACCTTATTAGCAAAATTAAAATGCATAAAAGTTTTAGTATGGTTTTGCCCAAAAATCTAAACAGGAATTAAAAGGAATATTCAAGTTACTTAGTCAGGCTGGCAGTATACTTAAAAAAAGCAGGGCAAGGGCTATATTATATCACATCAGGGAATGAAAAAACAGCAGCAGTTTTGTATCATTAAGAACACACTGAATTGACAAACTATTAAGCATCTGAAGAATAAAATCGATAAAGAACAAAATGATGATTTTAACTGCATAAACTACTTAGTAAATCTTTATGAACACAAAAGGGCAAATGGCTTGTGCCTGAGTGATAATAAGAGGAACACATTTGCTTAATTATGTTTTACAATGGATAATTTGACCATCTCTGCAGAGGGCCAGAGAATGCCAATGTATAAATCAGAGTATAAAAAAAATTTAAGGAAAAAAGGACTAATTCTTGACATCTTATGCAACTATCAGCTTGAAATCTCAGCACATGCTTCTACTGTATTAGTAATATTTAATCCCACACGAAGCAAATTCTGTTGCAGATGCTAAAAGTGAATAAGTAATACCTTACCATGATCCACTGAATGCAAAGTGACAGCTCACATCAAAAGTATGGTTCAGTATAGTCTACATGTCCAATTCAGCTAAGATGAAGACCTCTCTCACTTGTTTGGATTTTTAATTATATCTATTTAAGGTTATCAGAGACTAGCTCATTTCTTAGATAGGTGAATTTTTATTGATCTATCTCTGGGAGACCCCTCTCCTATTCCCTGCAACATCTTTTTTGGAGCGTGCATAACTTGTTAGGCTCCTCTAGATTAGCAGATCTGAATTTTCAGTTATTTACATATCTGCTGAGTTTCATGCATATGTGTAACTTCATTAACTTCCATCAGATTACCTATACACACCTGTTTGGATTTTGCTTTGTAATATATTAATCATCTATGCATAATGGGAGTGTGGTTTTATTTTTAACAGAAACATTTCCATAGAAATAAGTCCTTCAGTAATAGTTTCAGTATTGAAGCAAGGACACTATTAATAATAAGACGCGTTAGTGTTATGTGCAAAATGCAATAATATTATTTGAAATAATGTTGAAATAAAATTTCAGGTCCTGCCACTACGTATGTCTCTACCAATTGTGAAGTCATCTGAGGCTTAAGTTGTCCTCTATTGCATCTAAAATCCTTTCAACAATTTCAACCTTTGAACATATGTTATAAACCAAGAAACATTCAATATTAACTTATACGTCAGTAACTGCTCAGTGCTACTCAGGTCCAGATGGGAAAAACATTATCTTTAAAATGGAAAACTGTGTGAGTATTGAAAAGATATGCTACTAAAAGAATATAGAGTGTATTTATACATACAAATCAAGGATTTTGGAATGCACATTTTAATAAAAATCTAGAAAATAACGTAACTATACATGCCCGTAAGACTTTGCATGAATTGAAAGCTCTGTCTTAAAAAGTATTTAAGGACAATCTGGCAATACATTGATGATCAGAAAATGCAAGCTATTAGCTACATTGTATTATTCTCCTGCAGTGGTACTGTAGTTTCAAAACACCATTAAATCAGCACAAACCAACACTTATCACCTCCTGCACATTTTTCACAGTGAGCTGCATTCTGACTATGAGTAATCTGTTAATCTGTTCTTTGTCTCACAATCCATCAAAGTGACAGTTTCATTCCAACCCTAATACATAGTATCTTCATTTACTGCACGCCTTACTGGAACTTTCCTTTTTTGCTAGCATTAAGATTTAGAAAATCACAAGTATATTCACAGAATGCCTTTTTCCTACCTCCAAACTACTTCAGCAAGTTCAGCCTGCCAAATGCAGTATAGGCAGAGAAATCTCCTCAAAAACTAAATTACTTCATTTTCAATGAATTGTTAACTAAATAAAAGAGATCATAAAAAGGACAAGTGTAACTGTGCATGGAAGACATGAATCTGCTTTTAAAGTCTTAAATCTGTGTATGAACCGTTTTATAGTTGCTAGATTAGATGCAGTAACTGATGTATCTGGATGAACTTGCATGGCAAGTTTCATAGTGTTCACTTCATAAAATCTAACAAGAACATTTTAAATCCATAAAAACATGGATGGCAAGGGAAATAAGTGACTGAAAACATCTGTGCGAGGAAAAATGTGTATTATCCTACACAATTGACTGGCAGTGTGCTGTCAGAAAACACTTCATACTATTGATAAAAGCTAAAGAAGTATCTGAAATGTCATCTGCTCCTATCCCTCCGAACACACATACATTGTCCATTTAAAACCTGGACAAGCAAAATCAACATTAACACCACCAAGTGAAATTGGTCTACTTTTAAAAATAAGTACACGTCTTGCTCAGGTTGGTAAAAAATTGACAAAGTGATGCTAGGGTTTCACCTGGAAGTGGACAATTAATTTTGATCATCTCAATTTGATTATTTCTCCCTAGCCACCCTCTCCCCTTGTCTTCATTTTGGAATGAATCACAGGGATTTTCTTGCTCATTCAAAACAAAACAGAACAAGCTAAAAACCTGACAGCCAAAATATGCTGTATACAGGATCAATTTGAGCTATCCCACAGTGTTGTAACACCCTCTCCTGACTGGGCTATCTATTAAAAAAACCCTGTCTAAATAAGTAACATTAAAATCTTCTGTATAACAAATTGATTCCCTGACACCTACAGTCATGTGCAGAATTCTATTTCTAAGCCTTCAAAGCAGAGAGGGAGTGAGGGAGAAAGAAACAGATGAGTGTATGTATGTCAGATGAGGAAGCTTTGCTGAATCACGCATCAAAGCAGTTGTAGGAGCAAAGCTTGTGTCAGTTACATTAAATAGAGTGGTACATCCAAACCATGCAGAAATCAGTTCTGCATTCCAGGAGAACACAGACATAATGCAGACAATGACTGAAACGAGCAGTAGTAAAGCCCTCTTAAAGTGATTTGAGATTAAATCAAAGAATGTCACATTTAATATTCAGGACATTCTAACTGAATCCTTACTGCCTAGGCTATAAATGGAATCTTACCGTGGGTTGGAGTGAGAAAGGGGGCTCATTTCTTTTTGATAGAGATGTTCCTGACTGGTGGGCTACGGAAAACAAAAAATAATAGTGAGAAAATGACTTTGCAAATATTCTTTCATTATGTTTAGAAGCATGCAAGAGATCTTTTATGAGCATACACATTTGCAGCTTCTGATATTAGAATTTTACGGCCTTTTTCCTTACCTGTGAAATTAAAAATGGATATTCAGATTGTAACTGTGCAGAAGTACAACGTAACAGATGATTCTTATCCAGGTGGAAATAAACACGAGTTAAAGAGTTGACCACATGGTCATTTCTCTACTGTCTGTGAGTGTTGGGGCTGAGTCAGGAAGCTTCAGAAAGGGAGGGTGGCGAAGTCTTGTCTGATAGGAAAATCTGGATTGTATGTGTATAGAAAGCACGGTGCAGGAACTCTTAGTAGGATCTGTGCAGAACCCACCATTTTTAAGATGAGACAACACTGAAGCAGAGCTAATAGGGCTGGCAGGCATGGCTCCTCTCTCCTCAGAAGTACCAGTACCAGTAACCTAAGCAGTCCCAAATGAAATTTTCTGTAGCAGATATGATACCTATGGCACTGCCAACTTGATACCTGGATTCAGCTATTCATGAATAGATAATGTGGACTGTATGAACATTCATGCAAAAGATGACAATTTTCTAGAGTCTTCAAATGTTACCTATTCATTGTTAAGAATGTGTCCCAAAGGTTTCAAACTACCTTTGGTTTATGGCATTAAAAAGTTATTTGGGAAGAAAGATCAATATTCATAAACTGGTACAAAATTTCAAGAATTCTAACATTCAGAAATGTATTTTCTCTCAGTATATTTGTAGTGCTTCCAGAAGAGACCCCTCTGCCATTGTCACACACCTCAAAAGCAGCTCTAACCAAATCACTGAAGCAAGTGCAAAAGAAGTGAAAATACAAGCATACATTAACAAGACTTTTACGATTTAGTACATGAAATACTAAAAATAAACACTAAGCACTATAAAAGCAATTGCCTTTTTTACAGAAATCAATATAAAAATTAGTATCTTCTCATGGTTTCAGGAAGTGCAGAGGGATGTTGCAAAATGTATGTACAGGATGAATGACATCCTAATTACTGCCAAATATGAGTCACTGCCTGGTAGTGGGTAGTGCAATTCCCAAATGATGGCTAGTGGAAGACAGAGAATGAAACAGAAAGCGAACTAGTCAGTCTGTGAACCAGAATATCTGTCTAAATAACTTTTAGTCTCATTTCATAGTAAGATATAGTCTGCCTCAGTTTTGCAATTTGACTTGATGTGAACAGATCCCTCCAGGGGTTGTCAAACTGAGCTCTTAGTTGGAATAATTCTGGGTTTAAATATCACTCCTTTTGTCTGTCAAACTTCAGTTCTGCCAAACCATTTCTGGGTGAAGTAGCTTTCTTTTCTCAACCATTATAAAGGAAACCAGAAGACCTTCCACAAATCAGGTATGAACCTGGAAGAACTCTTTCAAATGTCTTGCAGGTCAAGGCTTATATGACTGAATTTATACTGAGGAAGCTGCTTGGGGAACAAGTAATCTTTCTTTTCTGTGAGTGCTTCTTACTCAAAAGACAGGTCTTAGTAGTGAATGTATGCTGGAGTCTGCTAATGCAGCATTATATCACTGCAAGCTTCTAGGATGTATCAATGAGCAATCTATGAGAATCTTCCTTCTCTTTTGCATTTCTGGCTGAGAATCAGAGACAAAATGTAATAAGATATCCTGAAATCTCTTATACATGATCTCCAGGATGGTTCTTATACATCTGAAGTGGTCTCTGAAGTATGGAAACAGCTATCCAAGAACCTGAATAGGCCAATACCCTGACAGGACAGGAAGGTCTTATTGGATCTCTAGAATAAAACAAGTCACCTAAGCAGAAATATTTTATCACCTTGGCAAATTTTCTTGGTTAATGTGTGTATTTGTGGGTATAAACTTCCCATTATACTCTGCAGCATACAGAACTTTGTCTTGCATATTGTTGCAAAGCTAACATGGAATTTCATACACCTTCAGATTTCAGAAAATATTCAGGTAAGACACACTCAAATAAAGTGTTTACAAATACTTAGTTCTACATAGAGATATTATTGATTTGGAAATGTGCTCTCCTCTTCCTACCCCCATTTTACAAGGATTTGTAATTATCCTTTGAAGTAAATCCATTTTAAAATAAAAGTTTCTCATAACTTACGGCTCTGCTGGGTAATCTATAATATTCAAAGCAGCTTTACTCCTTTTTGGCTGTCCAGTTTATACCAGCTGCTAAACAACTTGCATTTCTCCTGATAGCCTATATTCAGTTCTTGGTAAACTCATAGCATTAAAAATACAGTTTCAGTATCTCTGTTTTATAGTTGTTTAAGGACATCTGTTCTAACTGCAACTAAGCAATATGATTGATTCACGTGTTTTTACATTCAGAAGGGTTTCTTAGACTCATTAGACTCAGAAACATGAGAATTTTCAATAAATCTGGAAATCAGAGTAGCAATGGCAAGTGACAAAAGAATAAACTCACTAAAAATGTGTTTTATATATGTAAAATATTACTTCGATACATAAGGTCACTATCTAACATGATTATATCCTGCCCAGCCTTTCAAAACTTCACAGGTATTTCAAGATGATAGACAAAAAGCTGCCTTCTGGTGGTCCTGTTGCCATAGATTGCACTAAGGGACAAAAATGTATAAAATGAATGAAAATTTGAATAAAATATTTCTTACTTATCTTTGAAGAACATAAGAGAAAGCAGTAGATACTCCAGATTTAAATAATCAGAAAGATACAACATGGAAACATATGTAAACATTAAAGTTTAATCATGACAAGAATTTCAAGCTGTCCTTAATTTCTCGAACTACAATATGAGGAATATTTCTATTTCTATTCTATATATTGCACTGCTAAAATAATTTGCCTATGCACCTGGAAGATGGCTAGATATATACTATATATACACACTTTCCTACAGTTTGTACATCTGATTTTGGAAGGATAGATCATTTGCAAATTCTCTTGACTCAAGTGGTGGTTGTACTAAAGACCACTGACATAAAACCTAATTTCTTTTTATTCTAAGCTTTATGTTTCAGCTATCCATTTGAATACTGGCATCACCATCACTATTGTTAAAGTCTTCTGAAATGCTGTAAGCATATCAAAATATACTGAAATTTAACATCAATATACAGAAAATGCTCCCAGATGCTCTTCTAAAGCTTCTTTGTTAGAACAACTTGGGGTGATTAAATAATCACCTTCCCTGACAGAAGTTGTTTATAAACTTCTTAGATACTAAAGGTCTAGAAAATGAATTATCACCCTCACATCAATATTCTGCTGTTTTCCAAAAAGGGGAACAGAGTTAAATTACGGAGTGTTAAGCACACAGGTCCTCAGTCCAAAAACCCGTGCCACATCTGTGAATAGCTGGTGCCACGGCAGCTATCTCAGAAAGGAAAGTATGAAGTGAATCAACAAGTACTGTGGACTAACCAACATTGTATTGGTACAGGGAGTCCGCTTGCATAAAGGCAGAGGTAGGGAAGACAGCAGAAGCTGAATTTCAGCAGCTTTTGTTGTAGCAAGGGACTAAGTGGTTAGTCCTTATCTGAGAAAGATTAGGTTTGCTTTCTAAATGATCTCTTCCTGGAAATTAGGCTCTACATTACATCTTGAAACCTCAGTGCCCACCTTGCAAAATACAGAGTAGAAGCCTGATAAGGCTGCATGTATAAGACATACCAACACTTCAGTCAACTGAATGAAATTTGAAAAACTTCTCAAAGACAAGTATGTTCCCTTTTACACTTGATTTACCTACAGAGAGATGGCCACAAAGGACTACTATGAAAAATCACAGCTATATTAAATTACAATTCAAATTACTAACTTACTGTATCTAAGCTCTTTTTTAGACTGATGCTATCAGTACGAAGCTACAGAACCTGATCAAGACAGTAAGATCAAAGAACTGTCTTTGCAATTACATTATGCTTCACTGAATACTGCAGCAGTACATTTCATCTTAAAAGTCCATTTTGGTTTAGTAATCTAATTTGTATTAACCAAACCTGACATGTCTAAATATTCTTATCAATTTCCTTATAATTAAACCACTCAAAAATTAATGAGACTGCTATTCTCTATTTGAGTTCCATTTGCCCAGTCTTGCAGATTCATACCATGTTTGAGTCTATTAGTAAGTACTAGGAAAATGCATTGGAAATAACAAAACTACAACTATATGTGTACTGTTGACAGATCTCAAATAGTTAAAACCAACTAATGTTTCTTTGATATTCTGCAAAACATTACTCTGTACACCAAGTTCTTATTTGTGCAATTACCCACTGTCCTGGGTTCAGCAGCAGCAGTCACTTTTTCTCCTTCTTAGTAGCTGGTGCAGTGCTGTGGTTTTGACTTTCGTCCTGGGAATAGTACTGATAAAACCGATGTTTTCAGTTGCTGGTCAGAATGTTTACTCTGACCAAGGACTTTGTGAGTCTCATGCTCTGCCAGGGAGGAGGGGAAGCCAGGAGGAAGCAGAGACAGGACACCTGACCCAAACTAGCCAAAGAGGTATTCCATACCACAGCACGTCATGCCCAGGATGTAGAACTGGGAGCTACCCGGAAGGGCACGTCCTCTTTTCTGTCGGGCTCTTTTCCGGCGGGCGGTATCATATTCTCTTCCCTTGTTATTTCTCTTATCGTTATTATTATTGGTGGCAGCAGTAGTGATTTGTGTTATACCTTAGTTACTGGACTGTTTTTATCTCAACCCGTGGGAGTTACATTCTTTCGATTCTCCTCCCCATCTCTCTGGGGGGTGGGGGGGGAAGTAGACTGCGTGGTTCTAATTTACAGCCGGGGCTTAAACCACGACAGCAACATTCACTGTTTATTATTGTTTCACCTATAGTAAAATAAGAATTATGTTGCTGAGATATAAATGGAGTATGAGGTTATCTAGTTTTACAGCAGCTCCTGTAAGCACCTTTATATAGCTGCTGAAATGTTATTCTGTGATTTCATACATCCAATACTCTTCAGTGGACTGTAACAAATACTCTGCTTCTTATAACAGTACTCTGTCACATAGTGCAGCTTGTGTGATTTTGTACCACTTTGTACCAGGACAAATAAGGATACAAGGTGTGAAATATAGAAGGATCACATACTAAAAGCTCAAACTACTGCAGCTTTTTGCTGCTATTCTCCTCCTTCAGTGCTTTCACCAGTTACCTTTTCACTAGTAAGACTTTTATCATCGTGAGAAGCAATTATTTTCCATTACTCATACTGTAATGTAGTTGCTGACTGGTATTATCTGGGCTTCATTCATTTTGGAACTCTTTTTAGGTACTATACCACACATTTGCAGGTTGTCAGCCACTACTTTACAAGCTGCACAACCTACATGATTATTCAGGATTCTAGAAGGAATACATGTAATAGATTTGCTCTTTGTCCATGGTGGTACTACAGGACCTGCTGGAAGTGCAAGCGTTTTGGCTGCAGGTTTTACTTGCTAAGTTCTAAAAACGTTTGGTAGTGGTATCTTAAATTTCAAATCTACTCAAACATATTTTATTATTCAAGATCCTTGAGTCTCAGAATTGACAGAAACTATATAGAGAAAATACTGTGGCATTAGACTTACTGGCGGGAAACAAGAGTTCCAGGTTGCTGTATCTTCGCTGCTTGTACTTAGGCTAACACTGCAGTTATCTATCTGTGATGCACTCAGCTCATGAGAGATCTCAGTATCCCCTGATTCTCCACTTTGCTGACTCTTCATGCTAGCCAGCATCTGTAGTTCAGATGAACTGAGTGTGTTTGACTGGTAGTTGTTCCAGTCATACTCCTGTGAAATAAAATGGCGCAGTCAACAATATAGATAGGCTCACTGAACAGAATATAGGAATGAAAGAAATACACTCGAGAATCTTGTGGGGAATCTTCTAGAAGCTACAATACTAAAAGAGAAACAAAATGTTTACTAGAAAAGATTAGCTAACAGATTACTGCTCAGCTATGGAGATCAAACATACAGTTTGGATTCTGGGTGTTTGATGAAGTTGCTGTTCTACTGCAATTAAAAACACAAGATAAAAGCAGGATTTCAGAAGTTCAAAAGCCCAGCAGCTATGCTTAAGCATCAAATGCAAATCTTGAAATAAACCCGATCACACAGTTATCATAGTATCATAAATACCAGCAACATACCATTTAGTTATTTGTCAAGTACAGCATAAAATTCCTCTGGAAAGCAACATGTCAGCACGAAATTTTAAAAGTTATTTTGGTAACTTGCTAGAGTATAAACTAAAATAAATTACTTTAAGAGAAATAGTACAGCAACATTTAATACCTTCAGGTTATGGCACCACATAAACAGGACTTTTGCTTTTCAAAACACTCATTAATATGTGTCAGTGATCAATAAAATATTATATAGGCTCAAGTATTCAGCTCCACAGAGGTATGATGTATACAGCCCACAGAAGATGTTAGACATTGGACATTGATTCTTCTTATTTTAAGGAACCAGTGCAATAAGGCATGTATATATCCTAGATTTTTACATACATTGCTTAGTATTTCACAAAGTGCTCACTTTCACTAGAAGAAAACCCTCAAACACTCAGAGGCTATTTTTTGGCACAGATATACATAGTCTGCCACTTTGTACAAGGTATATGATGATGACAGAAGCTGTCAGCACAGCTGCCACCCCTTTTGTATCTGTGGCTTTTGAGGTCCAGGCTTCATTCCTGAATACATTATTATTACCATTTTTAATCCTAAAATGATACAGGATGTTTTCCCTAGACACTTACTGAATGTAAGTTATGAGTTATTTTTTCATCTCATATGTTATGCTGGAAGGTCTGCTTTGCTGTATTAGTATTCTACCAGATCTACAGCTGCTATAACTTCTATTGATCTTACTGAAGATGCTGAAGTCCTGTTTATTTTCTTATATAGATGCCTTCTGCATTTATTTGATTATTATAAGAGAAGCTTCAGCTTATCTTTCCTCCCTCATATATGAAGCAATTGGCATGCAGCATTAAAACGGCAGCATGAACTATGCAGAATAAAATCACTAAGCATTGAAATAACATTTTTTCTCTTTCTCTTTTTAAGAAAGGAAAAACATTGTCCAAGCCTGCTTGTCTTTTCCTTTACAGCTATGAAGAAAGATGCACAGATTTTTGTAAGTTTTACAAAACAATTCAAAACATTTGTTTCTCCCTCCCCAAGCTTATTTCAAGTTGCTATCCTGTTCTCTTTACATGTTATGGTCTCACTCTAGAAACACCATATTCAGAAAGGAGAACAAACGTCATAGCAATTTTCCATGCTAAACATCCTGTACAACAAACTCCTTGTAGGAAAGGAGAAAGAGTTCAGACTATTTCTTCTGTAGCTTGAGATGACCACTACAGAACAGCCTCTTCACAAACTATGTATTGTATCAGCCAATTTCCAAAGAGAACATCTGAAAATAGAATTTGAAGTTCACTCTGTAATTTAGGAAAAACTTTTGATGTAAGAATTAATTTTGCAATACTCATAAAATTTGCCTAAAATAAATATTTTATTTAGTAATGCAAAGTTTATCTTCTCTTTCTGCATATCCTCCCCTTCTGATACAGTATTTTTATTAAATGCTTAAAACTGTCATTAGATTGACAAAACCTTTTGAAAAGATTTTTTTTTCATACATAAAGACATTTGCATTCTTCTAGGTTCAAACAATTTATTCAGGATTGTTTGAGTGTAGTTATACGTGCAGAAAACTTTAATTGCCAGCTATTACCCAGAGGGCTGCACTTCTTTCTTAATTAAAAATATTTGAACTTAATAATAAAGAACTCTATTAAAATATGAATAAAACATTGCAAGCAACCATGTCCTTAAAGTGTATTAAGAAGTCAGCAAATCAACTGCAGGAAGACTTGGTTAAGCATTTTTTTTCTTTACCATTCCTCCATATATGCAGATTAGAAAAGTCTACTTCTCCGTAAACTCTAATACCCTTTCATACAAAACCATCCTGTCATGCATTATTCTTAAAACAATGAGCACTGTTTCAAAATCGAAATAAAATTATTACATGTCCACAGCCAACAAAAAAGTCTCCAGTGTTGTCTCACTGTAATTAATATGTCAGCACTTCCTTTCCTGAAACTTACAGGCCCTAGAATACTAGTTTCTTCCTGCAGAAGTGCTCCAGCAAAACCACTTTGCATATGTATGAGGTTAGAAGAAAGACACATTCAAACAGCTTATTGTATAAATCTTAAAATTGACAACATTCTTAATAAAAATATTTTTTTTCAAAGAACATATGTAACTGTTTCTTGGAGCCACAAAGAAGAGATTCTTACAACAGTTTGTGTTGGAAGGGACCTTAAAGCTCACCCAGTTCCAACCCCTCCTGCCACGGGCAGGTACACCTTTCACTACTTGTGGTTGCTTCAAGCCCCATCCAACCTGGCCTTGAACACTGCCAGGGATGAGGCATTTATTCTTGTGGTCCCAGCAGTGGTACCCGTTTCAAGATATTACTATCCAAAACCCGCTCTTACATCAATGATCATGCAGTTGCAAGATTGAACATCCTTGGGTAGAATGGCAAAAAAGTTTAGAGAACAGCAATCCTGGGACTAAATACCATAAAACTCCTTGACTTGTAGAAGAGACAGTTGAGGCGGTATAGCATACACAGCCATCAAATAATAAGTGGCACAGGTAAGAATAATAATTAAAAAAAATTATTCATTGTTTCTTGTAACAAAGACAAGAATGAGAAAGCACCAGGAATGAGCAAATGCATTCAAATAAATAAAAGGAGGTAAGTATTTTTTCCCACACACAGTAGTTAAACTCTGAAATTCACTTTCACAGTCAAAGGCCATACAGGTACAAAAAGCAGCTACGCACACGTATGGAAAAAAATTCCACCACCAATTACTCACCACGAAGACAACACTTCCCACTGAAGGAATTGCTTAGCTATAGGCTGCTGCAAGGCAGCCTGCAGGGCACGTTGGCAAGATAGCACTGGATGCTTGCTCTCTCCTTGCTGTTTGTTTTTGCTTTCCCTAACTATCAGCAACTGAGTGCTGCTGGACAGAAGATGCCAGCTACGTACGTCTTTGGTCTCACAAGGTATTAGCTGATGTCTGAAAAAAGAAGATCCCTGAAGCCTGTTTCACTCAGATGCTCAGGAATAAATCTACTCCTAACACATTTAGAGAAGAGGTCACATGTTATAAGATACAAATCTGCACTAATTCTAAGCCCAAAAGAATTCTATCCAAAACCATGGAACATAAACATACTATTTCATTTGTGATTTACAGAATACACTTGATTTTTAAGCTCCAGTTCCTGATTCAAAATATATCATTATAAGCTGAAAAGAGAATCAGCTATTAGGAAATATTTAAGAACATAATTAGCTTCATACTTGTTCTTTGAATCACTGCATGTTTCCATAAGCAGACTCCATGAAGAAAAAAAAAAAAAAAAACAGGAATAAAACAACACTTTGATGAATGTAACAATTCTTTTAGTATCCTGGAAATTTAGTCTATGACACAGCCTTACTGCTGGCCCTCAATCACAAAATTTATTATTTTTCAGGGCTGTTGCAGACAGACTATGAAGTATCCCATGGCAGGGGGTTAGAACTGGATGAGCTTTAAGGTCCCTCCCAGCACAAACCAGTTTGAGAGTCTGTGACACTCCTTGTCAGTGGCTCTGGTACAGTGACCAACACTCAAGTCCCATTGATTTCTGGCAGCAGCAGTGGCCACTGAAACTACTGGCAGCTTGCACTTGTTGAAGCAGCCAGTCACATGTATCTGAAATTATCCTTGTGGCCATGAATAGGTGACATGGTTTATTGTGAGGTGGCCCTGCCCATGGCAGGGGGGTTGGAACTTGATGATCTTAAAGTCCTCTCCAACCCTAACAATTCTATGATTCTATGATTCTATCTACATTAACACTTTTTCTACGGTCCCTTGTTAATCTATCAATTCAAAGTCTGCCAATTTTCCTTTGTAATCTTTCACACCAAAACTCACATATTTCCAAAATGTGAGCTGCTCAATGACACTTCTTTTTACCTGTAAACCTCTGTGATTTCTATCTGGAGTACTATTTTGTGTGTCTCAAAAAACTACAAAATCAACTTTCAATAGACTGAGCTCAGTAAATACTGTTATGATGAAGCCAGAACGTATCAGGATGAAACATGTATTATTTCTCAGTTGGTGCAAATAAGTGTATCTAATATAGCTTTCTATACAATCTAGTAACTTAATTTCAAAGTAAAAATCACTTACAAAACTATGTGTTGTCAGACACGAATTTTCTCTTGAGATCTTCTTCAGAGATATTTTACTGACAGATCTTTTTAATTGACCAGAAACTCTTTCATAGCTTTCATTTTTCTCAGATCCATTTGGGAATTCTTTAAAGAATGCAGATTTACTTCCGGTTGGAGACAGAGAAAGAGCAGGCTTTAAGCTTTTCTGAGAGCTAACAGAATCTGTTTTGCTCACAGTGGAACTCTGTGGTTTTGGTAAGATAGTCTCTTTGAGGTTATGTTTGCTACGTCCCTTATTCTTCCAGTATTCGTTTCTCCAGGACATCCTCTTTAATGGGCTCTCTTTAAAAACCGCTGAATCAGATGTTCCTGGCCTGTTGTGGCTGATCTCAAGGTTCTCTGTTCTCTGGATAAATTCACTGTTGTCATCCTAAATTTGAAACAAAGCAAGAATGATTCCCTCTCATCATCACACAATACAGTTTTACATAACCTTAAAATCTGAAAATGGCTTTTTAATCTCTGCTGCTTAGTTCTCATTCTGCAAGGATTCTGAAAATCAGCTGCTCTTCCTGGCAACTACGTTGAGTACAGCACAAACATCTTATATCAAGTAATGAAAAGTAGAAAGAGAAAGAGAGAGAGACAAGATTACACTTTTCAAAATGTCAGCCTAAATTTAGAATGCTGGTAACCTCCCAAACCTGAGTCTTACGAATGTTCCATCCCTGGAGGTTTTCAAGGCCAGGTTGGACAGAGCCTTCGGTGACATGGTTTAGTGTGAGGTGTCCCTGCCCATGGCAGGGGGGTTGGAACTGGATGATCTTAAGGTCCTTTCCAACCCTAACTATTCTATGATTCTATGATACTATGATCATCATTTCAATAAAATTTATTACAACTGTAAACCTAAAGTAAAAAACTCCACAATTGTCTTTTCACTGAATTATTAACATTCCATATTTTCATATCACATCTTCAACTTAAATGTAGAAGGAATAACTCATGCTGAGATCACTTTGCTCACCAGTGATAATACTGGAATATCACATTCAGCACCATTTGAATATCATTTAAGAGTTTTAGAGATTACTTTGTTAACCTTAAATTCATGCTTGAAACACTGTCTCTGCAAAATATGCCATGAATCAAGGGTATGATGTTCCCTCATACCACATCTCAACAATAAACATCAAGACCAAACACATGGAAAGAAAAATAATGGGGAAACACATCTAGCATTTGTCTCAGCATTCTTATTCTCAAAGAAGAAAGGATCAAAGGCCTCATCTCCATTTCATCATGCTGGTCGTCTGCCATATGCCACCGCAGTGGATATAAGGTAGTATGTATTACAAGATTCAATAAGACACTGAAATACCATCTTCATTATGCCTCCCACAGCTAAGGTGCAGTCCTACTGCAAATGAAAGTGATCCAAGTATTTATATCCAAGATACTGATTTCAGTGAGTCCAAGAATGGATTACACAGAATAAAATGCACATACAAGAAAATAATCCCTCAATTTTATTAATGATAAATGTTTTGGAAGTTTTAGTCCCTCACTTAGTAATTGCCTTGAAACAGCAATCTATATTTCCCTCTTTTCCATGGATTTTTATTTGCCGTAAGTTATCTTAAAATCTGTTCTGGAAACCCACATTAACTTAGGTTAACTAAGGATGGAATATTACTAAAGAAAACCCTGTATTTTTCCCACACACACATTAGAGATAAATGGACAACTCTGATTTATCTGAAGCTTAAATCCCTCCAACCTTTCCATGTCTGTTTCACCATTCATATTTATTTAGGCTCTAGAATAACTTCTTAAATACTAAGTCATGAAATGGTGCAGAAACATCAATAAAGTTTGCTTGATTAACTGTAGTGCAACGTATGTAAATTGAAGATGAGACTCATTTTCCTGAGGAATGAGCACTTCCATTAGTGTGATGTATTCCTTGAAAGATGCAGATGGGCGGTTCTGGATACATAAAACTGATTGCTTTTGCTAGGTTGTAATTTTAAGATCATTCCAATGATTCTAGAGGGCCACCTACTAGGAGCAGATGGGATACAGCCCTTGTGTACACCGAGATTTAATCCTGAGGCATCAGAGTGAAGTTATCTATCAGCCCTTGTAAGGGCACATTATCTTACTTCTTTATTCTTTGAATTGCGTAAGGACAGAAAAATTCTCAGTTTCTTTATTGGAAGGCTTCACTGATAAACTTGCCAGTTACATGTAAAACAGATTTTTGATAGCACTATGTGACATGTGGTCATACCTGCCACCATCACAGCCCTTGCTATTAGCAAGAGTTCTTGGGTTTGCTCTGGGTTGGGCAGAATCCATAAATGCTGCCATGACAAGTTTACCTATACAAAGTCCCTGACAGAAATTTGATATGAAAGCATAGGCATGCCTAGAATTACAAGATAAGTCACTTGATGATGAGTGGTTCCAAAAGAAGAAGCAATTTTTATCTTAAACTTATTATTTGACTCTGATAACTGAATAACAGCACTGAACTATTTCAGTTACTTATTAGTAACCAGTAAGGGTAATTTATAAATGCTGTTTTCAGTTTGCAGCCTGAAACACTCCCTCCTCAAAAGCCTAAAGTTACAAAAACTGTATAGTTCTAGCACAGATATTCTGTGCATCTTATGGCTCACAGTATATGCAACATAAAGAGAATAAATGCTTACTTATTCAAAATTCATCCCGAAATTCAACTTGTCTCTTGTGTGTTTTACAGTTAAGTAAATACTTTTGTAGATAATACTGACTTTCTACAAATTTATTAAAAGAATTCTTTGAAATCCAAGCAGTTCTACACTTTTAGAACAGTATCCCATATAGTACTGCTCACAGAATCGTAGAATAGTTAGGACTGGAAAGGACCTTAAGATCATCTAGTTCCAACCCCCCGGCTGTGGGCAGGGACACCTCACACTAAACCATGTCACCCAAGGCTCTGTCCAAACTGGCCTTGAACACCGCCAGGGATGGAGCATTCACAGCTTCCCTGGACAATCCATTCCAGTGCCTCACCACCCTCACAGTAAAGAAATTCTTTCTTATATCCAATCTAAACTTCCCCTGTTTAAATTTTTACCCGTTACCCCTTGTCCTATCACTACAGTTCCTAATGAAGAGTCAGTCCCTCCCCAGCAGCCTTATAAGTCCCCTTCAGATACTGGAAGGCTGCTCTGAGGTCTCCACGCAGCCTTCTCTTCAGGCTGAACAGCCCCAACTTTCTCAGCCTGTCTTCATACGGGAAGTGCTGCAGTCCCCTGATCATCCTCGTGGCCCTCCTCTGGACTTGTTCCAACAGTTCCATGTCCTTTTTATGTTGAGGACACCAGAACTGCACACAATGCTCCAAGTGAGGTCTCACGAGAGCAGAGCAGAGGGGCAGGATCACCTCCTTCGACCTGCTGGTCACACTCCTCTTGATACAGCTCAGGATACGGTTGGCTTTCTGGGCTGCGAGCACACACTGCCGGCTCATGTTCATTTTCTCATGGGCCAACACCCCCAAGTCCTTCTCCACAGGGCTACTCTGAATCTCTTCTCTGCCCAACCTGTAGCTGTGACCTACCAGGTTAGCTAAAATTGATTTAATTCTAAAATTCTAGAATTTTGTGTGAGACAAAGTCTTACGGGTTTAAATTACTAATAATACACTGCCCTAGATAATGGTAAACCTCCCACAACTACAGAAGAAGAGAAAATTTGTGTTTCTTATAATTAACATCAGCATTTTGGGTTCTCAGAGATGCAGAATATAGAGCAGTTCAGTCCATCTTGCTATTATGAAACTCGGCTGCATTCTATTTCTCAGCTGTAAGCAACAGAGTAGAATGCTAAGGAACAGATTTTATAATTCAAAATGAAATAGAATGTTCATAAAGGTAGAAACTGTTTTAGTAGTTACCATAATGACACAATACAACTACTGAGTGCATTGACAGCTTGGTGAATTTCTATATAGAATCAGCTGATATGTTTGCTAAAGAAGTATTTATTTTCTTTCATTGAATTTATTGCTGAAAGACTGCCACATTGCAAAAGAACTGAAGTGGGTGATGCGGACACAGCTCAGACAGGACATAAAGTAGAAATACCAATCATCAACTGATATTAAAAAGCTGAAATTTCTTAACTCACTTTTGACAATATTGGTGGGCAAAAGAGTCACAGCTTGCAGTTTTAAAAGGCACAAGAAAGCCTTATTTACTTCACTCTTGCTCAACCCTAACAAACTTACATCTTGCTCAAATCTATGATGCAGGTTTTCCTAAAATCTTTTTTGTTCTAAACATGCACGATACTCACATCTCTGTTGCCAAAGGGGCTGACAGATTTAGGTTTCTTTTGTCTGCGTGTTACAGAGGGAACAAGTTGCCCCAACAAGCTTTGGCTGCCCCATTCCTTACAATGTTCAAGGTCAGGTTGGAAGGGGCTTTGAGCAACCTGATCTAGTGGAAGGTGACCCTGCTTGTGGCAAGGGGCTGGAGGTAGATGAGCTTTATGGTTCCTTCCAACCCAAACCATTTTATGATTTTCACTGCTGTATCCAGTTACGCACAGCAACCTGACAAAGACAAATCTACCCGTAGATTTATGGGGAAAAGATGACTTACCCTCTACATCGCCTGAAGAAAGAATCTCATCTTAGCAGTTTTACAATGGAGACTACTTTATCAATAATTACATGTACAAAGTAGCCTACCTCTTCACTGCTGTCAGTTCCTGGAACATCTTCAATCTGGGTTTTCCCATGTACTCCGCTACTATCTTGCTCCAAATCCAAATGGAAAATGCCACATCCTGGTGACATATGTGGAGAATTCCCATGAGCAGCTGATTGAGGTCTTGATGAAAATGGGGAAGTCTCTTTATTATTCACTTGGTGATCATCTGTTTCATTGCTGTGATGTTCAACTGAGGCATTCTTTGGCAAGGTTACATTACAGCAGGCTGAATCTTCAGTAGCTGCAAACTGCTCACTCCTATCCAATTGAACACTCTCAGCGAGACTCTCTGGAAACACCCAATCATCTGAAATGTAAAATGCCTGTTTTAATGCCAAATATGTAATTTATATGTTACCCTGATCACTCATTTTCTCTGGAAGTTGTACAGCAAAAGAAGTTTTTCTAACACAGAAACATTCCGTTTATCAGATTTATACAGCTGGAAGAGTAAGGAGGATGCAATGAAAAAGATCAGGCCGCTTTCTAGGTGAGGCAAGGTTAAATCAGAACATTTTCAGATCACAGTTCAAGAAATCCCCAGGCTCTGATATATGATCTGCAAACCTGTGATTTGCAAATCTGAAACTATTTAACTGTTAAGATTTGAAACTGTTCAACTGAATTTCATTCTAGGAAAACATAATTTTACTAAATTTGGTTATTGATCTTCTTTAGACTTTTTTGTGGTTGACATTTAAAAAGAAATCACACATAGTTGGTGGAAAGTTGATATTACAATCTGATGCTTCTTTCTTACTGAAATTCTACACTTTTTTTTATGTCCAGAACCTATGGTTTAAATCTCAATTTCAAACTATAGCTCTGATGAAAAATAGTATGACATGAAAAACTAATTCAGATCTCTATTTCACCAAGTTTCCCTGAATACAGGCAGTACTAATCTACCAATTTTAAACCAACAATAAATGATAGAAAGGCATTTAAAGATTGAGTGCCCCAGATAAACATGAAAAGGCCATTTTTATACTCCTATTGTTAACTTACATTTTACTGTTTGGAATGACTGAATAGAAAAAAAATGTCAATTTGATTGATTAAAACCAATTTCAAATAGCATCTGAGAAAAGGAGACTTGCTCAAGTATGCAATACTCCCTTATCTTCATTAAAAGTAGTGTGGTGTGGATTATTCACTAGATCTTGAAACTTTCTGGCTCCATAAAACAAAGTTACCACCAACCACATTAAAAAAGCCTCAATAAAAAATTACTAAAACCGTAATAATAAAATAGCACTGCACTAATAAAATCCTTGCTGTCACAGAAGACAGTAAGTTTGTTATGGAATTCTAGTCTTCTTAGTTTTGTTAGAGAGAATTATCACTTCAGGAAGATTGAGCTGCTTTGAGGGGAAAAAAAGAAAGTCTCAGCCACCATAAATGAAGGCTGAGACTTCATTTGATGATGTCTCATTTTTTTGATGAGGGATTTGATGAAGGACATGCTAGGAGAAACAGTTTCTTTCTCACTGGGTTGCTGTGATTTTCCCAGTTTACTAAAGATAGATAGTAAAGCTGCCAAACTCCAATATTCTAAAGAGCAGTTTGTACTAGGAATCACTGAAAAGTGGGGACCTGACACATGGATGGCTTACACCTACATGTTCCAGAAGAGACCTCAGTGTGTAGATGAAGACCATCTACAGGCATAAGCCCCAAGCCTTTTTCAGTAAACTCTTTTTATTTTAGATAATCATGCTGCTTTAAAACAATCTAGTAGATCGCTGTCTACTGTACAGAAAAGAAGTCTATTTTGCAAGTACAGAGAAATCTCACCTTGCTTTTAATAAAGACATGAAATACAAATATGCAAGTAATGTAATTTATTTTAGGAATGTGTTGGTCTAGTCTTTTCAAGAGCCTCAAAGACATTAGTGCTTTTAAGACATTCAAAACTTTGAAGAAACAACCTTCATTTGTATAAATCAAATGACCTTCTCTTCTGATCAATAGCTACAAGTTTTTCAAAGGAGGATAGTAGAGCAGAATTGTCCTGTCTTTGATCACTCAAGATTCTTAGTCAGGCAATTGGAATTATGTTTTGGATGCTAAATCTACAGTGTTTTACACTCTTTTTACTTTTTTTCCCCAAGACAACTATATTAAAATTTTCACCTTGCTGCATTCGTCAAAACAAAAAATATCTTCAAAATTTACTTTGCTAAAGTATTTTTCCTATCTCAGCACTCTCTGATCTTCTGAACAGTCTGGCACCCACCCTTGCAGATTAATCTAGACACATTTTACCAGGTTTCAATGGCAGTGGCTTGAACAAGACCAAGATGTATAACATATACTTCTTTAGTACTCAGAAGGCCCTTTCCCCCATCATGAAATTAGGTTTGACATGTATCATGCTGTATTTGAAGCTTTCAAATATGCACTCATAGCTCAGACCACTGTAATGAACCCTCTATGGTTATACGCAAGCACTCCATGAGAACTTGCTAATTTTTATGCACAAAGGACTGTGAATGACTAGGGAGAAATGGCTTCATTTTTATTATGGCCTACGACCTAATAACAACCAGCTTCCCCAACTGCTTCACCTTTCTATTTTCATTTTAGAATGCCTTCTAATGCAGTTGTTGCTGTTTAATTTGCAGAGGTCATTACAGATAAAATTTTGTAATGAATTCTGAAGCAAAAAAAAAAAGGTGTCAAACCACTTGGGGTTTGAGATTTTAAGTCAATTTTGAATGAAGTATTGAAATATGAAAGAAAAAATCTTAGGTAACAGTTTTTGTCAAGTGTTCAGAGAAGAGGAAGCAATTAGATGCTTAAACTCTTGCCTCCTCCTGGTTCTGCCCCAGACATCCAAAAACTTCTTACACAGCACTTTACTCCCCATTGTGAGTAAAAGTAATGTGTTTACTCAGATCTAAAGCACTTCAGAAATACAAAGAAGTACTTTAAAAGATTTAGTGTCTGCATAATATTTAGCCTGAGTATTCAGGTTGTTTAGTCTAACATCTGTAAAGAGCACTTGCTTCCAGAGATGTTTCCAAGACACATACTTGGGTTAGCAGTAAGTTAAATGCAAGTATTAGTTTGTATGCCACAGTACTTAATGAAATATGCACGGGAAGTCAGAAAAGTCTGTAAGGCTTTAAGATGGCATTTTATGCTATGAAGTTCAGCAACTTCTGCAACCTGTAGTCAGTGCAGCATTCTGTTAACAGCCTTCAAGTGAAAGATGGGGGAAGTTTTGGACCAAACCAGACCCTATTGTCTCTCTACCACAAAGTATACTGGATTTTCTTTTTAACTCAGTGTTTCCATATCAATTGTAATGAATTATTTGGAGTATCTTCTTAGCAAAATATGCAAACTACTATGTAATCACAACACTGCAGCAAACAAGATAAATGCAAGAACGATCACCTAAACATCAATTAGTTCTACATAGTGAGACTTAGGCTAAAGCTTCTAATTACAGCCTAACATTTTAATGAGGGTTTCAGTATTGCCTAAATGAGATTGACAACCTATAAACAATGCTCACTCATTTTATTTTATCCCTTGCTTAAAACCAATTTACCTTGGTAAAGGTACTGCACACCTGCCACAGAAAAATGCTGAACACAGAAGACATGAGGTCTATAATAAATCTAAGACACTATTATGAATAGCAGTGGCAAACCTCTAAGGTAATCAGAACCTTAATCAGAAGTTAGCAGTGATTAACCTCTAAGGTAATTACTTATGAAAGCTCCACTATCCCCATGAAATTTGTATCAATATTTACTCACAGTTCTTGTTGACAGAACTTGTTTTGCCCACAGTATAGGTGGGGAGCCAGAGACCACATAGGCTTGATTTTGCTTGGGGAATGTGGTTTTGTGCCACTGACTTGTCACAGGCATATGCACATTAGCACTTTGTCACAAGTTGGACTTGATGATCTTAAAAGTCTTTTCCAACCTAGTTGGTTCTATGATTCTAAGTGGCAGGACTACGCTTTTGGCTAAGTCATCACCACTGAACAAGGTTTGTGGCTGTTGACTATGAGGCAAGATCAGTTGTTGGGAGTTTTCCTGACTAGAACATCAATCCTGGAGTTTATGGGGTTACAACAGCTTTCATTCTCATAAACACATGCAGTAAAATAGCAAAAAAAACCTAACAGCAAGCATGGATTACTGACATTGACCCAGTATACAATGCCCTCTAAACATCCCAAAGATTAAACAAAATGGAAATAACCCACAATATGAAGGAAAATTTCTTTGGTTAATGAAGGCTATGAGTTTTAATAGAAAGTAACATTACTTTTTCATACAATTAATGTACTTTCCAGGCATACACAAAGCAAGTTGACACTGTATTGACAAAAAATATCCACACCTTTTGGCAGATAGGTGTGAAAGGGAAATATACCATAAGCTGATGCGGCCTTCTGTGGAAAAAAGAAGTAATTTCACCACTGAACTTTAAAAACAAAACCAACCCCCCTGATATTACATAGATACCACAATTAATATCCTAAACTCTTATCTGGGACAAGTAAATTTCTCATACATGTGATGTTTGGAGTCATGTTAAATTTAATAGGGATTTAAAGAATACATTATTTTTAGTTCTTTCCCTTTAATCAAGAGAGCACGAAATTTTTCTTTTTTTATTCATTCACTGCTCTGGCACTCTGCTTAATCCTGCAAATGTTTATCAATCCTTAAAAGCAATTCTCTTGCAAGGTGTTTGATTTCCATAATCCTCCACAGCACATATATTTATATTTTCTATTAACTGCTTCTGGGTCCTCTGAAATTTATAACAGATAGTCCCCCACACCACACAAAACTTTAATATAAAATAACACAAAATGAGCACCATACCACTGGTTATTTTCCATGTGGTTTTGGCTGCATCTTTTAAAGATAATCTTCTATGACACTTTTTGTCTGCTGATGTTCCTTGTGATGGGTCAAGCTGAAAATCTACTCTTCCAGTCTCAGAGGTATCCCGAGTCCGAATTGCAGGGTCTGAAATACAACCCAGACACTTATGAAATACCTGTGAACATGCGTATTGTGTGTTTTTCTTACTTCAGGCATGAAGAAACAGCATATGCAGCTTTGTCCTGGGCCACAAACATCTTCCAAACGGCACAGGAATCTTGTAAGGCAGCAGGAATATGACAGTCACAAGAAAGCAAAAATTTAACACTAGGCTTAGAAGAAAGGCAAACCATAGCAGTTATAAAAAAAGGCTTGCAAAATAATCAAGAATCACTGCAGCACCTCAGTTGCACACACAGTATGAAGCAAAACTGAAGATGTGTACAATGTGCGGCTACTGCCACAGGGTTGTAATCCCTGGCTCACTCACGAGTACCTGCAGAGAGAATAAGCATTTATGCAAGCTCATGTAGGAGAATAAGCTATGATTTAATATAAATGTCTTCAGTAATTAACAAGGTAAGATAAAGGATATGAAAAACAGAGAATTAAGTCTTAAACTCTGAAGTCAAAATCATGCAAAATCTCTGGCAGCTTGTGAACTCTACAATATTCTTCGCTTTATGCTCTTACCATGTTGACATATATCTTTAGTTGTTCGGTGAGTACTTCTTTTGACTTCTTGATCTAAAGAATCATTGCATGGTGAGAACAACAGCTCCAATCTCTCAGTGTCTTGTATGGATTCAGCTCCCTTTCCCTTGCCTTGAAGTCGGCAAGATTTATTACTTTTGCTACTGCGGGTCTTTGTTACCTTGAAAGACATGATTTTCTCAATGAAAGTCAGAAATGTAACGGCTTTCAAAATACTCAAAGGTAAATACACATTTTAAATTAAGCTTATTCGAAAAATAAAATGTTTCCAAATATTTAATTTTTTTAAAAGGTATGATCTTTCAGGAACTGAAACGAAGAGTTTCTGGTCTGCATCACAGCTCTCATCATAAGGAAAATTGTTTACACACACAAAAACTTCAGCAGGCTAGAACAATAAATTCAGAAAAGTTAAGAACGATAAGAAATCAGAGTGATTTCAGTAGGAAGAGGACTCTATAGGCATAATGCTGAAATTAGATCAGCCTTTTCCAGATAAGTTTTGTTGCCTTTGAAAGTACTGAAATTCCACAATCTCCCTGTGATGCTGTTCCAGTATTGAACCATGCTATCATTAAGCCCAGTCAGAGCTTCCCTGTGAATTAGGGACTCTTGTCTCTCCACTGCACCTCTGAGAAGATTCTGACCTGTCTTCTCTTCAATCCTGCATTAGCTGAAAATAGGAACCAGATTGTCCTGCAGCCTTTCCTTCTGCAGGCTGAACAAACCCATGCCACGTGCTGTAACCACCCAAGCATTTCACTTGCCCTCCATTGGATGTTACAGTATCTGTTACTCTGGAGATCCACAACCAAATACAATACTCTAGACATAATCCCATAGTTCTTAAAAAACCCTTTAGTGTGACTCCTTTGCTTGTCACCTCTTCCTTTATAAAAGTGCCAGCAGTTCTGTCATAATTTAAACTTTCTTACCTCTCCAGGTACCCTTGTACTGACTCTTCTGTTTGAAGATGGAGGTGGCCCAAGGATCTTTGATCCAAATGCAATATGCGATACATCTCGAGTTTTACCTGTGCACATATTGCGCTGTCCTCTATTAACTGAGCTACCTAAGAAAAATAATAGTTTTATAAGAATTACAGTACGTACAAAGAATGAATATGAATTTCTTCAAATCAACTGGAAGAAAGTAATTATAATTACTAAACATATATAAAAGTTATGTTGTTCATAGCACAATCCCTAGCAATATGCAGGAATAGCAAATGCACATTTTATAGGAGCGTTTCAACATACAAGCTTTCTCTAAAATGGGGCTATTTATAATAAAAAAATTATTTGCATGATTTCTTTAGAACTAATGAAACCCTAATTTATGACAGGAAGAAAAAATAACTCTGATTAATAAATAACAGAATAAATAAATATCAAAACAAGAAAGCTGAAGTGAGACTGTCAAGGTATCATTCACAGCTCAGAGGAGAACTATCTACATGTCGCTTGCTTTATGAAATCACTGAACCTACTCTATTACCAGGGCTGATCTCTAATATTGCAAACATACTCTATTTCTGTTAAAACCTTCTACCCTTTTCACTATTTTTTTACCATTTAACACACAGATGTATTTTGATAATTAGCTTCAAGCACAGAAAACTCCAACCACTCTGGACAATAAGCAAAAAGTAAACATGGAACACAGGTGAATGTTCCAAACAAAGAGAAGAACAGTAAAAGGATTACACATTAATTTCACTATGATGGCTGCAGAACTGCATCTAATATCTGATTTCTTCTTTTTAATACTCCCAAGATTGTCAGTGAATTCTCCTTTCCAGAGCTGATAAAAAAGGTAGCCTCACATTAATTTATAATGTCTGAAGACCATGGCAGGGGGGTTGGAACTAGGTGATCCTAACGTCCTTTCCAACCCTAACTATTCCATGATTCTATGATTCTAAGATTTTTTCTTGCTATAACTTCAGTGTTAAATTGCTATCTCACTTTAGAGATCTGACACTTCCATAAAGCAATGAAGTAGAAACGTTTTGTTGATTCTCCTAAGAATTTTTCATACACTTATTTAATCTTCCAGATCAGCTTTATTTCCAGTGTCATCAAGGAAATGAAAAAGATATCATGCATTAGCCACCAAATATCGTAATTTACTGTACTAGTAAGCACAAAAGAAGCCACTTTGTCCCATTACCTTCTTCCCTTTTTCCTGATGTGACATTTGGTTGCAGCTAACAGCTGCCATTTCATAAAGATGACTGTCTTGGTTTAACATGAATTAATTTAATTTGCTGACTACCTTGGGATGTTCCTAGCTTTGATTATAAAAGATGATTTGCATGGAATTCTCTTTTTATGAACACATTAATTGACTGCAATTAATTACTACATCTACCCATAACAGAGTGTTGATGGCATAATGAAATACGTGTCATTAAAAGTTGATACTAAAGATAATTCAGGCATTTGATTATCAAAGAAACAAAGTTTAGTAGATTAAAAAAACATTTCCCATTTAAAATGTACTTAAATATACCAAAGCTTCCATTTTCAAGGACAACTTCAGCAATTTGAAAAACATGTCTGGAAGAATACATCCTACGTTCTTAAAACTGGATTAAGAATGAGGATTAAACTGAAGGCATTTCCTTTTCATGCAGGTCAAAGATGCTATTGTTAATTATTTTACTACATATACCTAAAAGCTATAGATCTTTCTAGTCTGGACAATAAAACCTGAGCTGCGTTTTAAATGAACATTCATTATTCTGTTTAGATCTATCATTCACACTACTGTACTCATTTAAGTTTTACAGTCCATTCTATTTTGACAATCCAGACAAGAAGCATTGATTTTTGAATACAGACACTCAGAAATGGAATTCCAGAGTTTCTTCTGCTATTTCAAAAGCAAACTTAGAATCCAACTTCGCAACAGAACTTTGGCTTTACTGCTTGTAGTGCAATAATACTCTAAAAATATTATTTGCTCTTAGGATTACAAAAATGGTACTCGCATGTTAAGAAAAGCTGAATGTAACTTCTATGAGTAAATGTATGAAGGGTCTTACTCTATGCAAAAATTTAAATCCCCTGCTGTGCTGCCTTTACTAATGAAGTATATAAAGAGAGAGCAAAAGTTAACAACTTAAACCAGCATCAGCATGGTAGCTTAGTGGGGATGATAAAATCTTTATGCGCTGGTTTTTTCCGTATTCCGGTAAAAGCAGACGAAACGGAGTTTAAAACATTTTCTAAAACTTTTCATATTATTCAGGTTGTTCTCAAAAAATACTTTTTCAAAGTTTATTTTTCTTTAGAGTTTCATGAGATGCTACACCTTAAACACTATTGTTGGCTGTGACAGTCTTGTCTTTTACAGTATTAAACTTCACCAGTATTTACTGTTCCCCGTAATTTATGTTATTCCTTTGGTCAATACTTCGCACATGTATTTCCAGAGCATTTTAACAGAAACAGTGTAAATTATTATTTACTGAATTCAAGCACTGAAGATGAGAATCCTCAAGACCAAGAAAATACTGAGCACAGTGGAATAAAAATGCGCCTTCCTTACCTACAGCACCACTTCTAACATTGCCTACACTGACTAAGATGTATTGGAAATGGATTCTGGAACTACTTTGCTTGTTCAGACCCACTTCTAAGCTACTTCAGACTTACTTTGTTCTCTAAAGATGTTCCAGTGCTTTGTACGATCAATCTGTGACTCATAAAAGCTGGCACATTAAAAACTTTGGTAAGACATTGCAATTATTCTATGGGCCAAATTAAAGGCTTAGCCTTGTGCTTTGTACAGAAGCCAGTAGTAACGTAACAAAAGTATAGAGGAAAGAGGGTGCCTATAAAGAGAGAGTTCACCTGTGTATTTTTCTAAGCTCTAGCAGTGAGTTGTTTATGCACTTCTCAAGTTTAAGCTGAAAATATCAATTCAGTATTTTGAAAGGGGTCAAATTATGAGTTCTCCATGAAGCACATCAACGAAGCATACAAAATACTCTCATCTTAAAATCCATTATAACCCGCTTTTTTAAGAAGTCCTTGCACATATTTAGGATATTTACTGTTGCAAATGGATCTACAAAATAACTTAAATAAAAAGGAAAAGTACAGATTAGTTATGTGTAACTGGATTTACAAAAAAAGTAAAATATTTATTAATGAGTGGAACACTCATTAATATAATCACTGTGGGAAAACTCCCACACTTAGGGAGTGAAGAAATTATATTTTTGATATGTTTAGAATCCTAATCAATGAAATGATGAAAAAGATGGGTTTCTTTCAACACTGATTTATTAGAAGTGTTCAGGTTGCACACAGATCTCAAGCCATAGGACAGATGCGTCCGTGCTCATGTTAGTATACACCTATGCTAGAGCTGCCATACTTCGTTAGGCACTGGAACTCTTACCATGCACTTTCACAGAAAAACCTATTTGTACACATACAGTATAGATCATAGTCACAGTATTTTAATACAACAGAATACCTGTTTCTTGCAGTCTTCCTGGATGTGTCCTGCATTTTATTTCTGACTTGTGAATTTTAGTCAGGTTCAGCAATTGTGTAACTTGTGGCACATCTTTATTTAGCTGGCAGGTTAGAGGAATAACATCTGTGGGCTCACATGGCACAACTGGAACACCACACATAGCTAGAATCAAAAAACTTGGGCTTTACTTCACTCAGATGACACAACACAAATTTGACTTAGGTTATTTGTTAGGTTAAAACATGTTATGTTTCAGTTCACATGGTTATAACTACTTAATAGATTACACCAATTTGAAAATTTTGCTGCAATTTTCACTTTTAAGACAGTATGTAAGTTTCTATATGACAGCGCGGGTTTAGTCTGGAGAAGAGAAGGCTCAGGGGATACCTTCACACCCTGTACAACTACCTGAAAGGAGGCTGTAGCGAAGTGGGGGTTGGTCTCTTCTCCCAGGTTAAGAAGTGTCAGAACAAGAGGAAACGGCCTCAAGTTGTTCCAAGGGAGGTTTAGATAGGATATCAGGAAAAAATTGTTCACTGAAACGTTTGCCAAGCATTGAAACAGGCTTCCCAGGGAAGTGGTGGTGTCACTATCCCTGCAGGTTTTTAAAAGACATGTAGATGTGGCACTGAGGGACATAGTTTAGTGGTGGATTTGGCAGTGCTGGGTTAACAGTTGGACTTGATCTTAAAGGTCTTTTCCAATGATTCTATAACTTGCCTAGATAAGAAAATAAGCATACAGAAAATACTAATGCTCACCAGCTGTGCAATTACCACAGAATTGATAATCCAGTAATTAAAACGGCAATATTTTACCATACACACAGTTCATTAAAGCTGTCTACTCATTATGTTAACTACACTTCGGAATTTTGGAACTCATTTAGAACATTTACGCACATTTCAAAAACTGTTTAGAATGGAAGAAAGGAAACCATGCACCAACAAAATTAAATTAAATGAAAGCCAGTGAGGTCTCTAACTGCAGTTTCTGCTGAGAATTTACCAGATTCTCTCTGCAGTCATTTTTTTAAGTAATTTTTCTTTTCCAACCTCACCAACAAAGAGGAATAATCACAAAGATCACATACTCTCCCTTATTTAGGTGTTCCAAATGGAAGATACTTTTTGTTATACTTACAGTACTGCTAACTATCAGAAGCCAGAAGCCTTTTTTCAGGTGTGCACTTTCAAAGCCACAAAATGAAAATTTGAGTGAAACTGAAGCTGAGCCATACCTGGGGCTCCTCTAAAATAAGAAAGTGCCAGCTGTGCTTTTTCAGTTCCTCCTCTATTACCGCAACTATCAGCGAGGAATGAAACTCTTCCTTGGAAAACAGCAATTCAGGATTATGATGCTAGTCTGGAGACTGATCAAACTTTGACCAATATCCTGCTCTATTACAAATACAATATCTCATTTTTCAGGTCACCACCAATATTACGGTCCCAATGAACAAGGACATGTTAGGATAAATGGACTAAAAATCTCAGAGAGGCATTTACAATAGTTTCATAGTTCTGTTTCTTGCAATACTGTTCTGTTACAGTTTTGTCTTGGATTATTTAAAGAAGCAATCTTTCATCAGCTGCTAATGTCCAAAACTAAGAAAAAAACCCAGCAAATGCTGCTGTTTTTCTTTTTCCTTTCAGACACTCTTTTCTTGGCCAAAACCTGATTTCTGTCGGCATAATATACCCTCATTAAAGCAAGCTCTCTACTTGATAAATCTTGCCAGAATTTCTTCAACAAAATACTTCTAAGGAAGTCAATGTTTAAAACAGAGGAGTACACACACATACATTTAATTAGTTGCCTAAAGCCCAACACTAGCAGATTCACTATGCTGTGTTACCACTTCAGTTTTCATGAAATCATGCTATCTTTCAAACTGCCAATCTGATGACTAAGAAGCTTTTGATTTTATAATGCAAACAGTTATGATTAAGACTACATAGTAATTATAACACACCATCTTTCTCAGCTGTATCTTGAGGCTTGGATTTTAAAGTGAAGATCTTTCTCAGTTTACAGTTAGCTGAAATACTAATTCCATCCAAAGACTGGAAGGCAGCTCCTCTGAATATTTCACTGGTGAATCCCACCAAGTCAATACACATATTGCACCACTAGAAAAGAGAAACAATACTCTTTAATAAAACCCAAACACTAATCATTGCAGAAGAATTTTAGTGTAGAGTTCTCTATAAACAACATCTCAGTTAAGTATTAGATTTTCACAAGTTGCAATTAACAGTGCACATTTTGATAATAGAAAATCTATTGCTATATTTGCACGTACAGCTATTACTTATACAAATCAGTATACATAACCTAGTGACTGACAGCCCAACTAGCATATCTACAATATGTTTTGCAGCTAACTTGTAAGAAAATACATTCATTGAAGGTTTTCTGGGGAAAAGAAGTTGTTATTCAGTATTACTTCATAAGTTAAAGTTACGGCAGCTTAAGTGCCCCAGAGGTTAGAGCTGGATATTCTTTGATTATTTCTTTCTAAGATTCCTAAAAAAAATGACCTCTCCAAAGCCTGCACCCCTTCCACACTGAAAAATATCAGGAAAATGTACATTATGAACAAGACAGACCTCAGGGTATCACAACATCTTAAAACTACTTCTTGTGTATACAGCAAGTTAAACTATCTATCTAATCACTGAAAGCAGCATAGTCCTTCCTTTAACTAAAAGCAACAATAAAAAATCAGATAACCACGTAAAAGAGACAGATACGTATTCAGATATACTAAGAAATACAGACCTAGTATTGTTCAAGCACTAAGGTTATTAAAATATTTTGTCATTAGAACTGATCAGAGCATTTAGATGGATCTCTGATTAATGTTTTATTATCTAAATTAGAACACAAACCTGAAGTTCATATTCTGATTGACTTTAACATGGTACATTAATGCATACTTTAATCCTGAAACATTTATGCTAGTCTGGCACCAAGGCCAACTAACTGAAATTATACTGAAGAAAAAATAATTTCATTGTAGTAGATCTTGAACTTCAGGGGTATGATCTGATGTATATTAATTTATAAGAAAATCCAACCACAAAAAAAAAAATCTACCAAATTATCACAGCTGCCTCCACCAGAACTACTCTAAGTCATAACTTCAGAATTCTTTTCCAAAATATTCTTTCTCATGTTTAGCGTTAAATCCAGATCCACCTAGTATACTAGGTGTTACCTAGTTCTCTTGGTGCATACTTGTATTGTAAAATAGTTAAGCTATTCTCATCTCCACATGATTTTCTAAAGCAGTATTTGAGACTTGAGTCTTTACAAGGTTATATTGTAACCATCAGGTTTTGCATTTTGACAGCTATTATCTTACGTTGTGGCTGGGTGTGGAAGAGTAGAACAGGGAGATGATGATGGCCGTGGCTTGTTTTTATTAGTTTGTCATACACATTGTTTTATATGTGCCAAAATCTGGAAGAACCTGAAGTACAGGAAAGTAGCCATCAGCTACAGTCTACCTGCAGCTCCAGTGAGTGTAATAAAAGCTCACTACTACATGGTAAGGTACACATGAAAAGGAGCACTATAATGAAGAAGTATCAGGGACACAGAGAAATTACAGAGGCTGAATAGATGGAGGAAGTAAGGAATAAACACATCACAAACAACATTAATCTTGGAAAATGGGAATGAACTCCTAATGTCAGAAGAAGGGTAGAAAAGTAGTAGTATTAAGCAGTTCTGATACTATCCAGTAGAGAGGACATATACACCTATCTTGAATGAGCAGCAACTGAATTATAAACCAAACAGTAATTTCAACAGGTCTGTTGTGGGTGAGGGATAGAAATAGTTAACGAAATGGATCCAGGCGTTATCACCCTGGTCCAGCTTAAGCCCTGAGAACAGTAAAGAAAATACCAGGTGCTGTTGCCCTGGTCTGGCTTAGGCCTTGGGAACCGTGAAGAAAACACCAGGTGTTAATGCCCCGATTGGCCTAAGCCTTGGGAACTGTAAAGAGAACAATGAAGGGTAAAGATCGGTTAGCAAAACAAAGCAGGGGGTTTGCAAGATAAAGCAGGATGTGCATCTCAAAGACAGACCAATCAGTGTGAATATTTGTAACCCTTAGTAGTTTTGCTAAATCGGGATGATAAGGGAGTAGAAGAGTGAAAAGTTACTGCTTAGCACCTAGGAGACTATAAAAGGGATACAAGATGCGAAATAAAGGTCTTCAAGTTTCACCAGAACTGGAGTCTGTCTTTGATACGTATAAACTTCCATAATATGCCTCTGGTGAAAAAACCTGTGCTCAACCACAGTCCAAGAAATACTCCCAAGATACTTACTATTCTGCGCTTCATTGTAAACAGCGGAATTTTTGCATGCAGAGGGGTTACAGACAACTGCTTGTGGACTGTTGATAAATACAATCTTCTTTTAATATTTCCTAAATCAGTTATCCTATAAAAGAAAAAGCAGGAGAGAACAGAACAGATTTTTGTCAATTCAGTAATCCAGTATCTTTGGACAAGATATCTTTTTATCATAAACACATCTATTCATAGGCAGAACCTTTGTGTCAGTGATAGCAAATACAGAATTTGAGAATTACTGCTTTTACAAGATGAGTAATAAGATTTCTTTCTCCAATTCAAAATTGGCAGCTATATTCCTGCACATAGAAAATCACTTTACATGTTCATTTTATTTCAACAGTCTACCTCTTTGCTAGCTTTCCACAGCCCTTCAGACTACGAAAGAATTCAATTTGTATGAACCGAGAACCCAGCAGCCTTTAATAATCGCACTTGCTTCTGCCCCTTAAGCTTGTGTTACCTTGGGACACAATGTTACATGCTAACTAGAAAAACATTATTTGCTTTCTTTTCCTAAAAATGTCTCTGTCATTTCATATAGACTCTCATCAGCTTATAGACAGAGACACAAGACATTGTCTGATTTACTTTTTGAGCACGTCTCTTCAAATGTGAATTATATTACAGAAGTTTATTACTCGCTATTCAGGTAATCTGACAATGATACCAAGGACATTTCTAACAGATACAGACCACAGCCATGCTCACAAAGATTAGGTTTCCTTTAAATTGGTAAAGATGCTCATTTTTATGTTCTGTTTCATTCAAGTTGTGAGCAGCTGCACTGGTTTTAGTTGGCATAGAGGGAAGTTTCTTCAAAATAACTTATAGAGAGCTGTGCTTTAGATTTGTGTTGAAAACTGTACTGATGGCACAGAGGTGTTTTCATTATTGCTGAGCAGAGCTTACACAGCATCAAAACCTTCTGTGCTTCTTATACTAGCCTGCCAGCAAGGAGGCTGGGGGGTACAAGAAGTGGATATGGGCAGTGAGAGCACTGCTATGTGTGGCTTAGCTACCTACTGGGGTTAAACCACAACAGCAGCACAACCTTGATATCCCCCAGTAGTTCTACCTTATTATACCAGAGAACAGACATTACTTTATAGGCTGCAATCTGTATGGGGAAGTAATGATTAATTTACCTATTATTTTTGAACAAGACTATTTCTAACAGATGGGTATTCCTCTGTAATTAGCAGCCCCTTTTAGAAGATGACAAATTGTTACAATAAATTTTCTGTCACTAGTTAGTATTGTTAGACATCCTCATAATTATTATATTTAAATGCTGGGGTTTACTTTGAAATTGTGAGAAAGCCCTGTAGATTTTTTTATTATTGAAAACACTTTTTCATGAGTAAGGACTATTTGTAGCTTAGCTAATGAAATGTTGCCACCCAAAATCTATAGGCAAACACCCTAGAATCTTCTTAGGTTTCCTTAGGTCAGCTTAGGAGGGCATTAACTCTAGAGCAAGTTACATACTTGAGCTATTCTGCCAATTCAAGAGTTCAGTCAAGGGCAGTACAAAATATACTGCAAGTATGTTAAGATCAAAAAGTTCTACCAGTACACATAATAAAGATACAGTAGCACCTTGTTTCCCCATAGTCATTAAGATCATTATGCATATCAAACAAAGCCCATCAGCCTTCCAGAACTTCTTGATTCTTTCCTCTCCCCTGGAGACCATTCGATGTTTAATCTGTTAATCTTCATAAGATGGGTGGGCAAATAAAAACACAGTGGAGGAGTCTACTAGCTGTTTCACTTTGCAAGACTAGCAGTTAGTCTAGTCACATGCACTTCAAAGGCAAAAATTTCACTAGTGTGTCAGGGGAAGCACATTACCTCCTCACCACTGCTATCATTTGACATAGCAGATTTCAGAATCATCTGCGCATATTTATGGATGTATGAATAATAACATCAAGCCCTTGAAAAGTTATTTCATCAGAAGACCTCAAAGTGTCTTACATGGTGGACTTGATCCTACTTTTCAAGACTTAGTTCCATTCACCACTTTGCTTCTCATATGCCCTTTGATGGAAAACCTATGGATGTAGTTTTCAGAAATCTCCACTCTGTCTAAACCTTGATATGAGATTAAGGTAATAAAGAACTCTAAAGAACTGAAGTAGTGTTTGGTTGAAATCCCTAAGGAACCACACAGCTGCAATAACCTGAGTGCTGAAGCACAAATACTATTCCTGCTGAATCTCAAGCTGTGTAATTCTCAATGTAGAGTGTTGCTTTAGATGATGCTACAACAGAGAGGTAGGTGCCTAGACTGAAGTCATGCATAACTCCAAACAACTGGTAATAAAAACTTAAATTCACTTTATAATATTAGTTCAGTATGTTTAAATTTTATTATTTATATTTATATTAACAGTTTTATCTTTCTCTCTCCTGAAAAATATTAGGTACCTCAGCAATAAAAAGGCCATTAGTAAATGTACAGCTCAGTTACATTCCAAAGTGCAGTGCAGTACTGAGCACTTTCATTTAGATAAAAATACATACATTTATATCCAACTCTGTCATGTAAGTCTAAAATAAGATGGTTTTTGTGATGGCATGTGTGCTGTAAAGAAGCATCAAACTTAAGATATATAGTTACAACCAAACCTAAAGAGGTTTAAGATTTATGTTAATAATTACATTTAAAACAATAAAGATACTTATATAGGACAGGCAAAAGTAGGTGAAACATTTGAAGAACTGGCAAAATTGGAAAAAGATGGTCTTAAAATTCTGTAAAATCATTTACTTCCTGGGAGAAGAGTTGGCATAACTTTCAGACTTCAGTTACATTGCTTCTTGGAAAAGAAACCAAGGGGCTGATGAAATTCTCTTCTGAAATAATTCAGACAACAGGAATTAGACCATTTGAACTCCCACTTGTAAAATGATACAAGAATACCTGCGGTGAAACTCAACTTTTTCCTGTTATCAAAAAGCACCAACCTATGCTAAACCTACAAAGGCAAGAAACATCTGCAGCACACATCTTGATTTTCAAAGATGTACTAAAAAAAACTATATAGGAGTTAAAGTATTTTTATTATGTCTGTGCTTGAGTATTTATATCTAAGGGCCAGACATGTGATAGAAAAGTAACAAGACCATGTTGAGAAAAATGAGGTAGTCGACAGGAAAATCAACCTCATTTATAATAACATTCCTGTGATCAGCAGGTGCATAACTCTCCCAGCTATGGTCATTAACTGCATTCATTTCACACTTAACATCTACATTTGCAAACTATTTGAAAGCAAAATTACCTACCAATTTCATTTTCAATTTTATTTTATTTTCAGCTTTAATTGACTATTCTCCTCACAATGGTAACTATATTGAGATTGCAAGTAAATGGCAGCAACTACCCAAGAGTACAGACAAACCCATCTTCTCAGATTACCTATTCACTTTGCTTCTGTTCACCATTTGTTAATGTTCAATTCAAGGCTTAAAATGAACTTAGAAAAAATGACGCTGGACTGCTAAAGGGATGCTTCATTTATCAGGCTCACTTATTCTTAAAATGGAAGTATTTGTCTCTTTATAAATGACTTAAACTGGAAGTTTACCAAACATAAAAGCAGGCATTTCATTGATGTTACTAAGCAAAGGGCAACTCTCACACAATTTGTTATTAATGGAAATCTCTTTGTATCCTGGTCAAAACCCAGATAAAATCCTCTGCTAAAGCTTAACTATTAGTATGCTAGTATATTAATGTACTTAGCAACTGTAGTGCTATTTTCTCCAGAAGTAGTATGTGCTTCAGAAAATCAGATAGTATCATCTCCATCTCCATTTTAAAACATAGGAAGCCAAAGAAATAGCAATGGTCAGCTGATTTGTCATGTTTACAGATTCTTAAGAGTGGGATATTTTTCGTTTTGGATATCTGTTTCCTGAATTACCACCCATGCTGTGTTGGTACTCTTAATGAAAGCGCTGACTGCAAGAGTTATTAACAAATGTTTGCTTTAACATGTATGTTAATGTCCTTTGCAAGCTATGGAATTTAACATAACCTAATACTTTTAGGAATGTTTCTGTATTTCACTCCTGCTTCACATAGAATTCAAGGAACCTTATGCTAGCCAACATCAGAATTTCAAATAATCCCTCCAGCTACATCTGTTCAATAAAGTTTACCTTCAGTCCCTATCTAAAATCTTCACACACTGTCAGAAGTATGACAGAATTAGCATTTCTGTCCTACTTCTAATTTTAAAAGGTTGGTCTAAGTTTTGCAAGATTAATTTTATTGTTCTGTATCTGAAAGCATGCTAGGTCTTCAGATTAATATGAATAATTTATCATATCTCTGTCAGCAAAGCTAAAATGATGAGTATGATAGCAGGCAGTTCACAAATTCAAGCTATTACTGTGCATGTAAAAACCATGTGCTGGTTATCAAAAACTAGAAAGTAATAAACTTGTATTAACAGAAGAAACTGATTGAAAAAAGGAAATACAGTACAACTATCTATATTCTGCAGCACTGTTCACAAGCCTTGCAATTAATTTTTTTATCAACAACTACTTTAGGAACACAAACATTTCAAGCCCCTTTCCCCCTGCAGATTCCTGTATACATAACTAGCTAAACTTTCACAGAAAACTTCTTAAACCTTATCAGGTATGTTCCAGAGTTTGAAACTCCCCAGAGTTCCTGTTTATTCAATAAATCAAGAGCATCTCTGTGTTATAAACCCACTAAGCTTCTATGTATGATCAAAAACATCACTCCTCACAGAGTAAAAAGAAGCTACAACTGTAGTTTCAGTTATGCTAATTCTGAGATGTCATTTCAAAGAGAGTTAGGAAAATGCCAGATTTTCAAAACATAATGCCCACCGAGTTCAGTTATTCCCAAGGTTTCTAAAATTCTTCTGCCTTGCAAAATATATATGTGAACAAAAAGCAAGCAGCTGTCTTAATTAGGATGAATTTCAAAAAGAAAAAAAAAATCCCTAAACTAAATTAGGTTTAAAATACAAAGTCCTACCTTTAAATTACAGACTAAACCCTGTATGTGGGGAGGAATAATCCCATGTGCCAGAACAGTCTGAGGGTGGATTGTCTTGAAAGCAGCTTTGTACAAATTGACCTCAGGGTCCTGGTCACTGATGGAGAACAAGTCGACCCTGAGTCAGCAAAGCACATCTCCAGCATAGGTCAAGAGCACCCTGGGCTGCAGAAGGAAAAGCATTGCCAGCAAACCCAAGGCAGCAACCATTCCTCACTACTCAGCCCTGGTAAGACCACAGCCGGAGCATGGGGTCCAGTACTCAGCTCCATGAGACAGGAGACATAGGCATACTGGTGCAAGTCCAGTGCAGGATAATGAAGATTAAGAGACTAGAACATCTGACTTAGGAGAGGTTCAGGGAGCTGAACAGGGAGGTTCAGTTTAGCCTTGAGAAGGTTCAAGAGGATTTCACTAATGTGTATAAATCCCTGACAGGAGGGAGTAAAGACCAAGCCAGAGTCTCCTCAGCAGTATTGAAAGAATGGGTAACAGGCAACGTGCAGAAATTGAAATATTCTCTGGTGACGATAGGTGGTAAATAATTTATCCTTCAAACATTTTATCAACCTTCAGATTCTAAATTCATGTCAAAAATTAAGCATGCCACAGAGGAATGTATGATTTTACCAACATGACGTAGGTTATAAATGCCCACTAACTCACAAACCACTGAGACTTAAAACCGTGCATGAATTATTACAAATCCAATGAGGAATTTTAATAATTGAGTCAATTCACACTAGCGTATTTGTTAAAATAACAAAACATTCCAAGACAACTCTACTTGCACAAAGGCACAGAAGATGACAGAACTACCCAGCAACATCAAATAGCACACCATCCTGACAATGAAATAGATTATTCACATTATAATGAACATCACAGGGTTTCCAATGGCCTAATGTTTCATTTGTTAATCCGGATCTTAGTTGTCCTGCTGGTTACAAAACTGAGTTGTGCTGGTTATTAACAACAGGTGCCACTAGGGGGGCGGAAAGCTGTCCAAGACTGACAATAACTCAAGTTCCCATTCATGATTTTCAGTTTGTTCTGCCTTCAAAGGAATGTCAGTATTTAAAACATCCAAGAAATAACGATCTCATTAGCTTAATTCCTTATTGACCTGATAAATCATCACGCTTTAATGCAAAGTCTACTACCACAATTAATGGCTACAAACAGGCACTAAGTATTCCAAGGACATTTTATGCACCTTACAGTAACTCAGTGGAGAAGTCTCGTCCCAGCGGCACAAAAATCTGAAGTGTCAGAAATCTCTGGATCAGTCCCACTAGAAATAGGGGGAAGAAAATTCAATCAATGTGCTGTGTGAGTGCAGATGCCCATTTCAGCATCAAGCATTTCAATTTTGTACCAACAGCTACGCTCCTGCAACACTATTTCCCAAGGTTCACATAGCATATGAACATGACAAAAACCTGAAGAAAACCAATTCAAGCTGCAATACAAGTGTTGTTTTTACAAGTCCCATCTGTGGCTTTGCTGGAATTCTCATGAAAATAAAATGCAACTTTTTTATTTTTACTTACAATTCTTGTGTTCCAAGAGCACCAAATCTCCCATATGAATTATAAAGTTAAGTAATACTTTCCTATTAAAATTATATTATACTCATATCAAACTTGTGACCATGTTTGTGACAACATACATGTCCTTAAACAACTTCAAACAACTGAGCAAGTGGCTGCACGGTTCTGGTTACTGGCTTGGCTTAAATCACGACAGTTCTTTGTGGCACCCAACATGGGTCCCGAAGGGTTGAGATAACGACAGATCTGACCAGAGTGTGCCTAGTCGTATCTGTGATAAGCATTTATTGTTTCGGATTAATAGCCACTCGTCACAATGCTGACTTACTGGCTGTCAAAGTTGTTGCTCTTATCTCAAGAGTTTCAGCATGTCTACGTTACTTATAGCTGGTAGTTGCTGGTTTAGTGTTTACTGGCTGGGGGGCCTGGGCTAAGGTTCTTATTTCGCTGTACTTTATGGTAATGACTTGTAATACAATAGAGTCATTGATCATGAAACTGATCTGGCTTGCGTTCCCAGTGTGGTCATCACCTTTATACTTCAAGGGGTATATAATAGAAGTGTCTGGCAATTACACTTTCATTTTTTTCCTCCTCGGGTGGTCAACCTATGAAGGAGAGGGTGAATCGAGTCAGTTTGCCGAGGTGAAAGCCATCCAGCTGGCCTTGAACATTGCTGAACGAGAAAAGCGGCCAGTACTTTACCTCTATACTGACTCATGGATGGTGGCAAACGCCCTGTGGGGGCGGTTGCAGCAATGGAAGCAGAGCAACTGGCAACACAGAGGTAAACCCATCTGGGCTGCTGCACCGTGGCAAGATTATCGCTGCCCGGGTGCAGAACCTGGTGGTTAAGGTACGCCATGTAGATTCTCACATACCCAAGAGTCAGGCCACTGAGGAACACCAGAACAACCAAGAAGTGGATAAAGCTGCTAAGATTGAAGTGGCTCAGATGGGCTTAGATTGGCAACATAAGGGTGAATTATTTTTGGCTCGGTGGGCCCATGACACTTCAGGCCATCAGGGCAGAGATGCAACATATAGATGGGCTCGTGATTGAGGAGTGGACTTAACAATGGACACTATTGCCCGGGTTATTCATGACTGTGAAATATGTACTGCAATTAAGTAAGCAAAATGGTTAAAGCCTCTTTGGTATGGAGGACGATGGCTGAAGTACAAATATGGGGAGGCCTGGCAGATTGATTATATCACACTCCCACCAACCCGCCAAGGCAAGCGCCATGTGCTTACCATGGTGGAAGCAACCACTGAATGGCTGGAAACATACGCTGTGCCCCATGCCACTGCCAGGAACACTATCCTGGGCCTTGAGAAACAGATCTTGTGGCGACACAGCACCCCAGAGAGAACTGAGTCAGACAATGAGACTCATTTCCGGAACAACCTTATAGACACTTGGGCCAAAGAGCATGCATTGAGTGGGTATATCACGTCCCCTACCATGCACCAGCCTCTGGGAAAATCGAAAGGTACAACGGGCTGTTATAACCTACACTGACAGCAATGAGTGGTGGGACTTTCAAACACTGGGATACACATTTACCAAAAGCCACCTGGTTGGTCAACACCAGAGGATCTGCCAACAGGGCTGGCCCAGCCCAGTCAGAACTTTCACATACTGTAGAAGGTGATAAAGTTCCTGTGGTGCACATAAAGAATTTGCTGGGGAAGACAGTCTGGGTTATTCCTGCTCCAGATAAAGGGAAACCTACTCATGGGATTGCTTTTGCTCAAGGACCCAGATATACTTGATGGATAATGCAGGAAGATGAGGAAGTCCAATGTATACCTCAAGGGGATTTGATTTTAGGGGAAAGGAGCCAATGAACTCAATTGTATGCTGTTGCCTGCTGTGTAGCACTTTTATAGCCCACCAACTAGATGTCTTCATGTCACCAGTGACTGGCCCTGACTTCCCTCTGACCATCATCCCAACAAAGAATGAACTTTGATGAAACCAGATGAGCTCAGCGGTGAGGAGTTACGCAGTGTCATCAGCGGGCCAATCCAACACTACACACTGTCTCTCCTGCTCTGAAAGACTGTTACAAGAGGTGGAGCCCAACATTGTGGACCAGATGAACTCAGCAGCTTTGTAGGGATTGGTCCATGCACCAATGAATGATATCTCTCTTTGTGCATGTGTGTGCGTATGTATGTATATATATATATATATATATATGTATATAAGACAAAGACTGTGTATTGAAAAATGTGGGATCTGAGAAAGACATGAATGCTATGCAATAAGGAGTGGATACTGTCCTGGGTTTAGCAGTAGCAATCATTTTTCTCCTTCTTAGTAGCCGGTGCAGTGCTGTGTATTTGACTTTCAGCCTGCGAACAACGCTGACAACACTGATGTTTTTAGTTGCTGCTCAGTAATGTTTACTCTGACCAAGGACTTTCTGAGTCTCATGCTCTGCCAGGGAGGAGGGGAAGCCGGGAGGAAGCAGAGACAGGACATCTGACCCAAATCAGCCAAAGAGGTATTCCACACCACAGCACGTCATGCCCAGGATGTAGAACTGGGGGCAGTTCCCCAGAAGGGTTAGATCACGGCCGGGGTCCAGCTGGGTACCAGTCGGTGGGTGGTGAGCGGTTGGATTCTCTTCCCTTGTTATTTCTCTTATTATTATTGGTGGTAGCAGTAGTGGTTTTGTGTCATACCTTAGTTACTGAACTGTTATTATCTCAACCCGTGGGAGTTACATTCTTTTGATTCTCCTCCTCATCCCTCTGGGAGCGGGGAAAGGAAGAGGGGGAGTGAGCTAGTGGCTGCATGGTTCTGAGTTACTGGCTGGGCTTAAACCATGACAAGAAGTGAACCCAACAGCACTAAGACAGCATGTATCAACAAGGATCTTCCCTACAGCCATTACTTTAATTTCTATACCTTTTACTCATTTGTATCTGACCATCTAAAAAGCTAACAAAAAACCCACTTTGCTAACACTGAATTATGCCCAAAGTAAAGGAGAATAGAGCAAGTTTTATATCACAATACAAGACTGATTTAATAATCAGAACAACATCACAGACATTAAATTCTTTGATACTTACATGTTTGTCTAGTTTCCTTTGGTAGCTGCATTTTGTTGACTTGACTGTTTCCTTCAAGTACAAAAATAAAGCCTTTTACTTCTCTATCATATTCCTACAGAAAGGAACAATAACCAAACATAAGAATCATGACAGAATTCTTCTCCTCACAATCAACCACACCACTATCATGCAAAGTTGAATTTTTTACATCTCAAATGGCAGATGGCACTGCAAGTATGACAGGAGTTCAAATATCATGGTAATCTATTTTTATGGATTATGTCCTTTACTTGCATGTTTTATGAACAAATAATGCTGACAAACAGGACTCATGCTCCAATGGGCCCAACTCAACCCATTAGGTAGCAGAATAGCAAAATTACTTCCTAAATATTTAAACTACAAAATTAATCTTCATTCATGTTTGTTTTATACTCGTTTTATAAGTTTCTTTAAAAAAAAACAACTTACTTTCCATATAGCTGACGGATTGCCACAAATCTTCCATATTGCTTCTGGGTTCTTGCCTTGAGCACTGAATATTTCAACAAATGGGCCACCCTATGAAATGATGATGAAATGGTTTAAGGATACACCATCCAATCACATGTTCAGCACTGAATCATCAATGGTCAAGATGAGTAGGTAAGAACAATATTAGGCTGTTACCACAGTCAGTATTACTGATCAGACAGACAGCAGAACACTAATAACAGTTTCTTGACTACCCTAACATAGCAATTAAAATAGTCAGTATTTGGCTTTAATGGAGGAGAAGAACATAAGATTGAAGGAATACCATGCAATGTTTAAAATTTTATTTTAGAGTGTCATTCTCTAAAAAGCAAAATTACAGTAATTTTTCATGTTTTGAGATTAGTAATTTATATTTGCATACGGTTAATTTCTACCAGTCATTAAATGAGGTGAGTTTTAAAACTTACTGCTAAAAAATAAGCTATTGCAGATTGAATGTTTTGTCTGATTTCCTATGGAAATGAACTTTATATAATCTGTCTACGCATGTATGTTAAAGACATTTCCCAGTAACTTCTCTACTAGTTATCAAATTCCAGCCTGATTTGACCAGTCTGGGAAACTCACAAAAATTTACTATCTTTTCTGTGCCAACTTATGTGGCCTCATAGTAGATCTGACCCTACCAGTATTACCATAAAAAGGGCTGTACTCATGCTCCAGCCTTCACAAGACATCAGATCATTAATAGTGGAAAAAGATTATGAATGTCTCTGCCAGGTGACAACTCCTTACATAGAGCATGTGCACTATTAAACATTAAAGAATCTAACTCCAGGCACTTGGGGGACATAGGCTTTATCACCTCTCCTTTGGGAATTATTTGCTTCAATATTTTTCCCATTTGATGTCACATTTTTGGTGACATCTGATGTACTCAGCCTACAGTTTGCTAGGCATTTTCTCAGCAGCATGGTTGACCTAATCAATCATTACAACTCTGCTGCTCTCTTCTCATTCCTAGTTGCCTGCACTCCCTAATTCTTTCTGCTCAGCTGCCCAAACAATCGCCCACAAGTCAGAATGAACAAGAGGGGTGAGCAGACATGGCATGAGAAAAAGTCACTTATTGCCATGGAGGATGGCTGGACCTCAGGGGTGGCCAAGGGGGAGTTAAGCAAGTAACTGTCAAACTCCACAATCAATTGGAAGGGAGTATGGAGCGTCTTTTGGGGAGCACAATCCTGCAAAGTTGACTGCACCAAGGCAATGGAACCAAAAAATACTATATAAAGCTCAGATAGCCTAGGTAACAGCACCAGAAATACCAATTTCTGGTACAGATGTAGAACATCGGGGATCAGTGGGGGAAAGAGCAGTTACATGTGTGTTGCTCTCTTCAGAGGGCACTGGTGTAGAGAAAGGGAGGCAAAGCATAGTGAAAAGGAAGGTCAGGAAATCAAATGAAGCAATGAGTGTTGTTACAACCCTGTGCTGGACCAAAAGAATAAACCAACCCACATTTTCTGACTACACCTGAAGTGCTGGACTTGCTCCCTTGATTGGGTGGGAGCAGATGGTGTGCCTTCCCTGGCCAGTGAGAGTAAAGACAGACAAGAAGCTATGGGTAACAGCATGTTAGTGTCCATGCTAGCCCTGACAGCATCAGCAGCTACTTGATGCAACATTGCTAGAAAAAATACTGAATAATGAAAAATTCCAAAACATTTTTGTTTCTGGACTTTTTGCCCACCCCACTTCCCCCAACTAAGCCAACTTTAACTGCGTTCTCCCAGAGATGAAATGAAAAAGGGTAATAAAAACCTATTTGTTTTACCTGATACTGATTTTTAAACATTTTCCAGTTTTCACAGGCAAAAGACTGATTTCAAGCTTCTTAGACAGTAATGTCTTAAAATTGCCTGTAAATAAAATAAAAATGGAAACCAGATCAGATATTAGAAATTTACCCCGGGCTGTTTCCAGAAACACCAGTTCAGTTTAAACGTTCAGATTATAAGGAAAGGGAAATTTAGAAACCATGGCATTTTTAACAGGCCTACCAAAAAATGTAATTACTATGTTGATCTTATTCTTTCATGCTGCTGCTGCACATCAAACATGGATTGCATGATTCTGCATGTTAGACAAGCTTCCATACAAATCTCCCACTTGTTCAATTAGCATAAATGTTTTTTTAAGAATGAGTATATTAATAGCTATATTGAACTATTCCAAATTATGAACTAGACATTTTAGAAATGCCTTTTAAAGAACGTACTTCTAACACATGTATTGTTTCTTTATATATAGATATTCATTTTACATACACAGCACTCATTCTGGAAATCATCATTTGTTAATTTTTTTTGTCTGCAGCCTTATCTTTGCTATTATCTGCAGCCTTTAAACAAGCCACAACTACTGAAAATTACATGATTCATGCCTCAGAAGTAGTGGCACCGTGGAGCTAATCTCAGAGTGACCTACTGCTTTGATTCACTTGGGCAGAGCTAAATGTGAAGGACCAGTAGTGCAAGAGAGGCAGAAGAGAGGCCCTCCAACAGTATGTATTTACGAGTATTACTGCAACTCTCAGTGGTGTACCTGTCTTTCTATAACTGAGGATTTCACAATCCCTCAGGTTTTATGTATTCATTTTACACGAATGAGGTAGAAGGGAAGACACTGCTTTTACTTGGAGCAAAGCCCTTTTGCTTTAAAAATCAGTTTCAGATTTGCTAAATGGCATGCATTTCATACAACCCTCACATATTCTGCAGTTATGTTATGCTTTATTACATCTCAGGGAAAAATATTAAAGCTAAATAAATGTAGGGATCCTGATGGAAGAGTGACTGTATTAGAAGTATAAAGTTCCAAGACTGAAAAGAGTAACTCATCTCTTTCATAGACTACCACTGATATTCTAGTCAGGAGTCTCCTGAGACTGTAATCAGCCTATATATTTTGAAAAAAACATTTAATCTGTAGCATGTATAGGTTGCTTCATACCATACCATCCTTCAGGATTGAAAGGTAATGCTACTTAGCAAGGTGGACAACTACAGTATTTGTAGACACTGCTGTAGTCAGAATTACATGTAAGACATAGCATTTAATACTTCACTGTGTTCTCATAAAGCATACCTGGCTTTCATAGGAGTCAGTCCACTAATGGCAAATCACACAGGGTTCTGAAGGAAGATGCAAACAGCTCCGCATACAGTGCATGAGTGGAAGTCACCTTGATATATTAACTTGGGTTCAACACTACGCTAATACACTTTGACTCTCAGCAGTGCTTATTAGCTCTAGCTTGACATCACTAACTTATCTTCACTGTATTGTATGGAGATAATTCTCAGTTGGCTCTGAGCACATAAAGAACATATATGTGAAGACACACCTTTATCACAAAAAAACTTCTGCTACTGATTAATTCTTTTTAAGTGGAAGAAGCAGGTGTCTGAACTGAAAAGTTCTCATTCAAATGATGTTTAAGATAGTAAAGATGATCAAATAATTACAATTTCCATAACAGATCACAGAAAAAGTTGAATACGTATGAAGAAGTAAGATCTACGAAGTATATGGTAGTAGAAGAATACAGAACTGTGCAAATGAAGGACTATAAACCTCATACCATCACAAGGAGTCCTCAAATTGGCAACTAAAGTTCATTCTTACAAAATGGCTTGATATTTGCCACCAATGTAGTTGGTTTTTAAACTGACATACAGGAAGCTAACTTATTTACTAATTTGCAAAACGTATTTTATACAGACTCAGGAAACTGACGACCCTTGTAACTTTTCAGTTCATAACAAGCTGGCTCTTTTTAGTGAAAGGGAAACTAGACCCAAGCTTTGTAAACTTTGTGTTGGGACAATTCATTCATACTAAGCTGATTACCGTAAACTTTGTCAGTTTGTCTTTCATAAAGGCAAAAAGTATTGCAAGTGACACTGCAATACATATTTGCTTATATATTGCTTACTTGTAACTTTGTAATATCCATTAAGTTACTACAAATGAAGACTAGAAATTACCTTTGTTATTAAGATTGGTAGCTGCTAAAAGTGTTAAGTGAACGACATTTGTCATATAAGTACACTAAGATAATATTAAGTGCTTTTATTATGTGTCAAGTATTATTGTCTTTATAGTAACCTGTAATTAAAAACAAAAGAGAACAGCCTGGAAAATTGATAGTTGCAGTATTTTTCATCTTTCCTCCTCCAGAAATTCTAAAAATCAACTGTGCTTAAAATCCAGTGGGATATTTTAGAAAAGCCAATGGCATCTTGAAATGTAAGTCCTCAATTTTTTGCATATTTGTCAAATAAATAGACATATTTACAGAATGCCATGAAGTAGCAGTTTACTCATTTTTCAGTCACAGATCAGACTTATTTTCTTATTGAACCACGTACTTTAGTACATCTCTCCAACTTAAAATACAAGCCTAAAGTGTCAGTCAATGACAAACCAAAAATGTAGCTTCTAAAGCTAAGGAACAACAAAAGCTATTTATCTTTGGAAAAAGAGATTCCTATCAGGTTTTATCTTGTAAGGTCTTTATTGGTGCACTAACTTTAATCATTAGTTTCACAATGTTTCCTGCACCAAAAATAAAGTGGTAGCAGTCCAAAGAGCCCTCTGATCTTTCCATTCACACAAAACACTTAAGACCCTGCAAAAAATTCTCCATCCTATGACTTCTTCTTCTGTGTATTTTGTTGCTTTAAACTAGAATGTTTCATTCAAGTATTTAAATATTTTGTGTTTATGTAGGCCTAGGATTCAAATAGTTACAAGCAAAAGAGCATTTCACAAATAGTAGAGTTAGACCTTCATGCTTCTTTAAATTATCTAACACTAAGCACTGCTCTAACCCCAAGGGAGGGAGGGATGGACAGATTCATACAGTCCTACAAACCTTCACAAACATAGTCCATTTTAAGGCAAGAGACAACTTATGTAAGTTTATGAATACATTTTTATCATCAACATCCCAGTGAAGAAGCTGTGTTTATTTAAGATTTTCTATTCCAAAGTCAAAAGTGTGAAGCAACATAAAGTGAATTTGCATTGAAAAATGACACTAACACACCTTTTTTTGGCAGGGAACATACGCTTAGATCCAGGACTGTTAATACATATAACTCACCATCACGGGCCCAAAGCCAGTGCTGATTTATGGTAGGCTGGGATACACCAGAGAAAGCACTTTATCACTGATGAAGGGTTTTAGTATCTTCCAGACAAATGAATTCCACATATTGAATATTTAAAGCTGGGTTTGTAACACCACTATATATTTTCTCAAAATACAAGTTAATGTAATAAATGGGCAGAAAGACCATTAATGAGCTATACTGACACTACTGGTGTTCCTATGTGAAAAGCAGCACAGCCAGCTTTGGAATAATTAGAAATCAAACATATTTAAAATGTAGCATTGTTCATACATAAAGGAAAAACGGATTTTCAGGGGAAGGTGCTGCTACACCTGGTATGCCAGGAATGTGCACTCCACAGCAGTTCCCGTGGCAACGCTGATGGAGGATGGAGCAGAGTGGAGATTCTGTGGCCACACTCTGTCCTAACACGAGCAGCGATGGGAACTAGAGGGTACTAGAAACTGATAAGCTGCCTAATTCCCTGAGCCTACAGCCTGTCATCTTTTGACAAACTGCTGTCCTTTGTGCTAACTTTGCTTCATTATAGTGATTTTAATACACTATAATACAAAAACACACCTCTATCTCTGATGCTACTTGCCTACAAAGTGAGATCACCCCTCTTTGAGCATGCTCTTTGATTTGTGGTATATACCTTTAAAAGCAAGGCAACAGAGCTTTACACCAATAATAATAAAGGTATGTATGACAGAGCCACTCAAGCTCCACCCTGAAGGTGAAAAATAGTGTAAAATGGACCAACAGAGGGAATATTGGGGAAGACATCGCTGTGGATGAGCCAAGAAAAAATCAATTAGAGATTACCCTTGACTCCTGGGACTGGTCGATGGGCTGGACCTTTCTTCCCTCCCTCCTTTGGGACGCCCTTGGGTGAGACTTGCACTGTATTAGGTGGTTCCCCAGGAAAATCGGGAATCTCTATATAGTAGAAATTACTTTCCACCTTTTACTTCTATATTTTAAAGCCAGTCTGTGTTATTCAAAACTTTACTGTGCGTTTGCATAACTTATTATTTGCACATGCTTTTGCAGACAGCGTATTTATCATTGGCAATCCATAAGAACCTGTATCTGTTGCTTCAACAGACTGCACTGTTTAAGTAGGTAATCGTAATAGTTTTCTCATTGAACGCGACCAAATCCTTCAGCGTGGCCGTGTTAGCTCATGAGCACGATCAGAATGAAGGTGCAGTGCACTGTTAGTGCATCCAAAATCGTGATTGCTCAGTATACCGAACGTGACCGGAGAGTGGTAAACTGGGCATCATTCAGAATCTAAGCCTAGCGGCACCCAGCCCCTCTAATATCTGAGGGGCCTTATTTTCTGCCAAACGGTCTTGCCTTTTAACGCGACACCAGCCCGTACACACAACTCGCAGAATTAAGAAGACAATAACAAAACCCCAGGTCTTCTCTTCCATAAAACGCCGATCATAAAACGTTTTCACAAAAGATCCATGATTCAAGCCCTGGCATCCCCACAGACCCGTTTCCGTGTGGCACGGCGGCGGCACCCAGAGCCAGACCGGCTCCCCGCCCCTCCGCCACGGAGGCTCTCCCAAGGACCCACCGCGGACGAGGGCTGCACAGCCCGGAGAGCTCCGACCCCCGCCGGGTCTCACCTGCGGAGCGAGCAAACCCGTGACTCGGCGTACGGCAAACTACCCCCAACTGGGCGGTGGGAGCCGTTTAAAATGGCGGCGCCCGGGGCGTGGCTCGATCGATCAATCATGGCGGGCGGCAGCTACCTGTGTGTAGTCGCGGCCTTGCCCGTTAATTCGTGTTCTTTCAGCGTCGGCTCTGCAGAGGGGTGACGGTCTCCTGGCTGTGGCGCCCGCGGGCCTCCCTGTCCAGCACTAAGTGAATAAAACCTGGCCATAGCTGGCACAGGAGGCAGCGCTGGCCCCCTGACAGGGTCTCTCTCAGGGCACCCAAGGAAGAGGGTGGCTGTTTGAAGTGGAGCTGTGGCACCCAGGCCTGTGCGGAGTCAGAGAGCACTCAACTCCTGGGAAAGTCTGACACTTCATCTTCATTGTGTGAAGTGGGTTTGGTTTTGGTTTTGTTTTGGTTTTTTTTCAGTAGGAAACTATGAGCCAGAGCAGCCACATCCAAGTCTTGGGTTTTAAGGAATTAGAATGGACTTGCAGGTCTGGCATTCTTCTCTCAGAGAAGGAAATGAGGACAGCCCCGTTAGTTTGACATCACTGTCAAGAACAAGCAAACACCTCCTGGTAGCTTCAAAAAGCTTTGGGAAGAAGGTCATGGGGAACCAGTTTAATCCTGGTCTTTATAATGAGATACCAGTCAAAGATCTTTCCTTGAAGTGACTGCTTTTTTGACCATAGCATTTCTTCTTGAAACCTTACAGCTTTTTCACAAAAAAAAAAAAAAAGGAATGGAATACCGTTTTCTTCCTCAAAGTGTGTGTTAATGTTTCCACAAAGCGCCCATCAGAGCATGATGAAATACAGGAACTGAAAGTGCAGAGCCACTGATGGCTTCTGCAGTGTCCCAGCCCACCATCACCCTGTTCAACTTCCTTGCTTTTGCTCCGGAAAGGTACCTTGCTTTTGCCAAGGAAGGGAATGAGTTAAATCAGTTATAAGATGTATTTAGCTTTCTCATTTTATCTTGGGATCTTCAAAGAAATCACAGCAAGTGTGGCTCTATCATGCACTGGATTACACTGATTAGAGTTCTAGGGGGCTGGAGATAAGAAAAACAATAATACTAAAACTGAGCTACAAGTTATTAAATAACAGTTAATAGAACAAGGTCAAAAGAGAGATAATGATAGCAAAAGAAAGTTAAAAAAGCTATTGGGGAGTTCTGTAGCCAACAGAAACTACATACAGTTCATTATATACGGTTTCACCTGAACTTATCTTGAAACTGTATAGATACAGAGTTATGTGTAAAAGCAAGAGTGGCTCTTTGTGGCAGGAGTTATGCCAAGGCTTGAGAAAGTAAGACGTCCCAGTTAAAGGTTGAGATTCAGGCTGAAGAGCCTCAAGTTATAAAGGCATATGAAGCAGCCAGTTGTGAGTGTAATATGTGGAAGCAGCTGCCTGACAGCTCAGGGCAAAATGGGGCTGCACAAGTCAGCTTTGCCAGCTACCAGAGATAAGTGGTTTTTGACATACTGTGAGGTGATTTTATTTTTCCTCTGTTTTTTTCCTAGTTTTGCAGAAAAAAAACCCATATCATTTGTTGTAGATACTATGATATCAGAAATTGCAGGTAGTGTAAGACTAGCAAGGAACCTTGTGTCATTAAACTGGGCCCGAGCCCATCATACTTCCAAGGTCTGGTTTATTATGATAATGTATTCCTGTATTATGTATGTTAATAAAACAATTTAGGCCACTGTACAGTGTACACCCAGGCATCCTATGTCATTTTCTGTAGATCCTTCTTGTCATTCCTGACTTACAGGGAAGGGAGACATGGTGTGCCTTGCTGCCTGCTTTCCTTCACTTGGTAACAGCTGCCATGGAACTCAGGCATATTTTCCCCAGTGCCAAGCCAATTTTAGTTTCCTTTGAGCATTCCTCCACAGCCAGTGACCTTCCTGTGAGTGTGTTTGTCAAGATCGTATCATGCGGGGTAATTTAACTGCGTGGTCACCATTGTATCCACTACCCTTTGTGGATCTCTGAAGATTTTCCAGCAGAATGTTTCCTCCTTCAGCCATGTACGTGAACTCTGACCTTTGTCTCATTTTTATTTATACCTTGGTCTTCTCATACAAGTACTGTTCAAATAAATAAAATGGAATTTGTTAGTTAGCCTGGCTGTCCCCATTTGATCTTCTACAACAGAATCATTTCTTTGAGAGATGCATATAATCTCTCCATCAGCTGAAGGCTTTTCTTTCAGAAGGATGGAGTATCACCTTTGAATCAGAAAACACAGCGATTTGGAGATGACAGTTCTTGGGTAAACATGTTAAAATTGAGAATCAGCTCATAACCTATTTTCCTAAGCCCCACAAATACTTCCCCTTAGAGATTCTGTAAGAATCTTTATTAGACCATTTTGGCACTTGGCAATTGCCCCTGGGCATGGTGGTTATGTGCTTCATACGAGATTCACATTCAGCTTTTCAGGAGTTATTTCATTTTGCAGTAAATAAGGTTATATGAGTGATGATGATAGAAGGACAGCAGAAAACACTCACCTTGCAGCACTGGCCATCAAGATCCAGGGGTTCAAGCACTCCAGACCCACAGGTCAGGCTGGAAATACTTGTCATCAGAGCACATGTTGGCCACCCTTCTGCCAAGCCCAGGGTATGTCTGTACACAACAAACCACAGTTAATTTAGTAGATTAATTAATATATTAACTGCTCTGTTTTGAGTCTTATGCACGGAGAGGTAGGAGGGAAACCAGCACGATTGCCAAGACAGAGCGAGCAGCACAGGGCAGTAGCAGCAGAGAGGATTACATTATGTGAAGCATCACCTGAACACAGACTGGGCTTAGTGGAAGACAAAATTTGATGGGAAATTTTTGTATCAAAAAGCTCACAACCTTCCTAGGAGACTGTGAGCAGTGGAAGACCAAAATGAGGACACAAACTCAAAAAAGCATTAGGCAAGTTGCACAGGGCAAAGAATTTGATAGTATGATCAATTATGATGAAATCAGAAGACTAGAAGTGGCTCAGAGAGGCCAGGAAATATCATTGGGGTGGGGGGCAGTGAGCAGCAAGCCAGAAAAAAATCAGGTTTCTCTATACAACCCCAACCTGGGTCCCTCATTTGAGCTCTGCTTGGGTTTTTTGCCCTTTAGGCTTTGCGAAAAGCTGACACTATGCTCTAATTGTAACAACCCCAAATCATTCCTCCTAATGACACTGGTATTCAGATTTATACTGTGTAGTGAGTTGGAGTCGAAAGAGCGGTGCAATAGGCACCCTGCGGCACAACAGCCACCGCGATTCAGTGCATGTGCAGCACCAAGAAAAACCCAGCAGGCACAGAAGAGTTGCCTGAGTTATTTCCTATTCTCTGTCTAGCAATAAAGACATTTACACTGGGTGGTAACTCTTAGCAGAGGGTGACTTTTTAAAGTCGATTGCTGTATAAATGGTATTTTTTGAGTTTGTTCCTTTTAATTCAGATTCTCAGTAGCATGTTCAAATGTCAGAGAACATCGTATTGCTATCTTTTATTTCCTTTGTGAGCAGAAATCTTCTTGAAGAGGTATAGGAATTACAAACTTGGGAGGAAAGATTGGGCTCTCCCAGTATCTACTTTATAAATACATCAGAATATGATAAAAAACAGTAGATGAAAAAAGCGCCACTGACTTTGTTCTCACTGGACATTTTTAATTTCTATAGCATTTTTTTAAAGATACATTCTACCTGCAATGTAATAGTTACTGGATTGGGGAGGTCCAGCAGCAGCACAAAGGCAGGATTTCCTCTGCTGCAAGCACAGGAAGTTGGTAGAGTGGGATCGGAGATCTCTAATTAATCAGCTACTACTGTAGGCAAGTAAAGTAACAGGACAGCTTAATTAGTACATTACTTACCCTCCACTGCCTTGCAGTTCCAAGGTGGGTGCCAGACCCCCATAGCAGGTAGGGTTTTGGGGTTTCACACAACCCAGAGTGGCAGCGACAGGCTTTAAGGCTGCACTTTAGCATAAACTAGATTCAGGCACAACCCTGTCACATACACCAGACCTGGCCTGCACAAGTTGTTTTGTTATTTTTTGGGAGGGGGGGAAAAAAGAAGCAAATGAACCCCTGCAAAATCCCCTCTGTGGGGCCAGTGAGCAGTTAGGGACCCAAGCAGGGTCTATCTCCTCCAAACCATATCCCCACCTCAATTTCACTGTGTTTTCCACTGCTGTTCCCCACATGAGAAGCCCTTAATGGCTCACTCTTATTATAGCAAATAGCAGGCGGTTTTGAAGCATTCAGGTGCTGCATCCCCATATTCCTGCTCTAGGCAACCAATAAGCAAATCTGGCCAGCCTGGCATGCAGGATTACTGTGTGCTTCTTCAAATATTGCTTTTCAATGTCACAGACAGTATCAGAACTGCCACAAATAAACTCACCCCACCAACCCAGCCACAAGGACCATCACTTCCTGCTAATACATGAGTAACCTGGACAAAATAGAGATGACAAACGGACAAATCACCTGTGTGATCTGTACCCCTGCAAGACCCTCGCCGCTGTGGGACATCCCTTGTGTCCCTACCATGGGGAAGCTGTACCAAAACTGGTGCTATGGTGGCAAACCAAGGAGATTCAAAAGAGCTTTGGAGCAGTCACTGTTCTGCGCTTCATCTCCGCTCAGCGTCTGTGTATTAGCCCATTAATTTATTGCACCTCGTTGGCAAAAAATGGAAAGACATGCCATGGCCAGAGGTAAAAGTCCCAAATAAAAAGCACATGATGCAGTAAACCAGCAGAGCATTCTTGAGAGCAGTGGTAAAAGTGGCCACCTCTTGTCCTCAATTTATGCTGCTCCCATCGCCCAGGGCATTATATTTGTGCTGACAAGGATCAGTTTAACCCCTGCCTGCAATCTAATAAAAAGCTGGCATGGTGGAAGCATGCATAATCCTTCTGCAGTGTCCTAGGAATGAGTACCATAAAAAACTGCTGCTGCTGTTTGGTGGCCTCAGCCACTGCCTGGAATAAACTCCCTGCTTGATGTCAGCAGTGGGAAGTGCTTCTGACCAGAAGCTTCTCAGACCCTCATCCCTTTATAGAATATAGAATTGTTTAGGTTTGGAAAAGACCTTTGAGATCATGGACTCCCACTGTTAACCCAGCACTGCCAAGTCCACCACTAAACTCTGTCCCTAAGTGCCACATCTATCTGTC